>NC_042533.1:3344172-3945109 GCF_900963305.1 Echeneis naucrates
CGAAAAAGTCAGCTCTACCTCGTTTCCATTCGGGAGGCAATTACCTTCCTCCCAACCTCACTGCTTTGGCGCTACTTTGGAGTTGGTAGGCTGTAAATAGGAAAGGAAAATTTAAATATGTAGAATCAATGTACTTCAATCAAATTAATCTTTTTTTTTTTTTTCATTTTCAGGCATTTCTGTCAGTATTATGCTCTAGTTTTGAATTTAACTCTTACTAGACGCACACTTTTTCTTTTATTGCAGAGTCCATATGTGCTGGTGAATTGCAGCCACCCACAGGTCCAACCAGCTGCATGCAGATGTGAGGCGATGGTAAGTGGTTGGCTGGAGGGAGGGATAGAGAGGGTGAGGGCTTATGAGAGCACACAGAAAGAGGGCATGGAGAGATTACAGGCTCCCATCCATATGGGCTAGAATACAGATCTGCTTTCTTTTTTCTTTTTTTTTTTTTAATAAGAGGTGGGATTATGCATCAGCGCTCTCAAAGCCCTCAAACTGCAAATAAATTGATTTCTGAAAGGCCTCCACTCGTCCAGAAGACGATGCGAGAGGTCGTGTGGACAGGACAAAAATGGCTCGGCTGGAATTGAAAGCTCATGACATTAGTCGGTGTCAGAGCTCCATTTGTAGGCTGTAGTTCCTAATGAGCCATCATCCAAAAATAAATTCAGCAGGTGCTGTCTTTGAAGTGGATAGTTTAGCAATTTGAAAACTACATTTAGTGGCTTTCTTCCTGAATTAGACATTTGATAGCATTCTGAAAATTAAAGCTTAAAGATTTCCATGTCCTTTTTTGAATATAAATCAGGCCAAGGTTAAATGTTAATAATGTGAAAAGTATCAAAGTGCTAAGTCCACAGATGGGTGCACACAGCTTGTATTTAGAAACTGAGCCTGAAAATGAGCCATTGGGACTTCAGCGTTACAGAACCTTTCCCAGCTGTGCCTCAAACCGAGCCGCTTTCTCTGAGTGTTTGCCTGAAATCAGATATATTCTTATTGGCTCATTCTAGAGCTCCAGAGTGAAGCCCAAGCAAAGAGAAATAAAACTACATCGATATGGCTTTAGATTTTTAAAAATACAATTACGATATCAAAGTTTCAAATAAAACACAGTGAAAGTTTACAGCGTGGGTCCTTCAATCTGTTATATGTTGTGTGTATAAGGAAACAAACATTTTTGGCTTTGGGGGGGTTAGTGAGCTCTTTCTTAGCTGAATGCGGTGAATCTTTAAAATCTAAAAAACACTGGATTTCATCGGCACTATCGGATGTTGTCATGTTTTATTTGTTTGAATATATGAAAAATTACAACAAATTTTGAGTCTTTTCTCCATGCAGCACTGGGAAGATACATCTCAAAAACAATGTATTCAGGTTTTCCTGCATGATGTGACAAGTTTATTTACCACAACCGTGACACCAAGCTCCGTCAGGCAGTGGCTGACAGATGATAAAAGTGCACTATCATGTAAACATGTGCAAGTATTGGATCCTAGTAGACATCTTGAAAATGGAATTTATTTTTTATTAAAAAGCAAGTTGATGCAACAAGTGTGCAATTTTCTTTAGATGAACAACAAAAGTATCCTTTTGGAAATACTCATCCTCCTCTCAAGGCTGGCTCATTTAGAAACAGGCACATTAAGGCGCCTTTAAACAATTATCTCGTTAGATGTCTAATGAAGTGAAGGTTGATGAGGAGGAAGCATCATCCACATTGCTTTTGACTTTGAACACAACTTTCTTCTGACCATAGAGCAACTGATGCTCCCTTCAGGGAGCCAGCACTTTGTCAAACAGAAACAATAAATGACATCCAACATAAATCCCGGTTCACTCACTCATCTTTTTTGTACAGTTTCACAAGAAAATTTGAAAATTAATATCAATATCACTTATTATGACTGGAAATGTATGTGAGTTCAATAGAAAAAGCAAGTAAAAATTCAATTCTAAACCATACATGTGACATGAGATAACCACGTTGTTGAAAATTTAAATGTATTAAACATAAACTTTGTGTTTTATATGACATGAAAGTTAATATGATATACTACATACCTGCTCAAATAATTTTTGGAAAAAAACGTTCAGTGTAGTAGAGTAACAAAAAAAGTTTAACTGACCCTGGTCCACACATTTCTGTCAATCAGCTTCAACAACAGCATTATATTTCACTTTCATTTTGATTATCTCTTATACCTGACACAAAGTTTGAGTTGTGCAAACTGGTGTTGTTTTGCCTGCAGGATTTATGGACTGATGGACTGATGGTTTGCATTGATTTTTCATTTTTCATTTGAGAAGGAATGACAAACAGAAGTATGATGTCTGGTCTAATGTCAAAATAAAATAATAATTAATCTGTGCTCTTCTGCTGCTCATTTGACACTTTTTTTTTTTGCTAATAGATTAAGAGCAAAGCATAATAAAACATTTATGTTTATATTGAGTTAGACGCTTTTGGAAAGCTCAATTTGTAAAAGCTTCCTTGAATCTTATCATTATCTTCTGCTCTGAGCAACAGTGATAAGGGTTCATTTGTGGATTTATGTATCCAGGTTACTGCAATAACCACTTAAATATATTTAAAGTTTTAGTCTATAGAACAAATTCACTCAGCTGTGATGATGTATTTGTCATATTAAACTCTGGCTGATGTTGACTGAAATCATTCACAATCCTCTTAGCCTGCTGCTATATCTAAAAACCATTCAGAGATGTAAAATGGTAATCATTATCTTCACATTAATTTGATTATAAATCCATATTCAGACGTTTGTGGTGTGGGAAAAATGCTGCTTGGAGATTAATCATTTGTCTGGTAAATTGCCTCTTATTGTTTCTGAACAGCAAATGACAGTTTCTTGTTCCAAATAAAAAATTCACACTCACATAAAATGAGGGAATAGAGCAAGATGGAGGAGCCATCTTGGACTCCGGTTTAGGTCTAATCGGATTAGTTAGCACTCTGTATATGTCAGATGCCAGAGATAATAAGAATGATACATATTCTGCTGATAGCATCTGGACTCTTTCATAAAAAGATTTATGGCAGTGATTTAATCAGACCTTTTGACCAGACAAATTAGGGCTTGAGAGGAGAGGGGAGTCATGGTTTCACTGTCAGAGCTTTGATTATAGTTAGACATGACAATAGATTGTGAGTTCCATACTCTGAAATGTGATGAAATTTAAATCAATATTAGGAAGAGAAAAAAAAAAACCCACAAAGACAAGCACGATTTCATCTTTTCTGAAAAGCCACAGGACAACAGGAGAATACCTTGATTAATAATTCAGAATATAGACAATGCAGAATGTGTTTAGAACTGATATCGTCTGTCTGTCACTTGGGACAGAGAATGTTGGTATTTATATTCAACTGCAAGCCTGTTAAAGTGAAAAGTTTTCTAAGAAGGGTAATGAAGGCTGCAAAGTCTGACAAGGGACAGACTTTTCTGAGAAATGCATAATACTACATTAACTCTCAAAAGAGTTCCTCTGAATGTTTAAATAGAAACAGTTTCCTAACCAGAGTGCAGGGGTCACAAACGTCCAAAGGGAGGGGTTGGAGTGGGTCAGCTGGATTATGGACATTTCCCCACTGCCTGGATAATGGGCCATGACGAAAGAGATGTTACGTCAACAACATCAGAAAGGAGCCGGCTGCTATTGCTGCTGTCTGTGTGGGGGTGTTCAAGGGTGACAGGTTTACACAAGCTGCTGTTATGGAGAAAGAGTGACTCATCTCGACAAGAGAGGGAGACATGTTGCCTTTCTAAACTAATTCCATATAAAATATATATATATATATCCCCAACAAGCCCTTAAATGCTTCCACTGATCAGTTTAAGCAGAGGTCTTTGAATCTGTTTTTGATAGCTCCCCTGAGGACAATGAAAGTTTAATGCTCCTGCTTTGGAGAAGGGCTCGAAACTTTCCACTAGTAAATATCAATGACATGCATTTATTGTTGTTTTGCACGATAAAAGACATGCAATAACATAAATATCTATTAAGGGAGGGTTAAAAACTGTGATTTTGATTTGAAGTTGGTAGGAAAAAAGTGCAAAAAACTAATTTTGCACATGAACTATTTTTTCTTTAGTTTTGGCAGTTTTTCCAGTGCAGCTTGTACTAAGAGGGGCTTATGTGCTGTGTTATGGCTTTAACAGTGTCTGAAAGCTCCTCCTGTATAAACTACACCCAGTTCATAGTTCGCATTCTTTGAGAATATGGCAAGGACTTTTTTCCTTGTTTTTGCTGAGGGCTTCTCTCCCTTTAGGCGGCCCCAGATGACAACTTCTTTGTGTTGATGCATACCTGCTAGTCGCTCACCTACAGAAGTTATAGTTTACCTTAAAAATATATATATTTTTTATCATTATTATTATCATAATAAAGGGTGTTGGCTCACTGAATACCAAACCTGTGACCCTGAAGAATGAATGAAACCTTAGTTGATAGTTCTGTTATTGTGACTGCTATTTCCCCAGGCTGTCTGGTATGAACAGCAGTAAAGACGGCCAAACAGTCCAATTAATGACACACACAGTCTGAATAAAGTTCCATGCTTTTATTGCTGCCTCACGTGTGTGTGGTGGCTATGTCAAAGACAAACAAGACAGACATAATAAACATACAAGATAATATTAGTCAAAGAGTGTAACAGTGATGTAGATTAATGAAATGAACAATGTCAATATGAATGAATGAGGAGAAATTAGCTCTCAGAATTGTAAAGACCATGAACAAAAACTTCTGTTGTGATGGTACCAGAAATAAACAAACACACCATATTCCACAGCTACACAGAAATTATTTAACTCAAACATCTCCAGTGATGACATTTAAGTGGAATGACTATTAAAAGCAACAATACTTAACAAATAAATATATGCTGAGAGAATGTAATGCTGCAGCTTAAATATGATAACAGAGATAGCAACTTGAATAATAAATTAGATAACTTACAGTCTAATGGACTCAAATTAAGAAGGAAAGTTCCAGAAAGTGAAGTCTCTGGTGAAGTCCACACTGGAGATGTGGATGTGTAAGACTGGCCCAAAAAAAGTGAAGTAATGCAGAGATCTGATTGGAGGAGAGAGTTTACCTCATCTGTGCACAAGCCCTGCATGCACAGGCCGAAAGCTCAGCCCCCGGGTCCGTGCATGAGCGGGGGACGGTAGCCTGTGCTAAGTTGCTGTCCTTCTGAACAATTATTATTAAAAACAAACAATAAAAAAAATAAAAATAAAATAAAAACAACAACAACAAATAACCACAGCAGCAATGCACTTCCACATGAAACACATGCTTCGCCTGAATCACTGCGCTCCTGTCCGGCGTGAGAGGACACTGGGGAGGAAACTGTGGAGCGTTTGGGCTGCAGCACAACAACAACAACAGCAACAACAACAACAACGTGGCTTCCATGCAGCAGGTTGGCACACTTCTGCAGACTTGCAGAAATGTTTGGCTCGACGGGGCTGCAGGAACTTTGCATCTGAGACGTCCGCCTACAGCCGAGCCTTCGCCGCAGCCGTGGACGACCCGGAGCGGTTCTGGGGTGAGGCGAGCCGGGACATCAGCTGGTTTGAACCGTGGAACAAAGCTTTGCATGTGGAGGATCCCGTGTTCCCAAACTGGTAGGTCTCACTGTTGCAAATGCAGCCCGAACACACGTCGAGCCTCGACTTCTAAATCAACCAAACACACACTCCACCACCGACCTCACTCCCAGACAAGTTAAAGCCACAATTTCCCACGCACCCTTAAAAACCACAAAAGTTTCTGTAGCTCTAGAAAAACACGAGACTTATAATATATATATATATTTTTTTTACAAAAATTTATTTCATGGCCCCGAAATTGCTAACATATCGCCGATACAAACCACAAAACCCAAATTCACCGAAAACCTTGAACGCAACCCCAGTGGCGACAATAATGCGTTCACGGCCACTGGGAAACTGGGGACTTTTTGTAGTTAGTCCCAATTGATTAACTGGGATAATCGTCAAAAAATCCAACAATAGGAGTATTATCACTTATTAAAAAGGAAAGGAAATGTATGCAATCGACTTTTTATTTCAATTAAAAAGATGGCGTTTGCAACGCAGAGGACGCCATTATTGTAGTTACCATGACGACAAATCTAGCTGCGTTCTTAAAATGTAATTTTTCTTATTTCCTTCAGAAGTGAAGAGCTTTTAATTAAATGAAATCAAATCAAAAATTATACAAATAGTCGCGACTGAATCTATACTTTCTTTTAGATTTAGTTGTTTTCCTTTATTTTTTTTTTCATTGAATTTAGCTAGCAAGCTAACGCTAACCGATCATCGAAGACAAGTTAATCAACGAACGCTAGCTGGTAAGCTAATGCTAGCCATCTACACAAGTCGTTGTGCAGTTTCAACTTAGTTTAATTGTTGATGAAACCTACTACATTTTCCTTGTAGATGGCTAAACTGTGATTGTATTTTATGTCAAAAATACATTGCACGCCAAAAGTTGCATTTTAGTCGTGAAAACAGCCGTGTTGCTAACGTTGTTAGCAGCGACACAGCTAAAATACACATCTTCCCACATTGGAAATGATGAGAAAAATGGAAATGACTTTCTTCCTATTTGTCTGTGAGGTGTTTTTCCTCAGTTACACCTTGTAGTGCTGCCTGAATCTGGTGGAGTCGAGTTAAAACGAAGGGGCACAGACTCCGGCCTCCTAAAAACAGCAGAGCCCAGACACCATCTGCTCCACCTCATCCATATGCACAGAAGCAGAATGAGCTGAAACGTTTGCCTTATCAAGTGCATTGATTTGCTGTGTGCTGCCTGCAAACGTTGGCATTTGTTTCTTTCTGCATTTGTTTGTGTGTTGATGGAGGCAGCATCATACGTAGCATTTTGCCTACCAGCATTGCATTTAAGTTGTTTATTTAGAAACCTGCTATGTGTGCGGAAGATATTCACAATTTTGCTGATTGAATATATTTGTCCCTGTCAGGTTTTCTGGAGGGAAGCTGAATATGTGCTACAATGCTGTGGACAGCCAAGTGGAGAGTGGCCGTGGAGAGCAGCCTGCCATCATCTATGATAGCCCGGTGACTGGAACTAAACAGATCATCACTTTTCGGGATCTTCAAGAGCAGGTAAATAGCATTTCGAAAGAAGTCACAGTACATAACAACACAGAGACAGGATGTGTGGTAAAAATGGATTGTGAAGCATGTAAGCAGCCTTTGGCTGCTTTTAGAGCACTGGAATAAGAACTTGTCAGTGTTGCCATGACAATAAATTTATCCTCCATCCTTTATCTGAGACAGTTGGCGAAGTTTTTTTTCTGTGGCAGCTGGATTGAGCCAGTATTAGCATGGAGAATAGAAGAACTTTAAAACCTACAGAGGGGAAAATAATTAACTTAACTGACATTTGTGCAGATGCCTCAGTTCAATTAAGATTCAATGGCCTTTACCATAATCAAAATATGTTCAAAATGAGCAGAATATCAGCCTTTCATTGGTTTTTGCCCACAGGGCAAAAAGACATTCAATTTAATTTGTGAAGAACCCTAACCCTCTCTCATTTGGCAGATTATATCTAGTTAAGACTAATCAGTACATTTACTTTTATTTTCCTATTCATAACATACAAATCATGTGCAAGCATAGAAAAATACCAGATGCACAATGTTCATTTTTCACGCCATGTGGTCAGGTGATGAAAAAGATCAGTGCACCGATGTATTGTCTCCTCTGTATCTGCAGGTATCCAGGTTAGCAGGAGTGTTAGTAAAGAATGGGGTACGCAAAGGAGATATCGTGGTCATCTACATGCCCATGGTGCCACAGGCCATGTTCACCATGCTGGCATGTGCGCGCATTGGTGCCCCCCACAGCCTCATCTTTGGCGGCTTCGCTTCGAAAGAGCTTTCGGTCCGCATCAATCACGCAAAGGTTAGAAAATGTTATTGTTTGCTTTGTGGTTCCGATTTATCTTTTCTTCAGTTATGATAACAGCACTCACTGATCTATATTAATTCATTGCCATTGTTAAATACCTTTGCCAGGATAGTGACAGGCTGATGTGATGACTCTTTAATTATATGCTCTTCAAATCCATTGAAATTTTCCTGCACAGTTAGTCGTGTGTGTTATCTGGCCTGCAAAAAATATAAAACACCGAAAGCAAGTTGCTCACATTTTGACAGGAAGTTTTTCTGGCGGTAGTCATCTCTGCTGGGGGAAGTCTTTATATGAATATAAGTCTGAAGAAAAATTTTATTATTAAGTATTGCCACAAGCTATTTTATCGGGTGTTGCGACTGTTGTTTTCTGCGTGAATAATACTTTTTCAGCATTACCTTAGCCATTACAGGGCCCTACTTTGTTAAACTGAGTCAACAATAACTGAATATGTCTATTTAGAGGCCATCTGCTTCAGGGTTTTGGTCCATGAAAAGATGTGCCTCAAACTTTAAAATCAGTTAGACACTGGTTTCTGCTTCTAATACAACCATAAAACAATGACACTGTATGTTCTTGACATTTTAACACAATCATATTCTCACTTGATTGTTGTGTTTTCCAGCCCAAGCTGATGGTTACAGCCTCGTTTGGAATTGAGCCAGGCAGAAGAGTACAGTACATTCCTCTGGTGCAGAAAGCCTTGGAGTTGAGCTCTCACAGGCCGTCGAAGGTACTCATCTACAACCGGCCTGACATGGTAAGAAGCACAATGCACCGTGAAACTAAATTTGTCCATGTGCTATAATTTCTCTACGTGCTGGTGATGTGACAGAATCTAAACGTGTTTGAAATATCGCAGTCAGCCATATGTAAATCTGATTAGTTCAGTCCCGGTGTAGCTGCTGATGGGAGAAAAGGATTTTCCAAAGGCAAGGGGTTGCAGTTTTTAACCTGTAAGAAAGCATTTAATAATTGAACTGAATCTGAAGCATCCATGGATTTGAAGGGATTATTACCTGGAAATGGCCAAATATATATGAATGGTGTAATAGTCTTTCAAATCCTGTTTCTGAATCAGAAGATGAAATGATGTATAGCTGGTTCAAGTGGAGAAGACGGGGAGAGAAATGTTTTTAAAATGTGTTCAGCTGAGGGATAGTGGTTGATGTATGTTAGAGGCTGCATGGAGCAAACCCAGTTTGAATGAAATCTGAGCTGTGTGGAGAACACAATACAGCAGACAATTGTGCGTTAATTTGGCAGTAACAAGTTGAAATTCAATTTGTTTTTGTCACACACAGGGATAAAAGGGGAAGCAGTGAAATTTGGGGTTCCTAAATCTCATTGCACAGTGTTGCAGTCATTTGTTTCAATTTTCTTCTCTGGCCTCCATGTCCAATTTTTCTAATCACCTATGCCAAGTGCTATGGTTTTGTTGTACTCTTAAATTAACATTACATGATTTGTTTTATCTGGTTTGATCTCTCGAGTCTTATCTATCAATGGTCTCTCTGGTGAAATAAGAGGTGGCTGTAAGGTTTTTCTTTCAGGGTTCTTGGAAGATATACATGATGGATTTGAGACTGTTATCGGCAAAAGCCAGTGGAAAGGTTTTCACAGGAAATCATCTGGAAATGCAAACCCTTAAAATCATGTGAAGGAGCACTTTGAAGGTGGCTGCAGCTGCTTCATCAAATGCTGCATTCAGCCGTCCAGAGGTCATGCCTTTTTTTAACACAGTGTCTAACATGAAAACTGCGTTGAATCAGAAGTTCTGCTCTTCTTGACTTTCTGAGTGTTAAAAAAATATAAAGATGCAGTTCAGAAAGCAGCAGTTTTATGGGATGTCTGTCATCTTCGTGATATGAACAAACGGTTTTCTGATAACTGAAGAAAGCAGCATGACCAGGTTTTTCCTTCAGCCTCCTGGGATGATTAAATGTTTGTGAAATTTAAGTGCCCAAGAAAAGATTTGACACAGGACAGATGTCCAGAACAGGAAATATAAAGGTGAAATGAACTGAAATTAACTGCACTGGCAGCTGCACTGAATTTGTACTGACAGGTTGAATTTAGAATGGTGTTTCATGTGTAGGAATATTACATAACTGTCCAATTGATAGATTTATTAAGTCTGAAGGACGATTTAATTTATATCCCAAAACAACTTTCCCACTAAAAGAAATTCTTGAAAATCTCAAACTGCCATACTCTGTACGGATTTGATGAATAACTGAGGGATCAAATTTCTTGCCATAGAACAGTAACATTTTCCTGTTTACAATTGTTTTATTGGATTGAAAATAAGACTTAATTCCTTTATAATTCTTTGTGTTTCAGGAGAAAGTATCCCTGAGTCCAGAGTTGAGTCTGGATTGGGATGAAGAGATGGCCACTGCTCAGCCACATGACTGTGTTTCTGTTCCCTCCAACCATCCCCTCTATGTCCTCTATACCTCTGGAACCACTGGAACACCAAAGGTACTGGCATCATACAATCAAGATGAGTAGCAGCAGGAAAGATTAAAATCATACACTTGCAGACTTCATATAAACATCCATTGTCACAATGACGAATTATCCGACTAACTCTGTTTGCCTAAAAACTGTCACTTCTGTTTGGAGCTTTTCATGTGACTAATCTGCTCTTTTGACTCTGCAAAACAATCCAGGCTCCATCTAAACACCATCACCATCACATAAATAAGACAGAGCTTTCCCACAGCAGGAGCAGGAGCTCAAGCAGGAGGAATCGCCTGCAGGCACTTTCAAATGGAAAAACTCTGGCTCCTTTCAAATAGCTTCATTTTGTCTTTGGGCAACAGATGATATAAAATATTCGACTGCTGGCTACATCCTGGACTTAATGGGGCCATTATTTGCAGTTTTTGTCTCTCTGTGAGCTTCTGATTTATGTCTTTTTGGTGACCATAATTTAAAGAGAAAAAACATTTTAACTGTGGCTATGAGGACAGAAATAATTATCGAGCATCATTAATTAATAAAAGGAGCTGGGATTGGTTTGAGAAGGGTTCATTTGAAAAACATCCTTCTCTGTGGCGTGGGGGAAGGGGGCAGGTTTAGACTCATATTAAACCTCTTCCTCTTTGCCAAGCATAATGCCTGTCAACAGTTTGATGTTTTCCTTATCTTGTCCCTCAGGGTGTTGTGCGAGACACTGGTGGCTATGCTGTGATGTTGAAATGGACCATGTCAAATATTTATGGACTCAGTCCTGGAGATGTAAGACACTAAAACATTCTCTTCTGAGTTAGCACTGTGCTTGAGAACAACGAGCAAAGAGTGAGATTGTTCTCAACTTGAAATACGATTTTTTTTTTTTTACCATTCAATATTAATGTTAACTGAAGAGTCATTATTGGTAGTTGTAGTATTTTTGAGAATAGGAATTATTCAGCATGTGGATGAAACTATCCAATAATAGTTGTATAGTATAATATCAGGAGTTAATATCCAGGTGACCTTTCACCTTTTGCAGGTTTGGTGGGCAGCTTCCGACCTGGGCTGGGTCGTCGGCCACTCGTATATTTGCTACGGTCCCCTGCTCCATGGTAACAGCACAATTCTTTATGAGGTATGTATGAGATACTATTTAATGCCTTAAAAGGTTTATAGCAGCTTTGACATCACTAAAAAGTTTGTACATTTTGCAAAGCTGTAAAAGTCAGGTTTAAGTGTCAATTGGATGCCAGCGTTTGAGGCACTACAAGCTGAATACATCCATAATTGGGAAATCACTCTAAGTTTATGTCAACTGGGGCTCTGTTTGACCCCGATGTCATATTTGCCTCTGGCTGCTACGGTCCACTGTCCACTCAGTTACCAGCACATCTTGCAATGGTTAAAAAAAAAAAAAAAAAAATCAGCTTTCAAAAAGCTATTTTTTAACATTAAGTAAGTGTTTCAAACGCAGCTGAATTGATTTTAATAGCTGTGATCTCAAAATAACCAAGTACCCAGCTATATGATTATCTATATCTTAAGTGTATGGGCATTCTACTGAGCAAGCTTTCATTTTGTGGCACATTGCTTTTGAGGATGAATGGTAAAGGAACACATAAGCTTTAATTAAAAATTTTCTGCACGAATGTGCGTATTGAACAGTCACTTGATTATTTCAGGTAAGTTGTTCTTGCAGTGTGAGCCGACACTCAATCAACACTTGGAATACAATCTCCACACGAGTGTTTTTGATGTGGAGGATAATAGTATAGAAGAAAATCAACATATCGTGGCTTAGAGTGATATGTGTTGGGTGGTTGAGCTTTACGTTTATGTTGTAAATTGTATTTCTTTTGTTTAAAGTTTCATCATTCGCACTATGATGCCAATATTGGGTAATCAGTTAATTAAGCTGCCTTCTTCATATCAGTGTGTGGCTTCAGCGACACTGGCTGTGTCACGTAGCTTTTGTTTTCACAGCCTATCTGTCTTGAGACACTATGCTACCAATCTGTTATCTTCCCTCTGATCAATACACAAACAAAAATATTTATCCAGAATTGAAATGACAGAGAGAACTCACAGCTGCTGTTTACCATTCTCATTCATCTGCAATTGTCTTCTTGCTATAAGGACAGGCTACTTGAACACAAGGAACACTAGTGAATTTGTTGTTGGAGACATTTGCCTGCAGGCATCTTTTACCTTTATCTCTTCTTCTTACAATACTCCAATAAGACAGCTATGTTTTTTAAGTTGATGGGTTTCTGGGCCCATCTCTCTGCAAGGCAGACTTCAAGCTTGCATCTCCTTGTCTGTTAATATTTATGCTTGGTGTTTGACAGCTGGAGTGAATTTGCGCTGTGAAACATTGTTTAAAATCTTTCTGTAATATTTTTAATCTTCAATAATCTTTTGCTCTAATATTCACCGTGAAGACGATTTATCCTGTGTTTTATACACCTGAATCCATGTTACAGTGTGAGCTGATAAACTATGGCTGTGCTTCTGTTTTTGCAGGGTAAGCCAGTAGGAACTCCAGACCCCGGAGCTTTCTTCCGTGTGCTGTCTGAATACAGAGCCTCTTCCATGTTCACTGCACCCACTGCTATCCGAGCCATTCGCCAGCAAGACCCACAAGCTGAGATCGGGAAAAAATACCCATTATCCAGGTAAACAACCTTATAAGATACCTGTTAAATAAAGGAATGCCTTTTAAGCTGTAGCAGAAAAAAAGAGTCCTGCTTTTTGGTATCAGATAATTTAAAGACAAAACCAACAATTGTACCAATTGATTGTTTAAAAGGAAGTTTAAATAAACCAAGAGCCCCAAAAAACAGAGTCAAAGGTAATTTGAACCAGCAAAGCAGCCCTTTAAGTTACTGAGAAGCAGAAACATGATGAACTATAGTAAGAACAATGAGAAACTTTTTGGTAAAGCTTTCAAGGATCCAGGTTCCTATTTTGACTGTCAGTTTTCAGTATATTTTCTTGAAGCATGTTGTGCTTTTGAGAAACCATGTGAGAACTGAACGAGAGAGAGAGAGAGAGAGAGAGAGATAGTTTATGAAGATCTAACCCTCTAACTGCAGGATGTGACTTGCACTCCGAAAAGGCAGGAAAGCTGTGTTGAAGTATCTCACAGCTGATAATGGGCGACAGAGACTGTCCAGCCTTTCGTCAGTCTGTAGCCATCTGTTGACGCACAACCTTCTCAGTGTACAGACTCAGTCTTAAAAACAAATATAATTCATGGGATTAGTATGACCTATAGAGTTAAAATTCATTCAAATTCATTCATCATCTAAAATTGTCAATTGTCTGGAGACATACACAGAAACTTGGACTTAAGGGGATGTAATGTCAAGTTACCACTCTCCTCCTGTTCAAGAGTATGAAAAGGCCTTTCAGCACGCAATCATAAAGCAATTCTGAGTGCGAATGACCTATGGCCCAAGTGAATCATTCAGTCACCATGGCACTGTGCACTGAATTTGACGATTTTTGGATTCATTCAGCTTTTTAAAATGCTGCCCTTGTAGAGGGAGCTTAATTTCCCCCACTATCTTTTTGCCTCATATATTGGTGGCTTCTCTCCCCTCTGTTTCGACCCTGCCACAATCTGTCATTTCAGCGACATGTTCTTTCAGTGTATACTTCCCTGTTCTTATTGTGTCTATTCTCCTTGGAGGAGGCAGGTTGGTGAAAGATAACAGAGTTTCCTTTTGGCACTGGGAGAAAAAATAAGTGTGAGACCGAAAGACCAATGCAGCAGTAAGACATGACGTCTTACTGCTGCATTTGCTTTTAGTGCAGCGGGGTCAACCCTTTCCATTAGATTTTTTTATATTTTGTAAACAATTTGTACATTTGCACAAAGACCTAATGGCTTTTTTGGGATCTGTATTCTTTTCATGGAATTTCATTTATTCGGGGTAGAAGAGCAGTTAATGGCAGCATATGGATCAGTTCATCTATTAATTTGCCCCATGATTGGCCGTAAAGCATAAAGTATCGTGATAATTTAGTCTTTCTTTTAAGAGATCTTAAATACATTGATAATTGTTAATACCTAATTAATAATTAAATTGAATAGTTTAATCAAAAAATTCTAATTAAAATCTTTTACCTTTTATTCAGTTCACTGGGATATGAGGTGTAGATAAGAAGTTCATCCAAGCATTTTCACAATATTGACTAACGAATCTATATCTACTCCATGCATTTCCTTTGTCCTTTAACACATGGAAGTATATCTCGATACCAATAAAGCTGCTTTTAATTGAAAATGATTTGATGGAAAGAGTAAAATCTTTCAGAAAAGTAAGATCTTTCATTATCAAACACATAATTTCACGCTTGCTAGTCGTCCAACCATAATTTGATACAGCTCAAATCCTCCGTCTTTGATTCATTGACCCTGTGACACATTTCCTCCCTCTACAGCCCGTTCAACTGTAATAGCCTCGGACCCTTATCGGTGTGCTTGAGCTGTATAACTTGTCACTGCAGACGTGAAAATTAAATTGAAAGTCTGGCTGCAAGGCTGTTGAAACCTGGGATGGCAGCTGTTCTCTTTGTAAACATGGCACGACAAAGGTGCAGAGATTCTGTCAGCTGTGTTTAAAAGAAACCAGCTCATATACTGGTGACAAAGTCCATGATTCCAGTTGAAGCACAGTCCAGGCTGGTGTTTGGGCTGATGTTTGCACCTTATTTGCCACTAAATGAAATAAGCTCTTGAGAATAGACCAGGCAATTCTCCAGGGGACTTGTCACACGGTGCAAATGCATTTATGATGCAGTTAGAGTTTAAATCATGCACTCAGCTGCATTCCCATTTGCTTATTCTCAGATCAACTTTGCCATACTGATCTCAGAGAATCAGCTAAAGCATACTAGTACTTTATGCACTCAAAATGGGTTAAAAGGTCATCAGGTGGATAACCTGAACTGCTAAGAATAAGATGTTTTAAGCTTAATTGGCCCATTTCAAGGCCATGCTTTAAAGATTAAGGGAGTCTTATTTTAGCAAACTAGCATAAACATATTCTGGCCTTTGAATTGACAGTGTGACAGTTAAGCAAGAGTGTTTTTATGTTGAATATCTTTTCTTGTATAATGCATTTTGTACTATACTATAATGTACTTTGTGTGCAATCTTGAGCCTTTGGCGGGAACGTAACAGGGAGCAATTTATGAAGATAGGAATTTATTGTTTTATTGTGCAACAATTGAGCCTGCTTGTTCTTTTGCTTTCTCTCTGTGTGAGTATGTGTATTTGTATGAAAAATATTTTTTTTTCTCATGGAATATCATCATCAATGCATCCAGTGAACACACAATGTTAAACTAATATAGAAGAAGGTATTTTTATATGAGCAAAGTTGAGTAATTAATAGAATGCTAAAATGCCAAATATAGAAACAATACATCTTTATGCCATAGTTACAACTTATAATACTTCACACAACACACTAATCGAGTTTTGCATCCTGGTTCATTGGAAAGGGAATGGTAGGTAGGTTTTCCAGAGTTTGGAAGATCGAAACATTTACTCTTATATTTCTGACTTGGTGTACTGCCCTTGAGCTTGGTACACAGCCAAGCCCTTGCCCTTCCGCTTCAGTTTCTGAGGTCATTGGACTTCCTGTAAAAAGCTGAAATGCAGAGTAACTGAAAGCACGATGACTTGAGAGTAATTAGTTTCTAACATTACCATAAATGTGCGGACAGTGAGTCAAACCGCATTCATTTACCTCAGAAGCAGAGGCTTCATTAGGGTCATGGATTTACTCACTTCATTCAGTCTTGTCTAGAGGTTGACTTGTGGTGGATTTATAAGGGCCAGTACAATAAAGATAGTTTGGAGCAGGAAAAAGATGATAGCCAATTCATCAGCTGATATCACCCCCTCAAGTTTGAAACAGATCTTATCATCAGGGAAACTTTCTAATTAATAGGGCCTGTATTTGGGGGGAATAATGTTAAAAAACTGTATTATTCAGCAGGTACAGCTCAAGTATCACCAAAGAGGCTAATGTAATGCTATTTGGAAATTAAATTTTCCTTCGTCTTCAGTGACATCTGTGTGTCGATGGGCAGTGCCTCAGTATGTTGAGTGTCTGCTTATTTGCATATAGTTTTTGCTGGTGTTGCCAGCAAACACAGTGTTTCTGAAGAGCAGACCAGACTGCATGATAGGGCAATCAAATCTGAGAGCAGTGCTTGAAAAAGAGAATAGAATATTTTCCAGAGTGGAGATGGGAAAAACTGTGATTCTATGGGGATGAAAATGTGCTTGCCTTCTACAAAAGATGGCGTGTGACTTCAGGTTATTTCACTATAACAGAAGGTGAGGACTGATGACCAGCAGTCATATGTGGGGGGGGGGGGTAGTAATAAGACTACTATCTATGTCTGCACAGTGACATGGACTTAAAGGGAGCTGTGGTTCCCCTCACAGCTTTGTAGTGAGCAACCAGCAGCGTTGCAAATTGGGTATGAGCAGCGACGGGCAGCCATCAGAAGGCGTTTGGATAAGAAAGATGGGGGAGGCTTTTGAAAGGCAGAAGAAAGTGTCTTGGGTCACTTGTGGGACAGTTTCATTAAGTCAGGAAGTAGCACTGGCCTAAGCTTGAACAAAGAAAGAGCTCCAGATTCAGATGTGCCTGTGAGAATTTTATGCCTCTGGATACACACTTATTCAAGGTTTCATCAATATTGACTTAGAGGAAATCTTGAGGGCAGAAATTTCCTGAGGGAAAAGGGCAGCTTAGACTTGCCAATAGTGTTTATGACAAACCTGAAATGAATTTGAAAGGTAGGAAAAAAGTGGAACTGTCATTTTTAAATCAAGCAACTCAAGCAAGAATCAATCACTAGAGGGGGTGAAGCTCAGCACACAAAGATTCACCTCGATTGTCCTCACAAGTATGACTGCGAGGAGGAAAATTCATCATGGGCAGAGGCAAAGATCTTTTGGTCAGAGAGCGTGGCGAGGACTATCTGCTCAACATTGTCAGAAGCAGCGGAGAGGACGGCAGTCAAAGTAGGGAGCACAGGGACAGTGAAATAGAGGATGGTGCCAATTTGAGAAATACTTCAAGCAAAGAGGGAAATCACAAGGTCACTGCAGTCAGGGTTTCTCATATAAACACAATCTCATAGTGCGGTGAGATCGCTCAGTCTTTGAAGCATATACTTCACATGAAATTGCTAGAATTTGTTGTGGGCCACTGGAGCCATCTATTTGACATTGCCAAAGTCTTTAATAAAACTAGTTAATGTTTGAGAATGTGAACACTCACAAAACAATTTGAATTACACAGATTTTGAATTGTCTTAACTGTTCCTGAGGAGGCAGATTTGGCATGTTTTCTTCAAGTGATTGACGGATGTTGGTCTGTGTTCTTGCAGTTTGCAGTCGTTGTTCGTGGCAGGAGAGCGATGTGATGTGGAGACGCTGCAATGGACAAAGAAAAGCTTTGGTGTTCCCGTCCTGGACCACTGGTGGCAGACTGGTAGGAAGGAAACTTACTTACTAAATACAGAATTCGGGCAGAGATGTTAAACTCGTATGTGATTTTTAAAGCTGCACTGTTGGAAAGCGAATCATACAAAATAGATACAACTGTCTTACTGGATTTCATAAATTTTTACTCAGAGCCCAAACTAGTTGCCTGTTGGACTGGAAGTAGGACATTGAAACTTAAAATTAAATGAACTGGCACTTATATATCCAATCTGAGCTGGATTGATTCACTCTGTTGTTCTGCCTCTTTTCCTTTGTTTTGCGTAAAACATCACAGAATAACCAGGCTGTTGTACAAAGGATGACTCGTGTCTAGTGGTTGCAGTTTAAATTGACCCAACATTTATTCCCCTACTACATCACACAAATGATGCTGCATGGTGCTGTTTTAATTATGTCAGTTTAGTAGGTAGAGAAGCACTTTATCCTCAAACTCGAGGGATTAAGGTCTTATGATATAGATACTGAGAAAGCGTAGTAAGGACCTCAAGTGCTTTATTAGCCTACACTCTATATGATGTTTTAATTTACTTGATCTTTTAGACTCAGCCTTGTCTGAAGCTTACCAGTGTGAGAAGACTACAAATGTGGTCTTTGCTACACTTTATTAGTCCATTAACATTAACTTGGCCTTGAGAAGGGGCATAACTCCAGAAAATCCCTATTCTCCAAAAGCCTGCCGTCATTATGGAGCACATTTTATCATACTTCCCTTTTTGATTAATCCCTTCAGTGTTTTTTTTTTTAATTTTATTTCCAATGTAGACCAAGGGATTAGTCAACAATACAAAAAACGACTGCTGTAATAATGACATTAAAGACCCCCTTAGTTGGAATTTGCAAGCGTATCTGGGAACTGATCATCACGCCCAGTGATGTGTCATCATTTCCTGGTTGTGCAGACAGGGCAGATGAGATCTCTTTGGAGAAAAGACAATCGATATGTCAAGATTCACATATTTAAATGAGAGTGGTGGCTAAAAGATTCCATAATCAGGTGGGAAGACTCCCAGAGAGCACTTATTCATCGGGCCACATTCCTGGCCAGCACAAGGGATTTGATTGACGCTACTGTGCATTGAGTTACTGATGTTTAATTGACTTTGCAGCCATGTGGGGCATTGACTGGCTGATGTGAGATGTGAGGAGATGTTAGGGCAGAGATAAAAGAGACAAAACAATCAGGGCACCTTGTCCATCCGTTCAGCAGTAGAAGCTAAAATAGCTTCCCAACTGAAGTGTACTTTAAATCTGACTTTTTGAAAAGGAGTCATTACTGTTTCATTGTGCACTTTTTTTTTTTCGTAATACACAAAACCCAGATTACGCAACTGTATGTGATAACGTCGATTTCTCACTTCAACACAATTACAATATTTTGTTATTATCCTGACTGAATAAGTGCTTTCATTTTGCCCTGTCTACTCTTTTAAAAATTCCATTAACAGAGTCGATATTTCAATACCACATTGTACTAGTGCTTTAGATTAATATCATGATCTCAAAGTCTGAGTCACGATTGTCTCTTTAAAGTCCTGCTAGGTCTTTCTCCTCACAGTTCAGTAGTTGTATATTGGGTGAATGAAAGTTTGCAGTTCACAATTCACAATTGAATGACCATACATCACAGCTGCTGTGGGCCTGAATGATAAGAAATTTAATTGGAACCTGGAGTTCATTGCAATGTTTCTCAGCCTGAGGTTTCTAATGGCTCTTGAATCGGTATGACCTTATTAGCCTCTTGGATTGGAAGCTTGAGTCCAGGCAGCATGCCATCGCGCAAATGTCTTGCCTCCTCTGACTCTGTTTGATTGCTGCCATCCCCAAAAACTAGTGAATGATGATGAATGTGCCAAGAACAGCAATAGAGCACAATTGGCTGTCTCTTCCTTTTGTAATGCTCCACCTGTGCAAACGGAGGATCAATGCCGAACAAGACGACGTTTGTGTTAAATATGGAATCAATACTGTTGGGCTGTTGGAAATCCATCGACCTTGAGTTTGTACAGGCAGCACATTCTGATCTAAGCTTAGATTAGGCCACTTGGCTGAATGGCCAGCTCAGGCTCAGTGGGAGTGTGCACAACTCAATATTGCAATATTTAAGAAAGGAGACTTGTAAGGTCAGTGTCTTGAGTTTGAATTGCTGGTGGAGATGACTGTAGGCTTATCTCATACATGCTGGTTTCAAGTTAAAACATCAAAAGCCCCATTTTAGATGTTTTTGCTGGTGAACTTGACTCAAAGTCAATTAAAAAATGTTTTTATAGTTAAGTCTTTTTTATAATTTTTTATAGTTATAGACCAAAGTTCCTTCAAAGCCGTTGAGAAAAAGAATGTTTTCAGACCACTATTAACAGAAGTGGCAGAAGTTTTGGTCTTGAAACTGCATCATTTCATTTTTGCAGCAGCTGCAGGTTAAGTCTGGTTTACAAAAACATCTTCCTATCTGATACCCCTGAATTAGGACACAGATGCATATTCTGTGGGATTATGCCTCGTGCACTTCACTTTAATAAAGCCAGTAAATTCACTCTCTGCGCTCAGTTTAAATGCACGTCTACTGGTATTTTACTGCACATGTTTTTTGGATGATTTACTGTTTGTTTTAGCAGTGTGGGAGTTTAAGGGTTTAGTATAAACAGCCGTGCACACAGGTAAACACAAGATTATGACATTTGCAAGCCTTTTGGTGATGTGTGACTTAGTTGTTTACACTGTTACGTATAATACATTCCATTTTTCCCTACCTGTAGCTTCATCTGAGGTGGTGTTGGGCTGGCAGTGCAGATGGTGGACCAGAACAAAAATCAAACCCCTTTTCCCCCTTTATGTGCTAAACAGAGCAGCTGATCCACAGCTTTCTGTCTGTAGCATCAGCGTTTGTGAGATAAAATTTAATTCTACTCCAACATCCGGGAGTTCGTAGCTCGGCCGAGTTTGGATCACACTTGCTTTCTCTTGGTCTCTCACACACACACACACACCAAACAAATTCCTGCCACACTTTGTGACTACCCGAGTCATGTGATTTATTGAGTTTGGAGAAAAACCTCTGGCGCCCTCTTGATTTCTGTCTCGATGTGTAAATCCCGTTGGATTCTTCACCCCCTGCTAAACTCAATAACTGGCAGCTGGCGGCCAGGGCTGCAATCCAAATGTGTTCTCCACTTTTTCACGGTAGAGTGGGTCACTCCACTTCTCACTTGCTTTCTCTTTGTGTGTTGGAGGCAGCTTGACTTCCAATGTGTGGGCTAAAGAGACAGGAGTGCAGGAAAAAAATATGCCATGCCGTGTTATACATATTCATTAAAGCAACCCAGGTTTGTCATTTCTTGCTGAAGTTTCAGGAGGAACCCTGCTACTTTTCACAGTTGATCAGTTGTTGTTCTTGGAGTCACACCTAGCTGGAGGCATTTTATCATTTTAACACCAGTTTCTTCATGGCTGTTAATGTTTCCTTAGCTTGATATTTTCACTATTAAATAAATAAATAATAAATTAATTAAATGGATGACATCTGGACATCCTCCAAAAGTTTTTTGCAGCATTCTATAATGGTGTATAATGCTACTCTGTATTTTTGTATGTATATAATGTATATAAAAAATATATACATTGCCCAAGAAAAAGTGTGTAAATACAGTTTGCTCATGCTTCTTATTAGGTCTTGAGTCACCCTGCTGTGAGTGTCATGGCGACCTGACAGTCTCTTTGGAAACAGGACATTGATCAAGTAACTTTTAGCGATGTCGCTGTCTTGACAACCCCCCACCGTCTTCTGCTCCCCACAAAAGAGAAACAATTTGGTCACTGGAAAGTAGTTTAACATTCAAGGCATTCAAGGAAAAACAAGCCTTGAATGCTAAACTGCTTGTGGGCTTCATAAAAAGGAGTGACAGGCTCCTCCTTGAGAAACTCATTACAGTCAGAACACCTAAAAAGCAAACTTTGTTTACATCTTTTGGCTTCCAGTTCTAAAGCCAGTAATTTTTCATACTTGTGACAGACTCCCTTTAAGTCACTTTCTTATGCAATTTTTTAATCTATAAATATTGATAGATCTGTCCTTCTACTTATACACCAGAACTTGTCTTTTTTGTAGTTTCCTACAGAGTAGATTGAGCAGAAATTGAAAAAATTAAAAATAAAAAATCAGTCACTAGTGCAGTTGTTCATTAACATTTCCTGCTGCATGTGTGCAATCCTGTGATGTTATATTCAACAGCTGAAAGATGTAATCGATGGTGAGGAAAAGAAAACATTCACTATTAGCTCTAAGGGAAGAGTAGGTCAAGAATGTGGCACAAGTGGTGTAATGCTCCTTAAATATTAGAAGATAAGCTACCAAACAGTGGACTTTACAGAGATTAACGAAGCATTTCTGATCCTGATATGAGTTTCCTGTTGGACCCAGGTTAGAAATGTACCTTTATCTGAATTTCTAGGCTTCATGCTGAGATGATTTCCTGATGGG
Organism: Echeneis naucrates; assembly: GCF_900963305.1. Taxonomy (NCBI): domain Eukaryota; kingdom Metazoa; phylum Chordata; class Actinopteri; order Carangiformes; family Echeneidae; genus Echeneis; species Echeneis naucrates. Next base: position 3,366,626 of record NC_042533.1, read on the forward strand.
TTTTTTTGTTAGTTTTTTTTCATAGTATTTGAAAATTTTTTTCACAAAGTATTCGCATTTCTAAAAATGTTGAACCTATTCTGAAAAGCTCAAGAGTCAATTAGCACCTACTATCTTATATTACTTGTGCATGGGGAGTTTTGCTCCTGGATACCAGGATATGTTCATGCCAGTGCCTTACAATGTACCAGTGCAGATTAAATATGAATTTCTGATGTGATTAGAGTTGTTATTTTCAACTTTATTTTGGGGGTTTTGGTTTAGGGCGACCTTGAGAGGGATTAACTCAAGGAAATCACCAAATCAAATTACACATTTTCAAGAAAGATTTAAAAAGTTTGTCAAGGCTGTTTTTTTGGTGTATTAATGTTTCTAATTTAATTTGGTCTCACACCGCTGAGGTCTGAGGTCTCTGGATTTTATTTTTGTTGACAGGCTGTAGCACTCCCACTCCAGACGCCTTACTCCGACTCAGACTCTTTTTAAATGTGTCTTGCAGCTGCTGTATCATTATCACCGTTGAATACTTTATTTATCAAACAGAGCATTTTATTTTTCCCCAGCTCCAGTTGAGAAATACATAATCTAATTCATTATCTTTGACATCATCCCCCCACGGTGGAAACAGTTTATTACAGAGTGCATTGCTCTGAAAATATTGAAAAACAGCTCAGCGTTTGGTTCACATCATCTTCCTGTCCATTCCCCTGGAGGCTTCTCCTTCCTTGCAGCCAGCTGTGTATCACTGCCGATTGGTAAACAGTCGCATCACACAAAAGATCCAGCGGCGCTCTCTCCTTCCTGCTGGAGCTCTTGTTAGATCTCCGCAAGAGGCCCAGTTGGAAAAATTAAAGGAGCTAACACAAGACAGGCAGTTTGCTCTTTGCCGATGTCACGGAGAGATGCAGCATGAAGTACAGCAGAGGGGACACAGGTTGAAGCACATCTCAGCTCCTTAGGTTTAAAAATGAAATTGCCAGTAGGTTTGGATTTCAGAAGATTTTCTCGGCAATACATATCCAGAGATAACTAAGCTAATACCAGGATTTTTTTTTTATCTGTCAGGGCAAATTTACTTTTTCTTTTCTGGAAATATGTATTTAAGATGACAAGCAAATTTTACTAGCTTATCATGAGGTTAGTTTTCACTCTGGAGGACTCTGCCGGTGCAGGTGCGATTAATTTCCTAATACAGGGTAGAGGGGATTTGATGGGCTTGTTATTCCCATGTGCAGTGGACACAATCATTTCACAGACTGCCGCTGTCAACTGATGTGCTGATTCATTCTCTCTAATCACCTCATTTCTTTTTGTGACCTGCACTCTCTCCTCCATTGCTCCCTCTTCACCCTCAATATCATTATATTGTTTGTATTTATATGCTTCTTTCACAAGCACACAGACCTCACTGGTGCTTTGAAAATGTGTTCAGACACTTTCACTTTTCATATTTTATGTTGCCAGCCTTAAGGTGGAATTTACTACCTGCAGCATTAAAGATAGGATTGTGTCAAGGAACAGATATGGAGGAAGACTGTGAAAAAAGAATTTCTACCGCATTGAAGTTTCCCCATGAGCACAGTCTGCGCCCAACTGGTCTGGTATTTATAGCTGTGACCAGAGATATAGCTTTTTGGCCTCAGTTCCAAACATAATATCTCCAGGACACCAGATGCTGGTCTTCGCTCAGACAATACCATCCTAATGGTAAAGCATGGTGGGGGTCTGCTCAGGATGGTGTGGCCCAGTCAGAGTGTTGACTTGAGCCTAATGGGACATCCTTGGAAAGACCTAAAAAAGACCACTACAGACAGTGCCTGTCCAACTCTGAAGTTGAGCACAAAACAGCCTCAACTAGATGTGACACACTTAGTGCTTAGTTTGACAATGAATACCTGCGTGAGTCTAAGTAAAGGATCTGAATATTTATATTGGTGTGAAATTTCACTTTAAATTATGTATTGATCAAAGTTTTCACTTTGTCCCTTTAGGAAGAGAGTGCAGATTGATGAGGAGAAAAAATGCTTTAACAGAAGAAAATCTGAAAAGATGGAGGAGTCTTTGGAGGAGTACTTTCTGAATTTACTCTACGTTAACACCACCTGCTGCCCCGCGATCACCCAAGACACACGTGCATGTTCATCCTGCAATCCTTGAACCACCTGAAGCTGCTCACTTACACTTATGCGCATATGAGAAAATGCCTGCCGTTTTCAAGCCTGATAATAATCTGTGTGCTATTTTAAGCCCAAGTGCCATTGGCAAAGGATGGAGGGGGTGATGAGGGTTGCTGATGTCACCGGTGTTGCCTGGCAACAAATGTGTGTTTCCAGTCGGCAGGTTCTGGCTGCTTCACCAGTGAGAGGTGGTGGATGGACTTGTAGTGTTTTAGTTATGTGTGTCGCTCTGAACATCTCTCCCAGTTTGTGTGCATTTCTCTTGCCCTGACAGGCTGCGGATGCCTCTATTCACAGAATGGGATTGTCTTATTTAAAAAAAAAAAAAAGTGAACTGAGCCTCCACAAAACATTTGTCTTGTAAAATAAATTGTGGAATAGACAGGTTGTCCCGCTGGCTTTTGCTGCTAGCCGAAGATTTTTTTTTCCACACATCCTCCCTTTGTTGGGAAAAAAGCCCCAAAACATTCAGACCTTCAGAAGTTTTACAGCCTCCTTGAAAGTACAATCTGCTCACTGAAGAAAAATGCAGGCCACCCTTCAGTTACTCGGCAGATGGATGGCACTGCTCTGGATTCAGGGGTTAATAAGGATTCTTAACCTGAAACCAAAGAGCTCAAAGGAAATATTACATCTGCAGTGCTGATATAATTTTGGATGTACCACAACCTGCAGGATATCTTGTCTCAAAGCTTATTAACTTATCTGTTGTCCCAGTTCCAGAGCCTTGAGCTTTCAGGGCCACTGTATTTATGAAGAAGATGTGAATTCTCACTCTTAAGTGACACTACGTTAAATCCTAAAGTTTAATTTCTGGTGTTTTCATATTTTAACATCCTTAGAAAAGAGGCACAATTCGGCTACTTTGGTCCAGTGGAGAAAAGACATTCTGTAATCTTTTTTTAGTGAGGATTAAAAACACATCAAAATAATGTTTCTGCTTTGGGCAATGTCTGGAGTATACAAAATCTTTTCATAATTCTTTATGATTAGCAAATGTAATATGCCATTTCAATTCATATATGCGAATTGACCTCCAGCAAGTGGCTCAAAAACGTGAGTGAACTGGTGCCGTAATTCCCTCATTGTACAACTGGAATACTATATAGCCTGAAGAATGTGGACACTGTTAATATTTTGTTGATTACTTTTTATCTGAGGCTGTTTCATGCGGTTTTAATGAGGCCTTTTAATTTCATCTAAATGACATCCCCCAGCACACAGTGATATTTCAGATAATTGTGTGTTCTTTCAACTTTGTGGCAACATGCTGGGGAAGGTCCCTCTCTTTTAACATGATGATGCCCTGTGCTGCTCCATTCTCCAAATTTGTTGTAGAAGAAGTTGTCTGGCCTTCACAGAGCTGTGACCTCGCGCCCATCCACCATCATTAATTCAAATGCCATGAACTTTATCGACATTACCAACTTGACTGATATTACTGTGGCTAAAGGAGACCAACTCCTTACCTCTAGGTACCAAGAAGTGTGTAAACTAAAATTGTAATATTCCTTCTCATCACCTATCTGCATCTAGACCAGTCCCTCAGCTTCTCCTTATAAATACAATTGCAACAACAACAACAAAAAAACAAACCAGAAAACATTTCTCTCCAGTAAAATGTTCCTGAGTCATGTCACCCTCATGCGCCGATGCCCACCTTTGTGAAATGTGTGGGAGCGCTGGCTTTATGCCCCGCGCCATTCGAGGCCGAACACGAAAAAGCTGCAGCCGTTCTCTCTGTCTCATTACAGGCTATAGAAACACTAGCACAGATGTCGTGGCTCATGTAATTACATCTCAGAGAGCTGAAGTGTCATGTTTGCGTTACTTTGTTGTTTACCGTGGGCTGCTGTCATTGGCTCCCTGACCTGGGAATTCATCCAGCATTCATTCTCAGCCTTTGTACTGTTGTTTCGAAGTCGCAAGATGGAGGTCTTTCATTAGCAAGTTAAGCAGTGAATTTGTATGCATAAACTTAGCTCCGAGTGAATGACTCGCACTGTCTGAAAAGTGATAAGGGAGGCAATGTTTTTAGCTTCTAGAATGAAATTGTCCCTTGGAAGAGTCTAAATTGGAAGGCATGTGCCGATCTGTGTTTTATAGCTTATTACTCATCTTTGCTCATCTTTGCTTCACATCTCTCTGGTGGATGGCAACCTTTTCACAGTTGTTGCAACAAGCTCTTATTCCCCCTGACTCTTACATTCCCTCCTCTCTCCTGCTATTGTCCATCATTTGTTAACATTCAGCCCAATCAGAAGGGCTCGGGTAACCAGCCCTTTGGACTCTCCCTCTGTAGCATGAGCTCTTTTGTCCAACATAGGCGTGATAACTGAACACAGAAATAATCCCAAATGACTTTTGACAAGCTCTCACTCGTTCTTTAACACAAATTCTTCAAAAGCTAATTATCTTAAAGATGTGAGATACTTTCTATTGATGTGAGTATTTCTGCTGGAAAGGTATCATTTATGATTTCCTGATTTCATTGATTTCCCTTTGAGGTACTCCTGCATATCACCAGGACAACCATGCACACCATTATGCATACATATGATGTATGGAGGACTCACTGTCGTCTCTTTCTAAAATGATTGTTAATTATTTCATCTGAAAAATTCAGTGTTTGGTGAGAGCTGGCTTCACTTTTAACCTTTCTACCTACTAAGACTGGCTAAAATACTCTGCGCTGTAGATCTCAGTTTTATTTTTATCTTCCTAGGTGCAGAAGAATTAGGAAAATATAATAATGAAAGCATTAATGTAATATTTTACTGAACAATGTTATAAAAACCTTTGGGCACTAAAATAAAGCCAGAGAGGTAAAAGGAAAATGAGCACAGAGGATCTAAACAGCGAAATAAATTAGATGAAATAAATAGGAATAAAACACCATGAATAAAAACCTGTCAATTGGTGAGGAAAATGTACAGGCCTTCCATCAGGCAGCATGTGCAAGCCACAGCAAATTTAAGCTTTGTAGCAGCCACAGTCTACCAGATAAATGGCTTCCTTCAAAGCCGCTTTTACACGCTTATCACAAAGATGTATAGACTGTAACACGCTTTGTATTGTATTTGGGTTTGTAGCTGAGTGCATTGCATTTGAATGGAGAATATGAAACAATTATTAGATTTACACATGTATCATACATGGATACAGGCTGTAAACAAAGCACTGGGCCATGGTAAAGATGTTAACAAACAGTTACTTGGTAACACATCCAGCAACATTAGCATTCGTTTAGAGGTGGTAGTGAAAGTCAGTTTGGTCCCTGAGGGAAAGACATAATTGCCCCATTGTGTTCATACATAGAGACAAAGACAAGAATTCAGCTCAGTCACTGTATTTTGTTTAATATGTTGTGACATGAAACTATGTATTGCTGTGGTATTAATTAATGTGTTAACTGGTCGACAACTCATAGCTAATTTTTTATTTTTAGCTCTGTGAATCAGTTTTTCAACACATTTTACATCAACGCTGGTCCTCATAATCTCACAATGACTATTCTCATTTTCACTGAGTGCCACCTCTCTCCTTTTTTCCTAGCCTACAGAGTGGAAGTACATTGTTAGAGGAGTATGTGTTTTCATCTGCAAGAGAGAATTGGGGGCGTCTGCAGAGGGAGAAGAGAGTGCAGGATTAGAGAGCCGTCTTTGTTTTTCCTGAACAGCAGTTTCCCTCCAAGCAGCTAGTAATGAGCTCGGCTGTTCAATAGCACCTTCTCATCTGAAAAAGCGCCACCGTATCACCCTTCCTGCTATCCCAACACATCCTCCAACAACCCCCTTCCTCCCCCACCCGCAACCCATTCATCACACTCAAAATGCCTCTCAGTAGCCAAGCTCATCTCCAACAGGTCGAGGGAAGATTGATTTGTTTGTGTACAGAGGCAAAGAGAGCGCGAGGGGAGCAAGAAGGAGCAAACGAAAAGTGAAAGACTGAGGACGCTGTGGGGGGGGGGACTGATACTAGGTGTGTTTTGTGTGTATTTGCCAAACACTTGCATCACCAGTCACTGTGACAAGCAGATAGACAGGCACATAGCTCGAGTGTGCTTGTGTGCATGTGCGTATGAGAGAGAGATCATCAAAGATCAAACAGCGCCAAATCATAACAACGTTACATCAAGGCACACATTGAGCAGGTCTAGACCAAACTCTTTGAGTTGTTAAAGAGACCAACATATCCTTCCAAGAGCAAGCACTTGGTGACAGTGGCAAGGAAAAACTTCCTTTCAGAGGCAGAAAGCCTGGGCAGAACTGGAATCAGGGAGGGCAGCCATCTGCCCCGATTGTTTGAGTTGAGAGAAGGAGAGATGGGGAGGTGGAGGGTAAGTCTGATAAATAGGATTTGAAACAGCTTAGTGCAACTCCTTTGATCCCAATTTCATTTTCTGGCATTTGTAATAGAATATTATGGTCAATGGTGTCAAAAGATCTAACGTGACAAGTATGGAGGCCAATCTGTTGTCTGAAGCCATTAGAATATCGTTGGTAGCTTTTACCAGTGCTGTTTCTGTGCTATGATGTAACCTGACTGAAACTCTTTGGTCAAGCCATTTGTATGCCAAAGTTCACATGATTCACTTGTAACTGCATTTTCAAGAATTTTGAAAATTTAAAGGGAGGTTAGATGTGACTCTATGATTAGCTAAAACATCTGTATAAGATTAGGTCAGTTGAGGAGAGGTTTAATAACAGCAGTCTTGAAAGGATGTTATACATAACCAAGAGATAGACTCACATTGATCAGATGGAGAATATACATGTTAATTAGTGGAAAAACATCTTTAGAGTCTGGTAGGTATCAGGTCTCTAAATGACAAGTTGCTGGTTTAGATGATGAGACTATAGGAACTAGCTCAGACAGATTTAAAGATGAAAAAAAAAAAAAATCCACAGCAGGTGTTCAGGTGAATTGTGGCTCTGAGTCTTATGATTTCACTATTAAAAAAAGCCCATAAAATCATTGCTGCTTAAAGGATCTCTCCAGTGTTCACTCCCTTGCTCCTCTCCTTGCTTTGCTGTCTACCTTTTAACATGAGCAGAATAGCAGCAATGGATATGTCTCTTTTAGCTCTGAGAAATCTTCAGCTTGACCCTGAAATAGATGTTTTGGACAAACAACCCCTCTGATTAGATCTTGCTCTTATGGGGAAGATGCTCATTCCTGATAGTGGTTGAGTTCTTTCAATGGAGTTGGTCATAGTACTGAGGGTGAAAATAGCCATATGTCTCCATCACTAGGGATAATACCTGCTTATGGAAGCTATAATAGAATAAAGCACTTCATTTGCTGCAGCCCCTACAGCAGGTTGATCAACCTTTCGAAATGTCAGCTATCAGAAATGTTTCCAGGTGAAGGTAGTACTTTAAAGCTGCTCTGATAATTTTTATCATTCCCCACGAGCTTCAGGGTGTAAGAATGCAAACAGACAACAGCTGCTGTGCTGTGATCTATTATGCCGTCACATTTAGGGCTGAGGAACGAACCTTTAGGAGTTCTCTGTAAACATCTGACTCAGCTTTTGGAAGCCGGGTTCCGTTCCTCAGCAACTTACAATCCTTCATGTAAATGTGAGGACAGGACATTTTAGCAAGCGACTAATTATCATTTTGAAAATCTTAGCTTTGTTAATGTTTAATTTCATGCCTGAGAGCAGCACAGCCAGTCCTGTCCTCCTGTGTGCCTTGTAAAAGGTCCAATTATACTTTCTTTTTTTTTTTTCATTTGTGTTTTGAATTTACTTTCTGGGCCTGAATCACAGCCAGCGGGCCCTGGCTCCTGCTGTAAACAGCCAGCTATCAACACTCCCCTCATGCTGACACGTTTCAATGGTTTTGTCGAGCTTTAATTGTCTTGCAATTCAGCCGACCTTTTAAAGGACCCTTCTAGCATCTGTCAGGGTTAGATTGATATATTGGTTTAGCCAGTAGTGGCTCTTTATTAACAATGGACGACAGAATGCCATCCAGGTCTAGATGCAGTTTAATCAGCTATTTATCCTGCAACTTTTTATTCATTTGAAAGTAAGTCCTCTTTTTTGACATGAGGCAAAATACTAATTAAAAACTTCCACCAATAACACTGCGATCAGTATCAATAAAAATACTAGTTACTCAGTTACTCAGATTATATGATGGCCATAAATGTAGTGAGGAGAACTAGGGTGGGTACACACAAGGGGAAAGCAAAGGACAAGATTGGTCTGCAGGGGGTCTGTCATTGCTCTGTCATGGCCCTGCTCTCTGACAAGGTGAGTAGGACTAACAGCCCCCCCGAAGGCATAACTAAAGTCTTTCTTTCTTTTTTTTTTTCCATTGGTGCCCAGCACTGTCTTTGCTGACATTGACGGGGCTTTGAACCCTGCAGGGTATGGCTAACCTGCCACTGATGAATGAGGTGCACGTGGTTGCGAGTTCAGAGTCCAGTGCAGTTGGCTGATATGTTAAACTCTAGACCACCATTCACCCTTCGCCTCCTCCTTCTTTTCTTATCTCACTTCTTTTGCTAACTTAATCCCTTCCTTAACCAACAGCAACCTCCTACCCCTGAGCTCATGTCTTTGAAGCCTGCTGTGCTGCAGTTGAAAGCAGGTCTCTATCTATTTGCACTTATTTGATTAGTAGCAAAGGGAAGATACTGTCTGTATTAACTTAAGTTAATAAAACCGGGAGCTCAAAAAAGCTGCTGGAGACTTTTGTCTGGGCCCATGCTGACCTAATGTCCTGCTGTTCCCTTACATCTTTACAGGTGCACTATGATCTGAACATCCTGCTCTTCCTTTCCCCCAAAGGACTCAGTTGGGATCTCATGAATGCTCCTTCTTCAGGTTATGACATGGCATTCAGCATCGTTGAAATTTAATATTACCTCAGGGGTGTTTATGACAAGTAATACCCTTTATTTTTTAGAAGTAGCTCTCTGCGCTGCCCCTCTGCTTTGGGGTAATTTTGTTGGTCAGGTTCTCTCAGCTTATAGCTGAAACTGATGTGACCCTGGTGAAGCTTTCTGCTAATGTAACTCCACCTTTAGTTTTAATGAGGACTATAAGGTGCCTAAAATCATTGTTGTGTTGAATGAGCTTCCATTTGCACAGCTATCCTGCTGCTCTAAATGACCTGCCTCTTGGTTCACAAGGCGCTTCTGCCATTGGCAACACACCTGACAGCATATCTTAGAGTTCATGTCTCACTGTTTATTCCTCTCTCCTCAATAAATGATCTGTTTCAGATTTGGTGCCCCTTAATGCATACATTTGCATGTTAACAAGAAAATGCCACGAAACTCTTGGCCACTGTAACCCTAGAACAATACATGACAGATACATTAGATTTACAGTCTGTGCACTCCCTGCTCGCTGATCTCATTACTTTTCTCAATGGTTTGTGCATATATTTGCATATTAGTGAAGAAAAACAGCAACACACGAGGTGTTTAATCTGCTTCTTGTTTGTAAACTCAATAGGAATCACTAATCCCATGGGCTGACTGTTTCTGAAATGCTGTCAAATGTCCAATATTTAATTGAACAGTTAATAAAGGCCCATGAGGTTAATTTTACCCTTTGTGCAAACAGCATGAACCCATAATGAAAAACCACAATTGAACAGGCCAAAGAAAGGAAAGAGAATTATGATGATGGAGATTATTTTGTGTTGCTTCTGTCACCTGCTGCGTGAATGGAAGGTGACGCATTAGCTGTGTGGTTTGTGTTGGATAAGGAAAACATGATTGACAGATGGAAGCATTCAGCTGCATCATAGTTTTTGTGTTTATGCTGATAAACCAGCAGACACGCTCAGACTGAGAAGCAGGGGTGCTTCTTCACAGTGTTTTCAAACTTAAGTTAAACGTAGAAGACAGATGCTGATCCTGGGCCCGCTCTGCTGCTGTGTGATTACAGATGTAATCTTGCTTACTGAGCTGCATCGATTCTGTTATTCATTCTCTGGGTGGGCGAGTAGGGCTGACAAACAGGCAAGCCTTTGCTGTAAGTGGAACACAGCTGTGTGGTGGATGGGAGAGCCCATAGGAGCTGTCACAGTTTTGGATAATGTAGGCTAATGCTGCCCACAGAAGAAATGCAACCCGATACCACACAAGGGCTCTTGTTCAGCCCGCCATGAACGTGTTTAGCTTTTGTATGCAGCAGAAAATCCAGAAAACACCAAGGTTGTGTCATAAGGGTTTTTACACTAAACTAAAAGAGTTTCCTTTACAAATTTGTGTTTTCAAGAAGCCCTTTGTCTTTGTCATCAGAAACTGGTTCAGCCATCACCTGCTCATGTATCGGTCTGGGGAACTCGCTCACACCACCTGCAGGCCAGGCAGGCAAGCCTGTTCCAGGTTACAATGGTAAGTAATCTCTCCTATGCATGAATGTCTTTGGGATGAATTTCTGTATTTTGTAACTTATTTTTACTTTTCTGGCCATTGTTTTGTTTACATCCTGCTGTCCCTTGCTGATATATAGATACACCACAAAAGAAACTTGTAATTCCCTGCAGATTATTTTATATTTTTGCTCTCCCTACGTGCTGCTACCTCTTAATGTGAAGTTTGTGCTCTTCTCCTCTCCACTAGTCACAGTGATCGATGATGACATGCAGGAGGTGAAGCCAAGAACCCTGGGAAATATTGTGGTGAGGTAAGCTGAGTGGATGTGTTTACAGTCAAGTGAGCAGCTTAGCTGTGGCTTTCCCCTCCCTCGGTCCCTTTCACAGTTGTTTAAAATGTGACTTAAAAGCCTTATGTGCACTAATCGAATGTAAACTTCATTATTTCAGTTGTTAATCTCAGTAATTCACTGTTGGACAAACTCCAAAACTCCTTCCCAGATAAGGTAATGTGTGCTTGTGTTTAGGTCAGACAGCTGCCGGTGTAAGAGCTCCAGCAATGAACCCCCAAGCCCTTTGTGCTGCCTTATCTTCCAGGCTGCTACCTATCTGTTATCACTCTCCAACTCTGTTTCCCCTGGCCTTTGGAACTGCTGGTGTTGAAACAGTGCCAACTAGGGGGATTTCCATGTAGAGTGCATCCAGGGATAACGGCAGGTAGAGCTGTAAACAGACAAGAACAGCTGCGTTACTGTACTTCCTTTCCAGTCGCCACTAAGTCTGTGCCAGCCCCACGCTTCGATCAAAAACCGTATAACACCTTCATGAGGTCAGGCTCAGTATTTACAGTGTGAAGTCGCTGGGAGCATGAGTCATTTGTATTGTGTTCAGGTTGTCACATTTATTGTTTACGGTGGAGCCTTTCTTCACTTTCTCCAACAAAAAGCAGGCAGCTGAACTAATGTGTATCCTGCTCAATTAATTATTTTGATATATGTATATATTTTTCTTTCGGCATGAATATTGGAAAAACAGGATATAAATTTGGTCACAGTTGTCAACAGCAGAAAGGATGTTTCTTCTAAAAATGCCACTTTGAAGGATAATATGAATCAGAAATATTTTGGTGTCCAAATATTCAGTTTTTAGTGAAATTAATTCCGAGGCACATGCACCAGTTCACATCTGGGAAAGTGTGTTAGTTAAGACAGTAGTTGAAAAGGGGGATAGCTTGCTTGTTCCTAGATAAACAATGACCGGGTGACCTTACCACCCTCACTGCCCCCTGGTAATCTTTGAGTGGTTGAGGGGAGGTGAAATCTAGCAGAGCTTGCCAGCGTCAAGACTTACTGCAGTAAAGCAAAACAAATAAAGACTTGTCAAGTCAAATCGGATACCCTGCACACAATGGTCATTGATCTTCTGTCATGTTTTGCCAGCTTGTAAAAGTCTTCTCAAATCACCTTTAGTTTTTCTAATATACCAGGAGTGAAGTTGAGGAGTCATAGAGGAATATAGTTCATTTATATATGTATATGACATAAATGAAATGTATCCATGCTTTTCTCTTCAGACTACCTTTACCACCTGGTGCAGCGTTGTCACTGTGGCAGAACCAGGATCTGTTCAGGAAGCTCTATTACACCAAGTTCCCAGTGAGATCCAGCTTTAAATGTTCATTCATGAATCAAATTCATTAATCAGTTTAAATTCCATGAAACAGTCAAAGAAAAGCTTGTTGGATGAAAATTGTGGCGGGGTGGATAGTGAAGTGTATGTGGTGGGAGACCGCCCTCTGGTGTTTAAAATGTTGAATTGCAACCACTGAAACTACTATAAGAAGGCAGAATGCTACAGTTAACACTCTCCATCCTTCTCTCCATCTTTGTTGTTTCACCTTCAGGGTTATTATGACACCATGGATTCAGGATTTATGGATGAGGAGCGCTACCTTTACGTCATGTCGCGGTCTGATGATGTCATCAACGTGGCAGGTCACAGGCTGTCTGCTGGAGCTTTGGAGGAGGTAAGAGAATGCTAATACAGAAGGTGACACAGAAGTTTGTTTTTTTGTGGGCTTCTGACGTTTTGTATTTGTGTGTTTTGCAGTCAGTGCTGCAGCACCCTGCAGTGGGAGACTGTGCTGTGGTCGGACTGGAGGACAGTCTGAAGGGTCACGTTCCCTTGGCACTGTGTGTGCTCAAGAATGGTGAGGCCTGTCAAATGTGTTGTGCAGCAGTAAAGTAAGTGTCACTCAGTATTGTTTTCTGCTGTTTTTATGCCTCAGTGCCAGTGACAGGTTGTTTGCACATACACATGAATCTGGCTTAGTTTTTGAGGAGACCATATCTCCGTGGCACCTTCACGGAACTTCCTCCAATTTGGCAAAAATATCCACTCAGACTTGAGCACTCAGCTCAAGATTTTTGGAGTGTGACCTTTTAAAACAGGTTGGGTCTTGTAATGCCTTCACAGAACTACTTAACTTTTGGCACAAACATCCACCCGGAATGAAAGATCAACTTTAAAGTTTAAAGGCCAAGTCAGAGTGACCTTACAAAGCACTTTTATTATCCTTTACAACAGAATTTCACATAAATAGTTCATATTTTAGAAAACTGTGCACGAACGGTTAGAGTTAGGGTGGCGGAGGCATACAACAGTTTGTAGTTTATAAACTCTATAGCTAGATGATCTCCCCAAGTGGTTTAAAAATTACTTTAATTATTTTTGGTTTGGGTGAAGACTACAGTGATTATTATACTCTAGGTGGCAGTAAAACCGTGTTTTGTGTTGACTCAATCTACATGTATGTGCCCGTTTGTCTCAGGTGTGCAGAAAAGTGAAGAGGAGATCATAAATGAGATGGTGACCCTTGTGAGAAACACCATTGGCCCCGTTGCTGCCTTCAAGAAAGTGCTTTTTGTCACAGGACTGCCCAAGACCCGCTCCGGCAAGATCCCTCGCTCCTCTTTAGCCAACCTGGTCAATGGAAAGCCATACAAGGTATGAACAAACCCTCTGGAATATTATGTGCATTATTGCTATCATCTAGATTTTTTTTTTTTTTTTAGTACTGTTTGTAAATATTGTTTAATACAGTACAAGTTTTTTGTTCATTATGCAAAGTTCATTTATAGAGAGAACAGAGTTGTGTGAGTACTACTGTCACATTAACAGGCCCTGAACTCATTACATAGTAGGTTCAATGGGATTTCATCTGTTTATAGCTACAGACTCACTTTTCTGCTGATGTGAAAGCCCCAAGAGACAATGTGATGATGGAGTGAGAAACGAGAAGTAGCTCTGTTTACAGGTGTAAATACAAGGTCTCCCCGTAAAACCACTTAAATGTGAGCCTTCTATCACGTTTGAGGAACAGTGAAAATCATACAAACACTGTATTTCCTGATGTTTTTAAGTTAGCCTTGCCTTAATGTGTGCAGAATTATAAAACAGTTGTTCCTCACCACAGATCACTCCAACGATTGAGGAGCCACAGGTGTTCAAAGACATCGAGAGGCAGATAGAAAAGGCACTGAAGCCTCCTGGGGCCTGAACACATCAGGAGGACGGTGGAGAAAAACGTCATTCCCTCTGTAAGGTGCCAGGAACTCTCAGCAAACACAAATACTGTCAATGTGAACTAAAAACACTTAGTTACTATCCCTATGGAGACATTTATCTTACAGTCTTTCAGCTTTCAATTTTCTATATAATCATCTGAAACCGTCCTGAGCTACGTGCAGACTCATAATCGATTAACTGAAGTAAAGTTACAGCTGCCGTTTATATACAATATGAGCCATTAATGAATGAAAGCACTCATTCACTGACAGTTTTTTTTTATTGACAATGAAAATTTGTTTGCTCACCACTTAGTTTTGACCAAAGTACAAGTAATAAATAAAAAAAATAAATAACACAAAAGAAAATGGTTCATTTTTCGTGCAAATTGAAGATGTAAAAACAAATTAAAAGCGTTAGACTCGTTTTGATTTGTCCATCAGAAATAACTAAAAGACAGATAACAGGGCTGTACAATAGGTTACCCTGGAAACTCTTGACAAAAACAAAGAGTTAACAGTTACACCAATGTAATTCACAGCAAGAAACAGGTTTTTGTCATTAAAAGTCACCTCACTTCAACATGGTCATATACACTCTACGCACACTATGAGCTAAAGCAGTCTGTCTTTCAGTTATTTCCTCTGTTCTGTTGACGTGGGCTCTGAGAGATGGGTGGACGGGAGGGGAGAAGGCCAGCTCGGCTGTGTGTTTTTGTCCTTTTGTGTTAAATGTATCGCCTGACAAAACATACAGTACAACAAGAGACAGGTTCGACAAATGACCTCCTGCTTTTTTTTTTTGTGTGTGTATGTGTGTGTGTGTGCGCGCGCACGCGTTTCTCCTTTGTTCTCTGAGAGGAAGTTTTGTGCAACTTCGAGAGAGCAACAGCATCTCTTTGTTTTGATCTTGGCTACTAAATAGTCCGTTGAGTTGATGCGGTTGTATCAAAGTGCTTGTCGTGTCGATCCAGTGCTTCGACGCGCCCTCTTTGAAACTCCTTTTAGTGATGGCGAGTCCATAAGAAAGGATAATGGAAGTCAGTTGGTGCCAGAAATGGGGCTTGAAGTGGTTTTTGTGTACCACTAGAGGGCAGGTTTTCACACAACATCCAGAGTCTCTTCCTCTTTCTATGGTTCAGCACAGGTTCATCGTCATAATCATCATCAGCACAATGAAAAAATAAAACCATATGTACAAAATGATCTGGGTGGGGGCGGGGAGATATGGAGACAGTTTAAAGAGCAGCATATATTAATCTATGGTCCACTAAATGAGGTGGCAGGGAGATTTTTTTTGCACAAACTCTGAATATCTTTTTATACATAGACGTGTGTGTATGTATATATTAAAAAAATGGCATATTTATATTAATTTACAGATAACCTACACATCTGCTGTAGAAGAAATACACAGTACGTTATGCTTCGACAAGTTACTGTACATGTAAAAGGTAGAAATGGTGACAACGGGAGCAGCCTGCAGGACAGTTTAGCACCGGCATCTGGTGCCTATTATAGGGGATGGAGCAGGGAGGGATGGGGGGGGCTCAGAGAGGGGAGCAGGGCTTCTTGGCAGTGTGTGTCGTCAGAACGATTTGCTTCTCGGCAGGTTGGCCCGTCCAGCAGCTCCATTCAGAACTGTACCTGGAGGGGAACACAGTGATGAGGTTTTAGTTATGGTCTTAAAGTCTTCGGTTGGTAAGGTCTTTTGTTTGTTTAATTGTTTTTTTGTTTTTTTTTTAAGAGTACAAGCTAAGAAGACTATTTAAATTGTGACTCTTCCTCTGGAAATTTTGAGGCTTTATTCTTGTACGACGTTGAATTACGGTTGAGTTAATACAGCTTTTTGGTCACCGCTCAGCAGAAAAAAACCTATTACATACAAAATGATTACAAGTCTACGGTTGTTAGGACCAAAGTGGCATGAAAATGCAAAATCAAAAGACAATAAAATCAATCAGATGCATCAGATGTTGTTGTTAGAACGAACGGGAAATGTGATTTTTTTTTTTTTTTCCCCTTCACTGCAACTCAGAGACTAAAATTGGGAAATAGATGTTTATGTTTGTGTCAGAACTGTATCTTTTTATTCTTGGTGATAGTGGGAGTCATAGCATTGTATCAATATTATTTGCCTATTATGTGTAACTACTGCACTTTTCCTAAGGCAGGGGGCTTGTGATGATGGCATGGGAGCAAATGTAATTGCTATTACAAAAATTGTGATTAGACATAAGTACAGTTTTAGGATTTTTGCTGTTGAAGCTGATTTTTTTATTTTAAATTTTTTTGTACTACATTGTGTTATCTATTCAAACTGTTCTGTTAGTTGCCAGGTGGTATGTAGTGGAGAGGGCGTGTTCTAAAGATGACGATTGTCACCATTCTGGTGGATTTTGGCGTTGAGGTCCGAGCAGTAAACGACACTGGCTCTGGAACCAAACTTCTGGAAAGAGTCTAGACTGTATCCTTCTCAGTTGGAGACTAAGTCTTTGTGTTTCTATGGCTTTTCAATACCATATTCTGTCATTTTAATATGCAAAAGATGTCTTTAGCCTGTCCATCTGGCTCCCTGATGCTAAACAAGGCACCCAAAGCAAAACTGTAACTTCTCTTCATCTGGCTTTAGAAACACAGTGCAGTCTGACAGGACAGAGTATTGAATCAAAGCAAATATTTATGAGATACAAATTACGCTTGTTGACTGCACCGGGCAGCACAATCTAGGACAGACTCTCTTTGTAATTCGTAAAGAGTCAATAACTGTCACAAACATCTATTTTTAGGAGCCCTGAACTCTGTTTACTAATCTGTTAAGATGCTTCAGGTCTCATTTATTTGAAGTAGATTTTTAAAGCTTGGACCAAGAGTGACTCGTCTTCTCTGGACAGACATTAAGGAGGAGACATCAGTATGAGACCTTGCCTCCAATCACCTTATCACAGCTACCTGGCAAAAACACAGCAGAGACTTGCCAAGCTGATGAGGCAGTCACATTTGGCCCACTTATCTTTAGTCCATTATCTGTTTTATGTACTTCTGAGGAAAGCTGTGTATTTGACAGAGGGAGAGTCTGTGTAATGTTACATACAGTGTACAGTTTAAGGTCCCTCTCTTCCTCCTCTCAGCAGGAATAGGTTCTCACCGTGGAGCTGTCGAGCCGCTGCACTGCAGAGGGTCCGACTGTAGGGGGAGAGACAGCAAGAGAGAGAAAGAGAGCAAGAGGGATCCTTTAAGTCCAAGCAGTTGGGGCTTTACCATATTAGATGGACCCAGAGTGAGAAGGGAAAAAACCTTCCTCCACTTGGTTACCACCCCAGACAAAATGCCACAAGATGACACGTCCTCAACAGCACGAGTCAAATCACAAAACACGTCTTTAACAACAGTGTCACCCTCAGAAGAGAAAGCCATGGATCACACACTCAAAGGAAGTGTTAGTTTTGAGTGGACACCACCAGCAACGAGGTTTCAGTGTACTGTGGACGTCACAGACCAGGGAGCACAGAGCATAGAGACACGGGAACACAGGACGGCTGTTTTAGCATCACTGGGAGCACCTTGTTAGAGGAGAACACTGGACCAAATTTATCTAATTGGAAAAGACAATGTTTCTCATGTACAGTTCATCCCTTTTAAAGGACAATTCCTGCTTAGTGATAAGTATGGCAATTTCATCTAAGACAAAACCATCTTAAATCAAGATCAATTTGCTCACTTATTCTGGAGTTACTGTGGATTATCAATCTGATCCAGTCTGAGTTTAGGTGGTTAGCTGTGTACAAACTTTGAATGATGCTTGTTCATCCACGTTGGGTTAAAAACTGAGTTTGATAGTACTGACAGTGGAATCACAATCATGGAAAGTCTCAACATCCACAATTCAATCACAACCAGAAAACCCAGGTCTGGCTAAAAGCTCCAAAACAAGTGAGTAAATGGATCTCGGCTTGGTTTGCCAAGTTGGGTCTTATTTTGTAGTTGTGGTCGTTGTTCCTACTTGGATTAAGAAAATAACCCAATCAGCAGCAGAGATCTGGGAAATGCAGTGACATCAGCAGAACAGAAGTTAGTATGGGACAAAAACAGGCAGTCAAGACAATCACGCAGGTTTGCAACAATCTCCGTTCAAACAAGTTTAGTTCAGTTAGGACACTTTAGTTGATTTGTGTCACTTCTTAGTGAAGTGGTTTAGATAATTTGATGAACCTGTTGTCTAGTCTGCTTGTGTTTTTTTGCCCGGTCAGTCTTTGTTGAGGCGATGCTGCTATGTTCCCAGATCTTAGACAATATTTTTGAGTACGCTGTTATAAGGATGAACTGGGGGGGGGGGGAAAAACAAACGGACAAAAAACTAAATTGTAATAGTGTAGAATGATGCTGTTTTAGCCAGTGTCCTCTTTTAACAGCAGGGGATTAGGAATGACAAACTGTCAGTTTGGCCTCTGGAAACATCCAAGACATGACCTATGTCTTTTGACCTCTGATTCAGGCCAATGTACATAGCACCGCTCAGCCACTTTTTGTTTTGCTGCTTAGTTTTTGTTAACTTCAAGGGTTGCACCAGCAAGCATGGGTCCTAATCCATAACTTGACCCCCTAGCTTTTACCACCAGGGTGGATAGACACAACCACTATTTTGCAACTCTGCAAAACAACACCCTTGGAGTTGGATATCAGAGAGATTAAAGAGGAGGAGAGTTAGAGTAGAAAGGTGACCACAAAGAAAAGGAGAGAGACGACAGGACAGTGGTTGGCAGAGACCATGTGAAGAGGAGGGAGTACAGGTAGAATAAAAAAAAAAAAAATACACGCAGGGCTTATAAACCCAAAACCATCATTGGGGCATATCTGACCTTGATACCAATCCAAATACATGTCGTCAGGACTGTCATCCAGCGCCTCATAGAGGACTGCAGAGCAGCCATCACAGAGTCAGAGAGAACAAGAGACATGGTCACAAAGCAGCACGGAGCAGCAACTCCAGCTGCGGTTTTCTTTGGTCTACTTGCGCAGCTAACTGAATTAACCTTTGAGCTGTTACTGCCTTTGAAAGCCAACACCTCAGAAGATATCCAGCTTTAAAACAATTCATGTACAATAAGCAAACTTTTTTACGTATTACTTAGTGTGGAGAAAAACAAAAACAAAAGCGATCTGCCACTGTGGCACTCACCCTCAGGGGGCAGCCTCCGGGAATGACCGGACGTCGCAGTCAAACGGAAACCAGCAGGGAGAGTCTCTGCTGATCCGGGCATCATACTGATACCGTGAACGTCTCGGGGCGGAAACTGCCTCCTCCACGACGGACCTCGGAAGTCTTTGTCGTCACACTGATGGGCAGAAAATTTTTTCAGATATTAATCACTTCACAATCATCATTTATGTTTCCTCCATCACCACTTCAGAGGTAAGTTGACTTTTCCTTTCAGGCTAGTTTAGTCAGGAGCTTAGCTTAAAATTGGAACTGAACATTTAAAACGTATGGATTCAACAGACCACTGAATTCACAGCCATTCATCTTAATGTATTAATACTGTTACTAGACTAAGCATTAAGAATAATCTGAGATTATCTTTACCATGTCAAATTTCCAAAACTTTATGACTAATTTTGCATCACTTTACTGCGAGAAAAAAGCAATTAAGCATCTGTACCAGACAAGAATAATTTGGAACCATTATACTGTCTGGATGTGCTCACCCTCTAATCATCAATAAACGCATCATAATCACATACTGAAAAATGGATGAAAGACTACTTATTCTGAAAGATTCAAATACATAATTTATCTTGTCTGTTAGTGAAGTAATTATGTTTTCTCTTCTTAAATTGATTTGGTTGGTAAACATGTAGCTGTTAAAATGAATGAGACAAGCTTTGTTTGTTGTGGCTTTTCGCCTCACAGTCAGGGGGGTAAAGGTCAAAGCTGCGTGATGACGGGCAACGGCTCACCTCATCCAGTCTCCTGTCAGTGCCCAGAGCCAGCAGGTTATTGTACTCTCGCTCCAGAATCTGACGTGCCTGGAGGAAAGAATGGGGGACAACAACAAAAACTAAACAACGCATAATTTACATAACGGAAGCTATTTTTAGTGGCATGCAGACAGAAGCAGGTGATGTATTACGTTATTGGCGCTGCATGTCCGAGTTTAGATGAGCAGCGAAAATTCACACAGCAACCTGCCAGAATCCCAGTTGGCAAATGTGCATGTTCTGATTTAGATTCCTGCAGCTTTTGAAGGCTGACACCAACATACCTCTATTTTTGGATGGAAGGTGGTGACAGATGATATTTCTACCCATATTCAGCACCTTTTAAATTTGGCTGTGTCAATGCCAAAAGAAAACTTTCAAAAAAATTATCACACTCTTCGGTGCGCAGACCAGGATGCTGCTGCTGCTATGAGACGGTGAAACATACTTGTTGCAAATGAAAATGTAGATACAATTCAAAACTTTGATTTGTCTACCTGAGTGTTTTGGTTGGGTATCTGGAGGAGCAACGCCAAGCTGCTGTAGTCAAAGTTGTCATCCAGGGCAACTAGAGCCCCGTGCACGCCGCTCTCTAGAAGGATGTTGGCGTAGTCTCTCAGGCCTATACTCTGCACCCAGCGGATGACCCGCTCATTGCTCCACACCAGCACATCTGCAGAAACATTCAGATTTTTTTATCTCTCATATCTTTCACTCATATTTTCAAGCCATTTATTTGATTTATTATTGTGCTGTTGTTATACTGGGTGGATACTCACCTCTCATTTCATGCTGGCTTTGCTCCCTGCGTCTCTCCAGCTCTTTCCTGTCATAGTTAAGCTTCTTCAGACACATGATCCCATACTGTAAACTTGTTCTGGTGTCAAAAAACAAAAAAACAAAACGAAACAACAACCCAAACAAACACATGCTTTTGTTAAGAGCTAACAAATAATTATTGGTACCGAATGTGAGATATTTTAGAATCACAAATAGCGTAATCATCCATCTAAAAAACGAGTTAATTCTCCTGATGCCTCGTCAACACAGGCCAAGTGAGAGAGTCCAGCACCTGTGGAAGCTGTCCACCATTTTGAGGTGCACCCTCAGGTCCTTTTTGGTGAGGTGGTCCAGCATGCGGGCGTCCACCAGGCACTCCATGAAGTAGCTGCGGTACTGAGGTAGTCCTAGACTGGGCAGCCACTCATTCCCTATCCACTCATGGTTCATGTCGCCATAAGCTAGAGTCTGAGAGGAGAGGTCAGTGACTGAACGCTGCACTTAATTCGAAAAAAATAAATCCTAACGTTAGTATATTTTCATTTCAGCTGTGAGACTGAATCCTTAAGACGTAGCAGATTCACTCACCTGTGCCCAGCTTCCCTCTTCAGACTCCGACTTCTGATTGAAACATAAGGAAAAGAAAAGAATATCACATGAATGCTCCATAACAAATCCAAAATCTCCTTGAAAATACAACAGGAAAGCAATGCTAAGCCAAACACATAACAGTACGCAGTGAATTTCACAATCCACCAGTGAATCAGTGTCTATTTTATTTGTTACTTTCACAATCAAGTGTCAGCTATAACCCGCAAAATATGTTTTTGTTACCATTGCTGAGTTTGGTTGTTGTGCTCCCACATCTAAGAGGAAGCCAGTAGAAGGAGGAAAGTTTCTTCTTCCCAACCTTCTGCTACACTTAGAAAAAAAAGAATAAACAAAACCACAGGCAGCTTTCAGGATACAGTAAAGGAAAAGGCTTGTGGAAGAAACTGTTGAGCAAGGAAAGAGGAGGAAAAAAAAAGCTCCAACCAAAATGACATGCAAATTAGTCCCTAAGAGAAGTCTTTTACTCGCAGAGGTCACAGACCGAACCTGACAGTTCATCCTTTACTTTGGAAATGGGTTACTAATGGGCTAAAAATGCTGTCCGGGGAAAAAAAGGTACAGGATTGGCTTTTAGCTTTGTAGTTCCTGAAGCCAGAGAAAGAGGTAGAGCATATCCTCCATGAGTTGACTTCTGTAAGATGGGTACGAAAGCCTCAAAACTGGCCAAACATCTGTGTCTTACCTTCATTACATAAAGAAAATCCTGTCCCCCCCCCAAACACCTATAGCTTGTAACAGCCTGACTCCAAAGCTTCAAACCTCAGCCAAACCAAACTTAAAATCCAGATGATCGAAAAGAAAAAGCAAGAAATGTGACAGCACTCATTCCCCCACGCTGCACCACAGAGCGCAACAGGAAATCATCCGCCTCCGTTAAACCCATTTAACTCCTCCCTCTGAGGATCAAACCCTCAATTAATTAATCCCTAGACAATTTTTTACCAAACGTGTGCTATACAGTCATTTAAATATTAACTATGATTATATTGTGCATTACTGTGGGCTTAGTGGTTAGCGCTGTTGCCCCCACAACAAGAATTTCAACCGCAATTAATTCAAAATAATTACCAAGAAAAAAAACTCCCTTAAGCCATCAGCTAGTAGACTGGTTCTTTGATATTTAGCATTTTCAATGCACTTTATCTGCCTTGACTGCCTTTGAAAATGAAATGGCCCTCTGTGTTTGGTGAGGTCTGATTGGTGCTGTGGTAAAAGTGTCACACGTCGCTTAAAATTAGTATTGACGAGGAGGTTTACAGATCAGAAAGGAGGTAAATCGACCAAGCCTTCTCCATCAGCCACCTCCTTGGTCTCACCTCATTCGGTCCATTTGATACGCTCACTCACACTCACACGCTCATGACTGACAGAGAAAGAGGAAGGGGAGGAGTGGATGAAGGACACAAGGGGACTGACCGTTTTGGAAGGGGCTGCCAGGGTCTCCATCTCCTCATGGGTCACCCACACATTGCCTGATGGCTACAAGGGGCGGAGCACGAGAGAGAGAGCGGCAGCAGGGTTGGTAGTAGAGGTCCAGTAGGAGGGGCAAGCAGTGTTAAAGAAGAAGAGCAGCACCACTGTAAGCCAATAGTGTTATAGCATCACAGTCAGATGATGAACTGGCCCCCAAACCCCGCTGGGGGAGGGGGGGTCAAAGGGCATGTGCACAGGACAAAAAACACAAACATCCCAAGTTTGGCATAACAGCACATATAGAGATAACTAAGACAGTCCCCATGCACAACAAAAGACTGAACAGATTAGTACCATGACCCAAGACAGACACACAAAAACACCATGTTACACATCCATCACTGTCTTTATGCCGTTGGTTGACGGTCAGATCACACAAATTAGACTAATAAAAATGCATTTCTCAAATTAAACATCATTATTAATGAGCCTGTCTCTGTTTTAACTAATTATTAAAGTCCTGAGGCAGTGAAAAGTCCTCCAGGATGATATTAGTCAAAATAAGCTGCACAGTGTCTAATTAGTTCTAAAAAAGTTACCGCTCTGCACACTACATTTAAAATATTAACCATAAAAAAACTAAATAAACAGCAGAGCCACTGTCAAAACAGATACTTCAAAACTCTCACATGAAGACGACCCTGTATGCTAACTATGCCAATCACAGCAGGGAGGGTGTGGTGGAAGTTGTGATTGGGCATGTGGCGTTATATCCTCCATATTGATATTATATATATTTTTTATTTAAAAGGGAAAAAGAGGAGGGGAGTAAAAAGAGCACCAGCATAAAGTTTCACATCAGGGGAAAAAGTGCAAGCCCTTATGAGTCATGCACGGAGAGTGTTGTGTAAATTCTTAATGTACATTCTCAGTTGTGTTAATACGCAGCACAACTTCTCACGTCGGTGTGATGTATGATCTGCACTGTTTCCAAACTGCACATAAAGCACATTAGTCCTCGCTCTGCAGTGCGAACAGGCCCCATCGTCAAGGAACAGCAGAGTCCTGAGAGACTGTATGCAATTACCATTACAACAGGGAGCCAAATTACAGCACACACTGGTGCTGGTGCTTGCTTTACAAAGTCCCACCGTAATATTCACCCACTTAATCTACCCGACTGGAAGCTTTTAAATTGGTGGGATATAAAAAAAAAAAAAAAAAAAAAAGAGAGAGAGATACATCGCTGACAAAGACATCGCCTTGTTTCTGATAAACACACTGGGAGTGATTACGATGACATTGTCACACACCTACACAACCTGTGTCAGCCATTTGTCAGAGCTGCTTTGGAGGCAGAAATTGTGTCATTACTTTTATTGAGCATCACGTCTGTTGGCAAAAAAAAAAAAAAGGGGAAACTGGGGAAAACAGCTGGCCTCATTCTGACGGGAGACGACATCATCCTCTTGGTTAGAAAGCAAACTAAGACACTCATAAACACCTATTTACACATTTACATGGCTCTGCACAAAAGGGATTAGATTAGTTTTAATTTGTCTCCCTTAGGACAAATTGATCAATCAAATCTGTTTATATGGCACATTTTTCCCTTTTTCTGCTTTATAAAAAGATTTCATCGATTGTTTTCATAGTTATTTTGCCATATATCTTAAAGCCAGACTACGAGTACCTGCCTCTGACTTTATAAAGGTTTATCAGGGACACGACCTTATCCCTGACACAGTCTGATATATTGTCTTTTAAAAAATGAGAGCGTTGTGAAACAAAAAGTGAACTTTAAAGGTGTTCTGACAGACACCTTCACACAAAGCCGAGTCAGCTGTTTCCACGTTTCCTTTGCTGTCTTTGTCGGTGGATGGAAGTGCTAACAATCTTTCTTTCAGTCTCGTGGCAAGAAAGCAAATTTGCCTATTTCCCGAAGATATTCCTCGAATTATACAAGTCGTGATTCTGGCTATGAAAAGACTAAACCTTCCTCCATAGGAGCTCTGCTTCCAGCAAACGGCGGCACGACTGAAACTCTGGTTTCTCGGTGTGACTCACGGTTCTGGAGGTGGGTGGGGCCGAGGGGCTGGTGAGGGAGACCATTTCCTGTATGGCCAGGCGCAGCTTGAGCCGGTGCAGGGGGTTGCTGATGCCGATCTCCCTCTGTATCTCCGTGTCAGACAGGGCCGACATGATGGCGCCACTCTTCACGTTGGCACGGCACGCCGCCACGTACCACGCCGGCATCCCCAACCAAAGCTGCACCGCACAGAGAGGAGGATTGGTGAGGTTTGTGAAACTGAACCCAGTGCTAGCTTTAAAAAAAAAAAAAAAAAAAAATTGCTTTCTGTTTCTTGTATATTATTTTTTTCCAAATTCAAGACCCTGAGTTCAACTTCTTGGTCGTCAACAAGCTGCTTCATAGGATTTTCCATTCTCTAAAGAACACACTTTGGCAAGAAACGTTGAATTTGTTTTACTTGGCTGTGGAATAGTCAAAATATAGAACTATCAGACCCAGTAATCCCATTTGACAGCCTTAATTGGAACATGGTGTTGGCGGATTAGTGGGGTCATGATGTGGCTGCTGGCTGCACGTCCTCCACTAAACATTAGGAGGCAGCAGTGTTTCTATATGTTACATCACAGTCTATTAGATTCAGGATTCATACAACATTCATGGCATCATGAAAAGACTGCTTTTTTTAGTAATTCAGATTTTCTTTCAGGGGATCAGTGATTGTTTACCTCCAGCCAGGCTACAACTGTGGGGCCGTCCCATTGGGCGAAAGGTAAACCCTTTCTCCTGGCCTCCTCCAACAGCTCGTGTCTGAGGGCGGGAACAGAGGAGAGCCAGCGTGAGCACACAAACTTTGACGTGACAATCAACACATTTACTCACTCTGACAGCAACACCACGCCCTCTTTAATGCTCTCACTGCTTTTCACAAATCCCTGTGGATCTGTGTGTGTCTGTGTGTAACTAAGATGTTGTTTTATCATTCATCTCTGCCCACAACTGTCAACCACACTCACACACGCGTCGTATCCACTAACCATTTTTCTTGTCGCACACTTGCATTCGTTCATATGTAAATGAAATTTAGAGTAAGTTCAGGTGATTGGCCAAACAGCAAGTGACTGCTTTTTGCAAAACAACTGCTTTTTTGTTTTTCCATTCACAACTTCTGAAGTGCTTGATGGAGACCAAAGGAAACGGAATAAATGTTTCTCAAATGTCATGCTTTAGACTCCCTCCTCCTGCACACATCTGAGAAAACAAGCTCACCAAGGAGAAGAATTCATGCAATTAAAACCTCAGTTTAATATTTTGTGCACATGGGAGGTGATGATATGGTAATATTATGATTGTATTTACCCATGATTCAGTGGTCAGTCTCTCACTTGATATTTGGCACAAGATCAAAATATTTCTGAACTGTATTTTGAGTTTTTTGCAAAACGTGTAAATACGTGATGAAAATAACACGTGACGGATGTGCGTCCTTGGTGGAGGTACTGTGTGTCCTCAGTAAGCGCTAATACAAATATACACACGAACACACACGGCAGCTGCAGTACTTGCTCAGTGAAGCTAATCTGAGCACAATTGTCCACCTCATTCCAGCTCAGCCACTCAGAAATTATTCTGCTGAGAGAATTTTTTTTTTTGTTGTTGTTGATGCAGTTTGGCATTTTTTTTTGTTGTTTTTTTAACTGCATATAATAAATAAAGTTACTTTTCTTCCAATTATTCTGAGCTCTGGCTTTGGTTTTTGTTCTGCAGGCGTGGACAGTCGGACCTGAGGAAGGGCTCAACGCATGACTTTAAGTTGGCGTCGCTTTGAGAGGCGCCGGCGTCAAAAACGTGATGCAGGTTGCACCTTGACGGACGAGGAGCGGCGAATACACGCTCCTGTTCTGTCCTGCACCAAGCTATTCTGCTTTGTGCTGCATCCTCCCACACTCATGAACAGCTTAAAAGAACTGCCTGACAAATGGAGGACACACTTGTACTCACACCTACACACACACACACACACACACACAAAACAACAACAAAAAAAAACAAAACACACTTCTTTTTCTATTTAGTGAACACATTTCATAACCACAACAACTGAAAAAAAAAAAAAAAAAAAAACACACAAAACAAAACCAAAACTCTGAATCAACAACCCATTCCCTGAGTATGTTGTCAAAGAACTTGACAAATGGAAAGAGTGGACTTTGTCATAACATGATACATGTAGCACTCTTGGCATTGAAGGCCTCAGTGCAGTGAAGGGGCACTTAAAAAACAGCAGGCACACAAAAAGCCTACAGAAGAAATGTGTTCATCCAAACAACCAGATACATTCACTGTCTCATCTATCCAGCACATGGGGCAGAGAGCTCATGTTTTATGTTCAGGTCAGGTCTAATGCATGGAGAAATACATCCACTGAACATAGCTGGGGGGAAAAGGGAAGTAAGGAAACGGTTATGAAAGAAATCATACAAACAAAGAGTTGACGTTCCCATAACCAGATATTGCAGCTGGTTATTTCACACAAATAGATAGATAGAGACACATAGAGAGGAGAGGAAGACATTCCAGGTATTAAAAATTAGGGCCCCAGTTTTAGCGGCGGCACATTCTCTGTCCAGCCGTGGATGTAGCTGCCACAGCTGTAAAAAGGGGGGAAGAAACATCTTCAGATGGTAAATGGAAAAAAAAAAGAAAGAAAGCAATGGTGCTGTTAACAGCCATGAAGGATAGAGAGATAAATAGATAAAGAGATGTCAGCTTTTTTGGCACTGGTCTTTCAGGAGGACGGATGGCGTGGAGGACAGACAGGAGAAGATGGCAAGACAGGGCAATATGGCTGAGACAATGGTTCATATCCAGGAGGTCAGTTATACATCCTCACAACTTACCCGCTTTGTTAGAATCAGAGGATGATGAGAGGGAGAGGAAGGGTAAGAGAGGAGAGAGTCAGAGAGCAGAGGGAGGGAGGGAGAGAGAGAGAGCGACGGGGAGACAAAAGTACACAAATGTTAATGAGTTAAATTGGCAATAAGGGCTCTAAACAAAGACACGTCTGCACACATCCGCACAAATATAAGTCACAATGGAGGGCATTCGTTCACAGGAGCATCTGTAGACCAGTCAAAACAAAAAGAAAAACTAAATGTTGTCTTCTACAATGCAGTCCTGATCACATCTCGTGCAGCAGAGGAAATGATTAATGCACTGAAACACAGCAAGACCCCCTCCATGGCCTTACATTCAAATGCTCAGTCACATTCAGATACTTGTTGTTACCTTTTGAAGAAGGAAAATTAAAAATAAAAGTAAATAATAATAATAATAATGAACAATGGCACCACAGCGGTATTGATCGGTCAAGATGCTGAAATGGAAATAGTGCAGGCAGCTTAATGGCATGCAGTGTGGAGGAGGAGGAGGAGGCGCCAAGATGCAAGGTGGTGGTGAGGCCTTAAATCCCGGACACTGCTATGAAGAAGTTGGTGCGGTGGAAGAGAAACAACACATTTGTCAACATACAACGAACAATACTCTCTATTGACCGACTAACATGGGAGGCAAAGTTATTCGTCATGACAACTCAATGTGCACTTCGAGCAAATGACATTCATCATTTGGCGCCGGGGCATGGCAAATGCACGCACGCACACATGTAAAACACACACGCACATACATACATACATACGTTCTCCAACACAACCTGCTGGAAGATCTGATTTTCAAGGCGGTTTCTCCTTTTTATTTTTTCTTTCCTGAGGCCAGAGCACACCCACTTCTGCCCCTGAGTGAAATCTACGGCTTACATGTTTTAGGGAAAAGCCATCCATTGCTTCCGAATCGACAAAGTAGCTTTGTGAGGATGAATTGGCTTCTCCGTCTGGATCAATAGTCTGACTTTGGCTCTGCGTCTGCATGCAGCGAGCCTGATCTCTGCTCTTGGATTCTGATCCAGCCTCTGCTTTTTTTTTTTTTTTTTTAAATCGATCCTGCTCTCAGTGTGGGGTTTATGGTGTTACATACTAGTTACTAGTACAGTGCGGTTTCATGTAGCCGTGCTTCCATACAGGAAGCGCTAAAGGCAAACACGGGAGGCGTAGGCTCCGTGAGTGTGAGGGTAAAAAGTGAAAACACGGGTTGTGAGAAAAACGACCATGACCTTAACATGGTTCCAATATTTTTTGGAAGGCACACTGCTGGCTCTACATGAGGAGACCGTATTAAGTGAGTACTACTCGCAGGGATGAAAGTGGGTGGGGAGGTCCCCCTTTAATGAAAGCTTACTTCTTTTTCAACCTGCGGTCCTTCTCAGCCTGAGTGCCCAGCTTGCCCACTCCCATGTCCTGGCCCGCCATGTCCACGTCCATCATGGTCGCTGGTGAAGGAGGAAGAGCAGTAAATACTCATAAATCTGCCTCACAACAGATGAATAAACTAAAAAAGCTGAGATGATCTTGACTGTTGTATGAGATTATCAAATTTTCCCACGGCTAATTAAAGTCTGAACAGCCGTATCAACGCGTGCTGCACTCACCTTGTGGATCCACCATGACCTGTCTGTGTGCCAGGTGGGCCAACCGGCCTTTCTCCTTCTTGCCGAACAGACGTCCGATGGAGGATTTGATGCCTTTCTTCTTCGGCTGCTTGTGGAGGGAGTCTTGGCTGCTGGCTACGCTGCTCAGGGTGCTGGCCTCGGCCTCCAGAGAGGCCACGATCCTGAAAGCCCAACACGCACATATTGCTTATTTCTTTTTCCATCTGTAAATTTTGCTGATAGATGATGAAATCAGACATTTCTTTGGTGGCGGATTCACTTTAAAACTCTTTTTTACCGTCTGTGCTGTTTACAGAACCTTCTTTATTTATACCAATTACTGCAGCTAATATCTAACATTTTTAAGCCTAAAATATCTAGGATTATCTCCACAGTACTGAGAAATGATTCATGACAAATTTGTAGCTGAAATAAAATGCGCTAAATGTGCAGTAAACCATCTTATCTCCTTCCAAAGCGGGAACAGGCAGAGCTAAGACGATGACACCATCTGAAGATAAGTACACTGAGCTATTGAAAGACGATACCTCAACAGAAAAAAAAAAAAAAGAGGCACTCCTCTACTGCTGTTGGTAAAACAAAACAGTGCAGACATTTCTGAAGTGATGAGATAACGCCTCATTCCCTGAAAGAAATGTTTGCACAGCTGACACATACCCCCGTGCGTCATTATGCGAGGAGGCTGGCAGTGTGTGCGTCATCCGGACTGTGCGCGGCGTCGGAGGAGGGGACGTCTCGCACTTGATGGTGGCCTTGTCCTCTCGGCCGTCCTCTTCCACTGCTGCTATCTGAGGGACGTGCAATCATGAATGTCTTATTATAGCGACTCTGTTATAACACCAGGACGTGATGCTGTTCAAATAGTTGATGGGCTGTGCTGTCTGTACCTTCCTCCTGTGCTTCCTCAGATCACTGGGCTGTCGGAGGCAGAGACGGAGAAGAAGACGGTTGTCAATATCCACATGGACAAAAATATTAACACTTGCGTGACATTAATAAATGAAAGACTATTGGCCCGTTCATGTGAATATCATACACCATTAGATGCTCATGATTCTACACATCTTCTCACAGCAGAGGCTCGATATACAGATCAATACTGCAGGAAGAGATGTGGATTGGTAAACATGTCAATAAAGTAAAAAAGCCGGCAGCGGTAAAAGACAGGACATCCCTCCCTGGTCGCAAGATTGCAGGAGCAGATGAATATTTACATGCTTCGAGGTTTCGCTCTCGATCAGCTCGTCTGGGGGCTCAGAAGTGCACGTGGAGAGGAAGCGGTCTGTGACAAGGTGTCGATTGCAAAAAAAACAAAAACCAAACACATCTCTTCTACGGCCGCAGCTCTGCACGCTGATTTTACGCAGCGAGTCCTCAAGATCACAGGGATGCTGCTTGACATCAACTATCTTTATCATTTTGTTCTGCTCATAAGCTGTGATTGTGTCCTTTGCACAAAGTGTTTTGACCTCTAAAAATAAATCTCACATCCCTGAAAGCACACACTCAAACTCAGAGTATAGGAAATCCCTTCTATCCAGGCAGACATTTTCTGCTGTCGCTTCCAGCTCTGCAGATGAAAACTGAACAGCATCATTTTTTGCAGCTGGATGCTGAGGAGGAAGTCCATGTCACACCTCGCACTCTTTCAGCGTGTCAACTTGGACGCCGCTTGTCTGTGTAGGATCCAGGGTGAGCATGTTTGGGATGTGCGACCGTACCAGTGTCATGACCCCCATGCGTTCCATGTCTCGAGCGGGGCTTCGGGGGTCGAGCTTCGGAGTGGAGTGGCCGCTTGGCGGTGACGAGGAGGCCAGGGAGGAGGCGGTGGCCGAGGCAGTGATGGAGGCGCCGTGGTGCATTCGTGCCAGGTTGAGCCCCTCCAGGCTGACGCTGGCCACCCGATTCTCAATCTCTTCCGCCCGCAGCTCCGTGGACTCCTTCTCCTCCTGTATCAGCCTGGACAAAAGGAAGAAGGAGAGGATAAACATCAGTGGTAAGTTTGCCTCCTCATGCAGTATCATTGTGTGCATCTTCAACTGGTTGAATAAGAATGGTGAATTTCTTTGCGACCGCAGTATCAACACCACTGCAGAGTTTAGTCTTATCTGTAAAAGTCTTTGGAGCTGGATTTGGATAACTAATTCCATTAAATTCCTCCAGTACAAGGTGGACTAATTAAAGGCCAGAGCGCGGTGATAAAAGGGCCGGCCATTTCTAACAAGTTTTCTAACTTCTAATTAGCTACGAGCTCAACTCCTCGGATTTATGATCACTATGTGCCATCAGGTCTGAATGAAACTGGCATGTCTGCTCATATACACGAGCGAAGACCAGAAAGTGCTTCAAGAACCCTCAAAAGAAGGAAATAAATTGTTATCAGCACAGGATGATTACAGCATTAACAGCAAGAGGGAGACCATGTTTCCCTGAAAACGTGTTTGATTCAGAGGAGCAATTTACCGACGTGATACCTCAGTATTAGCAGAGCAGATTCTTGTGTCGTTTGTTTAGAAGCAGCAT
Organism: Echeneis naucrates; assembly: GCF_900963305.1. Lineage (NCBI taxonomy): Eukaryota > Metazoa > Chordata > Actinopteri > Carangiformes > Echeneidae > Echeneis > Echeneis naucrates. The sequence continues at coordinate 3,398,617 of NC_042533.1, forward strand.
ATTTTGTGTTCTTTAATGATAAACTCATGTTGTCCACAACATTTAAATAATCAGCCAAAAAATGTCTCGGCCTTCAGTGATATGACCTTTTTATGGATTTTAAATTTAAGCAAAGGAAGCTGATTGGTGTGTCTGACAGCGTGGCCCTTTGCACTGAATTTATGACTGTGGCGTGCGTCAGGTACCGGATCTCCTTGTTGATGGCGTCCAGCTGCTCCTGCAGCATCATGGCCAGAGTCTGTGCGTCGGAGTGGCCGCCAGGCGAGAGCATGTCCATGGAGCTGAACAGCGTTTCCCTGTCGTCGTCGTCTATGTCCGACATCTCTGTGTCGCTCTCGAAGTGGTGACCTCCCAGGACCCCGAGCTGTTGCGAGCGCCATTCGTGCTCCCCGAGTGATTTCGCCTGCACGGACGCGCCGACAGACAATCAATACCAGACTAGACGGAAAAACACACTCTGCAGAGACTGAACACATTTTCTGTCATGTAATCATTTTTCTCACAACATTTGCATGGAAGGGAGCATCTTTGAAAAGTAAACGCACCCACTCCCAGTTCACCAGGTTACCTTGGTACATTTTACACCAACGGTAGAAAAAGGACATTTTATTGTTCCATAAGTTTAGTTGCTTCCAGAGGGCACAGATATAATTACCCTGTGTGAAAACGTGGAATACAGAATATTGCCTTCATTTTTCTGGTCAGGGCTGGGACATTAAATTTCTCCTGACACTTTCAGTTTCAGTGGGACTTCATTTATCAGTGGAGTCGATAATCCTCAAATTACATCAAACTTTCTCAGTATGAACTTCCTGGACAAGAAGGGAGCGTCTTTCCTGTGAGGTTATGAATATTCAGCTTCTTCAGCTGATTACTGAAGCTCACCTCTGCACTCCTGGAGATAATACGAGTCTCCCACTAAACCTCTTTTTCCCAGTCAACTCCTCTCTTTCCACGTAAACTCTAAAAATTATTAGAATGTATGTAAAAACATATTGCAGAAAAATTCAAAGGATGGAATCTCATTCGAGCAACCTTAAAGGTTTGTTATGTTGCCACATCAGAGATTTAACACTGTTAAAAGAAGAAGGTTGTGGAGCGGTCACACATCAGACCCACCTTGGTTTCACGCAGACCCATTCGCCCTCTCCTCGGCCGGCGGATGACCTTGGCTGAGCGGTAGTGGTCCGACTGGGTTTCGGCCAAGGACCCCAACGAGAACCGAAGCTCGGCCGACGTGTCCAGATGAGACCTGAGAAACAAAGGTATCCCTGCTCTGTGCTGCCTCATGATGAAGATAGAGAAATATCCACGCTGTTCTACACCATTAAAAAAAACGAAATAAAAAAACAACTAAACTTTTCCATTGTACAAACTCTGAAGCGTGATTTTGCCAGCGCTGTAAAAACTCCTTAAAAAACATGAGCGGATTCTTATGGTAATGTTCACAGTTATGCAAACGGTACACCAATCAAATCTCGTGTCTGGGCCCCTCAACTGTAGCTGGTCGTCAGCGCGATGTTGGGGAAGGATCGGTGCCTGTTGTCCACGCCTCTACGGCTGCAAATTGTTTGTATGCGGAGGAGATTAAGGCTGCAACTGTCAACAATTCAGCACTGCCATATTAAAACTTCATGCAGCATGAAAGGGAAGCCAGACAAAATCCAAGAATAGACACGGAGAGGTCAGTAACTCCGGTGTTTCTAACAATAGTGCAGAACAAACTGTGTGATCAGTGACAGACTCAGAGATAGTGCTGCTGGAGACGTTTTATTTGTGTGCTGTTACTTAGTTTAGATTGTTGAGAATATACACTGATATATTTTGGCCTTTTTTTTTGTCTCCACTGCATTTTCTCTGACATTACTTGACACAATATATTAATATATTTAATAAATTTTACCGTGTTTCTATCGAAAAACGCTCTTTAAATTTGACCTAAATTTTATTTGCTACAAAACTGTTCATAGAATCAGACTATCAGACAACACATCGTGCATTGAGGATATATTTTTGGCTCAAATGGCACCCCGTACCTGAGTGGATCGACTTGTGGGTTTCAACATTAAGCTCCAGGTAACTGACTAACTCTTTGGATCCATTTTCTGAGAAGCATTCAAGTGCACTCATAATGTAGCAACTTTTACGGAGACTTGAAAAGTGTAGCAGAAATTCAGCGGGGCCTTTTTCGGCTCCAGATCCAATCGGTGACAGCTTGTAAAGAGATTTTTGGCCCGCAGAGACACCGTAGGTTAAACGCCTACGCGGTCGACCTACCTCGACAGGGTGGGTTCTGTGAGGGATCCTGCCCTCAACCTGAACTGGTCCAGCTCCGACCTCAGTTTCTCGATCTCCTCTGCCAGCTGCGTCTGGACCAGACAGTAACAGAACCACATTCATATCAGCACACATCCAGCTGAATTTTAACTGACAGTCACATTTTCTAATGTTTTCTATGCTGCTTATGAATCATCTCACTAACCCCCACCCCTGTGGGAGTTTTATGAATATTCAACAGCAGAAGTTTATAAAAAATTCAACTAAAGCCAACACCCAGCTTCATTTCTCTGTTATTAGCTGCTTAATTAAGGCCACCTCATGTAAAAGGATGGAAAAGACGTAATCATCATTTCTTCAGCTCCACAACCTACTTTTTCCTGGATTGACTCCTCGTACTGTTTTCTGTAACCTTCGGAGTCTTGGATTAACATGTTCTGCAAAGACAAGCAGAGAGAAATGAGAAAATCCCTCTGAAGAGGTGCTGATACGTTTCCCTCGACCATATTTAACCTTCTCCTCCAGAGCGGCCATCCTCTCCTTCAAGTGCAGCTGGAGACGCTCGTTGGACTCTGTGAGGAGTCTGTCCACCGTGTCCGAGAGCCGCTTGTTGTGCTCCTCATTCATCTTTTCTCTCTGCCGAGCCTGCAAGAGGAAATTAAATGAAGATGTCACACTTATGGAGCCCAAAAAAAAAAAAAAAAAAGCTAAAATTTGAGTTTCAAGTGGATCATTTTCATTTTGCTCTTATTTAATCGTCATAAAAGTGATTTGAACCTAACACCTAACATTATTAAGTAATTTGAAATGGATAGATAGACAGAGATATATATTTATGCTATTAATATTTAAATTTTGAAATAAAAATGAATAAATAATGGTTCACTTAGTTTTTTAATTATAATCACTTTGTTTAGTGCTTTCATTGTTGAACTGCACTCATCGCTCCATTTTGTTTGTGAACAGCTTAAAATTATACAGTTTTTTTCTCCCTCTAATCGAGTATCTAACATTTAAGCGTCGTGCCATCCTTTAACAAACCACTCTATCAGCACAGTGTATCCAACAATGGTTTGTTGAGGGCTGATGGGTGATGCATCAGACAATGCGGCCGTCAGTCACGGCCGCTTTAAGCTGTCATGCTCGTCGTATGGGAGTGGCGGCCGAGCACGACTCCTCCGCGCTGACTCACCCGGAGGAGCTCCTGGTTCTTCTCCTCCAGCTGGCATTCCAAGTGCCTCATTCGCTCCTCGATGCTCCCGTGACGCTCCTCCGCCTACGGATAGATCACAGCGTAGACAGAACAGAAGAGGGCACGGTGATCTTTTACGCTTGACAGCCTGAAGGGCAACAAACAAAAGCAGTGGCAACGACACAAGCCAAAGCCTCTACCCCAAAAACTCAAAGATGGAGATCTATTGTTTCAAGCGGAATTGGAGGGAGAGCTGGTTGAAAACAAGGAGTGACAAGAAGAAAGATGGAGAACGAGGCCACCAAAAGGACAGAATGAAAGAGGAAGTGAGCTGCTCCAGCACTGCCAAGTATGAGCTCCAGCCAGAAGTGCCATGCAGCTGTCCTATGGTGGTAGAACAGCCAGAGCAGAATCCCAGTAAACAACGCTCGCCACAAAACACTAATAAGATAAATGAATGAAGTCTGCTCTCTACAGGAGTTGGCAGTAGCTGTGATGCCCTGTGGGACTACCTTCCTAAGAATGGACTTCATGTCTTGGAGTTTAGCTTCCATAACAAAGTGATAATCATCAGGGGAGGAAGAGGAGCTGGAGTCAGACTATGTGGCCGAGGAAGAGGAGAGGGACATGTTGAAACGTCATGACATGACACCATGTGCACACTTGAAATCTATAGATGAGGCCATCTGTCAACAGTACGTCGAAGTGTTGCAGTGTTGTGATGGTCCTCCTACCTTGGTGAGGGCGGCTATCCTCTGGGCCAACTCGGCCTCCACCTCTGGCAGCGTCTCGGCCTTCCTCATAGTCTGCTGAAGCTTCTGCTCCGCCAGCTCTAACCTCTCCTGGAGCTGCCTGTTCTTCTCCTCCATCTGTGAACACAGGAAGTCATTCTCAAACAACAGAAGATAAAGAAACTCCTGCAACGACGTGAAACGCGTTCAGCAGATGCTTCACATTAAAAGCCTAACAGGTAAAGGAGAGGGGTTACAGACGACACACACATATGGGCCTGTTCAGAGCTGGCATGCTTGGGCCAGTCGCATCTGTTCTTTTGTTTTTCAGCTGGAAGCACATTTTGGTTTCATTAGGAGCGTCCTGTGTTTGGACAAATCAAGCTGCGGCAGACGACTTCACCAAAATCCTTTGACGTGGCCGTTTGTGATCCGAGCGGCCGGATCTCAAACGCATCACACCTGAACTCAGAGCTGTCCACTTGTCCCACCTTCAGCCTGAAGGACAGGTTGAACTTGCAGCAGCAGCAAAATAAAAGTGCAGTAGATTCGAAAACAAAACTAGAGATGAAAGTCTGTGAAGCTGGAGGAACTTTAAGTGGGTTTATGGTATTCCATCAAAACAGGCTTTTTTCCGTCTTTTGCTTCGGCACGCGAATATAACAAAAGGACCGAAGGTGCTTCTTCGAATGCGAATCTCTTCCTTGTTTTTCCTGCTCAGGTCAGCAGAGCACCATCATCACCGTCACCTCCTGGTAGAAAATAGAAGCACAGATATGCGTCTTCTTAAGTGGGAGGGCTGGCTGCTGGAGGTTTTGGCAGCGCGCCTCAAAACCTTCTGCAAAATAGCACCGTAACAGAGTCGGAATAGCAGAAGTTCTGCACTTGCCAGGAGCAACAGTGGAAACTTTGACTCAGAACATACTGGTAATTGCCCTGATTAGTCATTCAGACACAGCATTCGCCGTTTTAAAGACGGGAAGCAAATCCACCATTCAGTGGAACGGCCACAGAGTGACTCGTATTTCCCTGCTGAACGTCTCTCTGTCGCTCAGAGGTCTGATCGGTTTTAGGTCTCTTCTTTGTGTGTGTGTGTGTTGGCTGCCTTTACCATCAGTGGCAGATGCTCTGCTCCCTAAAGCATCAGAACTGGCAGCTCAACATCCAATAATTAGACCGGAGTGGTCTGCCTTGTGCTGTTGTGTGTGTCTCAGTGGTACGTTTGGACTGAACCCGAATCATCATCATCCCATCGGCGTTTGTGATGAAACTCGGGTGGGGTGAAGCATGACAGCGTGTATTTGCTGCAATATCGTCCTCAGGTGCCCTTTCATCCATCTTTTTGCACTCTGTTTCATCTCACCTTGTTATCCGTCTGTATCCACGCCTCCATCAGGAGCCACATCCTGCAGTTGAGTGAACTCTTCACACAGCCGTCGAGGAGGACTGTTTGTTGGTGGGAGCGGGAGTTCAGATCCAAAGCTCGGAGGTCACGTGCTCTTATGAGCATAGCTCACCGCCACTTCTGCTCAAATTAGTATGAAATTCTCTCCGTCCTTCCCGAGCTCAGCTGGTCCCAAAGTCTGCACTCATAAAAACGTCCCCCGATCTCGTACGGTCGGCCTTTCATCTAATTGGTTGCGACGAATCACAAAGGATCGTTAAAAAGAAGAAGGAGTCTTGACCGGCCGTTTGATCATATCGTGCAGCATTACATCAATTATGAGGATGACAGTGAGCCGTGCGCTTCGGCTCTGCTCAGAATAAACACGAATGCAAAACCATCAAAGTTCCCTGCTGGTAATTTTCTCTGACATTACTTGACACAAATGTCAAGAGGTTTTCTCATTTCCAAAGCTTTGTGGAGCAGCTCTGAAGGGCTTTGTCATATCTATCGCGCAAAAGCAGCTGCTCCTGAGGGAAAACTTGGACCATGGGAGCTCTGGATCTGGCGAGTCCTGCTCGGACCGTACTGACCTGTCTGAGGAAGGCCTCCTTGTTGGCCAACTCGTTCTCCAGCTTGTCGTTGATGTCGTGCACTGAGGTGGACTCTCGCTGGGCGCTCAGGTAGCGTTTCTCCAGCGTGACGATCCGCTCCTCCATGTCCTCCTTCTGACACATGGCCTGCACACAAACACACAAACAGTCAAGTCAGCTTTTATTTCTACAGTGCCATATTGTAATATAAATGAATATTGAATTGGACCGGATCCAACAATTCCACGAGAAAAAAAAAAATGCCTGTGGAGATGCAGAAACTGGTTCAGACAAGAAAAAGGATTGTCTTCAATTTCTGCCATGTTTGCAAGAAAATCTACTGCAGCTGGAGTTTGTAAAAGTATTTTGCAGACACGAATTTAATGTCTGCAAAGGCTTGACTCATGTTGGCCTGCAATTTCATCACAAGACGTGACTGATAGAAAGTGAATGAACAGGAATGTTTTCATAATTGCGTTAGGGGAAACACGGGATGACTGTGGCTGGTGAGATTAAAGCAGTATCTCTTTCCATCACATCACACAGGCATTGGAAGCTGGAGCGCGAACACAGAGAGGAGCCGCCAGGTTTGACAGAACCCGAAACTTTGGGCATCAGATCGACGCCGCCTGAAGTCTGACGGCGGAGAGAAGCAAGCGACGTTTATCTCTGAGAGCTCTGAGAGCTCATTTCCTGTATGGGAGAGTGAAGCCTATGCAAAACACAGCGCAGGTTTCAGAACGAATAAACAGCCGCTCTATGAGGAGGTGTAATAACGTGCCGGTCGGTCCGATAAGGCCGCAATCGCCAACAGCCATCAACAGCAGCTTCAGCTGTTCATGTTTGAATCCGGTCCACTTTACCATCTTTCACCCCACATGGATGTATGTCCTTCACATGTCCACACGCCACCATGAAGCAGTTTAAGAAGCAACTAGTAGCAGATGCCAGCAGTTTATTTAATTACTTTTTTTTTTTTCGTCCTTGAGAAGTGTTTATTCGACGTACTGCGGTCTATTAGCATGTGACAATATTCATAAGACTCACTTGCTTGTGTGTGATTTTTTTGACCGTGAGGATGACATGTTAATAAAGCTGTCTATTGTTTTTTTTTTTTTTTTTTTTTTAGGGGGAGGGGAGATTTGTGCTTCAACAAAGCAGTGTGCCTTGAATTGTGTATGCATGCTTGTGTGTGTGTGTCAGAGATAAGTACAGTCATAAAGAGGGAGGGAGAGTGAATGCTAATGGAGGCTTTTTTAGGCTTTCTTTGATGTCTCCTGTGCCTCTCCCAGTCCCCAGTGTGTGTCACTGTGTGTGTGTGTGTGTGTGTGTGCGTTTGCTGTAACCTCTTTGATGTCCCTTTGGTACTTGTTGTTCATCTCCTCTGATTTGATGAGGTCCTTGCGGGCGGTCTCCAGCTCCTGCTCCACCTCGGAGACCCGGGAGGAGAGGGAGGACATGCGCTCCTTCATCTGGGCCAGCTCGTAGTTCTGCTTCTCCAGCAGGTCCTGCAGCTCCACCACCTGGCTCGCCTCGTGGGCCGACTCCAGAGAGCCGTTCGACAGACGCTGGGGGAGACAGAGGCAACAAAAATCAATCTAATCTTCCTCAAGATGTGGAATAATAAAGCCACTCGACCTTCAAAAAGAGCCTGAACCTGTTTGGTATTAAAGGGCAGAATAACAGAACAGCATCAAATAATGGAAACAGGAGTTTAAGACCATTTTCAGGATTGAAAATCAACTGGATGGAAAACAACTCTCTGATTTCCTGACACACCTGGGCGTCCCGCGGCGGGCTGAAGTGGGCCCTGAGAAATCAGTTTCAATCCCACTTCTGATGCCATTTTTCCTCCTGACAGCAGAGCTCTATTATATTCAGGTTCAGGAGCTCAAAGCATGACTCTCCTTCTGTCCTTGATTTCTGGGTTTTTTTGTTTTGGACAGCAGGAGAGGCTGGTTGAGAGAATCACTTCAGACTCCATCGGAGAAATTGCTTTGACGCTCGCATTAGTAATATGATTAGGTTTTGCTGATTCTCAGCTCCCTGGGTCTCTGCATGAGGTGGATTAATGAGGGGAACGCCGGAGAGATGCAACTAATGCAGAGGATCAGAGCCAAGAGCAAGATCGGTTAACAACTTTACTCTCACTGCTAAATAACAGTCCTGCTGAGGGCCCGTTGTGTCATGCTGAAATGATCTCTCAACCTTTCTGTCTCCCCACTGCACGGGCCCAGCGTATCCAACCATCCGAATGTGAGGACGAAGATGAAGCCCGCTGTATCCCAAACTGTCTCAGCTGTCATGCAGATAATACAATTCACAACTGTGGCTCACATTTTGCTGCTGGTAGAGTTCCTACAAAAGCTACAAGAGCTGACCCAGTTTGAGGGGTCAGCGACACAAATTTAATGGGGGGGGCGGGTGAGCGGAGCTTTGTCCATTTTTTTTTTTTTTTTTAACATTAAATTGTGAACTTTCTACCAAAGAAATAGCACCTTTAAAAGTTATTCATCATCAGGTTTGTGCGTTATTCTGTGAACAGGGATGTTTTTTTTTTTTCTCTCTCTCTAATGTAGTTCATTGATGCTTTGAACACCTCATAAAAACCCAATTAACCTTCACTGTACTTGAGTGGATTCAAGGGTTTTATTTGCCACAAACACAAAACAGGTGGGGCATCAAATGCAAGGTGGCCTTTCCTCTCAGAAGGCTGATTTAAAAAAAAAAAAAAAGAGGAATTACATAAAATATCACATCAGATATTTTCTAAAGCACATGATTGAATGCAAATACGCAGAAGTGAACAGAAGAAATACATAGCTGAAGATATATTGCGGTGTCTGTGCTACTGCTATATTTCCTAGAGACCTTTTGAACAGCTAAATTTTTATGTTTTTTATTTTTTCACCTCACTATTTTACATTTCAAAAGATTCAGTACTTTCCTTTTAATGCGGCGTTTTTGAACAAGCACTGTGACATCCTTTCAGGCTCAACACTCGAGTAGTCACGAGCAGGCAAAAATGGGAAATTTCTGCTGACAACTCCGACGCCTGCACAGTTTTATGCAGTTCAACTTGCTAATAAACAAATGATCAGCATGTCACAATAAAAACCAACAGTGGGGGGAAATATCTTGGAACGATGCAGGAATGTTATCATAAATAAAAGAAACGGGACATTGTGCTCTCTTCTCATTCGGCCCACATGGTGTAAATAATGAAATATTGCCACAGAAATGCTTTTCTATCTACAACTTGTATTTTTTATTCATTTCTTACCCATGTTTCATTAAAAAAAAAGAAAAAAAAAAGACTCCTTTTTGTTGTTATTGTTTAAAAAAAAAAAAACTACCTAGTTTAAGAGGTCGTGCCTACTCGCTTTTGGGAGTGAAATGCATCGGTAAATGAAAAATTTAAAAGGTGAAGCCTCATCTGTCAGGATGTATTAGCTGCTTATCAGGCAGATTCACGCCGTGGCTAAAGGTCTGAGAGCTCCAGGGGTCAATATGTGCTTCAGGAGCCGCCCCGAAGAAGACGAAGCGCAGTTCGTTCCTCAACATCAGCCCCCCTCTGACTGTAGTGACATTGAATTAATGCCTCCCATCTCAAAACGGTTTACACACACACACACACACACACACAATTTCCTCTGCAAACATGCACACAAATAAAAACAGCACACGCCCATATTTGCTTTTTATCTTCCCCAAACAGGGCCGACGATAGCTGTCGCCTCATTAGCCCAACCCTCTGCACACAGACACACACACTTCATCTTTTTTTCTCCTGACATCCTTCACCCTGAATCCCCCCCCCCACCCCCCCGGCACACCAGCCAAGTAATAGCATCTCCATTGATCTTCCCAGGTATCCTCTGTAAGATTTAGATGCTGGTCTGTCTGTCTCTGCCTTTGGGTGTCGCCCCGTTTGGACCTCCGATGATGATGATCACGTTCTCTACGGTGTCATCTAATGAATGTGGATACTGCGGCAGCTTTCCCTTTAAATTAATAATCGAGGGGTGGGGGGGGGATTTGTATTCAGCTCCGCAGCTCTACGTGTGCTGCTGCATAATAGAAGAAGCCGAGGTCACGGGGAGAGTTTTCACCTGACTGCTGGGTCACCTTCAAAATTCCTGCAGAGCTAAGTGTGGCATGGAAACCTTTCAAATCGACCCGGAGTGTTTTAAAAGTGTGTTTTGTGGCCACAATTAACGCAGCAGGAGGGAGAGAATGGGCAGAAACCTTTTGTCTGACAGCACTAAACAATGATTGCTGCTGCTGTGACAGCGATTAAGCGTCTGGGGTTTAAAAGATCAGTAAATAATTACATGTTTCATATTGTGCAAATATAGCTTTCATTTATTTTAACACCGATTAAGATAACATATTTTTAACTTTACAATTTTGAGAACTGCGGTTGTATTTGGATTGAAGATAAAACTCGAGGTGGCTTTAAAGGACTCTGTGCAACTTTTCTCCGAGTTATGTAAACTCTATTACGTTGATCGCCATCAGTTTCCATCGGTGGACACGGCTCTTGCTACTTTTCTTCCAGACTGGTAAATAACAGTTGTTAATGCTAATTGGTCCTTTTACACCCACATTAAGGCTTTCACCATCTTTTCATGCCTTATAAAGTTGCCACAAGTGCTCCACGTATTCCAAATTAGCACAATCTCTGCTAAGAATTCATCTATGATGGCGATAACAGCTCATAAACCAAGAGAAAGATAAAATATAGACAAAAACCCTTTAAACCAGAACAGCCGAAGAAAATATCAACTTTGAACTTTCTGCTTTATGTGATCAGGAGTGATGAAAAATCAGTTCCAAAGCTTCTAATGCTCTGAATAGCTGATTGTCTTTATTTGTCACTACAGTGAGATCAGACAGCTTTATTTTGGACCACACCGTTGAAATGTTCAGATATGCGTTTTAAATCAAACCACATGATCTCCCCCCTCTCTCATATTTTGACAAGGTCGCTCACCTTGCCGTGGACTTTCTGTTGGGCTTCACTTCCCTCCAGTAAGTCCTCTCCTCCCTCTCCAGACGCCACTTTCCTCTGGATGTGAGCATTCTGCTCCCGTAAGGCCACAATCTGCAGGAAGGAAGCGACACACAAACACGCTGTTAATGCTGGATGGAAAACAAGATCGGAAGATTAAAATCAAACCGGTTTAATATGCATCACTGATTTTCCCCTCATCGCTGAACAAAAGCATCAATACACAACTACAGACCACCGTTTAATAGTCATGTTTCCCTCTTAGGCGATGCGAGTAAATTACAGTACGTCCCTTTGTAGGAATTTGTGGAACATCACTGGAAATATGTGAGCCGCGTCAGAATCACTATAATTATCACAAACCTTGTGTGTTGTTTCAGCACCTTACACAACTGTCCCACCGTCACGATCCTCTCAGAGGGGTGACCGACAACAACAACAATTAGGTTCTTGCCTTGACAGACACCGTGCGATTATCACTTCCAACTCAACGGAAAAAAAAAAAAAGAAAGGCATGGAGCGTGTTTGGCTGCGACTTGCCCCCCGAGACACTGCGGTGCCTCGTGTAAAAGGAGACTTTCAGTAACCTGAGTGATGTGCAGCGATTAACAATTAAGCTGCCGACCAAAAAAAAACAACAAAAAACCCAAAACTAAACATGTCAGCTTCTTGTGAAACAGGTTCGTGTGCAGCTTTGAAATAAAATATGATAATTTGGTGCACTGTGAGCCAACCGCAGCACGTCTGTGGCCCCGTGGCCCCGTGGCCCCGAGGCTTCGGCCTGCAGCAGCCTGCAGGGCCGAGTGGACCGAGCTGAAGTGACGGCTCCTCTGCTGTGTGCTTCTTTCTAACACTTCAGGTTCTTCACATTTCATTTCACCTTCCCTTTTATTTGTGCAAAAAGAAATTCATCTTGACTTTTGGTTTGGTTTGCTTTTGGTGATTTTGGGTTTTTATCATCATGATCAAGTGACTGACTATTAAATACATAGTTTTTGTCCTCTTATAGAATTTTTTATATATATATATATATCTCACTTGCCTCAGGGCTTCAGCCGTATTTGTCTTTATAACATGGAGTCTGAACGGAGTGAGCGTGTCGCCTCAGCAGAAAGGAAGCTGAACACAGCTTTTGGTGAATGTAGAAATAAAGTTTGATGTTGAACAAACTCTTTTAAATCCAAATACTACTCTGACCACTGGTGTCAAATTTTCTCTTAAAAAGGTTATGACACAGAAACATTCACACTCTCTGAAATCAGCTCAAAAAACCAAAAAAAAAAAGTCCAGTAGATGTGGGTGCTGTTGGCATGATGTGATTAAAGTGGCGTCATGCTGTTTGTCCTGTTTGTTGGTTATTCAGAAGCTTTGGAAATCTAATCTCTAAACCATGTTTTTATTTTTTTGCATGATTCCAATGAAATTTTCCAGGCTGCAAACGGAGCAGTTAGTGGTGAGTCTGGAATAATCTGCTCTTTTTCTCAATGAGATATTTTCTGATTTTGACACAGCCTGGTTTGAATCATGATGTCAAGATTTCATTAAAGCAGGGCTTTGATGCGGGAACAGATGATTAATGGGCAAGTTTACGTGACTTCACGCTCGGACTCCTGAAGCCTGAAACTCCGCCAGCAACAGCTTGGCAGCTTCTTCTCCAAGTCCTGAGCGCCTCTGTTCATTATTTTTAATGAGGGTATAATTATGCCTCCGTATGTTTCCGTAGCATTATTCTGAGGCTGTCTGTAACTTCTCCAGCTCCGGGATCAAACATCAAGACGGCCACCTGACACGAAGGCACAACAAATGATGAATGGAGCGACTACAGATGCTCCTCCAGCTCTGAAACTACAGAAAGTCTGTCAGACGCAAAATCTCCTCTTGATGTCGCCGATTTGCTTCTCATCAAAAGGTGTGAGGTGTGACGGAGAAGGAGAGGAAGGGCAGGAGGCACGAGATGGGCTGTACCGTCGCGATTTCCTTATCTTCCTTTAGCACTGGGACTGTCTGAGGTAATGTGATGAAGGAGAGATGTGAGGGAGAGTGAAGAAGGAGGGGGGCGGATTTCTTAGAGTTTAGAAGATTGATGTTGTCAAGGTGAGAGCTGGGGGGCACACAAGTCTCTGGTGCTATGCGCTTGAATTATAATCAATCACATGCTTTGGAGCAAATGCACATGACAACACACACACACACACACATATATATATATAAATAAAAAGGTGGAAAGGTCATAAATTTGTGTGCTAAATTTCAGCAATGATGAGACAGTTGGATCAGAAAAGGCTCAAAATGGAAGCAGCATGTCTTCGGTGTCACTCGCTGTGCACTTGATGAGTCCCAACAGAGACCTCCTTCATTTGATTATGCTGTTTACTGACTTCCTTTTTTCAACAAGAGCAGAAAAAAATGCATTTCTGAGCCTTTTTCCGACAGAGAACAAAGAGTTTGGTTTGATCGCATCAAGGATTTTGTTACTCATGACCAAAATTCAATGCCTACAAAGTAAATGAGTAAATCTCATCAGTCTCAAGAAGCCAATCCGGGCGCAACGTGCTTGGCCTGATCTAATTATGCTTGTGATTGGCTGTTTATTTTGAGCGAGTTTAAAAACTAAAGTGAAACTTGTGTGAGCTTCAGCAGGGAAACAACGTTACATCATCACTGGATATCATGTTTGAGGAAAAAAAAGAAAATTATTTTTTATTAATGATTAATTTAATTATGAAAAATTTAAGTTTCAAGAAAACAAGCTTCAACTCAATACCTCTATGAATAACCTCTAATACTTTACCTCCAATTATCTACGTCTTGTTATAATGGTTTGCTCTGGATTGCAATCTGCAGCCGTTATCAGTGTGCGGCTCCACAAGGTCAAAGGTCAGGCCGTTTCATCAGGCACCACTGTGCTGTTAAACCGCCCCCGGGGGGAGCAGGGACTCGTAGCAGACCTTCATCCCAAATCAATTACCGGTAGGCAGGCTTACGGCTCTTCCCACCTCCCCGGAGTCTCTGAGGTGTGGACATATCTATTCAGGAAACGCCATTTTTACAGCCTCTCCCACCGTCTAGACAAGTGCGGCGGTAACTGTTTACGAGGGACAGCCTTGCAGATGTGCTGCGTGGCGTTTCCAACCTTGGAGTCTGCCGTGAAAGAATTTGTCCTCCGCTGACGTGTCTGACGGGAACGTAACCGTTTAAAACGTAGACTTTAGTCCGAAAGCTGTAAAAGAAAAATGAAGGACAGCTCTGGGGAGCAGCAGGCCTGGCACATTATTTCTCCAGATCTCTTCTCGCTCAAACGTGTCTCTCTGATGAGCCTCGCTCTCTGCGTTTGTCCTTCGACCAACAACGCTCTCATTAACTCTGCTTCCCACCTTCCTCTCTGTATTCTGCCCCTCTTTGACAGTCTCTGTGTCTGTCTGTCCACCCACTCCACACGCCCCCCCTCTGCTTCTCTTTACCCACGTTTATTCTGGGCTGGAGTGTGAGCCTGCCGTGTCTGACGGCCTGTAAAGTGCCACTCTGAGGGGGTTATTTCTCAGCTGGAACGAGACCATCTGCGGCCGCCAGCCTGAGCCTGGAGGTTGAGGAGGAGCTCGGGGATGCCGGAGAGAGAGAGAGAGAGAGAGAGGCTGCTCTTCTTTCAGCGCCGCGCTTCAACCAGTTGTGTCCATTCTGTGCTGCTTCCCGAAAGGATGAGGCCAACCGATGCCTGCGGGGGTGCTGAGGCTGTGTCCGGGCGTTTGAGTTGATAAATAATTCAGCGCACAAATCTGGACCTGTCGCACAAGTCGGACACGGTTCTGTATATTTGCTCTGTGAGATCTTTACTGCTGTTGTGAATTTATTTTAATTTGTTTTATTTTGTAGTTTGTTTGTTTATTAAAATCCTATTTTCTGATACTCCTTTTCATATTTTCCCAGATTTCTTTTATGTGAAGCACAACAATCCTCAAACAGTTTTTCTTCCTGTTGTCTTCTTTTGTCGATGTGGGTGAGAAACTGCTGCACAGAGTCGTTTTTACGAGCATAAATAAACTGGAACTGAATGGGAAGGAATGGCAGTACTGTAAAATTGATTGATTTCCTACCAGCAGATATGACCTGCACATTTGCACACAACCCCCCCCCCCCCCCGCCTCCAAAACGATCACACCAAATGATTCACACCCCACAGAAATGCAGAATAAAGCAGTTTTATCTCTCTTCTTTCACACAGCATGATGTTCCACCCTCATGAGCGACATTTCAATATATATATATAATAATCATTGCCTTACCTCCTGATTGGCTGCTGTTAGCTCCTCCTCCAAGGCGGACACTCTCTCAAGCGACACCCGTAGTCTCTCTCTTACCTGTAAAAAAACAAAACCACCTATCATTAATCTGCTTTCCAAACACGAGGACCATAACATCAGGGTCTGCTTTATTCCTTACTGCCGGTTAAATTCTGGCCTGACTAATGGAGGGTTAAGGCAGCAGGCCAAGCCTCCATTGGCGGGCGTCCTCCGTCCCTCCCTTAGCCTCAAAATAACACTTTGCAATGGCTTCAAAGCAGCATTATGAGGCTTTTATTGCCTTTAAAGTGCCCGTTCCTGGGAGGAGACTCCCCTCCCACGCTCCCCTCGTCTCCTCGTCTGTGAACTCTCCACTGCCGGGTTTGTCGTGGCTGAAAAGGAGCGATTACTTTCACCGCTTGGCGACCGAACCGAGCTCCTCGGCTGCCGTGGCCCCCTACTGCGATGCCCGATCTCAAGAGGAGGCTGATCCAGGGTTAGAAGATAGTCGGGGTCTGAGTCAGGACCCCCGCCCGGCCCTCAGATGCACTAAAACAGCTCTTATTCCCCTGCTGTTGGAAATGCTTTCTAAATGATAGCTTTTAGAGGAGAGGCTGAATGGATTACGGAGGCGGAGATGATATGACCCAGGAGGATAAGGTCAGAAATTAGCAGACACGGGGGCGAAAACAAACAAATTATACCATTAACTCAGATGCAGGCCCCAGACCTTTTTAAACATCAAATTCAAGGATCTCTCAAAGACTTTTAAGCCCAAATCCTCTCAAATTTGAGGATAATGACACATCATTAACAGTTAACAGACTCCCTCTCAGTTGTGTCTCCTAAAATGCATTCAGCAGCACGTATTATTAGTTTTTGTGGAAAAAAATTTTTATACTATACAACTATACTTTTTTTTTTACACTGATTATAGAAATTCAAGCATTTTAAATGTGTATTAATATCTGGTCACGCTCAAGATGAACGTGCAACAGAAATGTTTGGTGTCAATCCTGATCATAACACACAGAAACACCAAAAGTGACAGCACAGCTTCAATGATTCTATTTAATTGAATTTGCAATTTTATTAGACAGAGATGTGACGTATGAAGCTTTTTTATAGTTTAGTTTATAAAAGAAGATGGGGATTGATCATAATTTTTCCTCTGGGGAAATCTGACTTCAGCATTTATCCTTCAGATTAAAACCTCAAAGATCAAGACAAAGTAAACACGCCATGTTCACATGCTGCTTAAAGAGGCGCTAACGGAGGCGGACGTACCTTTTCATCGAGGGCTTTGTGGTGTTCAAACAAGGACTTGAGCGCTTTGAGGACCTCGACTTCACTGGACACCCCCGAGGGAGACTGAGCCTGCCGCTTGACCACCGTCATGCGAAGCGACCGCTCGTGTCTGGACACCAGACACTCCAGATGTTCCAGCAGCAACTGGGGAGAGATCGTCATCATCAATATATAAAATCATACAAAACCAACCCCCCCCCTATAATATCTATAGACCAACGGGGGGGGGGGAAACTTCAGGCCAGTGACATGAAATACAAACTGAGCGGATCATTAGCCTTTTTTTTTATAATTTTATAATTTTTTTTATAAAATAACTATGAGTGGCAAAACTAAGCTTAATTAAAGTTTGCCTGGTAGCAGCTCATCTGACAATCTGAAGTGATAATAAAGTGAGAGAGTGAAAATGACTTTTTTCCAGCACCTCCTCCCCCTTTGTTTGTCTTTTTCTCTCTCACTGTTGTGCTCAAATCTTCTTCCTCCACCCAGAAACAGAGAGTGTGAGACTGTAAATACACACTTCATCGGCACTGGGCTGGAGAACAGAGCCTTATCTGTCAACAGCAGAGTGGGCTTACTGCTTTAGAGAGGAAATATATTTTATTTGAATATCCGGGATTTCAGCAGCACAAATTTGAGCTCAGTCGGTAACGTCTTTAGTTTTTTTGTTTTCTTTCCTTAAAATACTTTGAACCGGACACTGCGGGGCATCGGTGCCATTTGGACTCAGTTTTACTGGTGAGCAGCCATCCATGAGAAGTAAGCGGGAAAATGCTCAGGCAGAATGTGAGGAAGCTAATGAGGTATGTCTTGGCATCGGGAACAGACCGTCTGCATGGCTGCTTCAGCGCGTTTTCAGCCTTAAAACCGTCCCCACCAGATAGTTTAAGCTTCCTCAGGATGCTCTATCACAGTTTGCAGCAGGATTTTTTTTTTTTTTTTTCCCCAGACTGACATAAAATGCGGGCCAAGAGTTGTGAATGCAAAGATTCACTTCTGGATGAAAATACAACGACAGACAGTCGTCCGATTGTCGAGTGTGTCTGTGTGGAAGCTGCCATCACCCTGGTGTTGTTCCTCTCGGCCTTCAGCTCTGAGATCTCCTCTTCCTTCTCCAGCAGCTGCTCCCTGCAGGCGTTCAGCTCCTTGGTCAACGCAGCAAACTCCTGCACAACAACAAAAAAACAAAACACACAAAAGAGATACATTAGCATCACACAACACTGCGTAACAGCCCTCCGCTCTTTGAGGCGCAGTGATGCAATGCAACATAAAGCAGTGGGCCCCGTTGGATGTGAGCAACGAACTATGAAAGTATGTCAAAGAAAAAAACGAAGATGGCTTCTTCCACCAGTTACTGATGTCACTGGTCACACACAACACAACATTACAACGTCACAACGTCGAGTCCCCTTCTGAGCAGTTTGACAGGACTGGAGCAGACCCACAGCCAAAACCAAAATCATGACAATTAAATATCCCTCGTTTGGCATTTAGAGAATTATGATCAAGCTATTTACTGAGCAGGAGGTTTCACACTAGTGCTCCAAATTTACTTTAAACATACCTTGAATATCTGTTTTCTATTACTGCGACCTTTTGATGATTATTGTTGATGCTTGAATTAAAGATACTAAGATAGATTTATATTCTAACTATGAGATACGGTCAGCTCTGCCGTTCCAACAGAGTCTGGCCTCGTGGTAATCTGTGGGGGAAAGAGGATCAGCTCAGGTGTAGTGGATTAAACCGAGAGCACTGAGAGGCAGCACAAGGGAGGACGGAGAGGACCGTGGCGTGTGTGTGTGTGTGTGTGTGTGTGCGTGGTCTGCCTGATAGTACTACAAACTCAACAACAGCTGCGGACGACAGACTGCTGTGTGTGACGGAGCAGCAGGTTACGGGACGGCAGACCGCAACTTTTACAGAGGCGTGGACGGTTTCACAGCCTGAACGTGCAGTTCGCAAAGAAGGGAAGGGAGGCGGAGGAGAGGAAACGGGGGCTCCACCGAATTATGTTGAACTCAAAAAAAAAAAAAAAAAAAACACAAAGAAGAGGAAGCTTTTGGTTAACAGGTCTGAAGCAGCACCGTGTTTTCGAACCAGCAGCTCTTCTCTCGGCCCATTTTCCTGCAGTGGGTAACAGAAGACTTAAATAAGCCTCAACTACAATTAGAGACCAATTAGAGCCCCATTCGATGCTGCTGCTCGTCTCCCACAGCGCCTCTGTTTCTCTACACACATTTTTTACGCACAAAGCTCTGAGCTGTGTTGATGACACTCGGGTAAACAAGCTTCAGAGGCCTGTCAACACTCTGTCCCCGTCAAGCCGCTCTGCATCAGGCAAAGTCGGGAAAAAGAAGTCGTCTTCAGAGTCGGGCTCACGTCAGGCAGGAACAAAAACACGCTAACTGTCTCAGCGTGACTCCTGACTGACGGCAGTGAGCCGCTTTGTGGTTTAATTTAGTGGTTGGCGTGTTCGGTGTTTGACAACAGGTTTGTGTTTACTGCAGGACGTCACACATACAAATGTCTGCTTTTAATAGCAATGGGGAACAGTTTATTGATTGCAATTTGAAATAACTGTTCAATCATTAAGTAATGACCATCTGCTCGTTCTGAAATCTTGAAAAAAATAAACAACCCAAAAACTAAACAGGATTTGCTGCTATTTGTGTAGCGCTCTGACAAAATGTATGCAGCATGCACTAAGAATAAAAACAAAACAAAAAGAATAATAAATAGATTTTAGTGTATGTGAATGCACATTGTCATTCAGGGCCTGTGCACCATCTGCCCTTCATGAAACAAGGACAATAACTCAGGATGGCAGACAAACTCCAGGGAGTGTGGCGATATTGTGTCTCGTTGCTAGAGTAGTGCAACAAATCCTTACCGACCTTATAGAGCGCACAAAGGCGCCATGAAAATCCCCAAATCACCACCGACTATCACTCTATATGAGGGAAGCCTTATACAGCTACGGAAACCCAGACAGTCATGGTGGTTGTTAATGTTTCTGGCCTGTTGCTTCATAATGAAATCATCACAATTGTGCTCTTGTTACCTTGACTTAATTATCTCATAACGAATTCAGATTTGGTGGGTCTCAATATTTATTAGATCCACGTGTACGATCTGTTCTGATCTGATGAAGCGGCTGTCTGAATAGCGATAAAACAAACCGATGCTGATTCAACAGGCCGTTGTATTAATGTGTTTAAAATTGTCTCTGCACCCAAATTAAAAAGCAAACTATGTCTAGAATATTAACAGCAATTTATTCAAATTGGCCTAAAATGATTCAATTACGTTCTGTTATTCACACGAGTTCTCCTGCTGAACTCAAAGTCCTCTGAATGTTGTATATTAGAAGCCTCTTTCATGAAGTGACTCAGTAAAATCTGCAACGATGATGGACTGAGGTCCTCGTTTCGTAACTCTAAACCAGAGCAACCTCAAGAAATCAAGAAACTTAAGTACTGAAAACAACCTGTTTGAGATCATCTAAAATAACAGTTCCGGCTGATTTCTCATTGAGGGAAGAGGTTGGAGGTTTCTGGCTAATTAAAACTTCAACATGCTATTATCCTCCTGATCCCCACAAAGCAGTTAACATGCTGTGGATAAACAGGGGAGACCAGGTCAGCTGTTACCATAGAAACGGCATACAGGTACATATTTGTCCCACCACCACGTTCCTGTATCTGAAATGATGCTTCTCCCCAACAGCGATCGAAACTTCCACTTCACCCAGCTGCGTTTTCTAAACTTGAGTGTGTGCTGTAAGTTAAAAAAAAAAAAAAAAAAAAGGCAATTAAAGTGAATCCAGAATACCCTCCCAGAGTTATGGAGCTTATCATTAGTCACCTCTTATAAAAAAAAAAAAAGCCCTTCTGCAAATTGCACCATTTGCTTTACTGCTTGTGAGACCCAACAAGCCCCCGACGGCTCTCATAAGCTTAAACTTCCTCTGCAGCAGCCTTCAGCAGAAGCTCTCCGGAGCCATTCTTAAAACCCGCCGACTCTGGACGACAGTTTCTCGAAGAGCCAAGTTAAAGAAAAGGCTACGACCCGAGGGGGCAAGCAAAAGTTCTTCATCCTGCCTCCTCCTAAAGGCCACGCTGTCAGCACCTGGAGAGATTTTAGGCTCCAGTGAAACAACATTTCTTCCACAACATCTTCTGAAATTTCCCCCTCTGAACTTGTAGAATTATGAGACTTCTGCTGCAACGTGATTCACAAGCAAAGTGGATTCTGCTCAGACTCATTTTATAACCATTGTCCTCACACTAAACTCTGCATGCTGACACCCATTTTAATTAACTTCTCTGTGTTCTGTCAGCTAGTCTGAGCCAAGAGTTACACCACACACAGACACACAAAGGCTCGCTATCAAAGACACACGCTCAGACACGCACCAAACAAGACAAGTTCCATTTTCAAGAAACAAGCAGCAGTTACGTTTTCAAAACAAATTAAATTACTGCATTTCGACATCAGTGGCTCTGTGTTTGGGACTTCTTCTGTGATTATACATTTATAAGATGCCATATTTGGGGTTGTAACAAACAAAAATTGTTGTAATGTACTTTTTTCTAACCAGTGTCCGCATCATCCATAACCATCGATATCAACAGTGAAGTACAGAAAATCTACTCAAGGCAGAAATGTAACTGGTACGTAACGTAATAGTGCGTAAATGACGATTTAAAAACCAAATAAAATATGTAATATATTATACAATATTCCAAAAGCTGTGCAGGAATATCTCTTTTGGCTTCGTCTAATATCTGCTAAGGTGATTTTTCCTCAGGCTGGGAATCAGGAGGTTTGTCACCACTGATGCTATCGCTCTTTCAGAATTATCTTTAGCTCGAACACAACACACAGGTGTGTGGAGCTGACAGCCTGACGTGGCCTGGGCATGCCTCAGCAGCACTCTGGAGAAGTGACGGTAAAATAAAAGTAAAATAATTATTTCTTTCCTTTTATGGTTCAGGGTGTCATGACAAAGAAAATGTTGGAAAGTAATTTAACTCTTGAATTACCGTGCACACAAGAGTGCAGCTGAACTAACAGCCAGCTTCTGTAAAATGTATTTAACTGCTCCTGAACGCTGAATATCGAAATAACAAGGTGGTGAGGTGTGGCGCATGCCATCCATACCCAACACTGAACTGAAATTGGACTTCCTTTCCAATGAGTGATATTTATTTTGGCTTTATCTTTTGACGAAAACTCCGACCTGGCAAATTTCTATTCCCAGGAAACTCTGCATCCAGGTGCTGCCGTCATGAATAACCTGAAAATGGCCAAACGCACTGTGGCGGAAACACGATTCAGAGAGACAGCAGGAGAAGTCCGATCCTGGTGTCGGGAGCGTCGTGTGACAGAGAATGTTTCATGCATCAGTTAAGCGGACTTTCACCTCTGCTGAGGTTTTTACAAGTCAGGTATACAGCGAGTGGTGCAGCCTTCAGCGTGCACACATATACCTGCACACCCAGCGGGGGCCTGTAGGGGCCCCGGGGACGCTGATGGGAGGGATGCTGCCAGCAGCAGGAGTTTCCGCCGTTTGTGGTAATTAGTAGGTTTTGATTGCAGAGACTACAGGTAAATAAGATTTAAAATAGATAAACAAACAAGCCGGTGCAAAGCTGCGGCAGTTCTTAATAGTTCCACCGGCGCTTTTGCTTGAGATGTGATTGAAGGTGAAAGTCGTTTTAGCGCCGGACAGTTCTGATGAAGTGTTACTGCTTTATTTTATAGTCCGTTCAAACAGCTGGGAAGGATAAAATTCCACTTGGATGAGCTGAGGTTTTGCTCCAAGCCTCTCTCTAGCACTATTTTACCCATGACCCACCGGGCCGCTGGGCCCCCCCCCCCCCCACCTTCTCATTACCTGGGTAAACTGCCTAGCACTGCAATATATCAGGTTGTGTGTGTGCACACGAGTATGGACTCTGCCTGGAAGGTGAACTCTAAATGAAATGGTGGACAAAGGCTTCCTCCCTGAGTGGGCCGACTGTCGGCCGAAATTACAGCCGCAGCAATAGTTTCTATTTCTTTTCTCTTTCTTGTTAAGCGGAGCTGTGCAGGATAGTCAACACTTTCCAGGCTAAAAACGAACCCTGGCAGTTGTGCATCACTATCAGGAGAGGCAGAGAAGTGGTGGTGTGATTGACAGGATGCTGAGTCACTGAGTTAAACATAGAGAGCAGATTGAGGAGGGGAGGGGGGGTACACGAAAAAAAAAAAAAAAAAAACCTGCCACCCATGTGATGATGCAACATCCATCTCCTGCAGCTAAACTGTAGGAAGTCTGAGCAGGAATGATGAGATTTGTTATCTGAAACCAACAGCAATTTGTCAAAAGCCTAAAATTAGACTGAAAGAAAAAAAAATAGTTTAGACTGTAACCTTTAGACTCTGTTGTCAAGAATAAATTAGACAGATTCTGACAGATTTTCACAGCGAGAGGCTTTCAAACTGCAGAAGCTCTTTATGATTGCATCGTGACTCGCATTTGGTGCACCAAAAAAAAAAAAAAAAAAAAAAACGAAACAAAACACTGGGAAAGTATCCGATAATGAAGGATGAGTACAAAACAGAAGTATTATTGTGGTATTTGTGCTTTCTCAGGTATTACAAAGAGCTGAGGTTCAGAAAGCTCTACTGTAAATCTTTAATATTTGATTAAGAGTGTTATATTTACAGCGAGAGACCAAAGGCAGGACAGGGCAGAGGGAGCTGATGAATAAATGATGAGGCCTGCCTGCTGCCATCAATATGAACGCTGCATTCCCGCAGTCAACAAATGTCCGCACATGCTGCGGATTAACTAACATAAACAAGATGGTATTTAAACATTCAGTGCAAAATGAATGAGAACGCAACGCTGTGCAACAAGGCTACCAATGCAAAGTCATAAAGATTGTCTTTTTTTTTTTTTTTTTTAATCGTAGGCTACACTGGAGATGTGGGCTCCTCCTGAAAACTCTTATTTCTCTTTTATCTTGTTGACTGATCCGCTCCAACACCCCCTTAATCCCACACATGTCTACTTTCAATGTATTTTACTACACACATATCTTTTATTTTATGGTGTATAAATAATGCATGATGTGCATTATGTACTTTCTGCATTGATCTTAAAAAGAATTACAATAAAAAGTGTTTTGATGGATTCGAATTATTCAAACATCAGTTTTTTAATCTTCTAACACTAACAGCCTCGACCAACTCGATTTCCATGAACATTTGAAGTTTCCAAAAAAGTGGAACTACGTCATCTTCATCTCCATTTTCATGTTTAGACCACAACAAGAAGTTACGAGCGTAGTACCTGAATAGGTTTAGCCTTCTAAGTGATGCCTCTTAAAATCCCACCACGGTAGTCCACCTAGGACTGCTCTTGGCCTGTATTGTGCTGATAAAGAGGGATTTGACACAGACACTCCCAATTGGACACCGTGGAGCCGCAGAGACCTTGAGGAAGAGCCTCCGTGCGAATTTCAGCTCAGCCAGCAGGTTCATTTCCTTCAGCTTTAAATATTCAAGAAGTCTATCTGTGCTGAGGGAGCTCTCCTTCTCCTTCAGAGATGAGTTGAAGGTAGATGACAATTGTTACAAAAGCACCCAACATGCTTTTATCAATGACTCCTCTCCAGGAGCGGCGTGGTTTCCCTCTTTTATCTGTCAAAGTAACGCGACGGCCGCCCGCCGACTTCACTGACAGCTGAGCCGTTGCTGTCGTGCAGTCTAAGAGTGTCCACCGAACCGATGTGAGAACATCCAGGTCATTAATATTCCTACGTTTGTCAGCTATACGGTCCTTTGATTCCTCCAAGAGAAAGCGGCAGGTTGTGTAGCCATCGCTGCTTCAAAGAGCTCCTCAAACAAAAGCACTTGAACGATGCAGACGAGCTATAGGGGGCTGCTGTACACACATCCTGCTTTATGGTTTGTTTGCTTTTTCGCAACACAAACAACACCTGAATGGCAACAGCGCTGCCTGCTTTTACATCTTTTTTATGTATATCCTCTAAAGGGTCCACATTAAATCTAATGGCACTTTCCGGAAGGAGATGGCATGTGTGTAATGAACCTTGTAGAAATAAATCATTCACAATTAACCATTAACTTAAAATGAGCCAGCCATGAGTAAAGGGGAAACCGCTGAATTTGCTCAGTTCAATAAGGAATTGATTATATTCAGCTTGATTACCTCCTGATTGTTTTTGGAGCTGGACAGTCAAACGGTTGAATAAATGAGCTACGGAGACAAAAGAGCAAGAAGGGAGCCGGACAATGGTTGGCGGCGCTGAATGCGCTCGTGCCGTCGTGGCGCTGCGTCAGGCCAGCGGCGGACTGGTCTCTGAGCTGATGCTTTTAATGGGGCAAGAGGGGAAGAAACGACAAAATGAAAAACAGCTACTTGTAGCTGGGAGAGGATTACTCCAGGTAAAGCACAGCAGACATGTACAACAGATTAAAAGAGGAAAATGAAAGGTCAGAAAGGATGTTTGTGGGAGTGGATGTGTATGTTGGAAAGAGTGTGATGGCGGAGTGTGATTTACAATAACCTTTAGCTGGGGAGGTAAGAGGGGTCGCGTCTGTGCTGAAAAGGCCCCTTGAGGCCAAGTCATAAATTTCTGAGTGGAAATTATCGCCGGAAAATTTACCGCCTTCCCAGCGACTAATAACTAATTTTGATCTCTTTTGAACTCGCCCCACCTACCGAGACAGCCCCCATCACAGCATCAGACGTAGCCTTCAACCCGTAACCTGAAAAACCCCGGAGCTGGAAATGTCTGTCTTTAATAAAGTTAGCCAACTAACCAGCCAACCAAATAAAGGCTGACGACACAAATCAAATATCAAACGTGTTGTATTTCAGAATAAAAGCAGTCCTGTCCCAGAGGTGAAGATATCCTCATTTTATCTGACAGGAATAGTAATTTCAATCTCGTTTGGGAGGAAATAGATAATATATACACTCTAATAAGTTTCAATAGCCAATATCCATCCTCAGGTCGCAGAGGCACCAAATCAATTGGAATAACTGTTCCCGTCTGGTGTGCTGTGAAAAGCACATAGGAAGCTCCTGCTCCTCTTGTACAAAAACAATCCACCTTAGACTTGTGTCTGCGTCTGGGTGGAGGATTTCTGTCTGAGAGGGGCAATGTCAAGGCAAAGAAGCAGCCGGCCTCATCCTGAGATAGATTATTTGGCTTTCACTGGGGAAATGAGGGCGAGGCTATGAAAGAAAGCATCCCATAGACATCCCCTGTCCAATACGTGTGCTGTCAGCCCGACACGCTCAGCTCCAGTGAACGGCGCGGTCATAAATTGATGCCACTGTAATGCATGGCGCTGCCGTGTCCATATTCAAAAGGTCATGGGGGGGCGGGGGGGCGTTTTATTACCCAATGAGGACGCCTGGGCCTCTGTTCCTCACATCTAATGTTTTGTCACACTCTTCTCATTTAGTCTTAATAATGTTTGGCACCAAGGCAAGCAACAAAGCTGCATATCGCTGTGAAACACCCAAACAAGCACGGCTGGAAATGTCAGACCATCAATCACCTATTACCCACAGCTCCAGACGGGACCAACTGTCTGTGGGGGTTTATTTTTTTATTTTTGTCCCGGGGATGTGCTGAGACTGTCATTCAACAGGAGAAGGTGACTCTGTCCACCCTGTGTCCTTTTCTGCTCTCTGGCTTGCCTGGCAAACAGTATTATTACTACGACTGACAATTAGTTTTGTTATCAATGAAGCCTTAGAACTGAAGGCTATCTTCCCAGCTCTCACTGCCCGTATTCACAGGCTTAAAGGCACCGTTGTTAGTTGGTAGCCAGACGGACTATTTTCCTGATCAATGACTTCAATTTTGGCAGGTTGACGATAAGTCGACTAATTGCTGGAGTGCTAATTCCTCGAGGCGTCGCGTGCAGACCAGAGTTATGACGAGAATTTAGTCTGCAGGCAAAGTTTCACTGATGTGCAGTCATGTTCTGCCTGAAGCTCTGAGATGAAAGCCATCGAACGTGAGCCTCAGCGTAGTATCGTAAATCAAAGTCTGCTTGCCAGATAAAGATGGCAATTTTAGTTAGGCTCATAACCAACTGAGCAACAGAGCGCTTCGGTACGGGCGAGGTGCCACCTTTGGAAAATTCATCAGACAAGTGGTGGGATTTGCACAGATTACAGTCAGGGGAGAGAGAGAGTGGGCTTTGGAGCATTGATGATTCAATCCCTGTCCATGCAGATAACACGCAGCCGCAGACACAATAAACAAAACACTCTCTGTGCATCAAAGCAGCACACCGTCTGATGCTCAGATCAGAAGGAGATCTGTTAGATCAGGAAAATCCAAAACTCCGTCCCATGAACCTTAAAAGGACAAAGTAGGGCGCTGACAAGAAGGTGAGAAGGATGCCCTCGGAAAGGGAACATGACGGAAAACAACAAGCACACAGACGATACTCGTCCGGCAGTGATGGTTGACATTTCCACGTCTTCTCCTGCTTAGTGTCTTGGCTGTTCTGTCGGCAGTGGAGACTGAAATGCAATCCTCAATCCTCAGTGAGTCCTGACCCCGCTGACCTGAACCTTGGCTTTATCAAAGCCACCCCCCCCCTTTTACAGGAAAGAACCACAAAACGCAAAAATGAAATGGAATGAAAAATCCCTTACACACTAAAGTATGCTGCGCAAGAGGAGGAGATTAAAATATGTCTGAGAAATGACTGAGCAGCATTGGAGAAAACCTGTAACTGCCTCTGAGGTTCCAAAGCTCAGGACGGGTGAGGACCCGACCATTAACATTTACTACTATTTGACAACACCGATGAGAACGAATCGTAACGCAATCCATCAAAGCGATAATGCCATTTCAGATACGAGTTAACGGTGGACTATAAACATTGTATATTGTGCCATTTTAGTGTGTACTTAGTCCTGAACACAACATTAAAGCTAAATGCGTTGTAAATATCAAAGAGCGTGAATTAAGGATCACCGACTCAGCATTTTGATCCATTTAAGAGCAAGCGGTGTGTTTGGGAGAGATTATGGCGGCTTGCTTCACTGGCATTTCATGGGTTATTGCTTTAAAGGGTCAGTCCACCTAAATATAATGGCATCTGGCCATGTGAATGAGAAGCATTTGTTGAGTTTGACCTACAGAAGAATTACCCGCGGGCCTTTTCACTACCAAGTGCGGACTTCTTTCAATCTGTTAAAAAGGACCACATAATATGTTTGACATTTCCTGAGCATGTGAAAAAGGGGCCAGTCGAGTGGAGGTTGTTTCTTCAAGAGGCGTCAAGGTTAAGAGCAAACTGCCTTGTCAGCTTGGAAACGAGGTCAGAGAGGTGCTCAGGAGAAAGCATCTCAAAATACAGTTTGGAAATAAATACAAATGAACGTGATACTACACATATGACATTTTGACCCACTGCGTGCGCACACACTGCCTCTTACTGAGCTACACCGACAGAGAAGCTCACAGAAATAGCTCAGAGTACAATTTGTCTTGGAAATTGGAGAAGTAATGGTCAGATGGCTGAGGTGGGGCCGGTGCCTCTGAGGTCAGCATTCAAAACCGTCTAATAGAAAGCTTGGTCTCCTGTTCTTGTCTCATCCAGTCATCTGAGACGCTTCTGTGCAGCCCACGTTATCGTCCACTTCCAGCACCATCTTCGGAGCACGCTCAGTGTTCCTGTGTGAATTATATGGACCCGGATGAAATTCACAGCGGCGGACTCCAGACGCGATGCTATCCGAGGCACCTGCTGCAGACCCGACTGAGGTTGGCTCGAAAAAATACCTCTATGATGATCCAAAGGTGTCTCTTCGCAGCAATGTTGGCTTTAAAAGGTCAAATCGTTCTAGATAAGAAGGTTTTCATGTCATACACAACACGTACAAAAGAATTTGATAGTAAAGGCATCTAAACGTATATCACATCTTATCCGGACAGCACATGAGATGAGGAGAGAAGACATGCAGTTAAACATTAGCACTGTTGCTGCCTCCTTTTCTCTCTGTAGGGAACCACCGAAAGTCGAATGGCCTCCGGCGCTGTTCAAAACAAATTAGCGCTGAAGGCTTGGTCCTGTGAATCTCTGGCATTTCATGAAAGGTCTCTGTAGCAAGAGGGAGACCACCTGAGAGTCAGCCTGCATTCAAGAAACAGCTTTCAGGAGCGCAGCACCCAGTGATCAAAAACAATTCTCTCCCTTTGCACATGAATGAACAATCGTTCTGTCCATTTAAAGTTCACAGACCTGGGAGGTTCGAGCAGAGTGTATGTTTACACCGCGCCCATAATCAGGACCCCCATTTCCCCATTTCCAGGGCAATGCAGCAGCAGAAGCAGCAAGGAGAGAGAGAGAGAGAGTGTCAAGTCCAGTCAGGCAGAAATCAAACATGAACACGGAGTCGAGGCGGAATGGGATGAAAATGTCTGCCAGCGGCCAGGCAAGCTGAGGTGCCGAGATAAAGAAACGTGGATGGATCGGCGACCCCAAACAACTCACCGATATGTGCCGACTACATCCGTCACAACTAGAGAAATGGCCTTGTTAGGTCGACAAAGAAAAAAAGAAATGCCCATAATTGGTTCCAGGAGATAACATGAAGATAGTTGAAGTTGTTGATAATGTGCTGGTTTCATATACAATCTGAACAAAAGATGCAAAATCTCCACAATGTCCTTGGGAGGGTAACGTCCTGAAGTTCCCTCAGAGTGCCGAGTCGCCAGATGTGTTGCTTTCCTGATCTGGGCTTTGGCCGCTGTGTCCCATTACACTACAACACAAAGTTCACAGGCTGTAGAGCAAAACTCCTCTCTGGCTCACTCTGTCGCAGCTGAATATCAATTTTTTAAAATCTTTACTTTTCTTAGAGCTGCTGCTGAGCTCCCTGACTGAACAATCAAGTTTTTCAGAGCTTAAACTAAATCATGAAATGTGCTCATCTGGACCTGAAATCTGCCAATTATGTTAGTTACTCCGCCTTTAAATTTAGATTTAAAGGACCGAGGCATCATGTTTTAAACATACTGTGTTATTCCCAAAACACAAGGATGTCACGTTAACTAATCTTTTATCTTCAGAAGAAAGGGGCGATGAAACCAGTGTCCGCTTCACAGGTGTGCTGACAGTAGATGCTGCAGAGACAGCTCACAGTAACTGGAGATGGTGATACCTCTCCAAACATGCTGTGGTCACTGCAGCAGCCAGGAGTCTTTGTTTGTTTGCTGCAGTTCCGTAAGGTGCTGTGGTGGTGCAGATGGATGCTTTCCCTAAAGGCAACCTCTCTCTTCTCTCCTTCTCCCCCCTTCATCTGCCCAACATGCCTTCAGAGCACAATCTCTCTCTCTCTCTCTCACACTTTGGGTTCAGCATGACTGAGCACCACGGCGCTGCAGTCCTGAGTCACACGTTCAGAGGGCAACAGACAACAGACAAGGGGATCTAATTCACTCACGGTCTATTTCCAAGCAGCAAATACGCCTCATTGTGTAATGACCTACGTGTGTGCGATGCTTCGAAATCGTTACGTCTGCGGTGAGAGAGAGGTCGACGGTAGAAAACCTGCAGCAAGCCAAACAGAGTGCACAAATGACAGAGCAGAATTTACCTCAGAGGCGCTTAACATTGTAGTTATCCTGATCCCTGTGAAAGATATAAACACACTCCTAAGCCCGTGAGATACACAATATAGCTGGAATGCACAAAGAACATTTCCCATCGAACTCCAGCATATGGTGTGATAGAAGAGCAGAATACAGAGAGCTAGAGGCACGACAGCATCACCCTCCCAGGACTCCAACAAATGCAGAGGCTCCCCAGTGGCCTCTTAATGCAGTGATGGGGTCACGTCAAGGGTACAGGAGGACTGATCTGCTGCAGGGTGAACCGTCAAGGAAAAGTGTGAGAGGAGACACTTGAAAGCTGCCTCAATAAAACATGACGTCTAAATAAAGGGGTCATCATTGTGTTACAGTATTATCATAGTTTTTTTTTGTTTGTTTTTTTTTTTTTAAACATGGAACTATAATTGTGTTTCTCTAAAAAAAAAAAGAAGACAGTCACTAATTATAATTCTACTTTAAAACTAACAAACATCTTTTACGACGGGAAACAGTAGCAGTCATCCCATTGTCCCATCCATGAGGTGATTACACACAGATTTATGTTAAATTATTATTTCCATGATGAAAAATGACACCCACTTCCGCGACTGTACATCTGTGCAATTATGGCAAAATTTAACTGTGACTGTAATTAGGAGACATTTCTGGAGCAAGCGAAGTTAAATTTACATTCTGTGTGTCTCTCTAAAACGCAGCCTTGAGACCAAATAAAAACAGAACTGCAGAATTGCTGCATTTATTTTGATAGCCGAGTGGTCAGGGTGGAGCCGGTCCAGTTCCTGAACCCGCTTAACTTTTGACTTCCTGCACTGTCCTGTCAGAGGTTAAAGCAAAAGTAAAAGTGGTAAAACCAAAAACATTTGCAGGGATGATTTCCAGGATTCCTTCCTCGAATCATCTTCCTGACTACATTAGAGTTAGGAGGGCGTAATAACCTTCTGGTGAAAAAGATCCTATACAACTACGTATTGCCGTAATAATTGTGAATTACTCGGAGGGTACAACTCTGTTTTTGTTGCTGCATTCAGATTCCAGAGGGCCACACACGAGATGATAGAAAAGCGGCCAATCCTGGTGGGTTGCCAGCGCCGTCCTCTGCACCAGCTGGCTCCCCGCTGTCCTTCCGACGTGGCGCCGTTGCCAGGCTGAGACGCACCATGTGGAGTCAAAGCCCCCGGTGGGGCGAAGCGTTGCCAGATAAGTGTCTGAAATCTCACGGGTTAGTGCCGTTGTCAGATATATGTCAGAACTCTTCAGGGTGGAGAGGGAAGGGTGCCAGCTCCGCCTCAGACCTCGACGGTCGCTGGGCTCGCCAGCTCTGTTCTGATGTGCGAGCGTTACGAGGCTGACAGATAAAGCACCAAAGGCTGCTCGTTTCACGTTTGGTTGCCAGATGTGTGCCAAAGCAAGTGAAATATGAGCTCCTGAAGCACCAGCAGGGTTTGATCTAGCTTTTAAGGGTAGACAAAACTCTTTGGAGTGAATGACTTGATATTACTGAATTTTGTTTCAACCGCTTTTGTTTGTACAGTTAAGCATTATCATACATAAGCACCCTTAGATTATGCAGTGATTCTAAACAGCGATAAATTCTGGATTATTCTTTCATGATCATCAGAAAAGATCAATTATTTCTGCACCTGCTTGTGTGTGGCAGTTTGCCCTGTTTGGTTTAATTACTGTCACGGCGCCTGGCTGCAGGACGATGACTGATGGGCTTCCTGTTAAAGACCAAGTTAACCTCACAGAGAGGTGGGAATCCTCTGGTTTCGTTAGACAGACCAGAT
Organism: Echeneis naucrates; assembly: GCF_900963305.1. NCBI lineage: Eukaryota > Metazoa > Chordata > Actinopteri > Carangiformes > Echeneidae > Echeneis > Echeneis naucrates. The sequence continues at coordinate 3,430,853 of NC_042533.1, forward strand.
TAATATTCACATTCTGGTGCTGGCTGCAGCTAAGAATAGAGACACGTACTGTATAGAGGAAAAAGCTCTTCATCTGAAAGCTGGCAATCAGCGGCAGAGGAAGATATTCTAAAATGATAATTGTAGTTCATATTACATACCAGGCCTTTTAGGGTTCACAGACAGGATTGTGGTAAAAGCTTTACACATCCTCTTTCATAATTTTCTTTTTCTTATTGGCGGCCCGCTTGGTTTCTACAATTTTGCACGTTTGTAAATGGTTAAAAAAAACTCAAAACGTGCATTAAGATTCAGAAACCTACCATTAAAGGAGAAAGGAAAGGCTTTATGTTCTCATATGTGTCCTGAGGTTTGTTTTATCCAAGACTGTGATGAGTTACTTTGCACCAGAGTAGCGTGACCTTGAACAACTGTTATTTTTCTTCAGCTCAAAGAGCGCAATATGGAGAAACGGCAGGATGCACTCATCTATTCATTCAAAGCGAATGCCAATTCTGAAGCACAAATTACATCCTGTGGGCCATAAACGACAGTTTACCTGGTAAAAGTTTAGCATGGATTTATATAAACTAATATCATATGTGTCAGCACACCTTAATCTACCACTGAGCGACTTAAACTGTTGACTCTCAGACGTCCGGAGCGTTTGTGCCTCATCATCTTCACCTCTCCGGCCTCAAATTCGACAAGTGACGACTTCCTACTTGAAGCAACGGGATTTTCACAGTTGCAGTTAAGTAACTGCTGCAATCTAAATAGAGAACAGCCGTTCAGCAACACGGAAATGTGACACGTTTGTGGAAGTGTTAGGGCCTTTTTTTTAATATATATCAAAATGTGGAGTATTGATTTTTTAAAAATGTCAGAAAAAAAAGCACGTAGGCAGCGGAACACATATTTGCATTTGTTGTTTTTGCACAAAGGCAAAAATAAATTCAACACGTTTCTTGGGCCTAGAGGACACATACGGAAGGTTTTGGAGGAGAAACAGTTAATTTAAAGATAACAGCTTGTTTATAAGAAAACTCCACAGGAGAGCTTTAACCATTCATTTCTCTCCTTATCTAATGCAAAGGGATCACTGTGCATAATGATTCACCAATTAGTCACTCTATTGCCCCGTTGGATCACCAGTTTCATTAAAAAGTGCAGGTACTTTCTTCTTAAAGAACAAAAAAGAAAAAAGAGAAATTCAAATTCTGTTTGGGCTTCTTCTCTTTGAATAAATATTACGACGTGTTCGTGCAAAAAACGTTGGCTTTTGAGAGAGACCCCTCGGAGGGACTTAACTCCAAAGCCTTATTTCACTTGACATTTTCTGCCAACGGGCTGCACTGAAACTCTGCTGAAAACACCTCCGTACAAAGTCTCCCGTTCTATGTTTAGCCAGCTGTCCACAGCAAGAGAGACAAACACACTAAACAACAACAGGATGAGAAATACAAGCCTGATTCAAACAACACAAGGCAGATACTGTACCAGGCTCTTATTAGTATATTTATGCATGTGTACACTGACATATATAACGCACACAAAACTTTTATCTTATGGAGGGCAAGAAAAAACAAGAACAAACATGTTGCTCTGTCTGCAGCACATCTGCATCCACAACCAGGGGAGCGTGTCTATGCTAATCAGCTGGCGTGATCTGCTATTAGCTTGGCTCCAGCCCGACAGGGAATCCTAGCCTACAAAAGCTGCTATTTATATCCCTCCCAAGTTCTCCCACATTGCCCGTCCCTTTCATTAATGCTGCTGTTGGCTTCCCCCAGACAAAAGTGCTTAATTAAAACTGGGGTCTTGGCAGCAAATCAGCGTTGGACGTATTATGAGCTCTGGCATCATGTAATCTGTGAGGCCTCTGTGTTGGGGAGGTTAAAGAGAAATGACTTTGAGCCTATAACATCAGGTGATACATTCCCAGAGGAGAGGTGGGAAACCAGCACTCAGTATAGATGATCAGATTGCTTTGGCCTTAATGTTGCCTCCTGTTGAAGGTACAATATAAGAATTTGTTTTTGTTTTTTTTTATTTCACCATTTGCGTAATCTTCTGGATTATAATACTGTACAAAGCATCATTATGATTGTGACTGAGATTAGAACTAGGAAGGGGATTGAAGGGGGACTGCTTCATGAATCTGTGGGCTCTGGGGATGATCTCTTCTATATTTGGATGGATGTTTCTCTGTTTCTCTCTCAGGGAGAACAACAACATGAACAATTTCACTCTCCGCACCAATGATGAGATAATTCAGATGCAGATTTAAGATGCGTGTTTCAATCCAAAACACTTGAATGAGATATTATCAGGGGGGAGAATTTTTATTTTAGGAACAAGAAACCTCAACCAGATGAGATGAGACAACAACCACGACTTGATGTAACGTGTTTGTTTTTGTTTTTTTTTCCCCCCTCCGAGGAAGAGCATCTTGTCATCTCCTGTACCTTCATTTGCAATGTTACAGCAACACACGTCACCTTGGAAACAAGTATTCTTCTTCTCCGAGCATTGTTACCATAGTAAAGCATGCGACCTCTCCCCTCTGCTGTGCGCTGCAAAGGTTTTGTCTTCTGCATTGGTGCAGAAGATAGAACAGATTTTTCCCTCCGCTGACACTCAGCGATCATTTGCTTCGCATTTTGCAGTTTAATAAACGAAGTCAACCAGCTGTTTAGAGTGTATAAAAGGTGACAGAGACCGTGAACGCTCTTCAAAACGGCATTAAGAGATAGGATGCTCTGCATGAGCAACCCTCATAACACAGACTCCGATCTGTTCTACATTATGGGAGATAAACTGGAGCGGTGCCTCTCTGCTTTTTTGGCTTGTCATCTTGTAAAATGAAGCAACGTCTGCATGTCATAATGTGGATTACAACCAGATAAAAGGTGGTGTTTTGTTTTTGTTTTTGTTTGCTGCATATTTATCTTGGGTGGCCCCCGACCTGGACTATCAGATGGCATCGATATGAAAAAGTAACCTGCCTATAAAACATCAATCTACAATGCATATTAATAACTCCATCCATGGAGTATACAGATTCAAACTAATTTCAATTAGTTACTTACTATTATCAAGTCTGATCATATGATCAGATAAAGTTCACCTTCAGCTGGCGACTGTTATCAGGGAAAACTTTCTCCTCTACATTCAGTACATTAAATGTGGAGCATCGTTTGTTTGTTTCCTTGAAAACTAATATTTTTGCCACATGTGGAGTGAAATGCTCCGTTAGCAAAAAAACAAACAAACAAACAAACAAAAAACATCTATCAATTACACGTGCAAAGTCGGATTCTGTTACTGTGTACTTGAAAAATAGGCTAATCACATCCAAGGTCAAAACGACATCACGTAAAAACCTACGTTTTATTCTCGGTGAAAGGGCCGAGATAATTTTATTTTCCACCTCAAACGTTAAAGGCCTTCAATTTTGACAGGAGACTTGAATGCAATCAGAAAAAGTCAAAGAAATATGGCAGTTAATTATTTTCCCTACAGGGGAAAGATTCAGGCTCTTACAGATGAAGACCTCTGCCTAAATATTTCATGTCAGTATTATCTCCGAATTACTGTGTCCTAAAAGTGGCAGTTCCTTCTTCCCTTTCCTTTCTATATTTAAAGATGGTGTGGATGAACCCCGTCGTCTTCAAGTGCACAGAGAAACAGGAGGAATACGACAGACCACAAATCTGAACATGCTGAAAACTGTCAGCCAATCAGAAGAGAGCAGCTTCTCTGATTGGACGGTTGACCTGTTGCTGAAATGGTTTCTGCTTCCAAAAATACTTTGTACATCCTAAAAAAATCAGTATGATAGATTTATTGACATATTTTTACTCATTTATGCTTTGAAATGAATCATTTCTGCATTAATTAATTCAAACATGGTGTGACGACGCTCAGCTTCTGCAGCAGACATCCAAAATTCGCCACACTGAAGACTAAATGTACACTTAGTCTTCGGTGTGGCTGTTTAGGGAGGTGAAAGGAGAAAAAACAGCAGACTCAAAGCCTTCATCTGGAAAAAGGCCCGTTCTTGAGAGTGAAGCAGATAGCTTGTAATGATCACGCTGGTGTTGGAGCCTTGATGACAGTATGTATGTGTGCCACTAACACATTACAGTACCTTCTCTCTGAATGCCTCGAGATAATAGAGCCACTGAATCAATGTTTGGTTTATACACTGTAATCTATAAAACGGCCATGAATAGCAATTTCACCGTTCTCTCTCCACAACGCGCTTCACAAAACGTCAAAGCAGGCGGCAGGTAAACGCTGTCGGCTGCAGTGTTGTGTTTCTAAAGTAAAGGTCGTGATCAGCTCCAGGGAGGAACGGCGGGGAAGTTACTTTGGAGACGCGGTGGAGAACGTCACGTATCAGCTCAGTGCGTGGTTGCAGCAGGGCTGGGAAGTTCCTATCAGCTGACCGCTGCTGTGGCCAGTCGCTGAGTCGGACGATCTGCAATCGCTGCAGTCGAATGCCTTCAACTGAAGACACAGAAAATGGATACATTTTCTACTTCAAATTGTTTTTTTTAGTATACACGTGGATTTTATAGGTACAACCATCGAATCTTATAGAGGCCAGAATTTATGGCTACGTTTTGTTTGTTTTTTTTTTTTTTTTTAATTATCTAATTAAAAAACTTTCTACAAATTTCTTTCTGAAAATCTCAGAAAGTTTAGGATTCAGAAAGTTTTAAAAACATGGAAAGATTTTAGGCAGCTCAGTAATAAACTTTAAACACACTAAGTAAAATAACTCAAAAGGTTCAATTTTCTCAGGAGAGTGTGAACCCAAAATGGCCAAATTATTAGTTCTCTGAGCCAGAAAACAACTTCACCACAGATTAGCTCTTCCTTAAATGAGTTTCAGATGAAAAAGATGCCATTCAGTGCCATTCATTTGATGGGGATGTTAAAAAGCAGTCAAATTCCCTCCAGGACACAACAGAAGTAGTTCATCCATACGGAACCAAGATGAGTCTGCAAATCCAATATGCGGATATCTCTTCTGCTTACCAAAGAAGTTTCACCGCACCTCACAGCGGCTGTCAAGGCTAACAGACTAAAAAAATTCGGAGAAACAACATGGAGGTCGGAAAGTTTACAACTTTTCCCCTCAAAGACACTCTGCTGCAAATCTCCCGGAGAAGCCTGAGAGAGAGCAAACGTCTTTCATCTCTATTTACAAACACGGCAAGCAATGATGACCCACAAACACCACATTATGGAAATCATATTCACTAATTGAAATTCTACTTCATTTCGATTCTTTTTAACGACGTAGTTTTTTTTTTTCCCCCATGACGCTGCATTTGATCCAAACAAGCGCATGATGAGTCAGAGAGGTTTTCAGAGCATCTGTGTGTAGTGCTGATTATACGGCGTGTCATTATGAGGATCTTTCCAGAAACAGCCAAATGTCCACTTCGGAGATTCGCAGGTCCACTGATGACTGCGACACGAATAGATGGGAACAAGGAAGCACAACGATGACAAGAAAAGACAAAACAACCACAGCTACTGCTTCATTAACTTGTCCGTTCATGCACATAACAACAATTAACGCTCGGACTGACCTGCTGGACCATTCGAGCTATTTCCATTCCTCGCATGAGCTAAATGTGGAAGCTCCAGTGGCCTTGTTTAAACTTTTGATGGTGTGTTAATTAACGCACATGGGAAGCCAAATCCTATTACATATTGACTGAAATATGAAACTCCATTCTGCTCCATTCTGGTCCACTGAACATCATTAATCAGCTACAGTTGACGCAGAGATTCTGCTCACACTGCCATCACTACTCCGTTCTTAAATCAATGACCTCTATCACATCTCTGGTTATATATTATGCGGTCAACACCACAGAATCCCTCCATCCTGCAACAGTATTTTACTGAATCTGGATCCAGGGGCGGAGCTACATGTTCAAATAAAGACCTTATCAAAGCCGTTGAGCTGTTTGTGTCGTATATGTAAAAGTGACAAAATATCACAATTGTTTTGTGTGCTCTTTGCCAAAAAAGAAACCTAAATACAGATTTGAATAGAGCTGGAGGCAGTTTTATTTTGGCACTACGACCAAAATGAAACTGTCCTTAGCAGTTAGCGATTCGAGGTTTAGGGTCTGGATGACACAAAAGAAAATCATGACCACAAAAAAAAAACAAAACAAAACAAAACCCAAACAAACATAAGGAAATAATGATTTCCAGTATTTAATTTCTAAGTTAAATGAAAGAAGATGAAACAACGGCTCTTTACGATTTCACCAAACTAATTTGCTGAAAGGTTTCTCGCAGGGAGCTCCTGACCTCGACCCTGTCCAGGATCTTTGGGACGACCTACAACGCCGACCGAAGATTTGAATCTTACATCAGCCGACCTCACTAATGCGCTTGTGGCTGAATGGGAGCAAATCCCTGAAGCCAGGTTCTAAAACCTCAAAAGGAAATCCAGAAACCAGAAGAGTGGAGGCTGCTGATACTGATAAAAGCCTACAGCTATACAGCTTTTGATTTTATTTACCTTTAATTGTCTCAGAAGCAGACTTTGTGGGAAACTGCTGTGTAGTTCAGCTTTTCCTGCTCATCATTAATTTAAAATGAACTTTCTTGGTAATCTGAATCATCTCTGTTACATAAATTTATTGCGAGCTGTTCAGATTTACCTCAAGAAACACACACACACACACACACACACACACACACACACACGCCTCCCTGCTCGATCTCGATGCCCCTGAGACTTCGTGGATTATCAGCAAGCCTAAACATCAAAGTGTAAGAGTGAGAATTCAGCTCTGCAGGATCTGCCGCTAATACTGCAAACTGATGCTCGCAGAGATGAGCTCGGAGGTGCCAATAATTGAACTTTGGCTTTCATGTCATGTCTCTGCTTTACTCCGATGATTACAGCGCTGTATAAAAGAAAAGCATCGTTCCCCCGCCGAATGTAAAATGCATAAGCAGGTAATGATTGATTGAGGGCTTAAATATTTGAGTTAGAGCCGAAAGAGCACGGGCACAGAAGAGGGGCTGGGAGTTTCCTTTAGAGATCAGCTTCACTGGTGTTGAGGATAAAGTCACTTCAAACAGCCACCCCGCTTTGAAAAAAAATAAATAAAATAAAATAAAATCTCAACCCATCACCAGTGTAGCAGTTGTATTCTGCAACGCCACCGCTCTCGGCTTTGAAGCATCACATTTTCATTAAGTTCAAAATGATCAGTGGCAGGATCAAATGAAGTTGGAGACAGAGTGGACTGTCAGGACGTAAGACAAGCGTGACGAGATGTGAAAATGGAACCTGTGGACGGCTGACGGACGGACGGACAAAGCAAACATGAGGACGGACAGATCACAGAGAGGAGAATGACTGATGGGAAAAACAGTGGCATGTTATTTCCTGTCTGCTGGATAGCATCGTAGGGGACGGACAGGAAGTGGATCTGCGCGGGGACTCCTGTGAAGGAAATGAATAACGAGACAGAGGCTCAGCCGCCCAACGCCACACGATAACCCACCATGCATCCAGATCCCTCATCGCACTTCCCATCATGCATCCCATCCAAATAGGACGCACACAGCGCTGAATATTCCAGCTCCTGCTCCGCATATAAAGCACATCATATAGGAGCGGCACACATGAACAGGGAGGAACTGCACAAGCGTAATTAGAGAGGACTGTATGGGACACAAGACAGAGCTCTGCTATTTCCATCCAGGATTAATCAAATTTACTTTTCTGGTTCTGGCTGGTCAAAGGACCCCCCCCCCACCTCCCCGACCACCATCCCTGAGTGGTCGGGCTGCTCATTGTGTCAGAGAAACAGAACGCCTGGAGGAAAAAGAGCCAGATACAGGATGAGTCCTACATACTGCAGCATTACTCTAAAATATTATTGACATTTCAGAAACTTCAAGTTTTCCACAATCTGGATGATCAGCTGTCTTCTGCAGCTGACTTTAAATCACTTCGATGAGTCAAAACACATTTCACATCTGCAGTTTGGGAGTTCTCTGGCTCTGTTAAATGAGAGAGTTAAAGGTTCTGGATGATTACGGCTTATGATATGTGATATGCTTAGGGCTGGTACTACAAAACAAGTTTCCCATTCATTTAGTGATTGTCATAAACTTCTTTAGTTTATCATTCCCTTCATTTGATTTACCCTCCTACGAAAAAGTTTAGATCACGTTCATCGTACTTACTCGCTGCACTCAATTCTTAAAATGACTGTGCCTTCTCTGAAGAACATTGTTCTCGAGATGACTCGAACTTCAGAAACATCCATCGCAGCAGACAGTACAAGATGCGAGCACATACAAAGTTGAGCACACTCTTCAAATCTTAAATTCAGATGCGAGCCAACCCCAGAGGAACTTATGAATGTGGAAACAGCCTTCTACTGTGAAGCTCTGTGCAAAGTGATTGTAAAACAACCCGCAGAAATAAAAGCCCAGCGGCATCGCGTTAAACACAGAAAACACGTGGCATTCCCATCGCAGGCTCCTACTACTCCCAACAACTGGGTTTTCCATGAATACGTGTTTAACCTGTCTCCAAACAAAAAGAAACTACCCAGTACGAGCCTCTGGGGAATTACTGGGGGAAGCAGCCAGTAATGGGTCATACATCCAGTTCATGAAGTTATTAAAACCCGGTTAGAAAAAACAACTCATGAGATTATACCAAACAGGGGCTCGTCTGCATGCTAACAAAGAGATGTCTGTGCACGGTGAATGAAGCATCTGTGCATCTAAATTCACTTAATGCAGTTAGAGAGGAAATCTCATCAGCCGTACTTTTCCTAAAAGGTTAAAGAAATGAAGGCGGGCTGAACGAGCAGTAAACACAATGAGCACACAGTTCACTCGCTGCAGCGCTCTCTGAAGACCAGATATGACGATTGCGACTCTCTCCTGCCAAAAGAGCTGACGCTTTTTCTCACTTAACTTGAAAGGGATTGTTTTACCTCTCCGTGTGTGCCCACTTATGTTGTGCAATGTGGAAATTTGGCTGCGATGGCTGCCAATGACTTCCTTTAATCGTTTTGCACAGTTCGGGTATTTATAATTCACTGCATGCTGTCGTGCGGGCCAATGTGAACACATACTTTTTATTTTTTTAAATCAGGACACTTGTTGATATAATGTATTCCCTAGTCCCTTTCCTTTTCATTACAACGGAAAGCCCTGAACCTAAAAGCAAGCCTTCAGCAGGCATTTAAAAGCGCCTTGAAATATCTAGAGCTGCGCGTTGGTTTTCAAATGTCTGGAAAATCAATTCAGTCACATTACATAGCCTTTACAAGCACACACACACAAAAACTGAAAAGCAGAAATCAGCCAGAATGAGCTGCTCTGCCGAGGTAAGGGTCAGTGACGTCTCGCACAGATGGAGATTTATTTATCGGTGGCATTTCTGGTGGTTGAAGCAGGTTCAGGTGCAATGTGACGGAGGCTGGAGTGACGTAGAAAGAAAAAAATAACCTTTTAACATTCATTTGGTGAAAAACATGTCATTTTCAGCAATCTGAATATTTAAATTTTAAATTAAACTCTTTTATATTCCAAATGAATCCAGCCATTCATCCGAGGCGAAGGGTCAATCATATCAGCAGGCATCAAATGAAAAAGTAGAATTATGTACAGAAAGGGAAATATTTCACACCTTTTATGATTCATCGACTTTTTTATTTATTTTCATTGAACTTGGCATTACTAAAGTGTCTTAAAGCCAATAATAACAGCAAAATTTTAAACTAAACAAAAAAATGTATACAAAAAGGTGGCACAGAGAGCTTAGCGTGCAGCGTCTCTGTGACGAGGCGTGGAATCAGCATTACGCAATGATAGTAGTAATCGCTGTTACCACAAAAGGTGTAAAAGACAGGTGTGGCAGGCTGAAGTACCCCCCGCTCTCAGTGGGTTTTTTTTTTTTTTAACCCCGTCAGACTCCTGATTTTAAGTACAGATGATTGACAGCTACCACTTGGAGCGATAAGAACTCCAACAAACACGCTCAGAGAGCAGAGCGAGAGCGTGCTAATTGCATCCAGCATTGAAATCAAATAGAAGTAATAAAGAAAACTAAACAATCAGAGCCCACCTGCTGGTGAAAAGTACTCTGACAGGCAAAATAAACTTTCTGCCTTTATCATGAGTTGTTGACTTCTTTTATTTGAGCAAGCAAAACAATCCTTTTTTTTTTTTTTTTCACCAAAATGCTTTCGTAACTTGGCAGCTAAGGGTGAAATCAAACATTACAGCAGAGGAGCTGTACATTTCAGGACAGCTAATCTAAAACTGAAAGCGAGTTTCGGTAGTTTCAGAGATGATTGGAGGGATGGGGGTGATGGTCGGGTGGAGAAGAGAGATGGAAAGGGAAAATAAAGTGATGGGTGATTGAGGATGAAGCTTCTGTATTTGGAGCCTTTCCCCATCTCATCTCATTCACCGGCTGAGCAGCCTGTCAGTCATCACTTCGGGTCAGAGGGGGTCATCTGCCAACAATAACCTGCCACCAACAGAGAAAAGTACAGCACACACGGTGAGGTGCCCCCAGATGTTCAGCCTTTATACACAGACACACAGCTGTATACGGAGCAAGAACAGGGATGCGACGCTGAGCTCGTCCACAACCCGTACAACAGCTCAGTGTCAAACTTCTAAGTTTAAGTTTGAGTCTAAGTTTAAAAATCAAGCATCAGCGTTGTGCTTTTTCTGCTTTTTTTTCTCCTTCTATAAAAAGCTGAACGGGGCTTTACGAGTTGTTAACAGCTTCGATGCTCATGATCGTCACGTGGAAGAAGCTCAGGTTGTCAGACCAGCACCCGGAGGAGGAAATCCACCTTAAATCTCGCTTTCCATCAAATATGTAAGAGAATCTGTCAAAGATATAAAGTAACTGCAAGTTTTACAGAAACTAAAAAAAATAAATAAATATATATATATATACATATATACGGATACACCAAAGTGTGGTCGCCTCGCAAACACAAAAATATCAGGTCACTCATCAATTTATACAATGTAAAACACAAGGGGGTTCAAAAGAGCACACTCACTGTCGCCGCGGCACACTAAAAGCCTGACCATTAATGTCTCCACACTACACACACAAACAACGCACACTTCCATCACCAGCTAGAAGATTTATTTGTTGGGAGTTACGCGGCAGACGCCGTTCCAGTGCTTTTAAGTGGGAGCACTGGTGTAAACATGAACATAAATAATCCATTAGACGCTGACTGACAGACTGACAGACGGTTTGGATCAGGTTCATCATGAGCAGAGGCCCAACGAGCCAAACCTCAGATTTGGCAACGTCATTTTCTTTGAGGATTTAACTGCAAACTCCAAATTAGCTTTTGTGAGCAGAAGAAACATCAGCTTAGCATCAAGAGAAAAAAAAAGATCTACAAAATATTGCAGGTGGCAGGAGATATTGAGATATTCCATGATATCCAACATGAAGCCAAGTCTGTCGCAGAAAACGCAAATGTTTTGGATTTTAACACTATCAAAGCTACGCTGGCTGGCATCATCACACATCACAAAAGGTCCGTCTCTGCCAAATCTTGCACACGGCATACATTCGATTCTAACTGGGAAAAGCTCTCAGGCAGGAAAACGAGATAGTTGCATCTTTAAAGATATCAAGGTTACTGCAGAAGTTTGATTTGGAGATGCTGAATTGTTGCTTTTCTTTCGAGATTTTGAACTTCACAGGCTGCAGAAGCGTCACTGCAACATAACAGGGTTTTCCCTAAAACGCACAGGTTGTGTGTATGATCTGATGTGCACGCTATCATACCTGGGCCAACGGCATTAATAATTAAATGCATACTTTAAAATAACACACAGATTTTATAGTTTGTGCTGAATTATTCAAGACACTACGGAAATATGAATCTCAGTGCCGGGATGTGGGCCGCCTCAGCACTTTTCTATCTTTATTCCATATTGTCGATCCTGATTCTGGTTCTAATAATCTGATTTAAGGACAACTGTTCGCTCCACTGATTTAAAATTCGCACATGGTCCTACATTTGTTGCCACTCAGTCACTGTCTAATTACAAAACCAAGGAGATCCACGGAAACAAGCTACTTCTATGGCAGCGATATTTTCATGCCGTGCAGAAGCCTCCTGGCTTTGTGAATAATGAACCGTGTTGCAGTAAAAGTCCAGTTGTAATAATTCACAGTCCTGGGGTCTTTTTTTTTTTTTTTTTTAACTGACAAAAGGGAAAAAAGCTATTAATGTGCAACACTGACTACACAATATAACCGACACCCGAGGCGTCATTTTCTAACAATCTCTGCAATGACAACTTCAAGGCTGGGGATCAAATTAAAACTAACAGATGCGTCTTCGTCTCAAGACATTTGGAGAAATCCGATGAGCAACACTTGGACAAAATTAGAGAGGATGGCTGTTGGGCAATCCGTCACAATTTAATGTATTTACATGAATTATAAAAATGAAACTTTTGTGTGTTGAATGTATTCAGAAACAAATGATGACTGAACTGAAAGCATCACTGGCCTCCACATTTCTACTCAGTGCTGCCTATCATTTTGTTTTAGCACATACTTGCTTGGAGCATTATGGCAGAAAACACTGCCCCCTCCCCACCACCACTCCTCCAAGCAGCATTTGAAATGTTTTGAAATGTTTTCCTCAGCAACACTTCAGCACATCATTGACGTAAAACCTGAGAAATTCAAAAGAAATCTACTTCTCGTCGAGGTCATGCTTCATCTATCAATAATATGCAGCCATTGCCTTTAGTGGTTAGCTCGCAGATGGATTCATTTCAGTAAAATCTTTGGAATCAATAGCTGTAGTGTGCACAATTCCCATGACACACGATGTCCAATGGAGCCTCAGAGGATAATGAGATACCATGTGTTGAATTTCAGCAGAGCATTGATAGAAAATGTAAGATTTTCTGTCTCCCGGTTCGAGGCCTGGTGTCTGACGCTCTTCTCCTGCATTAATCTCCTTCTATTCCTCTAAACCTTTCCCCCCCTTTCAGTCCAGACACCCACGGGTGTGGCAAAGCTGATCGGCCAGCTTGAGACCAGAAGCTACCGCAGCTACTGTCTCCACGGCAACCACGGATGGATGCAGAGGTCTTTGTAGGGCCGGACGGTTCTTCTGAAAATGTGACCGCCGTGTAGCAGGTGGTGTCCCCCCGCTCCCTTCCTCTCCTCCCCCTCCTCCCCCCTCCTCCTCCTCCAGTGGAGGAGCTAGAACAGCCTGCGGGACCAACAGGGCCCGGTCAGACCCACGCCATGCAGGACTAGTTGTCAGCTCGTGTTAGCGCAGATCGCAGCGCTAACGCCAGTCCGCAGCCTGCGTTGCGTCGGCATCAGCCTCAGTGCAAAGAGAGCGAGGGAGGGAGACAGCAGGCGGCCGCTGCATGGAAACGTTGTTGATGTTGAGGCCCAGTGACATCAAGAACCCTCCAGAAGACAATAAGATTTTTAAATTTTTGGCAGCAACTTAAAACAGTTTCTGAGGTGGGATGGAATCATCACACATTCAACGGGGGGAAGACAGCAGCTTTTTAAAGCCTTTGGCTCCCGTCTGATAGCGGCCGTAGTGAGAGGTAATTGACCGCACACACTTCACCTTCAGTGCAACACTAGAGTGTTTCAGCAACCTGAAGCTAACAGGACTGTTTCAACTCATTTAAACACCGGCTCTTGGCGTTAACTGCCAAAGCTACTGATAGGAAAACTCAATAGCTGCAGCCCGTGGCATGCAATCAACTTTTAAATACAAAGGCCTTTATAATGGATGCTGCACACACTCTGCCACTGCTTCATTTCGGTTCATTAGAGAATAACTGAAAATGTCACCAAGTGTCATTTTTGTCTCGTGAAGTAAAAGACTTTTCAGCTCATGACTACAGCTGATACGTTTAAGGAAACTGAAAACTGTCCACTGATCTGATCCCGCATTAGTATTTTATTTACAACAAAAAAACAGCAGTGGGGTTGTGACCAGCTGATACATTTGGAAATCTACATGAGGTCCGTGCCAAAACTAAAGACTTCACACGTCTTCAGTGCAAATATGTGTACAACAGCCCTCAAGCTGCAATGTCCAAGCAAGAGAACACAGCGGGGTTTCATTAGCATAAAATGGAAGCTGCAGCGAGCATCACAATGACGCGGTTCTCTTTCCACAGGCCCCCAAAAAATGAGAGAGGAAGCCAATCTAATCTGTTCATCCATATCTTTCCATGTAAATTGCTGTGCCCCCCATGCCGTGTCTGCCTGAGTCCTCTTTAGACTTTCTGCCCACTGTGACATTATACATTTTCATTAAAAATCCCGAATGGCTGGACGCTCCTGGCTCACCTCCGGGGCTCTTGGCACAAATCAATCACAGAGGAAAGATTAAAAAATAAATAAATTTGTATGTTCTCAGCTCTACAGTCGTGAGCTCGAGAGAGTGAAGCCCACCGCAGCAGGCGGGAAAATGTTTTTACAACCAGATACCAAACTGGAGAACTGTGATAATTAAGTTCTCTGCTGGCTCTCTAAAAAGCAAACAGATGCTCACCGGTAGCCCCCTTCGGTGAACAAGCCTTTGAGGAAAAACATAAGGTGCTGTGTTGGTGTTGTCTCAGCAGGCTGCCGGACGAACTGATGCAGTTTAATCCCGTGTGAGCCCGTCAGCGGATGTATTGATTTTAGAGGGTTTCATTTCAGCGCACAATGAGAGGGGCGGTGGTGGCGGCGGGGAAAATACAGAGCTGCAGGCTATAAAACTTTGTTCTGTTTAAACACCATCCATTTTTTTACATCCTTTTTGACAGTCTTATGTTAGCAATTTTGTGTAAACAGAATAGGCATATAAGAAAAAAAAAAAAAAAAACTCAAGATATATAGATCCAAATGCACATAAAGCTATGACCAGACTCCCGCCGCAATCTAGTAAACTTTACAACCGTGTTGTTTTATAGACCAGATGGATTTGTTTTTATTTTCCATTTCCACTGACAGAATTCAATGGTCATCATTCACTTCACGATATCAGCATTCAAAGCTTAAAGCTGTAATTGACATTCCTTCCTTTGACTGGAATGTTTGTGGCGTCTTGTTTAAAGGTACCGGGGGGTGGGAGGGTCAAAGGTCAGAGAGTGTGTGATAACTATGTATTGACTTTCTTTCTTCCGGAGATTTTTTGTTTTTCTTTGGCACGCTAATTAGGTACACGGCCTCTCATTTGTCTATTGACTGAAGGACAACATGCTTAAATCAGAGTGGAGGGATCAGCAGAGATAATAGAAGCAGAAATGTACTATTTGACCCAGAAAGGTAGAAAGACCTGAAACGCATTAGTTGACAGAAATGTTGTTTTTCCTTTTTCCAGTTTATAACAGGCCAATCCACTTTTAAAAAGTGTTGCAGTTTAGTAGAGAGATAAAGGCGTGTTAAATTAATGTCACTGGGCCCTTATAGCCCAGTTCTGCTTTAATCAGCAAACGCACAGAGGAAGCCTTACACACTGAAACGGAGGAGGAGCAGCAGTAAAAGGGGAGCCAGCCAAAGCTGCTGTAATTGAACATAGCATGGATTTTATTGTCACTGCATTATTCACAAAGGCCACTGAGTACAGGATGGGCTCACATGAATGACTGCGGGGGAGACATAAAGTTACCAAGAGACAGAGTGGGTGAGGGAAACACCAAGATGGAGTCTAACACAGGGAGGGGCTGTAGAGGGACGACGGATGCACAACTCTCCCAAGGTTACAAAATTGGCTGCTTCTAAATGGGCTGTGTTTTGTGCTTTAATCAAAGCCGCACTGCAGCGAAGCAAATCAAGATGAATGTTACAAACACAGAGGAGCAGTCAAAGGGGTTTGGCAAACAAAGAGAGAGCCCCTCCACCCATTAGGAAGCACGTATCAACCATAAAGCTGAAGAGCCGCGGAGGAGCGCCTCGTGGAGTGGGCTCCGGCTTTCAGCACCACGGACAGTGAACGGCTTCTCTTTCCAAACGGAGCGTCGGCGGGAAAAGATGGAAATCAGCTGATGCTGAATCCTGCGTGTATGAATGGAATGAACCAATGAGGGAAGCGATTTGTTTAAATCTGGGACCCTTGGGGGAAAAAAAAAGTAGTTTTTTGCTGAATAAAGATGATTGTGAGGCATGTTATCTTTATCTCTCACCACTATATGTAGTTGAGATTGATTTTTTTCTTTGATAGGGTCAAATGGAGAAAACTATGAAGATGATTGGGGAAAATTATCATGATACCAAAGCATCTGATAACCTCTGTGAGCATTAATTTGGGAGTGAACTACAAATTAAAGAATTAAGTGTGTTTGACTGGCCTTGGCGGAGGGCAGTTTTGGAAAGTGTAAGCACCCATTAACTGTGTTTGCTGATTCAAGTATCATAACCTGGAACAGGTGCAAACCCCCCACCCTGATTATAGACCCTTTAATCACTGCCCTCAGCTCTGATTAGCTTAGCGATTCAAGTCCACATACACAAATAGCAGCTCGAAAAGCCACTCACTACTTGCCAGTTCGGCCAAAACAAAATAAAATGTATCCCACTTCTCAGCAGGAAGATCTTTAATATGTGCATGATTTCAGACTAAATGAATAAAACAGCAGGAGTTCAGTGTGACAACCTTCCCTCAGCCCTTCGTGAAGAAAGAGTTCGGCGGGGCTGATGGCTGACTGCAGCGGCGATGTGGCTTCGTCTGGTCAAGGCGAAGATATGACCTTGAACAGATGGACATTGCAGTTAGAACAACTATAAGATGGGAACACCTTACAGCGCGTCGGACTACGTATCTTTGTTAAAGAAGGGAAAGACAAAGAAGAATGGAAATGGTCACTGCCGCTCTATTCTGCATCATCGGCGATGGGCTCTGGTTGCTTTGTCACTTCAGTGGGGGGGGGTCGGTGGCGGAATGACAAAATGTCAATGGCTGAATGAGTCTCTAGTGAGGTGATCAGCGGTGAGGTAAGCCTGGTTTTATTACAAGCCATGACTCATGACTCGTATCCCCCTCTCATTCCTTTTTTTCCCCCAACCAGTTACATGGTCAAAACATACCAGTGGGAATCAGCATCTGAATCGCAGCATGGCCCGTTTATTTTCCAGGTGCAACGTTTATTCTTGAGGCTCTATCTATCCGAATAAAATGGATTAATACTTACAGAGACATTGGACCCGCTCTGGTTTCACCCTGGAAAGAATTTGAATGATAAATTTACTGCCCCACGTTAAGTCATGCCACACATACACACACCAAAAAAAAAAAAGTAACTACATAAAAATAAAATGAATTAATAAATAAAAAAGCTCTACCTATCAATTCCCCATTGTAGGATAAATGAGATCAGGCTGCTGCAGTAAGCCAGGCAAAGGGTTACACCATAATTGCATCAATGAAAAGGGGATGTTGCCACACTAGAATCTATTGAAGTGAGTGGCTTGGCCTGCATGTGCACCCTACTCCAATTTAAAATCTCTGTGGGATCTATGCTGTGTGTGTGTGTGTGTGTGTGTGTGTGTTTGTGTGATAAGAGCATGAGGCTACTAGCTCTGTATCTAATATGCCTCACTGTTCCACATGTGCTAGCAGTGGCTGATACGACACCAGGAGATTAAAGGATGACGTGTGGTAACGAGAGGAAGAAATCTGAGTCTTCCACCAAAAAAAAAAAAAAGAGGCTGGGACTTTTAACTTTTTTTTGGTGAGCATCACTAAAGCCCTTTAAAACAGCACGCTGACTCACCGACAGTGAGCAAAGCTGTCTCTCACCACTTTCCGACTTTCCTCACTTTGCTTTTTAACACTTTAGTGTCAGTTTGCCGAAGAAGCATCATCACACTACGGATCAGCTGTTTAAGTTAAGTCAAATTCAGCTGTTGAGGAAATTAGATTCCAAAAGGACATCACTGTTGGATGACAAGATATTCAAAATAAAGTTTTTCTGGGACTTTTCTTCTTTAATGGGGCAAAAATAAATGCATCACTCTAAATCTGCAGAATCCCGCTCAGCCACCGATTGTCTATCTACTGCTTATCAACAGAAACATCCATGTCTGGATGGACCGCAGGAGGAAGCTGGAGCACTGAAGGAGGAAAAAAAAAACAAAAAAAACTGTACTACAGAAATACGTTCTGCAGAGACACAAGTTTTAGGGAAACAAATACACAACTAAAACAAAAAAGTCCATCCTGGATGGAGAAATTGATATTTCTTAGGTCTGAAAAATCACAAATTCTTGCAGAGGCGACAGTGACCTACGAAACTGAGGTTTCACGGCACCACATGTACATTATTGGTACATAAACAGTCTTCTGTTCCTTCTCTTTTGCCCCTTATTGACACAACCCACACATGTAAACGGGGGCCTCTTGCTTTTGAAAGCTCGCTCATCCTTTTAATCGGTGTGGAATCCATTAAAGTGGGTCAAACTCCCTTCCCCATCTGCCCTGGCCAGATTTTAAATGCACGAGGGCTGATTTAAAAAAAAAAAAAAAAAAAAAAGACCAAGAAAATAGGGCAAATGCCGACAACACACACGCCAAGCGCACAGACCACTCAGGGGACCAGCAGCAGGAAATAGATACCGAAGGGACAACATGCGTGTTTGCGTGTGTGAGGCTGTTGGGGGATATTTGTAAGCAATTACAGCGAGTCAGTGTAACAAACAAAAGGTCAAGCACTTCGACTTCAATCTGTCGGCTGTGTATCAATTTGCCGTGTTTGTGCTAATTTGCATATGGCCACCTTTTGTTGTTCCCTGAACCGTCCATGGATACGTGACACAGAGAGGGCAGAACACCGGGGGGGGGGGGGGGGGGGGGGGGGGTTTGTGTGGGTCAGTGTGTCTGTGACAGACAGCTGTGCAGATAAGCTTGCTCCCACAGTTCAGTTGGGAGTGGACATTTATGTGCGTCTCCTCTTGGAGCTTGTATACATGATCTTTTTTTTTTTTGTATCTTTCTTTCCTGTTTTGTGTGTCTGTTTCTTTTTTTGTGTGACCCCACGTTGCCTAGGACACATGTGCACACACATTCAGAGCAGAAACCATCCGTTCGTTCAGCTCGCACAGTCCCGCACACGTTTCCTTCCAGATCAACCTGCAGCGACGTCCTGGATATACAGAGCTCATCCAAGAGGCAGCTTCCTCCGTTCAGCCCATCATCATCATCATCATCCATGCTGCTGCACAAATGGGGATTTCCAAGATTAACAGTTGGCACGAGGGGTCACTAATACAGTAAGTTGAGCAAAGATGATGGGAACCACATTAAAGACGACTTCAGCTGCGATCATTAAAACCTTTAATGGGCAGCCACTGATAACATTTTCTTCTTTCTATCAATTAACTCAAGAGGAATGTTTGCTCAATGAAATATTTGAAAACAAACCAAAAAAAAAAAAAAAAAAAAAAAAAAAAAAATCAATAAAAATTCTAACCTCCAGAAACCCAAAACCCAAACATTTTAAGTTGTTTCACTACAAATTATTTGGCGTTTAAAAGAAGAATAATACCTTTAGTTTCATGCAGTACAGCGAGGCCACAGAAAACAGTTCTGCTAACCAGATGATGTCTATGAGAGAACAAACGATAAATATCTGTATATCCTCCGTGGAGCAGGTACGTGAATTAAAAGGCATCACCATGACGAGTCGGGAAAGAAGCGTACTTGTCATCCACCCTGATGAGTCATCCCGTCTCTTGCAACATTAGCCAGACTGGGTTTGTGAGGATGCTTGTGTGTGGGTGTGAAAGTGCTTGAGTGTGCGCTGATTTAAGCATGTGAAGATGTCGCCCCTGAATCAGAGGCGCCGTGCCGTCGCTGTACTCGGCTTGAGTGGCGCCAAACACGGGTTCAATCTGAGCCTGGGCCTTAAATGTGAAGGTAAGCGCCGGGCTAAATGAGAAGTAGCACTTTTTAATCAGCGCGTGCCTCTGTGTCATTCGTCTTTTCTGTCGGGGGGAGAGGGGGGGGGGACTCAGATGGGACGCGGCCTCAGCAGGGTTGACGAGGCGGGGAGGGGGTTGGCCTGAGCTGCGGCCACGCTGCACTCAGGACAGCTGCTCGTAGACGAACCCCAGTCACTCTTCAGCCGCCATAAACTTCACTGCAGAGCCCAGGATTCATTTGATGGGCCAGCTCATTTTGGCTTTGTGGAGGAGTGTGTGTGTGTGTGTGTGTGTGTGTGTGGTTGGGGGGGGTTCTTGTGAACAAAAAGGCCAAAGAGACGAGTAAAACGTATCTGACAATCTGTCCGAGAGTTGCCTGCCAACTTTGGCGGGACTTCTGCCTGAGCTCTGTTGAGATTCGTCAGCATATCCTCATACTTTTTATCCAGTTTCTTTCAGTTTGCTCGGCAGTGTGAAGTTCTTGCCATAATACGACCTTCCGCTGCTGGAAGTGACGGGCTGGATGGGACATGTGAGAAAGCAATGCAGCGAGTGAGAGAGCGAGAGAGAGAGAGAGAGAGAGAGAGACCTCCAGGGCAGAGACATCACAGCTGAAAAGACTAATCACATGCAGTGCTAATTTGGCATCCAAGGACAAACACTGGGCAACAATTATATCTCATTTGTCAGGTAGCTCAACCCTGACAAAGTGTTTGGCAAAGTATTATGGGATGGTAACAATGAAATATTAAATACAAAGACACGGACCAAGCGACTAAAAATCGAACAAAGAAAAGATCCAATTTGACAGCATATCTTGAAGAAATCAGTGAAAAGTACAGTCTCTGGATTTCAGCAAACAACTCTCTGACAACTGGTTTGTTTGAACTTTTAAACTCAACTTCTCACAGTCAGTGAGTTTAGTCCATAAAAACAGAAATCTAAAAACTGCATTCATCTCAGAAAAAGAAAAACAAATCGCCTGGGGAGCAGAGACATTGTGCGCACATTGTGTTTCTCCGACTGACACCCACCAGAACATCTCTATGAACTGCTGCACGATGATGACACTACACAAACACTTCCTTATGTAGCATGAAAGAAACTCACAGCGAGGACTGCTAATACAGTCCAGATTTGCTCTCGTGGGAGTCTCATTGGAAGTCACTCCAACACCAGCAATTTCTGCTCAATAACACATTCGATCCTTTTGTTTATGACCGAGGAACCAGCTGTCCTCTACTTCCGACCTGTGTTTTTGTAAAATAAAGTGGTGAACACACCAAACAGCCACGTGTTAGCACTGCCGCTGTGTGCTTGTTAGGTTTGTGATTGTAGGATTTAGCTCGAAGCATCTCAGTGCCCACGTACAGCCTGAAGGGCTGCCAGTGTGGATGTAGAGTCTCGCTCTTGTTTGTGCTGAATCTCAGACAATAGTTGGCCCACACGTAAACACGAAAACAACAGCAAGGAAGACGTGGGGGGGTTTTTTGTTGTCGTCGTTTTTGTTTGCTTCCATCGTGCATTCTTCATGTAAATGTCCCACATCTGTTCCCTCCAAAGCGACATTAAAGTGATATCGGTCGTGACTGTGGACACAGTTGTGTGGCGGCCTAGCGAGCCACCGAACTAAGCAAACTGACACTTCTGGGTGCATGTTAGCGGAGCTTGGCGGTGAATATTGAATTACTTGAATCACTCCATCACCCTGATGGAGTCGATGAGGCTTCAAAAGGAAACCCTACTTTGCAATTTAATTCAATTTGCCCCGGCCAATTTATAATTGCAAACAAGTAGGGGCAATCTGATAAAATGAATATCATTAGGAGTTGGTAAACAATGTGAAAGCACAGACTTAGTCGGGCTCATTGCAGCGGTACACGCTTTTATCTAGCCAAGTATGATGGCTCTAATATGACTTCAAGGGTGGAGGAAAAAAAGATTTATATTCACTGAAGCAGCCAGATTCTTACTTCCCCCTACAATTCAGTTTTATGAGGATTTCCTGGGACTGTAATATGTGAGCTTGGACACCTTTGATATAATGATATCAGAGGAGCTTCTTCCAACAGGTACAAGCCCTCGGGGAGCCCTTTCTCACTGATGATTTGACATGAAAAGGCAAACCCGAAGTTTACAATGCCTCAGACAAGCTCAGAACGGTAAGAAAATCTTCAAATGTCAGAGTCAGGCTTCACAGTTAGAAGGCAGACAAACAAGTTATTGGATGAGGTGATTTAAGAGGCAGGAGATGACACTGCGGTTTACTAAGGGCGGTTTTTTTTACTTCCTGGTCTCTCCCAACTTGTAAAAAAAACAAGGACTCATCTAAAATATCACCACACAGACTTCACTTCAACTTGCAGGCGGGGGGGACGAGACGTTCGGCACTGTGACTGCCCCCGAATAGTGATTAGCTTGATGAGGCAGGTGCAGTTCTCCATAAATATCTAAAAAAAAAAAAAACAAACAAAACTAAATTGAGCCTCTCATCAGCACTCCATCCAGCAACCCACAAAGCACTTCACACTCTTTGCATCTTCAATTCTTTTTTAAATTCCCCTTCCTTCATACAATAAACTGCAGCCAGCAGTGAAAAAAAAATAAAATAAAATGGAGAGGTAGAAATCTCACTTCCTTCCCTTCTTTCCTTCCACCCACACTGAAACCAAGAGTGCTGGCTCGGTTACAGGACTCGATCAATATCCACTGACACTGCTTCATTGCCATGCATGGAGCTCTGGGCAGGACTAAAATATGTACAGGGCGGCGTACAGTAATCAATGTAGGCCGCTGTGCACATCTGTGATGGGGGGGATTAGAGCACAGTTCAAATATAGATATGGGGAGGGGGGGGGGGGGGGTGAGATACAGCATGAATAACCCAACATCATTATCCAGTAGCCAGATGAAGATCAACTCTGAATTCCAGTTTCTGATGACTCCACTCTCAGATGTTTTATTGAACAAGCTGAAGCATAAAACCGGAAGAAGACTTTTGCAATATTCTTTTTTTTTTTTTTGGGGGGGGGGGGGGGTTATATAACAACTAAATCCTAAATATGTTATTTCTCATTGGAACATAATCAAGTCTGGCTGCATGCACTTTGTTTTACATTTCGATTCTCTGGCTGTATGTGCAGCTAAAATGCAAAACAGCAGAGGTATGCACTGGGGAGAAAAAAATAAATAAAAAAATCCCCAAAAAAAATCAAATGTAAAGTCATGGAAAATTTGAGCAACCATAAGGGAGGGGGCAGTGGAAACCTGCAGGAGACTCATTTCTCTGCAGACAACTCTCACCTCTAAATATAACAATAATAAAAATAATCAGCATTTTTTTTTTTTTATGGAGCAGTAAAAGGAAAACAGCTTGGGGGGGGGGGGGGGGGGGGGGCTGTTGGGGGGGTTCACTTGCCTGGAATGTGTAAAACCTGGTCCCGTTCGGGGGGTGCACCTTGGGGGAGTTGGTCCCCGTACTCATGTCTGAGAAAATCATAATCTCTTTGATGGGTTAAAAAAAAAATAAATACACAATCCACAAAAGATCCGGGTTTCCTTTTTTTTTTTTTTTTTTTTTTTTAAGAGAGGAACAGCCAAAAACAAAAACAAACTCCCGAGGCGGGGACTCGGATCAGCCCCTGACCAGACGCTGCGCTCCCGGCATGGGGAGGTGGAGCGCTCCGGTGTGACAGCAGGAGGAGGAGGAAATATATCGTGTCCAGAAAGAAACAAACAAAAATAAAAAGTGGAGGTAGGGGGGAGAGAGAAACAAAAAACAAAACACAACTCCTCTTCAACGCGTCCACGGATCGGATGCCTTTCTGCGGGCTCGACCCGCCGGCTCCATGCTCTCTCCCCCGGCTGCAGACGGCTCGGATCGGCTGGTCGATCCGTCTGTGCCTGCTGGATTATCAGCCTCCTCCTCCTCCTCCTCCTCCGACCATCAGTCAGCTCATGGAGGAGACGCAGCAGCGACACACACTCTCTCTGCTTGGTTGTTGTTTTTTTTTTTTTTTTTTTACACTGTAAAAAAATAAAAATCTCCTTTTGCTGCAAAGTCAATTGGTCTTGGTTTTAAAAGGCACATTTGAACTATAAAACAGGATTTATTAAGACCAGAAAAAATGTAAAAATTATAGATTTCACATGAAAGGATGCACTGTAGTTTTTATTGTTTTGGTCTTTTTCAGTGTAGCTCTGTATTGATTGGAGGGGGAGCCTGTTTGTTCAATGGGACAAATTTCCTTCGAAGATTAGCCCAAATTGGAATAAAAGGAGTGTTTTGGCTTCGCGGCTCGATGGCAGACTTGAGCTGAAACCCAGCTGAGGTTGAGTCGACGGCGTCGCCATGATGGATATGGAGGCAGTCTGAGTGATTGACTGTTTAATCAGCGTTGGCTGTGGAAAGTCCTTCACCTTCGCTAAAGCCAGACATTAAAGTTTTACTGCACCTTTGTTGGTCTTGGAAAACAAACTCATCCTGTTGGCGGCTGCTGGTCTCAGATGGCTATGAAATATTATTGAACTACTGACGAACCATTTTCTTGCTTCAGGAAATCACCACCCACATTTTCCCCACGAAGTTCGACTCTTCAACTGTTTCGATGTTCTCGCTGGTTGACAAAATGAGGCTGTCGGACAGCTACAGCTCATTCTGCGCATCAATAAATGTGCTGGAGCTGAGTTATGTTTGGTCTGTTGCTGTACAGTCGGTCTGAACCAGGCCAAATGGACTTTCAGCCACTCTGCTGCTCACAGTGGATAAGAAATCTGCCCCCATTGCTTTGAAAAGGAAGCAAAAAAAAAAAAAAAAAAACCCCAAACACTCAATCTTACACTTAACTCGGATCTATTTTACAGTGTTATTTTTTTTAAGGATGTCTTATCCTGCCCTAAAATACAATTTTCTAACTTTGCGTTGCTAAGCACATCCAATGACCTCGATTATGTGCGATACGAGTCAATTTGCTTCCCAGATGCACCTCGCCGAAGATGCAACGACGTCTTTCCTTCAACAAAACTTTTATCTGGCGTTTAAGCTGGAGAAGAGTTTTTGTCTTCTTCTGGTTTAAATGAAATCATTTTCTCCGGTGGTCTAGTTAACACTTTTCCTCTTGATAAGCTGGACTGATAAGCGGACAGGCACATTATTGAGCTATGACTCATACCTCAAATCTAGTTTAGTCGCTGTAGGAACAACTCCGGTTCAGGCTCTGGGCTGATTTTGTGCCGTTAGCCACAGCTCAGCGAGCCTGATTAAGCTGAGTGTGGTTGAACTCACTGTTATAGCCTTCACGGGGATTTTGGTAGTCGGAGACTTCAAAGCATTTGCTCTTGACATAGGAGGTTAACTGCATTTCCAGCTGTGAAGCAGCAGATCCTATTAACCACACTGAGCTGAGGTTACGCTCCTGACCTGCGAATACAAACCAAAAATAATTCAACTCCCCTCTCTGCTATAATACCGGAGTTGACTTAACCTCAAATGTGTGATGAAGAGGTAAGATGAAATGCTTTTTAGAAGATGACTACGGCCACCTGGAATAATAATTGGCAATCTTAAAAAACTGACGAAAATCCCCTTTCCATTTTTTTCTTATCAGTTGAATGCTGGGAGCAAGCGAGTGAGTTACAGTCCCCTGATCCACCCAAGATAATGAGCCGGGCAGAGACCCCCCGATGAGGTCTAAAGCTGGCTCATTTTGAGCACCGCGCAATCGGAGAGGCATCCTGAGGGAAGTGAAAGTATTAAAGTGGGTCGTCCACTAATCACAAGGCCTGCGGTTCGATTCCTGGCTCCTCGAGTCCGAACGTCAAAGTGCCCCTGTGAACCCCACATTGCCCCTGATGGCTGAGCTTGTGTGCGGATGTGGGGTCTGAATGTGGGAGTGCGCAGAGCACTTCGAGTGGTCGATAAGACGAGCGCTCTAAGTCCACTTACCATTAAGTGGAAGTGCTTTGCAGATGTTGAATTATTCCTTTAAATGTGCAATATGCTGTGATTTTGATGGTAAGTTAAAGTAAGAAATGTTACATGAGGAGAAATTGGACGTTCATAGACATGTGGCATCTTCTTGTCTTGCTTCTCTGCCGCTGTGTCCTTTAGACAAGCTGTGCTCAACCACAGCGTGGGAGAGTGTGGATGTGCAGGATCTTTGCCATTGGACTGGTTGGGTGGATGGGTTGGGGGGGGGACACTAAGCCCTCCTGCACATCAGTCACAGAGAGGGACTCGCCTGTGTGCTGCAGTGCACTGGACCGTGACGTCATTGTACAGATGTGCGGCGGGCATGGCTTAGTGCTCCTGAACGGGCATTGGCTGGAGCCTCTCAGCCCTCTCTGTGTTTTCTCCAGCTCTGACAGACCCTCCTGTTTCTCTTTCAGCGTTTTTTTGAAGCTGCCAAAAGCGTCGCAGATGGAAAAAAAAAAAAAATCACATTTGAGCTAAGAGGGAGATGGAAATCAAATAAACTAAAGCAGGTTATCGCGCCGCACATTAAACAGTTAATTGAATTTTTGATCAAAAAGGCTTTAAAAATAATAATATTCATAATCAATATTTCATCTAAGTACTTATTCAGTTGGTCTCATTGAGGCACTTTGTGCAAACAGAGGCCAACACCTGACTGACTGCGTGTGTGTTTTCATGCAGGCCTGTACATCAAATGCATCCCTCTGGCCATCGAAATCCCTTAAGTCGAACAACACACGGCTCTGTTTTATCCAAGAGCTCAAACAGATTGATTTTTGCTTTGAAAGCTTGTGTTTGAGCTGTCTGATAATGGCAGCGATAATACGCAAATTGGGATTTGACAGGTATGTGCTCATTTCTGTGAAGCAAAACTAACATGCATCTGGGCAGGTGTGAGAGAAGCTGCTTTTGGAGATTTTGTTGTGGGAAGATAAGAATTCCTCATCAAACCGCTGGCTCTTCAGAGATAAAACACTTAATAATGACCCGAGGCGACGCGAGCGCTGTAGCAACCCGAGGACAAATATGTAAATCGCACATTCCCATTTACTCTTGGCACGGATGTGTACTGTATTTCTCCAACGCGCACTGTAAATTGCAACGGAGCATTTTTTGTAAGCAGGGGTATAGCAGTTAGGGTTCCCGGCCTGGGGCCTTCCTGTGCCTGCGTGGGTTTCCTCCCACCGTCCAAAGACGACATGTTTGGGTTAACTGTTGACTCTAAACTGTCCGTAGGTCTGAGTGTGACTGTGAGTGGATGTTGGTCTCTGTCTGTCTTTGTGTGTTGGCCCTGTGATGGACCTGTCCAGGGCGAGCTGGGATTGGCTCCAGCAACCCTCCACGACCCGGAAACGGATAAGCAGTCGAAGAAGACTGAGTGGGAGTTAGAGTTTCGGTCAAACAACCGCTTAAACTACAAATGAGCTGCAAACAAAGAGAAAGAAAAGAGCGCCATTTTGTGCATGCAAAATGAGGATTCTGTTATTGCAACTCCATCTTGCAAGACGTTGTAAGAAAGCTAAACCAGAGAGGAATGAATTCTTTTATGTCTGAAAAATGCAAATCATGCTGCACCAGAATAACAGTAGCGGGGTTTTTTTTTTTTTCCTCTGTAGGTGGTGAACACAACAGAAAAGTTAAATTAAACAGCGACACTAAATACTCTCCCAAAGGGGAAAAAGGGGATGATTGAAATTCCATTTGGGAGTTAGAGTCACAAGAGCCCAAACCATCAGTTCTCTGTTCAAAATGTCAATTGTTTTCATTAAGTGTTGATCAATTAACCAAGTAAGAGCTGAACGCAGCTGTCAGTGACATAAAATGAGTTACATCTAATATTTGGGAAGAAACCGAAGAGATAATACGGCGATTTAATGACACAGTGCCACAATTTCAAGCAATGTTGAGTTCCTTAAAATAGCCCATCTCCTGAGGCGTCTTCTTCCTGCTTCAGCGAGGTGCAGCACATGATGAATCACCGTGGGACTCCGGGATCGGGGACACGTTAGAATTAGCGTGCCCTGCTGTCAACCACGCCTGGCACACGCAGCGTCGAACACGCACTCCTAACAAGCTGACGAGAGACAAAGCCCTTTAAGGCGCCGCAGCCGTGTCGTCGTGTGCTGTGATGCCTGCTGCAACGCTCAGATCCCCGAAGAGCTCCACTGTTGGCTGAAGCGATCAGGAAAATCTGCACTCGGAGTCAGATTACAGAGGAGAGATAAGGATGAGCCTTGAACACAGATTTCACTGAATCCTAAAATACTGCGAAGAAATAGCACAGAAGATTTCTCTCTTTGGGTTTCCCGTGTAAGATTCACAAAAAAAAAAATTCTCTGTGCAACGCCCTGATCGCTCAGTCCGGCCTCCATAACTCTGTCACCTTCCATTATCAGCCCGGTCGCTGCCTAATTAGGGCTTTCCCTGTTCTTACGTCCTGCCGGCTTTTATCAACATCAAAAATGTTTTCTCAAATATGTTTGTGGCTTCATTTCCCTCAAATGAGCTTGATAATGCAGTAAAGGCTCCACCCTTGCAACCGGAGTAGTTTTTTTTTTTTTATGCACTGAAACAGTTTAGGTCTCGAAAGCTGTTTCTGCTGAGTGTTTTTAGATTTTCTTTTTCTCTGTCACCTAAACAGCACGTTTCCTGACTGTTTCGTTTTTCTATCTGCCAGCTAAACGGTCTTAGAAGATTACAGAGTAGCACTGCATCCGCAGGGGTCAAAGGTCACCGGTCACGCTGTGCATGGCGCTCACCCGACGCTGCTACTGGGGACAAGCATTTGTTTACTCATACATAAAATAACACAGACAGAACCAATTCCAGGATGCACTTGGTGAGTCCATCGGGTGAAAGTAATCAAACTCAAAGCGAGCACAGGAGCGCCGAAAGCAGCTTTTCAATCATCCCCGCCAAGGTGAAGTAACACTGCATCACAAACGTGCGGCTTTTGGCTGCTCGTGTTTGTACCCCGATGCTGTGCTCAGCACTTCTAAAGAAAACATGCTGATTTGGGTATATTAACTGCCAATCACTATTTTCAGCACAGTTATTCACGGGCGCGCGCTGACGGGCATCATCTGGAGGCTACATCTGTTATTTCCTGCACAGAAGTCAAATCTGACAAAAGAATCAGATGGAGTCAAAACGTTGGATCGACACGCCCGTTTCTCCAAAAGCTGCATTTGACACGCTCACGAATCTGCTCAGAGATCAAAAAAATTGTCTTTTGAAAATTCTTCATCTATAAAGTTAGACCAGCATCTGATGACACCATCAGACACTGAAACTGAAAGAGTGAGATATAATTTAATGGTTCAACACCAACTCAACAATTAAATATACATCTGTGGTTAAGTCAAAAACTTTTCTACAAAGTGTACTTAAGAGTATTGTGGTTCCAATAAAGCACGGAAACAATCGATCTCCAGACTATTTTGAGATTTCTACAAAGATAAAAAAAAAAAAAAAAAATACATAATGGTTGAGTCACAAAAATGCAGAGCTCTGATGTGAAGCCGCCTACATCTCATTCTTACTAACAGGCTCTGCAGTCTCATTAGAATGTCATGAGGCTTTTTTGGGACGCACAAAAACACTTAGACACGACCGTAGAGGAGGGATCGTGCAGTTTCCTTCAACCACGCAGCACAGATGCGATCTTTAAGTGTCAAACTTTGAATTTATGTATTTCTCAACTGTGTGTGTGGGTTGAAGTTCGAGGTTAGGGAAGCTAAAATGCTTCAACCAGATAACGTCAAACGTTGCATCGCCTGTGCTGGATCCATTCCAGCCACACATCACCGGACTTTGAAGTTTGAAATCAGGAGGAAAACTATCTTGGAACTGCTTATGCAACTTTTGCATTTCAATCAAAAGCTTTTCTACAGAAACGTGCACGAAACTAGAATGTAATGAGACAAAGTGTTGCTGTTGAGTGAATCTTTGTTAGTTAATCTCTGCGATTTAAGAACCAAATTAAATTTGGAATATATTCTAATTTTATTTGAGAACAGAGCTGCTAACTGGATGAGTCGTATCCGGCCGCCATGTTTGGTGGGGTTGAATTCTGGGTTGTGAAACGGGCCATTTTACTTCACACCTGTGGAAACGGGAAGCCGTGTGCAGCGACGGCGATTACAAAACCAGAGCTGAACCTCCAATTCTACCTGAGTGAAGCTCAGAGCAGAGACATGATGGCAGCTTACACCGCCTCTGGGGAGCAGAGGGATTCTGCTCCAGTCAGGGAGGCTTACGTACACTTCCTTTAACAGGCCAGGATGATATGATTACTGACACATCCTCCACATTATTACACTCCAGCTGTAAATCTAAAGCCAGTAAAATAAATGTTCACCTTCTCTGACAAAGCATCGTCAGTGACAAATCTGGGAATCTCTACAGTCATTTGGAAGGTTTAATGAGCATATATGAGCTCACATATGCTGACAGTCCACAGAGCTTTGAGTGGGTGGCTGGTGCCTCTTAAACAGAATTAAAAGAAAAATTATGCAGAGCCTCTGCATGTGCATGTGCGTGCATATGTGTCCATGGTGGGAATAAACAACGGCTCTCTGCGGCTGTTGGATGTGGCCTTTTCAAAATTAATGCAGATTAAAAAAATAGTAATAATAATAATCAATGGAGAATTAATATGAACCAGCCTCTGTCTCTATCATCAAGAAATGCCTTGGAGTTCCACATTTCTTAAAAACGTACTCTCCACGCTCGGTAAAATTCTGTTAATCACGTTTGAAAAGCCAGTAAGGTCATTTTATGAGCTTTCACAACAAAGCTGTTTCCCCACGCTGGAAAGATTTAATGTCACTGTCCACGGACATTTGATTCCAGTAAATGTTTATCACCGTCGCAACTCAATAAGATTCCGATTTAATAAACTGGACAAGTTTCAATCACCAGCGGAGTTTCTTTCCTGTAAGTGAAGGCTGAGGGAGGAAATCTAAGAGGAGACGTACTGCACCACAGAAATGAAGTGGTTATTGACATAATCAATCTTCCAAGAGCATACAAGCACATCTTGTTTTATTTGGTGCATGTGTGTGGGTGTGTGTCTTCCCCTTAACCACCTTCTCCCCTGATTGTTTTTACTTCATTTGCAAGTTCAGACTCATCAGTCTTTTCCAGCAGTGAAAGAGAAGGAGTGGGGAGAAGGACAATCTCATAACTTTCTCATTACCGCCCCCAGCTCCGTGAAGAATACTGCTGCTCGCAGATAACAACAAACCTTGCTTTTGGGATGCGAAACGCCTTTTCTGCTGCACTTTTGCTTTCTGACTCTGAAACTCATTAAGTTACCCAATAAAGGGGCAAAGGAAATAAGGTTAAAGTTCTCATGATGGAAGAATAAAAATGGTTTGCACTGCGTGTATGTAACATTTAGGATGAAACTCAGAGACAACATTATATGACTGCAGGATGAGCATTAATCTAAATCATTCCCCAAAAAATATTATTCCAGTTTCTGTTCAATTAAGTCAGAAAAATCTGAATTTATGGACAAATTAGGCCACGTCGGTGCAGAGAAGCAAAAACGAAAAACTCCGCTATCAACTTAAGAAAGTTTGCAGGAGCCACCAAAAACCTCATTAACGGGGCTCTCTAAAGGCCGAATCTCCACGGCGTTGGGTGATGGATAGAAATGAAAGCTGTTGTGACCGTTTAACGGAGAGAATACACACTGTCTCCAAAGCAGACCATCCATCCTCCTCAACGCGGACGTGCAGCAGAGACCTGCACTTGATCACACACTTTAATTGGCCACCTGACAGTGCAAACACACTTAGACATGCAAAGACAAGCCCCCCCCCCCCCAAAAAAAAAACCCAAAACAAAAACAAACAAACAGTCATGACATGGTTTGTCCGTTCCTGTGGAGGAAGGAAAAACCATCTGTTTCCATCTTTATTGACATCATCTGCTGCTTTCAACCTGATAAAGACCATTATGAAGTCTCAGGGAGTCCGCTGACACAAACCATTCCTGATTTATAGTTTTGATTTGCCCCTTTTGGCAGGAGACCCAATTCATATTTCATGACTGGAAACATGAGGAGAATTTGTCACAGAAACGATCACGGCGGCAACATCGTTCTGCAACCATCAACAAATGAGATTAATTACTGCTTGACACCTGTTGGAGGGGAATGGAGGAGATACACGACCGACGGTTCATGTGTAGGGAGCGGAAGAACAGAAATGAGGGTGCGAATGATGATGTGTTTGTCGTCTGAGGAGGCAAACTGGAGGGTGGAATTAAAAATAAATGGACTTATTGTCAAGCAGCACCATCTGCTGGGCATGGACTGCTGTCACTGTCAAAAGGGATGAACGGTAGAAGATGAATGAATGAATTTATCATACCTTCAAATAATCCTGTTCAGAATTTGGTCTTGGCCTGCTTTGTTATGATTTAATTTAATTTGATTTGGTTTGTCTCAGCCGGCTTTGGGTTCAGCCCCTAATGAACCTTTACGGCCGGCTGTAGAGTCAACAGAGGGAGTTGTGTGCATTTATATCACGAGGGGACTCTTATGAGCTGATGCTGTGTTGGTAAAAAGAACATCTTTTGTCCGAGCTAATGCAAAAGATGAGCAGCATCATGATTTTTTCCACAGTTCACCATCGATGCGGCAGATTGGTCTCCAGGGCAGCCTACTGCTTCAGTTGTTGAAGTGTGTGTGCATCTGTGTTTGCTGTGCTTCCTGCTTTGGCCACGAGATGGCAGAATCCTACAAGAAGAAAAACTACTGACCGGACTGCAGCAGATGCAGGTCATACTGACCTCAGTGGTCGAGCAAACAGGACAAATCCGATTTTCACACAGATCTTTAGTATCTAGTCTTAATTTTTTTTATAGAAATAAATGTAAGGGATGGAAATTGAGATCTCTTCATTTTATTTAGGTGATAAAGTGACAGAATTAGTTTCAGGATCAATTATTCAAGCTGTTTTTGCTGGACTATGAGCATTTTTTTTTTTTTTTTTTTTTTAAACCTCAAAAAATTTCTTTTGCCAGGAGATCATTCAGACAGGAAAAGGGCGCCGTCTGCTCTGCAGCGGATCTCCTGGATATCCTATCCGATCGATAGACACCAGGCTTCACCAGGCTTTGTGTCAGCTATCAGAATGAGGCATCCTCCCACACTCAATACACGCAATCTATATGAGCCGCTCTCGAGGAAGCTGCACACCATCAGAGGAGCAAATTCTAGCAGCTACTATAATCCCCCCCTACACACACACACACACACACACACACACACACACACACACACACACACAACAGGGCTGCTTGTTGCCTCCAGTCTTTAATGCTCAATCCAGGTCCCAGAGATGAGCTTGTGTGTGATACGCTGGTTGAGGTTGTGTGCGCCGTTGTGTTGCTGCATGTTAAACTCCCCTTCCGCCTACAACAAAATAACATTGTTTATGGATGCAACAGCTTAAACTGTCTAATTACACAAGGCTGCCTCACTGAAGCACGGCGCGGTGATCCCACAGCACATCTCTCTCACCTTATCTCAGACCAGCTCTGTCCTTGGCCCACTGACCGCCACAGCAGTTTGTTCAGTCAGAAGGCAGACATCGCTGTTCCTCCACCCCCCCCCCCCCCCCTCGGGCGCTAATGAAGTAGGAAATAACCTTTAGCTGTGTGACATTTCACAGCTCCTGCTATTGTGCAGCATGGGCAAAAATGTTCTGAGAGGAGCCGTGGGTGATGTGTTTGGTTTTTTTAGTTTTCCCTCCCTTGGCTGATATTAAAACACATCCACTCCAGAAATTCCTATTTATGTACGTCAGGTAAGACGTGTTAATAAAATTTAGCGAAGAAGGGAGCAGGTTTCTGCAGTTATGAAAGTACAATTCAGCAAAGGTTCCTTGCCCTTAAATATCTCAGTCGATGAATTCAGAGGGCTTAGAAAAACTCCATCTTGACTTGCGATGTGCGAATCCAGACGTGTGACTTTTCCCTTCAAAAATGTTTCTAACTCAAACGGCCTGAAAGCAGCTCGAGGACAAAAACTACGCACCGCTGACCGCCATTACAGCCCGCGTTTATTTCCCGCCACATGAGCACGTCTGTGCAGCGGTAGTAGCTGAACTCTGGGTTTGTTACTACACGGCTGGCTCACTCTCAAAAGGCTAAAACTGCACTTGATGCTGGATGGGGAAGCGGAGCCCCTGTTCCCACCCCACTTCAAGCTAAGACACTAATGAGATGCAGAGGCTGCTGCGCTCAAGACTCCCAAATTAAAGCGTCACCATGGGGCTTCTGCTGAGTGACCCCTCGCAGGTAAAACAATTCAGGAGAAGGACTGTGCTTCAGCGGGGGTGTGTTTGTTTTTACAGTCGGCCACTTCTTGTTCAGCAGAACTTCATGCAAATTTGACCAGACTTTGTTCTTTCGTGGTAATATAATTCATTGCATTTAATGAGGATTATGCTAAATAAAAGCACAAAAAAAAAAAATTCTGTCTATTAGCTTCAGATCTTATGATGTGACTGAAAGCTTCAAAAGCTCATAAAAGACACCATGAGTAGGTTTTTCCAACCGCTGTTGACAGAACAAAGATCAGCGTTTTGGAGAGTTTCTTGAAGCACACTGAGAAAACAGGAAATCTGACAACTGAGCAAAACATCATCTGAGGAAGATGATGCAATACGATCCCGATACAAAGTAGTTTAGAAATAAAGGCTTTAGGAGATTATTCTGCAAACTGAACAAGAGAAACTTTTGAATCTGGCTTTTGACAGATGGACTCTGCTCAAAACAATAGATGAGCTACAAATCAGGCCCTTGTTGTTCCAGCTGATACTTTGCTTTATCGTCACACATTCCCTAACAAACCAGTTGGCACATATTAAGTCCGTAGCTGAGGGACCAGCTTTACTCGGCTTTGGCAACCGAGTCGCCCAAGGCTGGAGCACGGACTCAACACTCACTGACGTCACAGCTCAAAATGCATGTCACACAGCAAAAGAACACAACAGCACCGCAATCACGTGGTAGACGTGTCGAAGTGAATGAAAGAGGAAGATTTTTTTTTAACCTGAGAGAGTGGAGGACACGATCCAGTGAAACAGGGCAACGGAGAGGGAGAAAGAGAGGGAAGAAAAAGTGACAAAAGGTAAATATTAAAATCTCAAATGGCACAAATGACAAGGAATACAAGAAAAGGTGAGAGATGTAGCCCCACTGTGCTGCTTGTGCTAAACTGGTTATATCTGAGAAGGCGATGTGTTTCTCAGGTTATGCATAAACCAGCTGTTGTTGCTCTCTCGACATGAGCCGACCGGATTTTCTACTTTATCGTATCATTTAGTTTCATTTTATTTTCTTTTTTAAACAACACCCACGCGCTTGTCTTCTGGCTGAGCTGCCAACGTTGGTCAGCATCAAGCAAACACTTCAAAGCGTGCACCGCTCCCACCTACCCTCCTCAAACCTCCGATCTGAGTGATATCTTTATTCCCTCTCATCCGCCTCTCCCCGTCTCCCACCCTCATCTTTTCCCCTCTTTCCTTTGATAGCAGGCATGTGAATGAATCTTGTGAAGCGCCATTTAGCCGGGGCAAAGTGTTACCATACCACCGAGCACATGTTTCCAACACGGGAGGGATCAGCTGAGCGGTTGCCATGGATTCTCAAAATAACTCAGGATGAGACGAGAGACGGTCTGAATGTTTCACCCTCATCTTCTCTCTTGGTTTATGTTTGGTTTGTTTGTTTTTTTTTTTTTTATTTTGGACTTAATGTCTTGCTTCTTCTTCAACAGTAAACTTTACACTTCGTTTTCAGACACCCCCACCCTTCTTCCTCCACCCTCCTCCTCATCCTGCCCTTCTCCTTCTTCCTCAGTGAATTTGTAAGTGCTTGTGTGTGACTGTGGACAAGAGCGGCCCCCATCCACAGGGGACGAGAGTGGAGAAATGGAAAGGGATGGAGAGGACAGAATCACCCAGCGGAAGGAGAGCGCAGACCCAAATCACCTCGGAGGGCAAAGACACGGGCGTGTGGTTTCTGAGCTGCTGTTTGTCACGCAACAACCCCGAGCCCTCCTCTGCCTCCTCTCATCTCTTTCTGTGGCTGTCTTGGGAATTTGTGGAGAAGACAAGGACAGTGATCAAATACACTTCAAGCAGTTGGAGAGAATCTGCACATAAATCCTAACACAGCATACGTCCGGGTCTCTTTATTAATTATACATCCAGGGTGAAGCCAATATTTTTAGACTGAGCCTCCTCTCCTCTCGCTTTTCCCCCGATTTGTTTTGTTTTTGCAGATTCTGTGTTTAAAAATCACAACTCAGCAGCCCAAGCTGCATCCTGACGGCCATTCCCTGCCCTCATTTTCAGAAAAGAGCTGCACTAAAATATCAAATCCAAAATTTTTTCCTTAAAAAAAAAAAAACAAAGCACACTGCAGATTGGACAGTTCACAACCGTCCAAAGGGCAACTAGTGTTAGCTCAATTACACAATCCCCCAGACTGTAGTAAATTTATTTTTATGAGACAGTAGAAGAAACAAGAGAGAGAAGACAGCTGTCAGCTCTATATTCAATACTCAGTGGAGTCTATCAGTCACTCAGATGTGACACGCATGACTTCCATAACTGATGACCTCTATTTGTGCTGCTCTTCCAGCCACATGATGAGCTCTGTTCGTCAATCACACACGGGCAGGAACATCTTTCTCATGCAAAGAAGCCTTTTATCAGCACTTCCATAAAAGCCGGGAAAACACGCAAGCGCATATCCACCATAGCACATCGACTGATATCCCTCCCAATGTGCAGCAAGGTAGCCCTTTCATTTCGTCTCATTACCCTTCCTCCTCAGAAATGTCAGCCTCCTCACGGATACGTTGCTTCACATGCACCGCGTCTTTTGGCATTTGAATTTCAATGCCGCACATAACCCGAATCTTGAGATGCAGGTTCATACGCCATGAAAGGGTGCATTGGAGGTTGCAGCGGAGATGTAACAAACTGCAGAGGGTCATGGGTTACCGTGCATTACGTTGATAAAATAACCGTGGAATCGCATAGGCCTGTATTTCTCCAGGAAAAGAGCCGAACGCTGGGCTTGTCCTCTCTGGGTTTAACTTTCAAGGCTGGCAGAAAATAATTTTTCCTGTGGCTCAGCTGCTGCAGAGATTTTAATCAGAAGTGCACATTTGCAGATCTGAGCAGGTGAAGCAGCAGGAGGAGCTCCGATGATGCTGCAGCTGAGCATCAAGGGATCTCCATCTCATAATGGTTTCTGACCGTCGAGCCGTTCTCAACGAGGCAGCAGGAGTTCAGTCAGAGGACGTTGCCCACCCAGATCGTGCCAGCCGGTCCAACCAAACCACCCTTCAGCTGCAAGGTCGCACCTCTGACCGCTACGCTTCCTCAGAGTTGTGTTTGCAGCAGCTCTACAACTTTGCTGTTTGCCTGAGGGCGTGAGTGCAGATAAACTGACGAGCAACGTCTGGGGTTGTGTGCGATTATGGCCTCAAAGCAAAAAGGGGCAACACACCGAGACCACATCTCTGCCGCGGAAAAACTGCAAAAAGCACATTAAAGCCAGCTTTCTCACACATCAGCATATGGACACTGACGGCCAACAACAATGTGTGAACTAATGTGTGTGCGCCTGTTTGTGCACGAGGCAGACAAAGACAAAGGCAGCCCAGTGGCTTTGTGCTGTGCCCTTGTTGAAGGGAGAGATGAGATGTGTCTAAACAGAGATGGTGACATCACTTCTTGGCAGGCGGCTCCAGGGAGACCAGGATGCCTGGACCGGGGACATGCGCTCATCCAATCACAAGCCACAGTCATGAGCCACTGTACCCGTGTGTGTGTGTGTGTGTGTGTGTGTGTGTGGGGTACACTGTGACCACACGCCTCCAACAGACTGACCTTAATCAAACAGAGGTAGGTCAAGCCCGTGATGGAGCATGTAAGTGAGTATAGATGTGGGTATATGAATGGAAGGAGAAAAAAAGAGTGTGCTTTTACACACGAGTGTGCGTCAGTGAGATAAAGTCATTTGGCATATGTGTGTGTGTGTGTGTGTGTGTTTCCACCAATGAGCACATGGGAGGCAGCATTGGGAAGAAGATAGAAAACCCCCCCAAAAAAAATCATTGAAAGGCTGAGGACAAGTGATGGAGCGGTGTGTGAGAGATAGTGCCGGGTCATACCGACTTATTTATTTCACAGACGTTGTGCACAAGTTGATTGATTTTGGGGAGGTTTTCGAAAAACAAAGTGAAAACAGAAACTGTTTCTTGAAAAAACCTGCCACGTTCACATTTCTGCTTCTGGTCATGCAAAACAAACAGCTCACACCTCTCACTAATGGGCTCCACTGCTGAAGAAAACAGACTGATTTTAATATGAGACTCTTGAGTTTGCCAGTTACAGCCTTTAGTTTAAGTCTCTGTTTCAGCTTTTGCATCATCGGTGACCTCACACACACACACACACACACCGCGTTGAGTTAATGTGCCATTAGCTCATCCAGTCTACAACACTTCACAAAGTCACATTTCCCATTAGGTCCCATGGCTCGGTGTGGCATCGGAGATATAAAAGGCACAGTGGATTAGATGAACTCATTAGCCTTTAAATATGACTCATCTCCACCCAGCGCAGAGACCGGCGCTGTACAGTAACCCTGACTCTGATCACACACAGCGGATCATCCCACCAATTGTTTCCCGCTTCTTAAATTGGATCACATGAGCCGAATAGCCCGGCCGGATACTGTAAAGTGAGCCACAAGAGCCGCCTGCATTTTTTTTGCCGCATCCTAGAGACGACAGACACGCTAAAACCGGTGGCGACGATTTTCCCCTCCACTGATTCAGTCAAACAGATGCAGAGAGGGGATGCACACCAAAGAAGGGGGCAACGACGTCGCATGATGGATCAGGTGTGATCACGGGCACGCTCAGTGAGTGGCGCACATAAAGAGAGAGGGAGCAAATGGACGATTCAAGTGAGGTTTGATTGGCCGGAGCAGACAGGTATATGGGTGGTGTGTGTCTTTTGTGAGGGGGTGTGCCTGATGAGTCGACTCAGCGTGTGAAGGTCAAGGACACACTCTCTCTCTCTCTCCCTCCATCATCAGTTATTGGCCATCTGTGCTCCAGTGTTTCACAGCTTCTTTCCAATGGCCACGTAAAAGTTACACTGAAAAAAAAAATGTTTTTAATAATTGAAACTTTAATTTTTAGAAGAGTGTATCCAAATATGCAGGAGGGGACAAAAATATAGTGTGTCCAGGCCTGTTTTATTAAAAAGCTGCAATCACATCCAGTGTGATGGCTGTAATCTATCTTTTTGCTTTTAGTTGAATTCATTATTCATCAGTACTACCTTGTGGAAAGCCTGTACAATCAATACTTAATAAGACACATGAGAAAGAATGTTATCTCTTATCTCATCTTGGCCGGTGAGAATTTTTTAATTTAACTGCAATTTCAACACTTGAGGCAGCTTTGGTTGATCTTTTTTGGCCTCCTGTTGGAAGCAGAACAAGCTGAGGAGCACAAACGTCTGACATATCATTATCTCGTAAATGTGATGACATTTTCTAATATTTACTCACCTTATAAATTTTAAGTAGGGAGTTAGTTTAATGGCATTTGCAAGCCATAAACTGAGGGCAACGAGGTAAAAGGATAAAAATGTCCACACAGTTGAAGAGAGCCTCAGGTGGATATTATTCTCTGTGGGTTTTTACTTATACAACGTCGTTTTGAATTCATTCCTAACATGAAAAATATTGACCGGCACTGTTTTAAAGACATTACTGGGACGCTTGATTAGCCGTTCTGCAGCTCAACGAGGCTCGACATGCGTCCTCCATCAAACCAGACAGTCAAACATTTTATCGTTTTCTTTTCTACCTGTTTTGTCAGCGCATCCATCACTTATCCAGCCATCTATACCCCGCCCGCCCTCTTCGTGGGATCAAGTCTGAACTCGATCGGACGGCACAATGTACAACGATTTCTCATTATGACGATTAGTACAGATGCCCTAACATTTAAGCTTTGTGTAAAAAAAATAAAATAAAATAAATAAAATAAATCAACGTTTGTGTTTTAGTACAGAAAGGGAAAATAATGTTCATAGTTCCTGCAACCTGGCACCTTCAGAAAACAAAACAATTTCATCATTGTCGTTCTGTGCTGGAGCCGCTTCACCTCCAAGCTGTTCAGACATGAAGCCAAAACACTTTATCACCAGGGCATGTTTTTTTTTTCCAATTAATATTTACAATATT
Organism: Echeneis naucrates; assembly: GCF_900963305.1. Classification (NCBI taxonomy): domain Eukaryota; kingdom Metazoa; phylum Chordata; class Actinopteri; order Carangiformes; family Echeneidae; genus Echeneis; species Echeneis naucrates. The sequence goes on from NC_042533.1 coordinate 3,471,073, forward strand.
TGATGTACCAGCTGCAGTTGTACAAATTCATATGATAGGAGGGGCCAAATGAACGGTCACTGAAAGTCAAAGTATGAATAAAGTTCAGAAAAAAATCTTGTTGTTGGAGGAAATAAAAAACATGATCTCCTCTCAGATGACAGTAATGATGTCAGGATGTTTCTTTGGTTCTTTTCTGTCTCTTACTTTCAAGTTTCCCCCTTAAGCCTTTTTTTTTTTTCATCCTCGATTACCCCCCCCCCCAACAACACCTCCTCAATTTACATCCTCCATCACCATGGGATGGACTCTCCAAGCCCCACCCATGTTTCCGCCACGCTTGTAACCGTGTTAACTTTTAGGCGCTCCGAGGAAACCTACAAGGGCAACAGAGCACGGAAACAAACGACGACTGAGCACAGTATAAAATTATACACACCCCTGCTGGACGTGGATCCATAATCTCTGTCAAAACTGCCCAGTGATGCTCTAGGTCTAAAAATACCAAATCAAATTCATGATCCCATTTTTATACAGCTGAGAAGTCCACATAGCTATAGTGTGAAAACAGCATGTCCCATATTTCTGACCAGCCACGCAAATAAAAAAAAGAAAATAAACTATAACCACAGAACAGAATCTGTCAGGTCAGCCTTTAAAGATAAAACATTTCAGACGGTACCTCGGGCGGCTGCAAACGCTCCTGACAGCTTACAAATAAAGGATTTCAAGATTTCAAGTCCCGTCAAGTCAGTCCAAAGCAGTTTGTGCAGAAAACAGCTATTTTTAGACAATCCACTCCAGACAAGACAAGCAAGATGAGAGGCGTTGTGAAGGAGCAAGAGCTAATATCTCTGATATGAGTGGTGTTACAGGTACATATAAACCTGAAAAACTAAATATCATAACACTATCAACGAGGGATCCATTTATGATAAAATAACGTAAATAAAAATAAAAATATAATATATTTATAATATAATAAAAATATGATTGAATACTTCAAATTAACCACAACTCGGCAACAACGGCTGAATGAGGTGTGTTTTCCTAAACAGGCATTTTTAGTCTGAGTATATACTGTTTGAAAACAAACACCACAGAATCAACAAAAATCAGTAAGCTTCATCCTGTGGACGCCGCCAACGAATCCAATGGTTGTTGAGATATTTCTACTGCAGCTGCCACGCTGCTGACGCGTCTTTATGATCACAGCGACTTAAATGTTAGCTCCATGCAAAGAGAAGCTGCCGCTCCGGCGTCATTTCAGCATCACTTTGGTCTTTCCGAGCCTCCAGGAGGTCGACGACCACGTGGCTGGCAGAGGTCAGGGGTCGCGCCCCGCCTCGGACGTAAGATGTATGTCATCGCCAGTGAACACATTCAAGCAGAGTCACGGCCATTTTCGCAGCTGAACGCTGTGGTTTAGGACAATGACGGGACTTTATTCAGTCACGGGGTCGTTTGTGTGTCATGACTCATTATCTCATCGGCGTCTGACAGAGGCTCTGGTCAAACAAATGACATCTGAGAGCTGGTGTGATTACACCCCCAGTCTGCTGTATCTAAACTGACCAATGTTTATATATATATATAAATAATCCAAATGAGCTATTCACTAATTTACCAACCGATTCAGTCCACTCTCACTGGTTCACATCCTCCCGTCTCTATCTACCTCCTTGGGTCTGTCTCTCTGCCAGCGCCTTACCTGGGGGGGGTAGTTGGCTCTGACCTACTTTGCAAAGCAGAACTGGAGCTGTCAGTCATGAAGCTGTACGTCACATCGCCTCACCAGCTGCGGAGAGGATACTGCTGCCTCACTCTGGCCCGCTTCCCCTCACCGCCACTCGAGAAGCTTCCACATCTGATGATACCCCCCCACCCACCACCTGCACCAGCACACCCCTCGGGGTGTCTTTGCCATAAACAAGACAAGAGTGGGACTACTTCCTAAAAAGCCAGCAGCTATTGTGTAATGCTAGAAACAGGATGTCTGGTGATCATCAAGTGGTTCCTCTTCGTAGGTAAGAGATTATTCTGGCCTCCTTCACGCCCACGTGGCTCCATTAGCACAGGAAGGTGGCGTTTACATCCATTAGCCCAGAATAAATAGCAGCTGATTTATTGGGATCATCAGCTGAGGGAACGGCTGCCAGTCCATTTACTAAACAGGAACTGGCTGGCAGGAGATGGTTTCAACTGCTGTAGCAAGAGCTGTGGTTTTGTTTTTTTTTTTTTTTTTTTTGTGACCATGTCATTTTAAAGGTGTATTCATGATGCCACACCCCCACCCCAGCCTGCAAACCTTACCGATGTATAATAATGTGGTCTTGCGACATACAAGAAGATACACACCTCTGCTCCAATTCCATCATTTGCAACCAACTTGTGGATGGCTAAACAAAATTGTTGCGTGAATTTTTCTTCTTCGGCATCAATATCGGACGAGACTGAAAAATATACGTCGATGATCCTGATCTTGGTATATTTCCTTTTAATGTTGAGCTCACTCATTCGAAGGTGCTGCCAAAACAGAAACACAAAGCAGAAGGCATTTGGTGTCTTGGTCAGGAGCCAAAAGTCTGCACAGGCCGACAAAAATCAAATTCCTCTCTTGGTTACTACATCCACACAAATATCTTCATCTTCCTCTGTTACTTATAGAGTCTGATGAAAAAAAACTAGCTTTATGGAGAGCTTCTATGGATGAATAGCAGAAATCTCACACTGTGGCACCAAGAAGAAGCCCATCTGGCCTTGAGCAGTGAAGCACCGACGAGATGCAAATATTCGTGCAAAACTCAGACGAGCTTTGTGATGGTGAGAAGCTGCACGGGATGTGGGAGTGAATGGACACTGTCTGAATGAATGGAGGAGGCTGGATGGTGAGCTGCAGGGTGAATTAGCTCATGTATGAATCCAGGTGATACAAATTTGACCCCCCTCCCCCACACCTACACACACACCTGTCCTCTTTCTTTCTCCCGCCGTCCTTCATGTGAAAGTGAATCACGTCCACAAACAAGGAGGGAATCATCAATTAGCGCCGTCACCTTGATGGCCAAATATAGACAAGCGTCGCTGCCACAGAGATGTGTGTCATAACAACAGCACATCACGCTCAATGACAAAAACGAGAGCACAATTAGTCATCTTCGGGGCTAATTGTGTGATTAGATGGCGGCTGCAGCCGGTGTGTTTTGGCTGAGAAATGGCAAGACGGCGGAGAGAAAACAGGCAGCTGGGTAAAAGAGCTGATGCAGTCATGATGCTATTTTGTGTGTGCGTTTTACTCGGGGCCTCAGCACATGATTATTTCATAAAGATAATGATGCATTTGAATATTGCTGCTGTTTAATTCTGCAGATTTAGCTGCAGACACTTAAACTCTACTGCGGTGTCAACATTAATCATTCGAATGTTTTGTGTTACACTACATTTATACTCGTATCATTATCGCCTGTGCGTGTAAGTTATCTGGAATAATGCGCCCAGTCAAATATAACTTGTGTTATAATTTATGCGCATACCTTCTTGTATCCAGCCGCCCACACATGCATGCTCACTCTGGACTCTGAGTGTGCAGCGGATTGCAGCACAAGAGCTGCAGTCTGATGCATGTGTTTCATTTAGAAACCTAAAACTCTTGAGGAGTCATGATTGAAAACTTCATAACAAATCCTGCCACCGTCAAGGTCGAAGGTCATGCCATCTGCACACAGAGTCAACAACAGTTTGTGGCTTTCACCGCTTGAATCAGATTGAAGTGAATTATTGTGCTACAGTTGCGTCATATAGAGCTTTCCTAACTCCACAAATTGGTGACATCATTCCACAAAATCGGTTTATTTATCGCCTGGATTCTCTGCTCAGGGTATAAAGATAAAACACAGAGCTGATGATTTATTTAAAAAAAAAAGTAAATTATTTAGAATTATTAAAATTATTTTATTTAAATGTATATATATATATATATATACTTTTTTTTTTATTTATTTATTTTTTTTTTCCCCTTCCTCCTAAACAAGCAGCAAGGTGCTGATCGTAATCTAAACGCATGGCGTGCCCATAACGTGGACAAAAGCACCGGCGTGGGCTGCAGTTGGTAACTAATTCAAACTCCGGGGGATCTGCGATCAGCCATGCGTTCGCCTGCATATTACATGACTAATGCTGTCAGAAATGGAGGGAGATTGCTTCAGATTGGCCAATCAAGATGGTAATTAGCTGTATTAGGCATTTCAGCTGCATGCCAGAGCCAAAGGCAGCAGATTAAAATTAACTAATCTGTATTCTGTGTTTGTTTTTTTTTTTTTGAGAGGTGGGAATAATAATGTACACAGTTATAAACCATAAAAGGAAAAGCTTCAATAAAATCCAGTTTAGCGTGCCCCCAAGCCTTCAGACATTTAAAGGCATCCATAAAGCATGAGACCTGTGATCCTCACATGCTGCAGGAGAGGGGACGCTCTCCCAGTCAGAGCCTGATGGATACAGTCAAACCACTGGTGCAAACAACAAACATTTTTGTTCTGCAGAGAGTTCAGCGAGGAGCTGAGCTGCAGCATCGTCACACTCAGTGTTCTCACAGAGTTACTACCACACAACAGTGATACGGACGACTGTGCAGAGAGCTCTGCCATGATAGCACACGTTAGACAACATCGAGTAATTGTGGAGTGGATGGTTTGAATCTCAGCTCCTCGAGTCTGCATGTCAAAGTGTCCTTGGAAAAATATTTAACCCATTTTACCCTGAATGTATCATCAGTGGTTGGGAATGAGTGTAAGATAATTTGGGTGACTGATAACACTAAAAGACCATTTACCACATGTGGCTCGTGACAAGGATGCTGTGCAGTTGTGTACCTGTGTAATAAAACTCCCTTAACAATGACTATTCTCTGCCTCAATTTCCATTCTCGCACACTTTTACGAGACAGAGCGGCTTCTGCTCAGACGCCGGTTACAGTGCAAACAATGACTCACACAACAAATTAAGTATTCTTCACATCCTTTTCATTACTTTGATGTTGTAACACTTTTTTATTCGGTAAAAGCTGACTAAGCGGGAGGATTTTTTTTTTTTTCTTCTTCTGCTTTCCCCTCACAGAAGCAGCCATTGGATTCACACTTTCTCAGCCAAACTTTAACACGCTGTTGAGTTTAATTCATGAATATGTCAGCAACAGTTCGAGGTAATCAGCGGCAAAACTGTAAATGCTTGTAAATGTGCTAAGGATAATTTCCTAACTAAGTGGCAGAAGACGTGTTAAAATGAATACAAGGCAGTTAAGAAGATGGCTGCTCACAGGACAATATGGACTCTTAATGTGCAGTACCATGTGTCAATATCACAGCCCAACCCATAAAGCCCTTGCTTAAGGGCACCTCAAGGACAGCAGGGGTGCACAGTTCATTTGGAGCTATCGACCTCGGGAGACATTTTCTAACCAACGAAACACAGAACGGAGAGAAACAGCACCTCTGGGTTTCATCCGCTTCATTATTTCAATGGCGCTTATGAGAGTTTGGCAGCCCAGGCGCAGTGCTGCAGCGGAGCGGACACGAGGCCGCGCCGCAGTACACGATGTGCCCTATTGGATACCTGATGTGGAAGCTCGCCGGGCGGCAGCTGGCAACGGGGAGGGTGGCACCAGATGACTGCTCTCAGCGCGGGGAAACAAAACAAGCAGCTGTGGGAGCGGTGGGTGGGTTGGCCCCGTCTTTAAAGGGAGCCAGGCTGTGATTATCACAGTGCAGGGCCACAAAACGCTGTTAACACAACCAGGCCAGCTAGCTAACACTTGATGCTAATTAACCACTGCCACCTGCTGATTACAGTTTAACACACAATCCACTGCCGAGCAGGCGTTGAACCTCAAATTAGATCACTATATATATATATATATATATATATATATGCAATTACAGTTTTTTCCTCATATCAAAACTTAAAGATGTATATGATGGGTATAGAAATGACACATATTAGCAAGAAAAACAGTGATAAACATGGTCAAATCAGAAATAGAGCAGTGAAAAGTCATGTTACGCAAACATACATGGAGTCCGCCGGTCAAAGTAAATATGCATTTGCAATATGTTAGCCTCAGGCACCTAATATACCATTTAGCTTAAATGCTAAATGGATTGACGCAAAAGTGAAGATGGGAATCTCAGATCAATGTTGGTAATGTGAGATTGGAAATTGGAATCACAGATAATCTGAGCTTTGTAGGTCAAAGGAAATAAGCTAAACTACAACTTCAGTTACCAAATGCTAATTTAGAGTTCATTCTGAGAGGTTTTTTTTCCCCTCCAACTTGTCCAACTTTGAGGGGAAAAAAAAAAGAAATAGTTTTCTGATTGGAGACTTGGATCTGTTTTTTTTTTTTGGTTGTTCATGCTTTTTCTCTGTGATTTCTTAAAAAGGATTGACCAGCACGAAAAACAACAAAGACAGCAACAGTGACGGCGATAGCAAAGGCCAGACGGCGGACAATTAGAGCTGAAAAAAATTCTTCAAAATGGAACGTGTCGTGTTGATCCACTGGTTTCTTGTGTACTGGTGTCACTGGGAAACTGGTTTCTCTGCTGGCTATGATTTAGTAAACATGTTGAATATTAGTGTGCAGACCGACTCGCTGATTGATTTTGAAGAGGCTGACACCGCGTCCAGTGTCAAAAAAATAAATAAACGGATGCATTCACGGTTTAGTTTGACTTTGCTGGGATATTTTTTTTTTTAATCTTGAGGTCTGGATGTTTACAGCTTTCTACAGGTCAATGAAAATCAAAATAATGATTTCATTTCTATTAAAATTTCAAGTGTTTCTAGGAACAGTCAGGATATATCACTGATATTCTCTTCATGTGAATGTGATTACAAGCTGTGACATGGCAAGCCATAACTTAATTATATCAAGCGTCTCTGGCTCACTGACTGCATAACAATATCAGCTGTAAGTCCAACACACCCCCACAGTTTGGGAAGACGCAGCCATGAGCAGACAGAGGATCAGCCCCTCAGAGAGTGTGCGCAAGTCATTATACTTCACCTTCAAAACCAAGGACTTTTTTCCTGTCCTTGCTGCATGATGCTTTTGGTGTGGGAGAGAAATCACGTATAGGTCGTTTGATGGAGCTATAAAAAGCTCTACTGTTGAACTGAAGCTCATTTGAGCAAATGCATATGTAGCCTTGCAGGCAGCTCAAGGCAAGAGGGGGGGGGTGTGTGTGTGTGTGGGGGGGGGGGGGGGGGGGGGGGGGGGCATCTGCTTTCAGAGAGTCACTTAGTGGCTTTTCTGGTGACGTGACGTCTGCACTTCCAGGATGATGCCGGCAGTGTTGGGAATCAAACTTCGATGAGTCGAACAGCTCGATTCTCCCACATAAGGTTCCTTCATTCCTTAAATGCTGGCTCGTTTGACCTCATGTATTCAGTGATAAAAACCGCATCACCAGACCAGCTCATTTTCATTCTCATTATTCCAACCCTTCAGCGCCTAATATAAATGAATTGCAAATGTCTGAGTCTAAACTAAATCAACAGCAGAGGCTTCGAGTCATTTCTTATTTGACCATGTCAAAACACTAAGTGTCTATTTTAATTTGATACACTTGCCCTGTTTTGTCCCCCACTATAAGAAATGAGAATAGAAATAGCATTATTGAAACAGGAAATAGGTTTTGAAGAGCTGTTCCTGAATATCAATCATAGACGAGGTGCTTTGGAGTTGTAAGTTTAATGACCTGCAGACGTCTGCAGATGTGTTCATGTAGCAGTGGAGGCGGAAACCATGATGCAGCAAGCGAGCAGGACATGGGATCGGCTCTCTCAGGAGTCCTTGAACAAGATTGTCAGCCGGCGCCAAGAGCCAAGAGTGACATCACTGTCTATTTCTGGCTCTCAAGTGGAGCTAAATGGAAGAAGCTAAGGAAACTAAAAGGTATCCATTAATGGGGAGCAGCTGCATGGCCAAAAAACACCAGGCCATTCAAGAGACCTGCATGGCTGCCAAACCCTCTAAAACCCCTCAGAAAAAAAAATAAAAAATAAAAAAAATTGAATCACTGCTCATCTTTTTCAAAACGTCCCCAGGATATTCCTCATCAGTCAGCCCACGTTTGCTGCAGCGTGTGACATGTGTGGCGTTTAGTTAGATAAGCAGCATGTCCTAGTTACTGAAGGGAGAACCATCCAATTCAAGCGTTTCAAGTAAAACACTCGAATCCTAAAACAGGAGGGCTTAATATCCATCAAAGGTGGAGGCAAAATAAACAGATGTAGCAGCTTTTTCGGAGGGTTACATTTCCAGATCAGCACGGCGAGGAGCACTAAGTATTGGTCATAACCTCATTTCACTCCGCTCACTTAAGTGGCTCTCATGGGACCAGTTCTCTAATTCATTCAGGCAAAGCCAGCAAGCAGCATGAATGTGTGTGAGTGTGTATTTGGCTTTGTATGCTGGAGACTGGGAGTGTGTGTGCATGTGCGTGTGTGCATGTGTGCGTGTGTGTGTGTGTGTGTGTGTGTGTGTGTGAGATAACAGTTGAAAGTTTCTGTATTTCTTGCCTCAGGGTCTGAGTCATGCCCAAGTTTTTCCCACAGAGATGCAAACTCTAATACAACTCTGCTCCTTCCATCCCACACACACACACACACACACACACACACACACACACACACACACAGGAGGACGTGGCGTCAAAGCGTTCAGGGTCTGCCTGCCTACACATTGTCATTTCTGAAACGCAAATGATTCATCATCAAATGTTCTTGGGGACATTTGAAAAAACACACACACACCTGAAGACTCTGCATCGTGTCTCACTTCTTCCTTAGAAGTAAAAAAAAAAAAAAAGACATATGAATATAAATCATCACATCAAACTTCAGGCTCGCTTAAATAACCCGACACATGACGTCTTACACAAACACGGTGAGGGAACAGTTTTCGTTCAGTGAATTAAACTTCTGAACCAACAGTATTATTTACTGGTGTGAGGTTTCAGTCAAGGTCCCCCCTGCCTGCCCTGATTATACTGAAAGCTAAAAATATAAACAGCACATCACAAAATGATCGGTGTCCACACAGAGAAAAATATTAACTCCATTTTCAGGAGACTGGCGGGGAAAATCCCACGTCTTGGTTCAGGTGTCGACACTTTGGTGCTACTTGGGCTTCGTGGAGAGTGTAAGAGCTGTGATTGGTCAGTTGGGAATGCTTTCTGTGTCTGTATTGGTGAATAGATGATGGAAAGAAGTGGAAGACTGCAGAGTAGTTGTATGTAAAAATGCAGAAGTATTCCCAGACATGCTTTGCTGCTCCCTCATACTGTGTGAACATAATTGCAGTGAGGGGGGTAAAAATCCAGCTGCACTATATATTCATCTGCGTGCATCCGGAGTCAATAGCCGCAAATTTATAACCAACTTCCCCGTCCATTCTCCAGCTTCATTCATCTGGATATTATCTTAGTCTGACAGCGAACCCAAATCTCAAAAGAGCTACCGTTTATCTGGGACTGAATGGATAAATCTCATTAAAATTCTCCCATTTCTACGCCCTGTTCTCTACTGTAAAGTAAGCAGTAACCTAACCAGAGATCTATTCAGCTGTGTTGTCAAAAGCATTTTGTTCTCTCTGCATGTTTAATGAAAAGAAGCTGGACAGACTTCATAAGATAAATACACCACATTTAGTGAGATATTTGTCTTGCCAGTTATGTTTAGAGGCTTTCGAAGTGACAGCAATCAGCAATTCTTCATATTTGATCCTGCAGATATCCATCCGCCCTCTCGGTGTATCACAGAGCTGACATATAGAGCCAAGCATGCTCACAGTCAGAATAAACTCCACACAGAGAGATCCGGTTCAAAGGCACTTTGTCCGGGACGGGTGGAGCTGTGTGGCTGTCCAGATGGATCACTTCACTTCTTGTTTGTGTTTCTTTCTTCTTCCTTTTTTTTAATAAACACACGCCTGACTTTAACTTGTAGAACTGAAAGAAGCAGCTGCTGTCTCCTCGTTAGGCTGATGTACTGTTCCCTCAACTTCCTGACTTTGCACTCCGGTGCCCCGCTGTGCTGTTCATTAGAGAGATAATTACAACTGCAGGAGATCCTTCTGCACCGTCTTGTCACCTTGGCTTCTCCGATCAGAAGCCATTCCTCCAACAACCCCCTGCTCCCACGCCAACCTACTGTCGGACAACGGTCACCCAGCGTTCAGCGCCTGGCGTCAGTAACGGCGGCGATGATTCATCTGGGGGAGTAGGAGGACGACTAGATCTGTCTCCCTAATCAGACCCTAACCTTTCAAGGGTATTGATCAAGCAAGTCTGTCAGAGACATTACAGACACTCGATGTGTGCGGTGTGTGCCAGGGGCCCATCTCTCTTCTGTCGATCCCGAGAAGATTAAAGGGAGAGAAGAATTAAGGGTAGGGAAGAAAAACAAGGCTTTGGGGGTAAATTGAGCAGAAAAAAAAAAAAAAAAAAAAAGGTTTCAGTTTGCAAATTTAGTTTTAAATCAAAGCTTGCGAGACAGGAAGATTGGAAAATGCACTGCCGCTGTCCATCACAGCGCGTATGGGCCATAACATGGCCGCGCCGAGGACATCGATAAATGAGCTCCCACGTGTATTCTGCAGCTAAAAGTCGTTACTGGTGTAGCCCACTCCTGCTTGTCTTCTTGCACACGCATCAGGCGCATATCTAGCCTGCAGGCGGCGTGAACTGGGGCACAAACAATGACAGTAATCATGGAAAATCATGTGGTTCTCTGGCGGAGGGGACCAGCTGACTGGGCTGACTGCTGGAGCCCAGAGGGCCTCCTGCACAGGCAACTGAGAGACGGCGAGGGGACGGAGGAGGGGACGGAGGAGGGGGAGCACCGAGAAGGACAAATATTAACTGGAAAAAAAAAAAAAAAGGAGGCGGTTCGTGTCTCATCCTTGAAAAACTTAGTCATCTTTATTTCTGTACTCTGCCTTTGCCATGCAGATTCACAATCTCCCAACGCTGCACCGCTGTACTGCACCACACCCCCCCACCCCTCCCCACCCCCCCCACCCCCACCCCCTTCCACAGAGGTCAGGGAGTGGTACATTCCATGACAACAACCACTCATTTGGTGGTATTGGCTGAGGCTTTAAGAGGTTTGCACGGCTGTGGTTGGACCTTTGGACGAATGGTCATGTCATGTATGATTAATAAACAGGGATGTGGGAGTGATGTGGGGGGGGTTATCCACTTAATGCATGCTGCTAATGACCATGTAGCAGAGATATACACACGGCAAATCAACTTCCGCCTTAATTGCTGAAATCAAACTGTGAAATCAAAGCACCTTTCATCCCTTTGTACACGAGACGCCGTGGCTAGCAGGACAGTCATGAGTGAACAAAGCCACAGATCAATCCGCCGCCCTGTGCAATAATCTCGCGCAGGCTTAGCTTTCATTACAACATGGGTGTGTGAGTGAGTAAATTGGCCGGTGCCTCATTACTGTCCGGCTGAAAAGAGAAAGCTCTGGCATCCACATCTGAGGGGTGTCTGAGAGCCTCTGGCTGTCAGTCCAGCAGGTGAGACTCACACATCCAAGCTGACCGACGCGCTGATTCAGACTTCTGAATGACAGCAACAATGCAAAAAACTAGACTCTTGTTGGAGCCAGTGTTATCTCTTTAGTGATGACTAAAAAGGGAGATTTCCTTCCTTCCTGATGGCCATGCATGGATAGCCGTGTGGCTCGTGGATATATTGATGGCCCACTTCACATTTACAGCCTCAGAGAGTCTGCTCGGTTGTCATTTTTCATGTATTTTTACTCCATTTACAACATTTAAAAGGTCAGCTGGCTTCTGGTGTTCCCAACTAAGCTTAAGTGCACCTGTTCACCACCCAGGATCACAAATGCCACAGTCATTATGAAAGGAAGAAGATCAGCGTTATTATACGGCACGTTAACCAGATTTCATTTTGTCTTTCAACACTTCGTGTCTACATTTTTACCAAGCTGCTGTGAGGAACATCAGCATCAGCAGCAGCCGCCTTCATCAGGTCATGTTTGGCAGCAGTAAATAAACAGCATGGGGAGAGTCCCGCAGCCCCTCAGGGCCCTCAGAGTACAGTAACGCACAGCTGAGCGCTCTGGAGAATGCCGCCTGTCTGCCTGTGTCCCGATACAGGACGGGAGGAGGGTCACATGTGTGCCATGCTTTAAGCTTCGGGTTGTCTACACGCTCTTCCCTTATCTCCTTCTCTGCACCCAGCCGGGAGAGTACCAGCAGGGAGTCTTTCTGCTGCTCCAGATTCACTGCAGCAGAGGAAACATGCCAGAGCGATGCGTGTGAGTGACAAAGAGAAACACCAGGCTTTCTGACGACCCCCGGGCTTTCCCCGATGAGCTCGTAGTTAGAGGGGAGAAGGAGCATGTTGCATCTGGAGGGTTGATTTGCTAAGAGGAGTTCACCCACCTGTTAAACATTCAACGATGCAGCTGAGGGCATTTACACGACTCCAACAACTTCTTTCCCTAATTTTCACAGTAACCGTCAACACTGGTATATCACGAGACCCCGAGTTTGGAACACACAGCGGATATCGATCAAAAATAGTCCTTTAAATATGGTGTCGATCAGAAACGTATCAATTTACACGCGGTATGTCGTGGAGCGTTTCAGTGCATGACACATATACAGCTAATGGTGGACTCCGTCATTGTCCTGCTCTGTTACAAAATGGCCTGACGAAATGCAGAAAGAGAAGATGAGAGACAGCGGGTTAAGGATGAGCGGACCAGGGACTGTTATGCATGTAAGGGAGGGGACGCGGTGTTGGCCCAGAAGCGTCGAGCAGGGACGGCGAATGTCACTCCACTCGGTCGAAAGTGCCATGATGTGAAGCGGAGCCGTGACCTCTGACGGAGAGAGGGGAGGAAAAACAGAGAAGAGGAGGGACGCGAGACACAAAGCGCAACGTGGCAGAAAAGGCAGTGACAGCAGAAGCAAGGGAGAAGAGAAAGGAGGAAGAAGAAGGAGGGAAGTTTGTGGTGGGCCAGCGCCTAATCCTGCCAGCACTCGGGGCTTCAGGAACAGAGGAGGGATATCAGTAAAGACACATTCACAGCCTGTCTATCGCCTAAATGAGGCCACTTCTGTCTTTATAAGAGGAGCTCTACTGTTTCTATCCTCATTTGCCACCTCCTCTGCAATCACACACGTAGAGTAGTGAAAGACCTGGAAGCTATCTATTGCACTCTTTAAGAATCCCACGACATGATTACCCGAGCATTGTTCTACGCTGCTGGTCCCCAAAAATGGCCGCGGAAATTACTTCTACATTAAAGAAGCCCCGTTAGAAAAGAGGAGTCACATACAGTAAAACCATTACGTCCTCATCAAGAGACACTCATGGCACGCCGGCACAAAGGTGATGACTGTGTCTGTGAAAGAAGCTCATTCTTATTGTCCCAAAAAGAAACTGGAAGCAATGGCGAGCACAAATCTCATCTGCATATTAAACAGAAGCACAAAGAGGTTGCTCTCCCTTGGCTAAATGCCTCTGTGCAATTATGAAGACCTAACAAACCTCTTCATTAACCATTAGGGTAATGTTGATATCAATAAGACGGCGTCGGATTAATTAATGGAAATGTTGGTGCCAAGGATGTCGTGAGGAGGAATGCTAATCACGTCGGAGTTCCGTCTAATTCGGGCCGGGGCTTCCAGGAAGAGCACCAGAACAGTCTGTCAGCTCTGTCATTACACAATGACAACCAATACATCACCACAGCGCTGTCGCCACAGAGGCCTTTACCGCTGCTGGACACGGCTGAAATTGTCTGATAATGGAAATGTTATTTCACTTTGGCAGCCCTGGATCCTTCCCCTGGAAATGAACTAGACAGGGAGATACGTTTCGAACAATTTAGATTTTAATGTCTTTAATGTCACTCAGAGCGAACAGGATTTCCTTTTTTTTTGGGAGGCGGAGGGGGGGGGTTGTGTAATATCACCTGGTTCTTATGTCCACCGTTTTTACTTCTGAAAGAGCCCTGAGGCTCAACTATGTGTTGGAGGCCAGATTCAAAAAGTCTGACATGAATGATAAACGTCTCAAGCCTCCATCACATATGAATGAAAAGGTGCAAGAAGGTTCAATCAAAAAAAAAGAAAAGAGGAAAAAAAAAAAAAAAAAAGGAGATACTGAAATAATTTCTTTTGGATGGGGGGATTAATTCAAAATAGGAAGTATCATTTTAACACTTCAAACACCTTTTAAGCCTTAATGTGAGATCACAGCAAAGCTAATACAGACGCAGTGTGTGCCCCGCCGGAGTGTCTAACACCATGCAGATTACTGTGCTGTGGACAGGCACCGCCTCTCCTCTCCACCCGCAAACCTCCAGAGTCTTCTGGAACGAGAATGAGGAGAGAGAGCGAGCGTGTGACTAGAATTACTGACACACTTTCAGAAAGTGCTAATCTCCACTCACTGTAGGAATTATTACGTAAGACTTCTCTGTGTTTTGTTTTGTTTTTTTTTCTCCTTCCTCTGCACGAGCAAGCTGAAGATTTCCGCCATGTTTCACTGCGTCCTGATTCAACTGTGCAGCCGAGTATGGAAACGTAAGACAAGCACACACTCAGGCCATCCTGTGGATTCTTTACTCAAAGCCTTTAGCGAAATGGTTTGTGTGAACTGGGAGACCAACTGGTATCCATCACATTTCAAATGCTTTAAACACGAAAAAAAAAAATAAATAAAAGAGCCTCAAGTTCCCATTTTTATACTCTTGCATGATATGATTTGAAATTAATGCGAGCCACCGGGTTAGAAAATTTGATAGTCAAAGATACTCAAAGAATCACTATTTAAACCTTGTTCATTCAAGCAAGATCAAGCAATGTAGTATAAATTAAAAGGTAATTACACAAAGTTTCAACGAGGAAGGGGTCCTGTCAGGGAAGAATATATTTCACACTTTCCGAGTTCTAGCTCATCCAATAAAAGCCACTGAGAGCAAGTTGGTAAAACCTGTTGTGGAGACTCCTATTGAACCTTTGAGGGTTGGTAGAAAATTTCAAAAAGGTGTTTCTATTTTAATTCATGTGGCATGAAAGAACACATGCAGAAACAGACGCTCGAGGTTGATGTTCCCCTCCAGCCGTCATCCCCACCACCTGTGCGCCTGTGATGTCTTTGTAAGCGAACACAGCATTTAAAAATGACACCCAGTCATCTCTCCTGCTCCAACCTGCACCGGTATCCCTCCTCAAATACCACATACAGCATCAGACTTAATTCTCATAAATCCAATACGATAACAAGTTCAAGCGCCGCAAAGAACCTCAGTAACACTACCAAGACACTGTCTACATTTACTATCAGTCCCAAAAAGGCTAAAATGGTATTAAAAAAAAAAGCTTACCTGTGGCAGGGCGGAGCTGAGCTGCCGCTGTAGCGAGTCGCGGTCGTAGATGACGTCCTGAAGGTGTTGCTGGGCCAGTCCGAGGCTCTCCTGGGTTTCCCTCAGCGTGTCCAGCAGCCGGTCCCTCTCATCCAGCATGTTGACCATCAGCTGCTCAAAGTGGGAGTCCGGGTCCGAGGCGCTGCTCTGAGAGCCACGCTGGCTCAGCGCCGTGTCCTCGCTGATGGTGGGCATCACCTCGCACATCATATTGGCTCTGAAGAACAAAGGATGGGCAGAAGTTTTTGAAATTGCATGAAGATTTATGGATCTGCTGAAGGGGTCTCTCATTTTATTTTTTTTCCTCATATCAAAATCAATTCAACCTCAAAGGGTTGGAATTAGGATTACAATCATGATCTTTCGACATATAACAAAGTAGATGTAAGTGTGTAATCACTACTACACGTGTGAATATCTACCGTTACCGTGTGCATGGCCATGTGTAGGAGACTGGGCCTGACACAGTTGGAGCTCAGCTAAACGTCACCCTGGCATTTCAAAGCTGCAAAGACGTCTTGGGAGGGCCGGGCGTTCTGCCCTAGATTTCATGCTTGTGCTGTTTAATGGGCCGGCCCGGATCAAGTTGCATAATACACCATATCTATGCTATAGTGGATATGTGAAGCCGTATTCCCGTTTCTGCCGAGGGGACTTCAGGGAGCCTCAGCAGTCTTCTTAACTGCATGGACTACTGTCGCCTTGTGTTGCTTGTTGAAACAATCATAAAAGGAATGGGTTGTATAAAATAAAAACAGGTGAGGCAAAGCTCACAAAAAACGTGATGGAGTATAAAAAGTTAATATAAAATGGCTAGGCTAGGCTAACTAGCTTTGATACCAGCTCTCTCTATAGATGATGCTTCCAGAAAATAAGCACAAATATATTCCTTTCAGGTTTAAGTATTAAATTTCACAATGCCACAAAAATGGCATCCATTCAATTAGCTGCTGCCAAAATAATGACTGATGCTATACTGCTACCATCAAAAGCAAACTTGAAAAAGTATTAGCAATGTGTTCAATCGTCACAAAACAGTGTCTGAAAATCTGTTTCCGATGGTTTGAAGTTAATCTTAACGGCGGTCATTAGTCACGTGGATCTGAATCGGGCTTATTTAGCGAGGCTTCAATCCCCCTGATGCCCACACTCAGCCCTTTATGGGTAGGTTATAATGGCAGGTCTGTGTCTCAGCATGTCCTGGCAGTAAAGTTGGGGTCTCCCATATCTTCTCCAGGCGCCCGGCCAGACTCCCGCCAGTTCAACATTCAGCCACCAGCCGCTGCCGTTTAGATCTGAGAGGCCGAGCCTGCACGCCGCTTGGCGGGACACGTCGCACATGCCGACTTTTGCCTGACTGGGACATCAGCTGGGCATCTTAACTTGGAGGTGGTGATTTTCCCCACTCGATATAGTGTATGTTGGTTGTGTGCAGAGAGAAAGGTGAAAGGAAATACTCACAAGAAATGAAAAACAACGAGCTACAAGTATCGAGAAGCTTTTTACAGCCACTTAAAAGGAAAGTTTCACACTTAAATAATCTCGAACTGGGAAAGATTCCCTGTTCCTGTCATTGTCCATCAACCTAACTAATCTGCCAACTTCAGTTAGTGAATTTCGAAATGGAAAAATGGCAGCTGCGGTCGCTCACGTTGCCAGATTTAAACACGCTAACGCAGAAATTCTGACCTTGATGTTTGATCTTCTCTCCTTGAACACACTTTTCCCCACAATGCTCCACAACAAACACCCTGAAATGCCAAAAAGATTTTTGTTGTTTAAAGGGGTTTTATTTCTGCTTTAAACTGTGTGAAAAGTAAAGTGTATTGTTGCTTGATGCTTTTTCGGCTTCATGGCACATGCAATCCCCTTCTGACTTGTTCCTGCCACTTATGCTTTGATCGTACTGTGACTGCTGTTTAAATCCTTTCTGTCTATGAAAAATCAATCAATACGGAGGAAAAGTTTCGGTGAAACATTTAACCGCTTAATTGTGCCATTCCAAAAGGCATCAGGCCTGTCTCTTTAGTTGAACTCCAGGTTCGGAAAAAAGGGGGACCAAAATATACCGCGTCTCCAAGGACACGAAGCAAACTGAAGTGATAAACAGCAGCTGCTTCCCCCAGATTATTTTTTGTGCTGCTCAGTGTTTGACGAATACTGTTTTTGGGCAGCAAGTCATTTGTTTCTTTCTAGCAGAGGGCAAGCAGTAGTAATGGCAGGTAAAACTCACTGTGATCCTCTTGGATAGATAAACACTAATCACCCACACTGGGCAGTGACAGAAATGTGCAGTCTGTGAGTCTTTCATTACCAGCTAGGATGCAGATGTTGTCTCGATTGCGCTCTCTGACAGTGACGATACTATTTCCTCAGAACCCAATTGCCGATTTGACCCACATTAAAACAGCTATTTGGTCAACAGATACTCGGAGTGCTGGAAACAGAAGGACGACCGACACGCACATTTCTCCTGCAATGCAACATCACAGCACATTATGATAATATACGCCAGGGAATCTGCCCTCAAATTCCATAAGCGTTTCAGACTTTAGCTTAGCATAAATGCATGTCTAATAATGAATATGCAAGATTTCATCTGTCGCCGTGACGCTCGTGGAGAGAAATTGCTACTCGAAGCAGTAGACGTTAAGAATGTTGTATAAACAAGACAAAGCTTAAGTGAGTGAATTTAGTGCGGCTGGTTTAAGATGTTATATGTGTTGCTAAAATTATGCAGGAATCACAGGGGGTAGGAACAACAACACGCTCATTGAACACGTTGTGGGCCACAGATGCACACAGACCGACAGGCAGGGATCATTGGGCTTTTCTCTCCATGCCATATGCCAATCAATGAATTATTCAGCGGGGCAGGAGCAAGGCTTTTCCTCCCAATCAGTGCAACAAATCCAGAGCCTTTTTTTTTTTTTTTTTAAAACCACCTAACAGCCGCATCAAAGCTCAGACACCTGGCTTATTTAAATCTACCTGGCATCAAAAGCTTAAAACTCAAACTCTTAAACAAACACAAAAGCAGAGGCAATGCTTTGACATTGATCAAATCATGGAGGAATCAAGTCCAATGCCGAAAAAACTCAAACTAAATTATGCAGAGTATATGTTTCTACAAATAAGACGTATTATAGTCGAGCTCTTTGATGGGCTCAAATGGCACGTTTGGCACCATTTGGCACGATAGCCAAACATCAGTTCTCAAGCACCCGTCAAGTCCCTAATACCAAGACTCGGGTCTTCGGTGGTCAGATAAACAAGTTTGCACAGTGTTCAGCTGCAAGAAAGTAACAGCAACTGTCAAACAGGCCAACCCAACAGGCAGCTGACAGGAGATGTGTACGAGGGAAGGCTGTCAAACACGATGGTGCAGACGTAGATGCAGCTTTACTGAACTGTGACAGTCTTTGGCAGATAATATAGAAAGTGAGACTTTTAAAAACAAGTGGCATTTGACATTTAAAAAAAGTTACTCAGGCAAGCTTATTCCACACCTCAACTGAAATGGACAAACAAGGGAAAGCGGCTAAATAAACGATGATCCCCTGGTACTTGAGAGTTCGCAGGCAGAGAGCTATCTATATGTGACACACGTAAATTTTGCCACTTATGTCGAACCACTCCATTTTGGCAGCAGCAAATCAGCAAACTGCAGCTAATTTTCCTCAATGTCTTTTGCTAATCTCATTAATGGGAACAATTGTGCGAGTCGATAAGGAGCAGCGCTCTAAACAGCTGCAGCAGCACGCTCCTGAGCTGTACACGGCCAAAAATTCAGCACTATTCACCACCTGGGAAACATCAAAAGGTGTGTGGAGCACGAGCGGCGGACCGAACAGGACACTCTTTGGCTTTGGAGATAAGCTGCCCGACTGTACGCCTGTACAGCTGGCTATAGAGGGACTAAAATAAAGCTGGCATTACTTAACAGTGTGTTTAAAGCTTTGTTATCATCAAGCGAGGACTTCATAACGCTCTCATCAAGCAAAAGGACGGCCATTTACAAAAGCTGGACAAGAAAAAATAAGTAGCAAAAAATAAGCCTGTTCAGGGGCCTAATTTGTATGCAAGGTCCGATTTCTAAACATTTAAAGCCTGTTTCCTCATAACGTGAATAAGAACGTACGAGCAGATTGTTTTGATGAGAATGCACTTCACTTGCATCAGTGCCTGAAGCTCGGTGGCTGCCAGGGGAGCTGACGACAGAGAAGTCACACTTTTAAATTACGCCTGTGTTGGATTTGAGTGCATCTCCAGGCTGCACCGATGAGCTCAGAGGGTGATGGAGACACTGTTGCACGGCCGCTGCTGGCATCCGTATCAGGCCGACAGTTGGAGAAAAAAAAAAAAAAAAAGAGTGACACAGCATTTTTTTGTGAATGGATCGGGCCAGATTGCACGGTACACTCATAGTGTTGAGAAATCCCATTCATATGGGCTCCGCCGCACCACAGAGACTTCTGACTACCACCGAACAGCACTGCCAAGACAACGAGTCAAGTCTGCTCGGTTCAATCGCCAACACAGGGACAAACAGCAGCACTGCCGAGTATTAAGTCATCTCTTAACGCTACAAAAGCTGACCTGCATCGCTGTGATACGCCGGAGTGATGCAACAGCCGCACATGATGAAAGATTAATCCTGATGCTAATTGGTGTGGTTTGTTTTAAAACCATGATAACTGCAACGCGGTGAAATGCTCTGCTGAAAGAATGAGGATGTTCTCATATCCACGGAGTCATGTGGCTGGGCCGCTCTAGTTAAGTTCAACCATGAAAATCTTTGGATAATGTTCATCATCGACACGATCAATCAAGGAACGAAATTAAAAGCATTATTGATTTCCGGGAAAACGGATTGATTCAGTTCTTCACACTACTGTTTTCAAAGTGGCAACTGTGAGTCTTCGTACAGTAGCGTTACACCCAGCCTGCTGCCATTAGGGAGGCCGTGTGCCTCAGCTCTACCTGTGTGAGCATCTGCGAGGGAGGGTTGTCGTCCGTGTGTGTGTGTGTGTGTGTGTGTGTCCACTGTGTGCTAAACTGAAAAGTAAGTCTGCACGCACACCAGAGGATGAAAGGACAGCGTGTAGCCTTTAACATCGCCCACAATCTCCTGCAACAAGGTCATGCAAACCATCGATCGATACAGAGTGAATAAGAGCAAAGCTCGAGGTAAACAGAATCTTAAAAAAAAAATAAAATAAAATAAACAAAAAGGGCCTTTGGTGCTCAGGTTGTAACAGATTTGAACCAGGCCGGTTGCCAACAACCACAACCATTTAACCTTCCTCATTACAGAAGCTTTGGCATCAGGCGGACCTGCCCCGTCAAAACGCCCTGAAACCAACATTTTGCAGACAGTACAGCTTCTGCATGACACCTCCGGGCAATAACAGGCTTTTGTACGTACGCCCAGACATATTAGGCGGAGGTGTGTGTGTGGGGGGGGGGGGGGGGGGGGGGGCTGCCTTCCCATTACCTGCTCCAGAATTAGAAACAGTGCATCGGATGGCACAACTTCGGCCAGCTGTCACGTTATGCACAACCACGCTTGTAAATGTTCAGAAGGAGACTGAGGCTTCGCCTGCAGCAGTTCACCTTCTAGCATCGAATTAAACCAGCTGCATGCATGTTGCCTTTTAATTCATTCATTCATTCATTCATTCATTCATTCATTATACAAAGTGTGTGTGTGTGTGTGTGTGAAGGTAGATGTGTGGAGGACAGACACACAGAGGCTGCTTGCTCTCTCCCTCCTTGGATCAATAGAATAGCCAGTAATATTATTGTTTATAGGAGGGGGAGCTGCTCCTCCGATGACAGTTGGATTTTTTTTTTTTTTTATTATTATTATAATCCACCCCCCCCATACACACACACACACACACACACACACACACACACAGAGAGGCGGCCTGACTGCGGCGCTGAACATCTCCACATTCTCTGAAATGATAATTGGGGAGAATCCTTGGCTATTGTCTCAAGTGCATTACATCATGCCAGCCTATCAGTCTGCCCCCCCCACCACCACCACCTCCTCCTCCTCCACCTATAACTCTCTCCTCTATCTATCTGCTGTGATAGCCTCTTCTTTTTTGTGTTATCTTTTCTTTTTCCTTCACACTATGTCAGCCACACACACAGACACACACACACACACACACACACATGAAATACATCAAGCCTCCCTCCATCATCCATCATCCTCACCGGGGAGCTTACAAATGTCAGCAACCGGTCCGGAGTTGGGGAGGGAGGAAAGAAAAGAGGAAATAAAATCACCTTGAGCCCGCAACGAACCGGGGCAATGTAGGTCACCGCAGCACCGGCGGCAGCTGCGGCTCTGCAATACTCACAATGAATTCCTTTTCCAATCAGGAGCGGATCAATGACAGCTGAGGTCCGGGCGAGCTGCGGCGACCATCGGGCGGACAATCCGATCCGATCCGATCCGGTTCGGTTCGGTTCGGTTCGGTCCTAGGAGGAGGAGGCTCGTTGTGCGGGGCGAGCAGGCGGAGACGCCGGGGATCCGATGGTGAAGGTGCGGCTGGTCCCCGCAGCTGGCATTGTTGTCCACAACAACAACAACAAAAAAAAATAACACAACACCAAAAAAAAAAAAAACCCACAAAAGCAAACAAACAAACAAACAACAACAACAACAACAAAAAAAACAAAAAACAACAGCCCCCCCCCCAAAAAAAAGGCCCCCCAGAGAAGTCGCCAAATTAGCCGCCGTCGCGTAATGACATCTGATTTCCGGGGTGACGCGCACAAATACACGCGCGCGCGCCGCTGAAAGAAATTATAGCACGTTACAAATTCTGCTGTGATAAGCGGAGCTGGAAAAGACCATTGAAGGAAGAGGGGGGGGGGGGGTCTGAGCCTTAAAGTTACAGCTGTGCAATTCTTCCCCATCTGTGGGCGACTGGGCAGATAATAATAATAAATTATAACAATAAAATCATCTCAAATGTTCCTGTTAAAGAAATAAATGGGCTGAAATTTTAAGTTAAAAAGATATTTCAGATACAATAATATTTCCCCAATAATAATAATAATAATAATATAAAAACAAATAAAATGGCTCTTAAAATGAAATGAATTTCCTGTTTTCTTTTCCATTCTGGCTCCATTCAGCTGAATTCGTCCTGCTTCTTATCCAGAGTCAGTGAAGTAACCACCACTTCAGGCTGCTCACCTCTTCCTGGCACACAGATGGTCTCTGCCAGCGTTGAAATTGTATTGATTGTTCTGGGATTGTTGTAGCTGACTGACTGTTTCGCCATATTTTTGGAAAAATGACACAAAAATTTAGAAGGGCCTTTCTTCTGATTCTGCCCCCCCCCAAAAAAAAAAACAAAAAAACAAAAGGGTTTGTCTTACCCTCTCTTAAAATAAAAAAAAAGTGATAAAAATATTCATATTATATTCATATTATTGTGTTTTGTTTTGTTTTTTTTTTTGTGGTTTTCTTCGTTTGAGACTCAACTGAGGAAAAGTTAAGAGAAAAACTTTCCTGGACCTCACTCCCATTCGCCCAACATCAACAGGCAGGTTTAATGTTCACACACCACTGGACATCTGCTGCAGCTGAGGGGTCACCGTTATAAAACTCCTTCAGCGTTGTTGCAGTTGTTCTCTCAGCCATTCTACGCTGAAGGACTACCGGTGAAAATAAATGATTTGTATAATCGAACTCACGTTTTCAGAAATAAACATCACTCACGGTGACCCACGAAAAACCGATTTCTTGCCTCACAGTGGACATCTAGCACCTGTGGCAGCTTGCACATAAAAATAAAAAGCTGCTGGAGGAGGCAGTAAAAGCCTCAACATTTCACCTGACTGAGGACCGAATGCCTGGACTGCTTTTCAGGTCAGTGGCAGCTGGTTTTAGCCCTTCATCTGTCCAACTCTCTGCAGCTGCTTCCTCCTGTTTCTGTTGTCGGACAATGCAACAAGTAGGAAATGTGGTGTGTTAACTTGACGAGGAATTTCGAGCTGATGCTTTCATGTAAAATGACAACTGAACTGAAGAAAGTATGAAGCTCATTTGAATGTGCAGTCATATGGAATAGACAACAGCGGCTTTGTGCTGAGATGCATCTCTGTATTTCCTCGTGTTGTGTGAATTTTGCAGTGCACAGGTTGTCCAACTGTTGAACTTGTTTTGCGTATTTGTTTGTGCTTTGTTGCGTTGATCTCTCTGGATCACCGTAAATGCTGTTTCTTTCTGCGAAAAACTTTTTGACAGAGCAGGAACTGATGAGGTGACGCCAACACTCGTCCACCCGACCAACACTTTAACACTAAGTCGGTCACTCGGCTGTATTTGGCTGACCAACAGCGTCACTTCATCACTCACTCACTCAGTCATACAGACAGTAATAAATACATCACCAAATACAAACGTATGAGAGAAACCGCTGTGGCGTTTTCCCAGCAGCCCCGTGGGCTCGCCTGTGGACGCCACTGTCCATGGTGCTGAACCCTGGAGACTTTTCTGCAGGGCATTACAGCCTGCTTTGTGTTAATCATATCAGATCTTTAATTGTGTGTATCACCGTTGAGTCCACTCGTAGGAGTCAACTGTCTCTGGATTCTGGGAAAACGTCCATCTTGGATCATTTATCTGCCCGTCACCTCCTGGGATATTTTAATTAACATACATAATGCGTTGGTTTGGTGTTTCCTGTCTTGCTTTCCACGTTTTAGAGAATGCCACCTGTGAAAATGCATTCAGATGACTCCCCCCTCCACACACATACACAATTCTTTCTCTCTTGTCCGATAAAAGACCAAAACAAACATGCTGTTAAGTGGCAAAGCGGTGCTGGCTGTGCTCTGGAGTGAAAAAAATACTCCTGCATGAGCACACTGAGTAGATGCTGACACACCCAGAGAGAGAGAATAGTGTCAAATCTTAGTTTGTGTTTGAACATATTTTTGATTTATGATATTATTATTTCTGGGTAAAATCTCCTCTTAGCTATGGTGAAGATAAAAACATTGCAGTTGTCTGTTTATGATGCAACATCCCACCCACTATATTGACCTCCTATGTCACACCTGCTCTTCTACTAGTCGTGTCATATCATTCAGTTGTTTGCATGTTAATTTCCCCTGAGGGGTCAGTATACCTCTGGATGTGAACGCTTGTAATGCAGCCAGGTGATGAAAACCTTCTCATATCTGACTGTCGATAAGTGAAAGACGTTGGCCACTCTATCTCACAGACAGTTGCACTGGTGAAGCAATTTGTTTGATACACCTCCTGACTGCGCTATCACGGGAAGTGATGCTAAAACGGGAGCCAGTTAAAAGGCAATGATCAAAGCAATAAGGGTAAGCTATAAAAAGAGGCCTATAAAAAGAGAAGAGACCTGCGATGCTGCTCAAATCTAATCCTCCTCCTCATAGCTTGACATGGCGAATGTGTGAATGCCATTAAGTCAGTCGCCCTCCTCCACACCCGTTCGTCATGCAAATGGCCCTCTTTTCATGCGTAAGGGTTAGTGTATGCAAATCTCACATCAAAATCTCAATGATCTCAAAGGCCAAGCAGTCGAGTTTCTCGTGGCCAATTACACATCCGCTTGTCAGACTCCAGGAATGCTAATCCTAAATGTTCGCCCAGCATGATGGAGGGACTTCGCACGGCGGTGAATATTAATGACTGAAAGTTAAAATAAACAGCACATCCATGAGATGCGAGAGCCGAGAAAATGCTCTGATGAGTTTGTTTCCTGGTTTGTTTCACAGGAGATCAAAGAGCCTGATGTTTTACACATCTGCTTGTTTTTTTTTCTTTTTGCAGGCTTTCCTATCTAAGTCCATCGTCACTGCCTCCATTTTCTCTGTCTTCTCCTGCTGAGGCTGGACAAAAGAAAAAAGAAAACACACACATCAGTCTGTACAAAGCCGGAGCTGCCAGAGGTCTGCTTGAACTTTCTGGTTTTCTTTAAAGCCGGCTCAATCAGAAATGGTGGCAAGCAGCAAGCTTGACACACTGATAGCAGAGATGAGCCCAGGCCAGAGTGCAAGAAGTGTTACAGATACAAAAAAAATGAAAAAAGGAAATAAATCTCTTCACATGCCCGTTCCATCCCTCAAGAAAGTAATGTTGTTGAGATATCCGTGATAGCCTACGTGAATACTCAGTTTTTTTTTTTTGTTTTTTTTTAAGCTCTTGTTCTGTAATAGGCACTAAAAGCAGCGATATATCAGCCTCTGACTACACAAACTGCAAAATCCCCTTGATCCAACAATTCCCATGATGCAACATTGATTGCATCTTCTTGTTAGATTCTCCCTGCTCTTTCAAACTTCATGCATCTACACCTACGGCCCAAAAGCTGTAGTTGAGATGAAGCAAGTGTTTTCACCGGTTGGCTGATACTTCCTGTCACGAGGACAAACGTAAAACCCTCGGCTTCAAATCAGCTAATCTGAACTCGCTGCTGGAGTCCAGATTGTTGCGCTTTTTGCTCAGTGCTTCATCGTCAACACGGACGCAGTTACTTATAGCTGCTAACCATTCACGTGGTGTTTACAACCATATGCTCCCGTTTCTTGGGGGATTATGTGCTTCATGCCATTAGCCATTAATCTAAATGGGAGAGAGTTTAGTTATGGCCGTGGTCGAGTTTACTGCCCTCATGAGTGGTCTTTTATTTTTTTATGACAAACACACCCAGCGTGTGGGAAGACGCTTCGATCCACGACGACTACAGTGTGTTGAATGGCGAACAGACAGAACAGAAAGTCCTCACTGAGTAATTACGGCTGCTGTTATATATCATATACTGTAAATGTGCTCTGCAGCACGTGGTGTCGGTGTTTACAGCTTGCTCGCATGTGTGTGTGTAAATGGTTCCATTTGCGATTGGAGCTGGTGGCCTGGATGCTGACTAAAACATCAGCCAGCACATTTGTTGGCTGATTAGAAACTTAAAATCACCACAATCCGGCACAAAGTTGAAGGGATTCTTCCCCGGTCTTTGATTCGCCCCTCCAAGAAGTACAGTGCAGTTCGGCTCTGACCTTTTTTTGTGTAATCCGACTGACAAACCAACAATCTACAGAAAATATGGGTGACAACATAACCTTTACTGCGGGGGGTAAAAAGCTGATGCAGTGATTTAGCTCAGGTATTTTACACATGTGGGAGTATCAAGTAATATCCTGCAGTCTCTTAGCAACATCAGCGCAGGTAGGCCTTTAAGAAATGAAGCTCCATGGCTCCGCTCTCCATTTAATTATAATATACCATGTAGCTGAGTTGATAGGCCGGGACAACCGTGGAAATGCAACCAAGGGAGAAATGTGTTGTAGATAATAGTCCCAAGAGTCATCTGTGGCCCTTCAGCTGGTGGCCGTGGTTAGAACTGATCCAACAAACAGGGGCTCGTCTTTACCATCCAATCTATGAGCCCGTTATCTGGAGCGAATGGCCCCAGGAGTCACAGATGAATCATGTGTGGATGTTGAGCTTTTTCTTCTGCTGCTGTGCATCAACGTCGTCGATGAAGAGCGGGGCCTCTTACGTGGAGATTTTCACAAATCCATCAGGCTGGAAGAAGAATCTTCACGAGGGCTACAGGAAAACCAGTAAAAAAAAAAAAAAAACCCTCCTGACGGAACCAAAAGTTTGCTTGTCTGAATCACTTGTTCCTTGGCTGGGCCCCTGAAGTGAGCGACACTGAAGGAAAATCAGCTGAATTGGAGCAGAACTCGTTCCCCTTTATGTGCCAAGAAAAGAACTCCTGTTGCATCCTGTCCTGATTGGCCGAGCAGGGTCCCAGTTGCCAGGCAACCAGCCAGCGGCGTATGGGGCCCAGCTGACAGACAGCTGCTGATGAATCCGGGGCGGCGGGCAGAGGCAGGAAAGGGTTGTCCGACCCCCTTTTCACATGCCTCGCATGTCCTGAGGTCCCCGACACCAGCGCTCACGTATACCACACACATCATTAATTCGCTTCCTTATTATGTGTGAAGTGTCCTCCCACGGGGGGTCAATGCAATCAGGTTAGACTTAGACATCCCCCGCCTCTTACACCACCAGCCACTGACTAATATTTACACAGCGAGGGGAACGAACAGAAAACGTAAGCACGGCACACGGTCTCAGAAACGTCTCCTCTTTCGCTCTGCCGCATTTGAGGTTTTTCTTTTTCGAAACATGGAGGACACGGAGGTGTAAAGACACAGATGGCATCCACACAAACATGACAACCACGGGGTGGAGTGTTGATTGCTGTGCATGAGTCACGCTCAGGTCACACTTACAGATCCTGCACAGCGAGCATCCCGCTCAGAAATTAAATGAGGGCAGAAGCCGCAGAAGCGACTTCCATTCTTATTTCCAGTCGTTGCAGTACGCTCTCCGGCACGCTGACCATTGAAGTGTTTAATTTTGCTTTGAAGTGATCGTTTGGGGTTATTTGACTTGTGATAGTGTGAGGTATCACGTCCAACAGATTCAGATCAGCTTGCTCCACCTTTAGAGCAACAGCCGGGGACACTGAAGGCTAAGGGGCAAAGAGTTTACTTTGAAGTGAAGGCTTTGCATTATTTAGAATATTTTCACGACTCCAGCTTAGCTTTAAAAGAACTACATCTTCTTTAACAGTTCAACTACAATATTTATGCCCACACATACAGTAGGGCTACTTCAATTGTTCCCAAACGGAACCAAAGAAAAGGCTGCTGACAGCAGATAAATCCATCACACAGCCCCACGTCGAATAACCCAAACTATCACTTTAAGGTCCCTGACGCTGCATCCATGCGTTGCTATGGTGATGCAGTGTTATACTACTTTTATTGTTCGTCCCAATGCTCCCGATGCTGCTGTTGCACATTTTGGGGACGCGTGATAAAAGACACTGTCTTTAATGTGGCCTGCGTTTGAGTCTGTGTGGCTCTCTGCGCAGCAAATGGTGCAAATGGATCAAAGCTCAGATTTCGGGGTAATTCTTACACTGCCAGGCGGTCTCCACACAATGTCAGTGGCAGAACCTGATACCTGGCAGTATCTGTTTTTGTAGACGAGATTCACTCAGCATTTATTCTTCGCCTCACAGGAATGGTTCACTGAATATCCAGTGCACTGCACCAGATGCAATCAAACTTGCACAGATTTTTCCGCACATTAGCATTCAACAGTAATTTGCAAAACACGACATCCATCATTTGGAATCATCATATAATCAGTGTCTGAAACTCACCCCAGGTTATATTTCACAAAGGCAAGCAGCACACAACCTCCAGGGCATGAGAGTGACACATTGCTCAGTATAATATCCCCATAAACCCCTCCATATGTTTGTCTGTCCATCTGAGCCTCATTCCTCCTTATTTGACAAAATATATGGATGATCAAGATCAGCTCCTTGCACCATGTCTGACATCTTCCACATGCGATGAATCTTGTTACGTGGGATAAACAAGATTGCCGGGCCGCTTGTTGGATGAGGGTCCGGCCCCTCAAGGTCTTTCAGCACTCCATCTCACTGGAGCCAACAAAATGATTGATGACGGCCCATAAAGGTTTTATGATGCCAATGTCAAAAGGCCTTGTACTCTCACCTGCTGTGATTTGTACGTTTCAGAGAAAGGATGGACCACCTGTCTGGTTTATCGTGGGAATATGCAACAAGGGAAGGAATAGTTATCCATGTCATATATTTCAGAGTAACCTGGATGTGTGTTTCTTTTTATTCTCCCTGTAAAGCGTCCGTGCAACATATTTCCTTGTCCAACAACTGGATTGTTTTTATAATCACGTCACAGCCATTAAAGCTTAGGCTCCTTATATGGCCCATCAAACTAACATGAATTATTGTTATTATTTAATTTTTTTTTGTGGTAATTTTCAACAGATGGCATGTATAAAATGCGCGAGTGGTCTCATCCCACCGTCCTCTCAACAATGCATTATTTCCTCCTGAACATTTTGTGCTCTGGGTTTCAAAGACAAAATGTCTTGGGGCTGCTGCGACGCCTGATAGGCAGCAGATATAAATAATTCAAGGAGTAGCAAGGGCAGGATACACACAGAGTCCTGGGAGACTGGAAACCAGAACGTTTCACCAGTGCTCCACTGGTTATTTGGACTGGTGCAGTGAGGGAAGGAGCTCTTGCGTCTTCCTCAGAGGCCTCTGGAAGGTTTCGATGCAGGATGATTCTTGTATGTAAAATAATACTGCAGACTTTATTAAGGGAACAAGAGCTACCCGCAGCTGAGGATGTAATTGGCTGGAGCTAAAGTCCTGGTTAGAGAATATGCTTGGTACTACAAACAGAAAAAAAAAAAAAAAAAAAAAAAAGCCCGCAGCGAGGTGATTACCTGCATGTGCTGCTGGAGGGGAAGGAGGTGCAATATTTTGGAGAGAGGCTTCCAGTCGGCAAAATGAACAGAAGCGCTCTATCCTTTAGGGATGGGTGACAATAGTTTCATGTGATGGCAGGTCAAGACACTGAAACATCAGTATGAGCGCAGCGAAAGCACCAGAGGAAGAAGAAAATGGGAGAACCTCAAGGAAAGAAGGATAATGGAACAATGAATGAGCAGATAATTATGAGTCATCTGTAACGCCGAAGAAACGTTACTCGAATCCGCTGCCAAGGAACTTCCATTCCCCTCCGATGGACTCCAAAAGTGCATCCTTCCTCCAGCAGCAGCAGCACCGGACACTATATATAGTTCTCACAGCAGAAGTATAAATAACACGCCCAGGCAGGCTGATTAAGTCTTCTCAAGAGTGCAAAACTTCAGAATTGAACAGAAAGCCTAATTAGCCAAAGCCTTCAGCCATGAAATGGGAGCAAAGCTTGGCACAACATGTGACTCAGTAGATGCATGCATGCAAAACTGCTGTCGACATGTAATCAAGAGATATCGCCGTGGAAGGAAGCGGCCAAACAAGTTGGCGCTCATTGATGTTTGCTTCCTTGAACCCTGAAGACATCAAGGTGGAAATCGCAGCGTTTATTCAATTTCCATGTGGTTTGGTGTGTCAGAGTTGTTAAAGGGTCAGTTCAATTACAGAACCATTTTATCTCTTGACCCTCATGGTTTCTGCCCCGGAGAGCAGGATTAAAGAGAATGGAAGTTTCCTTTGACTGGAAATAAAAATGAGCTTGATGAAGAAAGAACAAAAGACAACTGATCTGCGACAAAATGGAACTTATTCTTTTGTCATTGGGGGGAAATTTCCAAGACCGCACCACGTGGAGTGGTTAAAACTCCATCATGGCGTAAAACAACATCATGAAATAATCTAATGGTTCTTCAGGTCAGAATGAACCTGAGCTGTTGGTGCTAATTTGAGAAATTGGTTAGCATGAACACGGTCTCTGCTTGGTATGGAGAAAATATTTGAAAAAAAAAAAAGAAGAAGAAAAGAACAAAAAAAGGTCGTCTCCAAAAAGAAGACAGACAAAAAGGTGAATTGTTTCTAGCAAACAAAGCTGCTAAGAAATATTTACCTCTGAATAAAAGCTGTAAATTATACCATACCATAAATCTGTGGCTGTGCGAGCAGCCAGGGAAGTATTGTCTCCAAACTTCATCATGTACTGTGGCGGTCTGGCCGACGGTCTCTCCTCGCTGTCGGTGCCAAGAATCTGACAGATACAGTATACTGTCACTCACTTCCCGGTCTAAACCCCAGTGTCCCTCTGCCACCAGCCTGGCCCGGCTCCAAGGAAGAATTTCTGAGTTTGTTTCAGTCACAGAAATGGACTTCTAGGTCGCAGCCACCTAGAAACAACTGTGTGATTTAAAACCCCTTTCAGGCAGACACCTTTGCAAAATGCATCATTTAAATATGGCCGTGGGTGGTCTGCACCTATAGCTCAGTATTATGATGAGCATATTCAAAAGGAATAAAAAAAAATAAATCACATTACAAACCTCATACCTAAATAGGTGAACTAATTCAAAAGGAAGAGACAATTAAGAGGAGGGCGACAGCAATGGGAGTCTGGTGCAGAGGCATCCGAGCATGTAACCTCTGATCCTCAGTGTTTCTGTATCAACACACAACTCTTCTGTCCATACAGCCATGGCGCTTTTACTTTCCTCTCCCAACCACATCAGCCCTAAGCCACATTAAATTTAGGCTCCCTGCTGCAGGAGACGCTTTTCTCTGGCCTCTTTCCTTTTTTCTCGTCTGTTCAAAGAGCAGAGAAAAACCAAAACGGAGCCCACGTCCGTCCGTCTGAAGGCTTTGTTTTTACTTTGAAGAGGCTGCAACAGCTCCTCTAATGTAAGGCAACAGCTTTGATGATCCGCAAAAGGTCATGTAATTAACACATGATTCACGTTTCCTCTTAAAGATATGATTTGGCATTTTGGATAATATGCTTTTATGCTTTTAGATGAGAGGATGAATGCCTCTCTCACGTATGGGTGCTTAGCATGGAGCCAGGAGGCCTGCAGCTTAACTTAGCATAAAGACTGTCAAGTTGTCATGCGTTGTACTGGTTAGCGCCACCTAGCAGACCATGCTAACTGAATAATTGCCGACGGCTCTCACTGCTAATCCTCGTCTCCGCCAGTAATGGTGTGATTTTCGGTGATTTGCAATTTCAAATTGAGGCCTTTAAGTGGCAAATCGTCAGGGGAAACGTAGGATTTAAAGTTGTCGCCTCCAGTGGTAGAAGGTCATTCGGTAGTCCTTCCTTCCCTTGAGACGATCCAGAGCAGGAAGAGAGCTAAATGCGTTTTAAAGCCCTGAACATTTGCTACTTAATCACGGCAGGTCAGACTTTATTGATCCGTGGCGGCCTTTGCCCAGGGTCGAGCTCATTGCAGTGGATTTATACCCTGACCATGGCGGGTGCCTTCCACTCAGGCCCCCAGTGACCAGACTACATATGTGTTTGACTGGAAACTGATTGGCAAAGACCAAGGACTTGTATACCTGGTTTAAAGCCATTTTTTCATGTTAGGAATTAAAAACAAAGTTTTTGTTGTAGCGACTGACCAAAGCCAATGACATAAAAATGTACTTCCCGCCAAAGCGTTTCATCTGGAGCTCCATTTGATGCTAAGCTATTAGCCTCTTGATCTCCTGCTCTGGCTGACGGAGACGGCAGACTGAGGTCTGATCCAAACAGTTGGCAGCGATCTATTCTGTCAGGCCCGTGTTGTGCAGCAGTGAACACACACACAGCTCTGGGAAACAGGATGAAATCGACTTCCTCCTCATTAACAGCACAACGACGTATGGAGAAGTAAAGGTCAGTCGCCGTGGCTGCAGAGAATTTTAATAACCCGCCGGTCGACTAGAAACCCCACGTGGAAGCCAGAGAGAAGCCTGTTGAGCACAATCAAACAGCGCTCTCTTGGTGGGGCTGCCTGGAGGGGGGGGGGGGCGCGGACTATAGCTCGAAAGCAAACCTTTAAAGGCAACTCTGCTCTTCATAGACAGATATGATCCTGTTTGGATCAGGCAGAACAAACCTGCCGCTGCTATCTGTGAAGAACCACGATCCAGAGAAGTTAGCAGATCTGCTCACCTTTAGGTACTCGAGTCCTCGTTTCCATTTTTCCTCCATACTTTGCTGCCCCCCATAATTTATTCATGACTATACCTTCTGGTCAGGCCATCCTCACAGGAAAGGCAGGAGGAGAATCAATAGAGGCTGACAATAAGAAAAGCTCTCCCTTCTCTCTCCAAATTTATTTCATAAATAAATTTCAGTCGTACTAAGAGCTGTCTCTAGAGGAACACAACTTTTTCGAAACTTTGCTTGTATGTGAATCACTTCTTTTTAGTTATTAGTTATTATTATTTTTGAAACTGCTGCCCACTTCACACTGAGCGACGTCTCATTTGGCTCCACATAAAATGGGAATTACTTTAAAATATTATTGATGTTAGACTTCCAAGTCTAAACTAAAAGCATACAGTTTTTCTCCAACTGTATTATGAGTTTATACACTTTCTTCCTACAAAAACTGAAAGATGCAATATTTTACATAGCAAATCATTTTCTGGAATCCCACGTCATGTGAATTCAATATAAGCTCCTTGTTTTTGAAGTATCTTCAATGCATTTCTTTGACGGTTTTGCCGTCAGTGTGCATTCACAGCAATATTTCTGCTGCTTCACAGAAACCCAAGAAAACGCTGACTTCAAGGATTGATTGGTGCGAGAGAGAGGGGAATTCACATCAGGTTTCCTCCTTTGTTTGAGGTTCAAAGGTTATTGGTTTTAATGCCAAAGACTAAAAAATAGAAGGAAAAAAATAGGGATATTAAAAAAAATAAGAAGAGGTGAATCATATTTTACCCAAAGCAGGCTGCAGTCCACCAGTTTGTCCCAGGGAACATGACAGCTATCTGAAAACAGTACGCTGATGAAATCGGCCTTTACCTCACATTAAGTATTGTTGATATGTCCCGCCATCCGTCCACCTGTCTGCGAGCGCTTTATTTTCCCAGAATGACACAGCAACGCCATGAAGATGGACAGGTAGACAGACAGACCGTCCATCAACCCTGACACACCAGACAGAGATGGACTTCAAACAGCTGCTATTGATCTGAAAAGGTAGAATTGGTGACAGCTTATTTATTTATTTTGTGGCATTTTGCTTTCAATTTGTGATATTTATGTTTAGTATAGAATATTATTTCTATATTCAAACATCGGTGTCTTTAGCTCCACATTACAAGCGGTGCATCATTCAATAGCATGCTAGCAGCACTTCAGAGATCGCTCACATAAAAGTGGATTATTGTGTTTAAAGTCCTCGGAGCAGATAGTGGTGATTTTGGAACAAAGACACTCTGAATGAATGAGTCAGCACACGGGGTCAGGGGAAGAAAGCAGGCTTTAATCTGTGCTGGCTGGGGGGCAGCCGGAGAGAACTGGAGAGCCATGACGAAACTGGAATTAGGAAAAACTCACACCCAGTTCTGCACAAACATTGGTGAACCCCTGAGAGTGTTTAATCACCGCGCTGAGGGATTCATGTTATACTTCTGAAGCACGCTAAAGAATTCATTCATTTCATTGTATTTATAATCTAAATGTGCTCCGAAAGCATACGGCACTACTATTTGATGTGGAAAACAACTTTTTTTTTGTTTATTTGTCTTCTTCACTATTTCTATCAATTTTATTTTACTCTAAATCACAGTTTTATCCAAAAACACATATCCACCTCCTTATATGCTATCACTGGCTTCATTATTATATTCACATATTTAGTTGGAGTCACATATTCACACTTTAAACTGTTTTACTTTTTTTCTGCTTCACATATCGCACTCCAAACTAACAAACTACAGCAAAAATTTTACACCTTTTATTCATGGGAACAAACACAATGTGGCTCGATACTCCATTGATGCTCCCATTGTTTATTTATCTAGTTTAAGTGTTTTTCTGCAACAACAAACAGAAAGGAGGGTCTTTATCTAATTTTGAACCAGACTGGAAGTACATTCCTATTTGAGGAGGTGTGGAATTTTTTTTTTTTTTTTTAATCTCTTCTCAGGACCTAAGGAAAAGGAATGCAATGAAAACAATGAACAAACTGAAAAACAAATTTAAGGGATTAGTCATTCTCACATACGGTGATTTAACTGTGATGTAGATTGCAGCCGCTTTAAGTAATACGATTATTAAATCATTATTATTATCTTGTTACGCATCATTAAATCAAGCTTGTCAGGTTCAGACAGGCGGGAAAAGTTATAAACCAAATCACAACATAAAAGCGAACGCTGCTCTCACATTGGTTCATCGACAGTATTTCAGAGTGTTAGCGAGGGGAAGTGCTTTGTTGCAGCAGGCTTCACCACAGACACTGTGATTTAATCTCAGTTATGAGGCGTGTGTTTGATATTAGTGCTCACTGGCTTTTATGAGCTCGGTCCCCTCCATCATCGCAAACATGTTTCATAAGCAGCCTCCCAAGTATCTTGACCAAATAACAGATAATTCAGCCTCTGCCGCTGGTCGATTCAGATTAAGAGGCTGCAGAGGGAAATAAACATGACCTATGCTGCACAGCCGTGTTGGAAGAGCAATTGTTTGTCGGGCTTGACTCTTAGCGGTGGGTGGATTCTAGGCAAGGCAAGTTTATTTATAAAGCACGTTTCATTATATTAATGAATAAGTAGCTGTTTGGATAAGTTCAGAGAAGTGCAGTGCTGATTTCACCTCCACTGGCAGTTTGTTCCACTTGTCTGCAGCATAAAAGATAAATGCTGCTTCACCATGTTTAGTCAGGACTCTGGTCTGGACTAGCTGACCTGAGTCCGGACTAAACTGAGGTTTACATTCTCCAAACATATCAAAGATGTATTCTGGTCCCGAACCGTTCTACTGGAGAAATGTGCTCTGATCTCCATCACAGAAATCAAGTCTACTGGAGATGAATGCGTTGATGCGCCGCTCTCGGCCTTTTTGGGTGACGAAACCTTTAATTCTGTTTATGTTCAATGGGATCTTCACTGCGTCCATTATAGAAATACATCCAGAGAGGAAACTGATGGAGAACATCAGTTTCTTTGGATCAAGGTCACACATTTGATGACGGACAAATACTACTTCACAGCCAGCAGGCAGCAGAGCAAAGTGATGCACAAACAGAAACAACACGGATCCATTCAAAAGGATCTCAGAAAGACAAAAACAAGTCTAAACATATTGTTTTGTGAGGGTAAGGAAGATGATTACTGATGTTAAACAAGAAACACAAAAGCATTTTTACAATGCTGATAGACCAAAAAAAAAAAAAAACGTCCAAAATGGTGTCCAACAATTCAGTGCATTTAGTTTTTTTTTCTTCTTCATTGTTTATGTTCACATCAGTTCAAGCCTCCAAATCCAGCGGAGAGATTAAAGAAACAGTGGGAGCGGCTCCAGATGTTTGCAGTCACTCCTGCTGTGTCACACCTAAAACATCTGTCTTGCACTCTCCACTTGTTGCCTTATTCCTGCCTATGGCTTCAGCGGACAGCCAGAAATGTCCATTTGCAGGAGGGGATTAAATTACGGCGCCGGCGCGGTGCAGATGTTTCCAGTGTGATATTTCATCAGCAGTTTTATTTGTAAAAAAAAAAACAAAAAAAAACAAAACTGCAATGTAGCAGGAAGTTAGTAGCATCTGTCTCTGCCTTTTTTTTTTTTTTTGCTCTCTGTATTTTCAGTCCAGCCAACTCAGACATCCGCTGGGCAGGGAGGAGGCGTCTCCTAGCAACTGTATCCAAGATGATGCATTTGGTCATCCAGCGTTTTTTTTTTTTTTTTTTCCCTGGAGTAGAGTACTCTGGCACAGCGCTGTGGCGAGTCTGATGAACTCTCCCAAGGATTAATTCACACGTGTTCAACAAAAAGGAAAGTAAATAAGGTTAAAATTTAACAAACAAGTAATTCTTAGGACCACACAGACCCAGGAGGACTAGATGAAGGGTAGCGTATTGAATGAGTTATGCCTCACCTATTATTCCCAGCAATGAGGGGGAAATGGTGTCGTTGACTATATCACAGCTCCGTCAAATTAATGCAGCACAGTAAAGCAAAGCCCTTCATCATGCAGGACATAAAATCCCCGGCTGGACAGATTTACATTGATTGAGCACACTGAGATGAGCTGAACACAGCCCCCTCAGGTAGTAAAGTGCCACAGTCAATCACCCATCAGACCGTCATCACAGCTGTACCCCCGGCTCATCCAGGGCCCGTCGAGCAGCTTCCTATACAAGCTGTCCGGCCGTATGCGCACTGTGGAGTGAGAGGAATGCAAAGCTCTGTTAATGTTAGGACAAGGAGTTCAGCAAGCTGAGAGTCTGGACAGAACGGGGTGTTATTAGGGTCTAATCCGGAGAGCGAGAACAACACGGCCTTTAGAGATCCATTCACAGGAGCCAAAACACTCCCTCTCTCTCTTCGTCTCAAGCAGTTTTGGCTCATCTGATAAACCTGGACAGATAAGTTAAGTCTCGGGCCGTTTCACTTCAGCCTGGCCGCAGATCTGAGCCAGCTGCCTCCAAAGAAAGTGAGGTGTCTCACAGTGGGAAAGCAAAGAGAGTGCTCTCGTGTGTTTGTGTGTTTCAGGCCCATTTAGTCTTTTAAAACGATCAAAACCACGCCAACATCACCGTGGTGACTCAGTAGCTCCTCCCTTTCCGGAACGAGACATTCACTAACCCTGAAAAAAGGTGGTTTGACATTTGACATCCACCCTGCCTGCAAAAGGCCTGTTTACCCTCAAGCTTTATTTAATGTGTGTAATGATGCATATTCGATTTGAAAGCGGTATTTATGTCTTCTGAGGATCTTTGTTCTTATCGTCGCTGTTCGATTTGTAGTCTGCATGTCAGACTTGTGATGCCCAGACTCTTTAATATGCTCGACGAATACCAAACCTTTTACAGCTCACTGAAGGATTTTATACATGCTGTGAATCACACACGTGTCCATGACACCGCTTCGAGCTTTTTCTGCCTTATATATGGCATGTGCCCTCCACAGACGCTCCGACAAATAGTCATTTATCACCAAGATGCACACTTGATGTCTCTGTAAAATTGTAATAAATGACGCTTTGTGCATCATGTGGTTGGCTCTGGATATTTGATGGATACAGCAGAAAAGGTCAGAGGTAAACCAAACAATGATAAATACATGATGCCATTTCAAATACGATATATTTGAATCCATATTAAATTCCTAAAGAACTGTGAGCCTCTTGAAATTCGATGAGGGCAAACAGAACATTGCCAGATTGAATCTCCAAAAAGAGCTCTAACATTAAAGGGAACTAAAAGGGAAAATGACGAGTGTACAAATTCACCAGCTAATTTTTTTGACAGCTATTTCTGTCTGTCTTAATGACTGTGGTAAAGGCTTAGTTCGGCATTAGACATCTTCGTGCTTAAAAAGCCGTAGTTGTGGTTACAAATGTACATGATTAAATATTGAAAAGAAGAAAAAGACATTGTGTTTAGAAATGGAGCAGAAAATGAAATGTTTAAGTCACCACAGTTGCCATTCGCATCATAGACGAGTCAATAAAAAAAAAACCCCATCATATTTAACGTAAATTATACAAACCTGGCTCAAAATTTTAAAGGTACTTCCTCCATCAAGATCCAATCCTGTGACTAAGATCAGCAAAATTGGATGAGGGCTTTTTGCATCATTCATCTGACAAGCAAACAAGCAAACCACCAAACAGACGTCGATAAAATCCAGCCTCCTCTGTGGAATAGAAAAAACAAAACAAAGCCAAAAAAAAAAACTATTACATGGCAGGAAATGGAAAATACTTCTGTCCTAAAAGCTACAAGACTGAACAACGTGTGTTTGGACGCTCACCTCTGGATCTGTGTCCTTTGCGAACAAACAGCCAAATAAAAGCAATTAGAGTCTCTTTTAGTTTTATTTCAAGTCCTTGAAATGCATCCAGGTCATTGACATTTGCATTGGCAGGCTGAGATGTGAGCAGAGATGAATCTGCCACCCCCAGACTCCATCACAGTGTAAGTAACACCGTGTAATTACAGTTTCACTCAGGCGAAATCAATATCTGCTGAATGAGAATGAGCTTTAACAAGTAATATATTATGTTGCATTTAAATGGACAGCGTTCATGCCTTCTTTAATGCTCACGTAAGTTCACAAAGGAGTCTTCTGAGGGAACAACTACACTAAATTAATTGGGCTGTACTCTATTTTAACTATGTTTCACTTTCTCATGAAGAAACTGAACCAAACTGAACCGCAATCGCAAATTGTGTGCAGAACAAATAACAAGCTGTCACCTGTTGGTTTATTAACGGCTGCTTTGAATCCAGAACAAACCAGATTTGGAGTAGAAAGCGCTGCTCAGGTGGATCCGACTTGCTGTACCCTGCTTGTCGGGCAGGACACCAAGACGTTTGTATTTATTTCTACTTAAAAATATGATAAAACGTGTCAGTCAGGTAAACGTCGGCTGCCAGAGCAAATTGGCACGACTAGAACACATGAACGGCCTGCAGGGCAACATGCAAAACGTCTCTGCAGCTCATTCTGCTGGTGAACAACAGGTGCTTTTGAAGACACTGAATTCAGCTGGAGGCCCATGAAATGCCCGACGACACTGTTACAGGCTGATGGATTTCAAAAACAGTGGCGCAAACATGTAAACGTGACAATTACATCCATGAGTCAGGGGGCCATCTGTGAAAGAGGAGTACCTTCACGACAAATGATTGCAGTCACTGCTGGCCATTTCGTAGAGAAAGCGGTGAATTATTAACTGTATTAACTGCCGTCTGGACCGCTGGGGTCTGTATCGCCAGGCAGCAGAGACCTTGGTGTTTATGGACACTTCAGATATGGGAGAGACCTCCGTTTGCCAGAGAAGGCTTTGAATCACAGCCTTTCTTTTCTGTCTGAGGGCTCAAGAGACCGCCGCATCAAATTTGCCCCCAAAATTTTGGGCAGCGCGTCTCAGCTTATTGCAGATTTATCACTCCGACATCTGCATACGTTGGTACTTAAGTACTAAATCAAACCACACTCTGGGCTGGAACCTGTCGACTGGTTGCATCTTTGTAGTATCACCCCTCCACCACCTCGCATCCATCACATCTAATGCATATGGCCTTATGTGATGATCCTGTTCCACATGCTCTGCTAAATTTCTGTTTGAAGCGTTCTGGAAGGTGAAGTGTGCATATGTGAGCCAGAGTCAGCGCAATAACAGATGGGCTATCAGACGTGACCTGAATGCTAAAAGCACGGCTCACATCTCTGCCACCTGACTGTCAGTTCAAGGCTCACAGTGAGCTTTTTGGTAAGTATTTAACATTATTTCCACTCATGATAATGTCTTTTTGTATATAGATGGCTGGATTATAAGACCAGGTAAAGAGGAGGAGCAGAAGCCAGCCTCTTTTTGAACTGTCAGACGGGTTCAGCAGTAAATAAAGCAAATCAAAGACAGTGCTGGAACAGAAACTGGCCTGGAAGCAGATTTTAAAGGAAAACGCCTGGTGCTACAAATATATATAAATATATATATATATGCGCCTGTGTGTTGCTGATTAAAATGGCCTCCAAATGAAACACGTCTTTCTCTGCAAAGAGGCAGAACTTGTTTACGCTTTCATGTGATCATTTATTTTCTTTCCATATCCCCAAGCGTTCACCGGTGCTGTTGGTGTATGCATTAACAGAACAGTATACATCTGTGTGTGAGGGTTAATTAACTCCCAGGACACACACACACACACACTGTGTGAGAATAAGGCTTGTAATGTGCTCCATGCATACAAAGACATACGAAGTCTCCATGAGGGCATGAAGGGTGACTTCTCTTCTTGTTCACTTCCAGGGTGGGGGTCATCCACAAGCACAGAGATGAATCAGCAAGAGCTCAGCATGTTTTCATGTCACGTCACATTCAGATCCAGAACTTTTGAGGATAAATCCTGTAATTAACATGGTAATTTTCTAATTCAATTATAATAAAATCTCAGTTTGTCCAGAAAGCCTCCCCTGTATGTCTTTGTCCTGAAACCTTAAAGTTTACAGCAGCTGATGTACAGAATGGAAGAACCTCCAGGAGCCTCCTGTCAGTGACTCAAGGGAAACGTTGGGGGTATATTCCCTTTGTGTTCAACTTTGCGTGAGATGAGTTGAGGGGAGTGGCGGCTGGGAGCGAGTGTCTGAGGCCCTGTTGGCCTCTAGTCGACTGGGCTGAGGACTGTTGGGGATCCCAGCAGAGGCAGAGGAGCCAGGCTCACGTCTCCGGGGGCCGGTGTGACAGCTTTGGGGGAGGTTTCCTCCCTGACAGACGGCTTAAAATTCACAAATATGTGCCGGGATATTCCCACTGCGAAGCTCAAGTTGTACTTTCAACCACAACGGACTAAATCAGGAATAAACTAGTTGTGAGTATGAAGATGAAGCGGGATGGGATTTTCATCAAGGTTCAGATGTTTATAGTCAATGAAAGAGTTCCCTCTGCTGGCCAAAGAAAGACAAACAGCCCAGCTACGATTTCACTTTTTCAGAAATAACATTGGGCTTATTTAGACTGGTGTCATGATTGACGCATTCAATTCTATAATTTAATTGACATACTGAACTTAGTTGTATCATATCTTTTCATTTGCAGAAACATCTTCAGGGAATTAATGCAGCTTTCACCCAAACTTCAAGGTGACCTCCTAAATTATGGCTGTTGCCCTGTGAAGACAATAATCTAAGAACTTGTCAAGGGAATCCTTTCACAAACGGTACAGTTGTTCGCTTGGATTAAAGCATCAGAAATAAGTTACCCTTACATGAGTTCAGTGCAGGAACTCATCCAACCCTAAATGTGCTGCAGTTCACTTGTCATCGCCTGGAAGGCTTCTGGCTTTGCTCAGGCTGGGCGGGTGTTGACGGAGCCAACGACATGCAGCAGAAAGTCACACAACTGCACAAAATTTCTGTCCTGAGGAGTTGAAAAGGGCGAAATTGTTGTGCTGCTGAGCAAAAGCAGAGTTATGCAGAGGCCTAAGCTGAAAAATGAAGAAGGTGACGGGACTGAAAAGGAAGCAGTGTATCTCCGCAGGGAGATAGGCCTGCTGCCCGCTGTGTCGTTCATCATTGGCATGGTGGTGGGAAGCGGCATCTTCATCGCACCCACAGGAATCCTGATGAACAGTGGGAGTGTGGGACTGTCCCTGCTGGTGTGGGCGCTGAGCGGAGTCCTCTCTCTGTTTGGTAAGTCTTCCTCTATCGTCTGTCATGCACATAGAGCAGGGGTCACCAACTGCTGGAGAGGTGTGCAGGAAACATCTAAAACATGCAGGACAGTAGCTGTCCAGGACCGGAGTTGGAGACCTCTGACATAGACGATAATTAAATAGAATTATTATTCATCACATTTAATGTTCATTTCCAACATTTAAATCGTTTTTGGAGAATTTAATCTCATGAAGTGTATGTAAATGCAATAACTG
Organism: Echeneis naucrates; assembly: GCF_900963305.1. Lineage (NCBI taxonomy): Eukaryota > Metazoa > Chordata > Actinopteri > Carangiformes > Echeneidae > Echeneis > Echeneis naucrates. The sequence continues at coordinate 3,513,531 of NC_042533.1, forward strand.
ATTATTTCTTACCCCTGAAAAGTTTATAATCTATGTCACAGACAGACACATAGAAGTTTTTAGTGAACACCTTTGGGTACATGTAGATCTCAGTGTAGCTGTTTGTTGTTTGGATAAGTATTACCTGTCCAAACAGTTTTTCCTTATTAAAAAATTATGATAATGCTTAGTTACAAGAAATGTGCCAACTGCAAGATCTAGTTCCATACAGAAATGTAATATAGCAGATAAATGTCCCTGTATCAAAAGGGATGTGGAAATCCACAATATGTTGAAACCTAAACCCCTTCAGAAAACGTTTTTAGATTTTACATTTGTTTTACAATTATGACTTCAGAGTTGGAGGAATTATATTTTCAGGTTGTGTGACAATTTCTCAACATGGCTGACATCATATATGGAGCACGAATTCTTCTTCAAAATCTTTTTAGGGGCTCTGTGTTATGCTGAGCTGGGCACCACTTTTAGCAAATCCGGGAGTGACTACATTTACGTGCTGGAGACGCTGGGGCCCCTCCCGGCCTTCTTGCGGCTCTGGGCAGAGTACATACTGATCAGGTTGGTTTCCTTTTGACTTCCATAAAAAGAAAGTGGAGTTCCTGTTAGATCAGCGTTCTCCTCCTCCCAGGCCGGCGGTGGCTTCCTATGTGTCTCTGGCTTTTGGCCGCTATGTGGTGGAGCCGTTCTTCGCCCCTTGTGCTGCTCCTGTGGTGCTGATCAAACTTGCCAGCATCCTCGGAGTGAGTGAGTGGCTTTATGCATCCTCTTTTGTTTTTTTTTTTTAACCCACAATACCTTTCTGCCTCCGAATGCAATGACAAACCTCTTTGTGTTCACAGCATTTGTTGTAGCCATCAACTGCTGGAGCGTGACCTTGGCCTCTCGCGCTCAGGTCACCTTGACCTTCATTAAAACGTTCGCTCTGCTCCTCATCATCATCCCTGGCATCATCGCTCTGGCCAAAGGTGAGAGCATCGTCACCTCAAAGGACACAGGAAGCAATGATTGTTAGAACCTTTATTGGTAACGCTCACCTTCTTACTCTGTCTCTTTCTTCTCAGGAAAGACAGAAAACTTCCAGAATGGTTTTGAAGTTGATTTAATAACACTGGATAAGCTGCCACTGGCCTTTTATAATGGTCTATATGCCTACGGTGGATGGTAAAACACACCTAATGCAGCATGAGCACGAGTACAAATTCAACCAGCTTCCCTTTGTTAATTAACACGAAGAACAAATTTCATCCAAATGTTACCTATGTGGTTCTTCCTTCAGGTTTTATCTGAACTTTGTCACAGAAGAGGTCATTAACCCAAATAGGTAATTGCCGTTTTTTATCGGCTCTCCACTCACTTTGTCCATACCAGCCATGTTTCCTAAAAGGGGCCGTCATGTCTCCCTTTGCACATCCTGTCTTGGCAGAAACATCCCGCTGGCAATAATCTGCTCCATGGTGACGGTGACATTTCTTTATGTGCTTGTGAACGTGGCCTACTACACCGTGTTGACTCCCGCTGAGCTCCTACTGTCAGATGCCGTAGCCGTGGTCAGTGCTGCACTCAGATGGATCCTGAAATCAAATGGAAGGAAAAGAGTCTGATCCTGTGTGTGTGTGTGTGTGTGTGTGTGTGTGTGTGTGTGCGCAGACGTTTGCTAACCGTGCCCTCCAGGGATTATCCTCCGTTATCCCGATCCTTGTGGCCCTGTCCTGCCTTGGGGCTCTGAACGGAGGCTTCATTGGGTCACCCAGGTAAAGCAGGTGCAGAAAGATCAGAATTGTCTGATGGAGGCCTGAACGCTGACTGCAAATCTTCCCCGCTGGCTGTGCTGTAGGATGCTGTTTGTGGGAGCCAGGGAGGGCCACTGGCCGGCCATCTTTTCCATGATTCACATCCGCAGACACACACCTTTGCCTGCTCTGTTCTTACTGGTAAAACTAAACTAGCACCATTAAGCAAGCTGCCGGATTCTAATTTCATACAAATTGCTGGGCAATCAACCAAGCAATTTAGCGCCAACAATGAGCCCGCCTTAACTTACATGTCTTTTTACTCTAGTACCCTTTGGTGGTGCTGATGTTGATCACTGGAGAGATCTACCAGCTCATCAACTTTGCATCTTTTGCTGACTGGTTCTTCATCACCTTGGCAACCCTGGGGATGCTCATCCATCGGTATCGCTTCCCTCTCCAGCCACGACCTTTCAAGGTACGATTGTCTGTACGCACTGCGGAATATGTGCATTAATCATTCTGTACACAAAGCCAATACTTTGACGTTGTTTGCTCTTTTCCCTGATGGACAGGTACCTCTGCTCATCGGCGTCTCCTTCACAGCGGTGTGTTTCTTCATCGTGGGCCTGTCTCTGTATTCAGACCCCTGGAACACAGGCCGAAGCTTCGCTCTCACCCTGACTGGAGTTCCTGTCTACTATCTGACTGTCCACCGCTACCGCTTGCCCCGGAGATGGAGACGCTTCTTTGGTAAGTAGCAGGATCTGCAGAGGAGAAATGAACCTGTTTGCCACAGTAGCATGAGAAAAAGACAAATAGATAAATACACAACTGTTCAGTCAATACAATGGGCTACTACTTTAGCCCCGGGCTTCTGGCCTCTGGAGACGAAGCCTTGGATTGGATCATCGGTAAGAAAGGGAGGTATGAAAAATCTCTTCAGCTCTCGCATGTTTCTGACTCTGCTCTGCTCTGCAGACTACTGCTGCAAGCAACTTCAGATCCTGCTGGAGGTGATTCAGCAGGAAGTCCAGACGTGCTGAAGACGAGCCAAACCGCCTCAACAAAGTTGATGAGTTTGCAAGAAACATGACTTGTTGAGTTTTAAGTGTGTTTGAAATGTTTTAAGAGGAAAGAACGAGACAGCATTGCCATCCTGTGGAAATAAAGCAAAGTGTGGTCAAATAATGAAAAAGTAGAAAACTTAAATTGGAGGTAGAACATCTCAGCTGGGCTTTCACTAACATTTGACTCTGGGTGGACACAGTAGAAACCGGCAGAGTTAAATATCCATAATCTGTAGAGGAAAGACGCTTTTCATCATATCTCCCTCATTCGATCAACAACTGCTTGACATAATGGCTTGTATATGAAGATACAACATTCCTCTGCTGAAAATGAATAAAACTTTGAACTCAACTGTCTGTTCTTAAGTGTTGAAAAAGAGGAATTCTCTGTAAACCCGCCCCCAATTACTGAGACACTCAGCTGCTTGTTCTCCAAGCCAAACAAGGGTATTATATGATCCTGAATGGAAGACACATGAGAGTTATTTCACACCAGCGTCCTCGTTCATACGTCAGCTTTGGGTTTTTGACGTCTCCTGACATATTACTGCAGATTATCCTGACTCTTTGGTATGTGCTGCATGTGGAGGAATTTTAACAAGCAAGGCCACTCGCTGATGAAGTGAAGCTGTCAGTACAGTGATCAGTCAAGTGAAAACTGTGGAAAACAAGCTAATAGAGGCCTCCTTCTTTTTTTGTGCTGCTGTTGCTTTTTGTTGCCTTCTGTTCTGTGGCCTATTTCGAGCTAGCAGGAATGTAAACGTATTTTAGCTCCGGTTAAAGCAACAGCTGTGTGTGAAATCTGAGCGAAAGAGTTACTGAAAATTAAAAAAACAAAAAAATCAAGCCACCTGCGCATGGCTTGAGACGGGACAGGATGAAAATATCTCTTGTGGTTGAAAGCCGCCCTCCTGCAGTCTTTACAGCTGCCTCTACAACACCCTGACCTTTTTATCCCCGCCCCCTGTATCCAGAAGGCCTCAGTCAGGCTGTACACACAAATGTGGGAGCACATGCAAACATGCAAACAACATGATGCAAGCAAAGCCTGAAAACTGCCCAATTCCCCCGCCTGGAAGAGTGCTGGCTTTGTTCCCTGCTCAGAGTGGGCGGATGTCGTAGAAAACCAATGAGGAGGGGAAAAAAAGCATGCAACAGACACTATGGGGAAAGTGTGGGGCCCAGATTTTGGACAGCATTTCACCTTTCTATCTCAGCTTTTTGCACAGTCACTCAACCACTGGGAACTCGTGCCCGGAGGGTTGACTGTCGAGCAAAAAAATAAGAGGGAGAAAGAAAAAAGGTTTCTTCTGTTGTTGCGCTGCTGAGCAACATTTGACAACTTTTCTCAGAAGCAGAAACTCTGAAGCTGCAGAAAAATGGACGGGACACAGAGGAAGAAGGAGGAGGATGACAAGAAGAGGACGACAGAAGAGGAGGTGGTGCACCTCCACAGAGAGATAGGCCTGCTGCCTGCCGTGTCCTTCATCATTGGGACAGTGGTGGGAAGTGGCATCTTCATCGCGCCCAAGGGAGTGCTGATAAACAGTGGGAGCGTGGGACTCTCCCTGCTGGTGTGGGTGCTGTGCGGAGTCCTCTCTTTGTTTGGTAAGAGGCATGCCTGTAGTAAAGTCATGGTAAAAACCCAAAGCTCCGTTTTTTTAAATTTACATGGAGTACGATGACGAGAAAAATAATTACTCATCACATTTGTCGAAAAACTGTTTTTAAATAAAAAATAAGATAAATCTAACTAATTATTGCTAACTTCGATGAATATTGGTGACAGACATACCTCCCAGGGATGCTTCAATGAGTATGAATTCCGGTGACAAGGCAGTGGTTGGATGTTTGGCTGGGTGTGTGTGCTTTTGTAAAAAAAAACAAACAAACAAACAAACATCCATCTACCCATCAATCCTCTCATGGTAATTTTGGGTTGGGTCGTGATTGCAGCAGGCTAGGCAAGAAATTCCAGACATCCCTCTTCCCAGTAACACTTTCTGTCTCCTCCTGGGGGCATCCTCAGACATTCCCAGGCCAGATGGGACACATTGTCCCTCCAATGACCCTGAGGTCTCCTTCCAGCTGAACAAATCCTTCACAGGAAGGTGTCTGGGAGACATCATTACCTGAAACACTTCAATAAAGAAGAACAGAAATTAAGAAAATCAAATGTGCATGGACGCTTATCCTGTATTAAACCTCAAACAGGTTTCACCACAATTACAAGGCTAGAAACAAAAGCCAGTATAGTTCAAGACACATTTATTTGACAGAATCAAACTCATTGAAAATAAATGTGGCCTCTGTTAGAAACTTGTTCATGACCTTTCTCATGCAGAAATATAAAATATGGCACATTGATTGCTATGTCAACAGTGTTGTTGCCATGTGTCAACCTTCGGGGAAATATTATTGTCATCTATATGTTCATATACGTTCTCTGTAATTTTCTTGCTATGGGTGCCGCTTTTGCTGTTTTACAGACAAAGTGAATTCCCGCCAACTGAGCATATAGTGCTTGAGAACAAATATAACTGTCTGATCCATCAGGGGCTCTGTGTTATGCTGAACTGGGCACCACTTTTACTAAATCCGGGGGCCACTACACTTACCTGCTGGAGACGCTGGGGCCCCTCCCGGCCTTTTTACGACTCTGGGTGGAATTCATATTCATCAGGTTGGTTTCCTTTTAAAAAAAACAAACAAACAAACAAAAAGGACTTCTGGTTAGATCAGCGTTCTCCTCCTCCCAGGCCGGCGGTGGCTTCCTATGTGTCTCTGGCTTTTGGCCGCTATGTGGTGGAGCCGTTCTTCGCCCCCTGTGCTGCTCCTGTGGTGCTGATCAAACTTGTCAGCATCCTCGGAGTGAGTGAGTGGCTTTATGCATCCTCTTTTGTTTTTTTTTTTTTTAACCCACAATACCTTTCTGCCTCCGAATGCAATGACAAACCTCTTTGTGTTCACAGCATTTGTTGTAGCCATCAACTGCTGGAGCGTGACCTTGGCCTCTCGCGCTCAGGTCACCTTGACCTTCATTAAAACGTTCGCTCTGCTCCTCATCATCATCCCTGGCATCATCGCTCTGGCCAAAGGTGAGAGCATCGTCACCTCAAAGGACACAGGAAGCAATGATTGTTAGAACCTTTATTGGTAACGCTCACCTTCTTACTCTGTCTCTTTCTTCTCAGGAAAGACAGAAAACTTCCAGAATGGTTTTGAAGTTGATTTAATAACACTGGATAAGCTGCCACTGGCCTTTTATAATGGTCTATATGCCTACGGTGGATGGTAAAACACACCTAATGCAGCATGAGCACAAGTACAAATTCAACCAGCTTCCCTTTGTTAATTAACACGAAGAACAAATTTCATCCAAATGTTACCTATGTGGTTCTTCCTTCAGGTTTTATCTGAACTTTGTCACAGAAGAGGTCATTAACCCAAACAGGTAATTGCCGTTTGTTATCGGCTCTCCACTCACTTTGTCCATACCAGCCATGTTTCCTAAAAGGGGCCGTCATGTCTCCCTTTGCACATCCTGTCTTGGCAGAAACATCCCGCTGGCAATAATCTGCTCCATGGTGACGGTGACATTTCTTTATGTGCTTGTGAACGTGGCCTACTACACCGTGATGACTCCCGCTGAGCTCCTACTGTCGGATGCCGTGGCCGTGGTCAGTGCTGCACTCAGATGGATCCTGAAATCAAATGGAAGGAAAAGAGTCTGATCCTGTGTGTGTGTGTGTGTGTGTGTGTGTGTGCGCGCGCAGACGTTTGCTAACCGTGCCCTCCAGGGATTATCCTCCGTTATCCCGATCCTTGTGGCCCTGTCCTGCCTTGGGGCTCTGAACGGAGGCTTCTTTGGGTCACCCAGGTAAAGCAGGTGCAGAAAGATCAGAATTGTCTGATGGAGGCCTGAACGCTGACTGCAAATCTTCCCCGCTGGCTGTGCTGTAGGATGCTGTTTGTGGGAGCCAGGGAGGGCCACTGGCCGGCCATCTTTTCCATGATTCACATCCGCAGACACACACCTTTGCCTGCTGTGCTGCTGCTGGTAAAACAGTAACTTGACACTGTGAAATGTAGCAAGAGTATGTCAACACAATTTTTGTTTTCTGGGGTTTCAGCCACATCTCATACACTTAAACAGAGAATAGAGTTTCGTCATTACTACTATTTACTGTTCAATGTCCTGAAGTAACTTAAAATCATGTAATAGCATAAATGACAAGGTCATGCTTTTCCGTTCTTTACAAATATATTACTTGTAAGAAATAAATATTCACATGTATTCTTACATTATATAAAATACTTTGCGATCATCCACAAATTATACATTCAGAAATCCATAAATAGCAATTAGAATGAATAATTTTCAGTATATTGCCAAGAAAAAAGTTTGAAAAAGATAAATGTCACTGTTTATTTATCTATATGACCAGAAGAAGATTGAGAATGTGATTATACCTGTGTCCAGTACCCTTTGGTGGTGCTGATGTTGATCACTGGAGAGATCTACCAGCTCATCAACTTTGCCTCTTTCGCTCGCTGGTTCTTCATCGCCTTGGCAACCCTGGGGATGCTCATCCATCGGTATCGCTTCCCTCTCCAGCCACGACCTTTCAAGGTACGATTGTCTGTAGCTGATGTGCTGCACTGCGCAATATGTGCATTAATCATTCTGTACACAAAGCCAATACTTTGACGTTGTTTGCTCTTTTCCCTGATGGACAGGTACCTCTGCTCATCGGCGTCTCCTTCACAGCGGTGTGTTTCTTCATCGTGGGCCTGTCTCTGTATTCAGACCCCTGGAACACAGGCCGGAGCTTCGCTCTCACCCTGACTGGAGTCCCCGTCTACTATCTGACTGTCCACCGCTACCGCTTGCCCCGGAGATGGAGACGCTTCTTTGGTAAGGAGCAGGATCTTCTCAGCTTGTTGCTGCTAAATGAGTGAAAATGAGATGTCAGCTGCTTGGACATGTGACACGTTTGTGCATGACAATGAAAAGGAAAGATGCGTCTCACAGTTTGATGAAGGGGGGCCAAAGACATCATCCATTCTCCAGCTAAAGAAAAAACAGTTTATTAAAATGTACTCTTAATGAAAAGCCTGACTGGGACTCTGCTCTGTTTCCAGACTACTGCAGCAAGCAGCTGCAGATCCTCCTGGAGGTGGCTCGGCAGGAGGTCCAGACGTACTGAAGATGACCCAAACCACCTCAACAAGCCCTTGAACAGTTCTTTTGTTTACAAGTATAGTTCGCTGGAAACAGTCAGAGTATCTGACTCGTAGCGCTTTAGACAAAATTAGACGAAAGTCTTCAGAAACTATGGGCAGTGTTTATTCAAACTGAAGTAAAGTGTTGTTTTTAACACTGGTTCAACATCATCACACTGTTAACATACACTGATAAACCGTGCCACTCCTGGGGTTGTAAATGTAACTGAATCAAAGCGCTTCATGATGTACAAGTCATCAACACCAGAGTTTTATTGTAAAGTCATAGGAACACCAACATGCTATGAAAGGGGCCCTGAAACCACGCTGCTCCACTTCCCACATCATTCAACGTCAGCTGTAAACTGTTCAAGTTACTGCAACGTTAAAACTCTCCCACATAATCAAACGCGTGCTAACAAACCAGTAGCAAGTATATAATTTTATGACACATTTGTTCCGATTGAAAATACAATCTGCGCTCAATAAAAAGTATATATGAAGCATTTGTGTTTTCAAGATGATGTTAAATTTGTTGACTGTGAAGTGTTGGCATACAAGCTGAACCTTGCATTCTGAAGAACAAACACTATGAGGAATTTAAAGTCAAGTAAAGTGTTTGGTAATAAAGATAACCATCCTATTTCTGTTAGTGCTACTTGTACTTACTTTGACATTTTTTCTTTTTTAAATTGCTATCAATCCTGTGTCACAATCTAAAAATCTAAACATCAACTCCAGGAAGCTCACTGAACCGAATGGCAGAAAAGCATCTCGCTGGCTGATCAGGAAATATATAGTCTTACCATTTACATGTGTAGAAGCTAAATTATATATTAAAGATGTGCAAATCAACATACATATACATATACATAGACTCAGACATACAGTATTTATCTTCTCTAGCAAATCCTTCAAGGCTACAGACAGATTTGTTCAAACAGATAAGAAATCCAGGTTCACCAACCAATGAAAAACCAAAGAGGTGAAGAGAAACATCCAATGGCATGTGAGCAGCTTGCTAATTTGACTTTGCAATCAAAATTAAAGTGTTCCTGTCATTCTTTACACACAAGACAAAAATAATTTCCAACGGCAGCCAAAACACCCCCCCCCCCAAAAAAAAAAAAGCAAAGCAGATGCAAAAGAAAGCAAACTGTTCTAAACCAAAAGAAGCATTACATTTCAGCACAAATTTGAATTTTAAGAACACAGACACACAAAAAAGCGTCAAACTGGCCAAATTGAATCCAAAGTTGTGTCCTAAATTAAAGCCAGAGCAAAAGCAACAGCACCAAGACTGCAGCATACCAGACTGTTTTTATTGGGCGCTCCACCAGATGAAACAACAATATGTTAAATTATAGACATTTAGTCTTAACATTTATCTCCAAGCCAATTAACTCAACCTCCAAACAAAAAGCAAAGAATCTATAGTAAGATTATGCTTCCTGTTCTTGTTGATATGCTTATTTGGCTTAACATATCTGCATGTATTTGTCTCCTTGGCGTCTCTCGCTGAACAGGTTGATGAACCTCACTTATGACGAAACATCCGTGCAATATTTTCTTTATCTAGTTGTTATAGCCCCAATAGATCAACAATCCAAAGTTCAGTAGTTGATAATTTTCCCTACATTTGCATCTGCTTTGCTGTTTCGGTGTGGGCCGTCCCGCCCATAGTGTTTTGGAAAGGATAGGACTGTGCCATGTAAATAAATTGAAATGTGATTTTGGCCCCAGGGCTACTTAAACTGTGGGATGAACTCAGACCAGCTGATGTTAGCCATATCTAGGTCTTCATCGTCCAAACCAGGGAAGCTAATGTCCACCAGTATTTTGCTCAGGCTATCGTTCATGGTATCCAAAACAAGGCCCTCTGTGATCGAGCGGTTAACCGGCGTGACGCTTCCCGTCTGAAGCAGCTCTCTGGAGCAGCTACTTCTGAGGTGTTCGATGGGAGAGTCAGTCGGTCCGGTTGCTCTCGGGGGAACAGATGTGAGCAGCTCTCTGGGGGAGTTAAACAGAGGCCAGTCTTTAAAGGGGGTGCTGCTGAAGCTGAACGTGGTGTAGTCATGCCGCGGGGTGACAGCTGGACCACCTGGTGTGCGAATGGGGCTGAAGTCCAACAAGTTCTGGCTCCCTTTTCCCACAGGGGTCACTTTCCAGGGCTCGGCTAAGACATTTGAAGGGCACTTGCTGGGCGTTGAGGAGGCCAGGTGGCTGCTACTTTTTATGGGGGTCTTGAAGGAGAACTCTCGATCGGGGCTGTGCGCCACATGCCGGTTCTCATCTAGTTCGCTATCTTGCATGTCATGGAAAGTGGAAGCGTCAGAGGCAACACCAGAGTCAAAGAAAGTGTTTTCAGGGCAGAGGAGGACGGGCTCCTCATGTACAGAGTGAACCAGGCGCTGTTTACGCCTAGAGCTGCTGGCCTGTCTCTTCGGAAGGGCTCTAGGAGTCTCACATGTAATCGGGACACACACTGGCTCCTCCTTAATCTCTGCCTTTATCTCCTGGCCATTGCTCCTCTGAGGATACACTGCCACAGCCGGGGTATCACTTTGTGTCACCTGTCAGACAACGCAATTCACATTTGAACTCCACATACTCAAATACCTCATGAAATCTAATAGTTCTAATAGTTCGCAGTTGGATTTGGCTGTAATACTTCTCAGAGTTTTTACCTTAGGAGCTATCCGCACCCTCTTGGCTCCCCGTGAAATGTTCTGTTTCTGCTGCGAGCCAGCAGGTTGAAAGGGGGCTGCCGAGGATGGCAGGTACACAGAGGAGGCAACGGGAAGCTGGATAGGGACCAAGTAAGAGTCTGTTCGAGGGAGAAGTGGCTTCATCCTTCTCTCTGGACACAGAAAAGACAAGCAACAACTCAGAGGCAGGCACTGCAATGACATTTTCAAAAATTAAAATAAATAAATCTATTTCTGTCCAATGGCCAGCTCCAAGCTGCTCTCCCACTCTCCCAATTTAATTATAAAGTTCTTTCATGTCTGTTAACTTACCAGAGCCAGTTGGCGTCTTTCTTGAATCGGGAAGCATCCTCTTTTGTTGCTGTAAAAATAAAATAAGTGTATAAGTTAGCTATCTTTTTATATTAACTGATTTCTCTCATCGCTGACTATGCTTCAGTGCCAAGATGTGAAAAGAGCACAAGGATGAAGTTAAGATATGAGGAAAGCCAAAATTTGAATGCTGCCCCTAACTAACAGAGTAATGATACATTAATTTGACTCCAAGTGTTCCTTGATGGTCAAGGATTGTTAGTCTGACAGCAGACTAGTCAGTAAATGTGACATTAGCCTCTTTGCTGTTCATGCCATCTGCTCCTGCAACAAAAACATTTCCCTAGACCTCAGGTCACCAGCTCCAGCTCCACTCTTTGGGTCCAAGAGGTGACTGAGATCTTCATACTGTTCTGTCCCTCCTTTGCTGTCTGCTGTCTGCTGCCTGACCGCAACAGTGAAGAGAACTGAGAAAAGGGTAAATAAAATCTTACTTGGTTGGAAAATAAAAGCATTGGCACCGGGACAGGCGCAGTCATTGGGTCACAACCAGGCTGTGGAGAGGGGTTTGAAATGAGAAGGCGGGGAAAATATAAATACTGGAAAAACTAAATCAAAAATAAGTTCAGAGTGACACAAAATTTCCCCAGAAACATAAAGAATAGCAAAAACTTCAACAAAAATTACCTCTGGTGGCTTTTTCTTGAAAAGAGAGACAGGTGTGCTCACCTTGTAGACTTGATCAAGAGTGAGACATCGATTGGCTTCAGGCCGGATCGTCCAAAAAGAAATTTTACCATCTGTTGATGTCTCACGAATGAACATGTCGTGCAGAGAGAGGTTATGGCGAATGGAATTCTGCAACAGGAAATTTGTGAAAAGGGTCATTATTTAGGGGTTTCATCTGTCTGTTGCAGTGAATATGTCCAGAAGTTCTATAGTACCTTCCATCCTGGTTTGGCCACCTCTCTAAAATAAGGGAAGTGGTCCTCGATCCATGTGTAAATCTCTTTCAGTGTCATCCTCCTGTTCCTCCTACTGTTGATAGCAAACTGGATCATAGCCATGTAGGAATATGGTGGCCTCTCTGACATGGGCTGTTGAACAGTTTCTGCATCCATTTGTGTACTGTGTGCCTGTGCAGAAAAAGAGACAGATGCATGGAATAAGGTGCATGTAGAGGCACTGATCATTTCAGATTGGTCTAATCAATTTCAGAAAAAGTAGTTATTTAGTAAGTAAATGCGACATTGCAGACTTTAACATATGCATTGATGTCACTCCTTCCCACACAATATTTGTTTTAACTGAACAAATCTCAGCAGTACACATACATAACAACTTGCAATGTACTAATGCCCCAATAATTGAGGTGGAAAACAAACTAAAACTAAAATCTACAAGGAAAAGTTTTAATTTAAGCTCATTACTCGGTTACTGTAAATCACAGTGATGACAGGAAGGAACGGATTACCTGCAAAATCTGCGAGTCCAAGTTTTGGTTCTCTTTGTTGGTCAACTGCTTGGTGGGATCTGGGTCTAAGGCGCATGTGCTCATTTTGCCAAGCCATTGAATGTTGGTGAGGCTGTCATCTAAAGGACCACAATCCAATTCCTTATTCACTAACAAGAAAAGCAAAAAGTGTCACTGCTTACACAATGGAAAGAGTAACGACAACTGCAGTATTAAATCAGATGTATGATCAGTATTTCCGTACATGGTTTGATTCCAGTAAGAGGTTTAGCATCAGGGGAGCTATGCACAACGTCTGCATTCACTGGTTGTCCATCTGTATTTTTTGAGCTGTCATCCTCTTCTACAGCCTGCTGACAAAGGGATCCATTGTCGCAGCCACTGCTCTCACTCAGAAGAATGAACTTGTTTGGTCCCTGGACACCACACTCTTTGCCTTTAGCAGTGAGGGCCCCAATAACACTCTGAAGGTCAGCTGTTTTGGGAATGACCACCACCTGAGTGTCAGACATAGAGGGGTGATTCATAATACGGATCCCATCAGGAAAGCACTGACTCGCTGCCTGTTTCGATGGTGCTTGGGAGCCCGATTCAGCAGCTGGGGGATCATTTTGCTGAAAAGGCAACTTCCTTCTTTTGAGAATCAGAGGTCTCCTTGGGCTCCGTCTCATGGTCACCGGATCATCGAAAAGCACTTTGGTCTTTACCGGCATTCTGTACAAAAAACAACATATAGAAAAATACCAGCAGTTGATAAATGCTCCAAAGCCAGATATATAATTGCAGTGCATCTATAGACCGAGCTAACAGCCATAACCGGTAGACTAACGTTTACCGGACAGAAGATGTGGGGTCAATGCTAAACTAATCAAATTGTTAATTTGGCACGGATTCAAACCGCTCCTCTGTACGGTTATCCATAAATAATCCGATAAATATCAAACACCAGCCACGACATACTGTACATTGGTCCTGAAGGGGAAATATATCTCCACATTATCCGTGTTTCGGCTTTTTTTTGGCAGCGTATTTTCAGATGGCAGTTGGAGATGTTGCCTTCTAGAATAACAGTCGTTGGATGTCAGCAGTTGACAACGTGTCAACTAACGTTTTCTGGCAGGCATCCAGAAAATGAAGTGAAATTAAGTTACATGTGGCTTATTCGACTCTAATTTTGGCCCGACAATCCTTTGAAAGCCGCTAAGCCGTAACCCCTTCTGCCTGAAAGCAATTTCTAATAGCAGAGCTGTCAATAAGAGCAGTGCAAGTCATGAAAATACAATTACTATTTGAACAAGACTGCATTTGTTTACGCCGAATTGAATACTTGTTTGTAATTGTCCAGATAAACCCCACATTGTTTCACTTTCGGGGTTAAACTAAAGAAAATTTTGAGAAAATATTAAAATGCCGCATAATGTCAATGGAGTTCTGTGTGGCATTCATTGACGCAGAAGAAAGGCACGCGCATCGTTCCTAAAGATTTTACAATTATTTTGGGAAACATTTGTTTTGTCTTACTAATCCCTGAAAAAAGCACCGCTTAGATATGACACCAATCGAGTCTAAATGAGCTAATACAACGTTTTTTCCGACTTCAGTTAACTGTGGTTGGAAGCTAAGCTAAGTTAGCTAGGTGGCTAGTCACCAAAGCCATTGTGACGAACTGCGAATGCAGATAAAGCCAAACCTTCATATTACTACGGTTTTTCTGGTGATTCCGCTCGGCTGATCTGCTACAGTCCGTTGACACCGGCTACTGATGTTGGAAAATAAATCAAATAACCCATGGTATCCGCTAATCACACTTTGTTATGTCGTTATTTACATGCCGTCCGGTCGGCTCGAACGTTTTTGAATTTTGGCGCTGTGGGGACTCGCCCCTGTCACTGCGATCACGTGGTATGAAAGCGCACCAATGGCAGCTGGAGAAAGAGAGTGCGATGGAGCCAATCAGAGACGACGATGCTGGAACCCGGGAAATAAATCGGAAAAGAAAAAGTTGAGAGCAGACAACGTAAATGGACTAACTACATGTTTACAAATGTAGGCATGTATCATTTACTGATTTATTGTAATGATGGCGGTATCTTTCGCAAAGAACGGCATTAAGGTAAATATAAAAATGCCTGTCTCGTTGCCATAAATACAAACATAATGTTTATGTATACAGCTGGTTGTTGACGTAAACAATGGAAATCATTTGGGAACTGTGAAACTCTTACAGTTTAATAAGACGGTTTTATGGCTTTAATCATGGTTTGCTCCACCAGCTGGTCCGGAATGATTTATATTAATGCCCCGCAAAGCCATAAGGACAGAGAAGCCTTCCCTGCATTTTCTTGAACGGCCTTTGTGTGGAGCCAAACTCCAACATGTGCCTGAAGTCCGAGCAGCACTCAACCCAAAAGAATATTTCACAGAGACTCAAGAACACAACAGCTCAGCTTCCAGCTCCTGGGTAAGTTGTTCATTTGTTTTGATGATCTGACACGGTTCTGTGGTTGAAAACATTGCGATTGACTCTGATAGAGTCTCTGATTAGATAGTAGATCCAGAGGTTCTGCTGACAAATCTGAATGTCCCTTATAGTTAGACATCATGAGAATATGCATATGGCTCAAATGTTATTCCTGTTTTTATTTGTTGTATGTTTCATCTTTCAGGTAAGCCCACAATTTGACTCTTCAGTTGAAGCTGCAACAGTAGTGAGACGAGGGAAGAGAAAATGCCAATCTGCCACGAGCATCCTTGGCACTTGCAGTCCGCTATCCAAGAAGAACAGTGTGTGCAAATTCCCCGCATTATCATTTCAGACAAGGTCAAGAGCTCAGTCTCATCAACCAAAGAGTGCACGCACAAAGAAAGCCGCAGAGTCAACTGCTGAGTCTGACTCAGGAAATAGACCTCAGGGATTATGCCAAATTAAAAAGACAGTTTCAAGTGCACCAAAGAGACAGTCAGTCTCAAACAGAAAGAAGAATGTGGCAAGATCTTCTGATGGTGCCACATCCTCCAGCAGATGCTTGGATCAACCTAAAACCCTTTCTATTCAAGGGGCGAGATGTAGACTTCAAGAGGACGGTGCTTCAACACCTGCCTCTAGTGAATTCAACACTAGTGAGTTCAGCAGTGTCAGCCCAGCACCCGATGTGGACACTCCAAAAGTAATACAAGATGGAAGTAGTTGCCCGCCCTCCCCCACTGTGCACCTGCTACTGGCTGAACCATGTACACCACCATGTAATCAGCCACCTGACATTTTAGTGCCTGACACACCAGAGGGGGATTATGGGCTGAAGGTGACATGGAGGAGAAGGAGGGGTCAGATGTTGTTATTAAAAGAGAGGGGCCATCTCGCCGATTCAGATGTGCTAATTCAAAGCTGATGTTGAGATTTGGCCAGAAGATGACCTCGAAATAATGTCAATCAGAAAAACGACTCAGAATTCTTGATATTAACTATTTTCATTAAACTTGGCAGAGAGAATGATCAATTTTTTTTTTTTTTACCTCAGTGACAGTTAATTTCATTTTAATTTGACTGAAGTTAATAATGATAAGCCAAGGAGGTAATGAAATAATGCTCATCTATCTCATCAGCAGAATATTGTTAGAATTGTAGAGTCAAATTAAATGAGAAGTAAATAGAAATTGCTGTTTAATTGCAGAAATATCCCCTTACCTATACTTTTGTTCCCCCCATAAATGAGAATATGTTTGGATGGATTGAATTTATACATCATCATGAATTTTGTTGAAAATCAAACTCAGTCTTTCATGTATCAAATGCAAGCTGTAGACATTACAATGTCAACATTGAGCTAACTATAATATCATCAACCAAGAAATCTTGTGCCACTGGATTAAAAAGCAGATGGGCCATTTGAACACTGGTTTTTGTTCATTGTAAGAAATTCTGCATTACTCGATCCTGTTGAATTATTTGTGTTTATTTATGTCTATTTTCTTTGACTATATATTTGAGGTAAAACGGGTAACTGGTAAAAAGAAGAGCAGTGCTCGGCTCTCCGCCCTACTAGGAGAAAACCCTCCAATCAACGTCCACTTAAATAAACGGCGGACCAATCGCAGCGCCGGTTGTTAGTGTGTTCGGTAACTAAGGACCGAGTAACTGTTCTCTGCTGAAAGTGTACCGCCGCACGAGGATCTTCCTTAGCAACGGTGGACAAACATGAGTTACTACAGCATAAGGTAAAAAAATTAAAGACGCCT
The DNA here is from genome assembly GCF_900963305.1 of Echeneis naucrates. Lineage (NCBI taxonomy): Eukaryota > Metazoa > Chordata > Actinopteri > Carangiformes > Echeneidae > Echeneis > Echeneis naucrates. Next base: position 3,530,287 of record NC_042533.1, read on the forward strand.
TTTGTTTAAGTTGTGTTCATATTTGTTCTTTTCGGCCAGCGGCGGGATATCAAGCCAACCTGCCGTTTTCATTCACCCGAAAAACTTAAAACTGTCGCCAACAACTTTTTTTTTTTTTTTTTTTTTTAATAAAGGCACTGTAACCCGAAGCTAAGGTTAGCTTTTAATGCTAATACGCTAGCTATTACATTCCGCAGCTGGCAGACAAAAACAAATGACAGCAGCATCGGCTTATTTTCTCATCTTAACCGTGAACGTTACTCCTTGAAGGCTAAGCTCAGCTGGCGAGGTAATAGCCGGGATATTACAGCTATATATCGCTTCGGACATTTCTGAGCGTCTTAGTAGCACAATAGAAAAGAACAAGAGAAAAACACAGATCTTTGGGGTTAATCGATGGGTCATCTCGAACTCACATAAATATATATAGCTTGAGTCCTATTCGATGGGACTGGAGCAACGATCTGAAAGCGAACTTCAATCGCAGATATCTGAAAAGCGATCCGTGTACAATATGAGTCATTCTTCATTTATGTAGCACCCCCTCTTTTTTTTTTTCCTTACAAATATATCCGACTGACATTTTTTCCTCGTTGCAGTGGAGGTAAAACAAGTAAAACCCCGTTGCCCTGAATGGATTCAATTTAAATGCAAGACGACAAGCCCCAGATCCATCCGGCTCTGTCTAATAACGATGTGTCAAATAGTCAGCATCGGGCATTCATCCCCGTCAAAGCTGTTTCAAGGCTGGCCTTTGAATACAGTGAGTGAGATGTCGTGCATGTCGTGTTTGAGCTTGCCATTCTCCAGCCTTTTGTCTCTACTCTGTTAATGCTTTCCACCCAGATGAGCTATAAAGCTGTGGATCCAATAACAACTTGGTAAGGAAATAACTCTTTGTCTGTAAACATCTGCAATGTAAACATGCACTCTGTTGGTCGTGCAGATGAGTTTGCTTGTGTGTGTGCATGATGGACTCCATGATGCTGAGGAGGAGGTCTGCTTTTATTTTTCTGAGATAAAATCAGGGGTAGCTACCAACCTTTCCTGTTACAGTGGCATTGCAATTAGTTGATTTTATCCACATCGGCTCACAATGCTAGATGTTTTTACAGTGGCAATGATGGTACAATCTCACTACAAATAAGCATGTTTCATGCATTATCCAGGAGTAATTAATTACATTGGTTTTGTAATACATAAATTCATACTATAAGTGGTGCCTGTCAGCATGAATTAGTTCATTGGATTGAAAATTACTCGGCCAGACTTCCACTCTGTGCATGTTATCTAAGGATGTCTCACAAGCACTGCTATTATACACAAGCAAAAGTCTTGGCCTTGTTACTGTGTTAGGTTAGTAATGTGAGATGCAGCAATGGACTCATTCCTGATCAGCATGCCAGCTTTGATGCACACAGTTTGTGTTGTGTACAAGCTCACAGTCTGACTCAGAACTCAAATGGTCGACCTTGAAACAGAGCTGAATAAGAGGCCTTTCTGTGTTAACAATTCCATTTTATTATTTATCTTTAACAAATGTATTCATTAACATATTTATTCTGATTTATTGGAGCATGGGTTTTTTGAGGTTACTTGACAGTGTGAGGCGTTTACAAATCTTAGACTCTGCTTGACATATGACATATCTGGAGTGACGGTTTTGATAGCAGCATCCCAAGTGTAATATTGCAAAAACCGATTATGTATGTACAGTGTTGAAAGTGGGAGAATTATGAACTTTTCATATGCTTTGTTGCACCTTGGTAACATCACCAGGGCCACTGAGTAGACCAACACACATAATGAATGAGAAATGGGACCTGTGTTAAATGGAATGTAAAGAACTCATGTGTCAGCCTGAAGTTTGGTGATAACTAGGTCACTATTACCGACAACTGAAGCAGAGCTAGCAAGCTCTTTGATGCCATACCACAGTTTCATATGCTGTGATAATGGGAACAGCAGCTATGCAGTATAGTATCACGATCAGCATCACAATCAAAAAAGCATCAATTATTTGTGTGCAGAATATCATGCAGAGTGTACAGATTTTGCAGATTGCATTATTGAACGAGGACAGAAAAATCACTAGCAGGCTTCCCTTATTGCAACAAGATTTAGCAAGGGACTAAGCTGCTTTTCAGCCAGAAATATATATCTGTGGTATACAGGGTTTGTGAGCAGTTGGAGCATGTAGTTGAACCTACTAAAAGGAAATGGTGTGCTATTGAAGTCAGCGCTATTGACCTCTGCAGCTTGTGGCTGAGTTGTGATTTACTTTGGTTGTCCAGCACATTTCAAACACATGGCCCAGCTGGCCTAGGCAACACACTGTTAATCATGTGGTGAGAATGAAAACACTTGCTGTTTATCACCCTCATATTTTTAAATATACAGCATTACCAGCATTACATACGTTTTACCAAATGTATCATTTCTGCTTAAAGTTCATACCGATCTCTCCCATGGCAGAGTAGCTACTTTTAGCATGGGAAGATTGCAACTGGCAAACATTTGATGGGCAACAGCTCACATTTTTTTTTAAAGTTGCCTAAACAACATAAAGCATCATTATAGGAGATGAGTGGAGAGAACCCCCCTCGGAGCCCCTAAGGGAAATAGTATTATTATCAACTCTTGTAGCTTATTTCCATCATTTGTTTTGAGCTCAATAATTACTCCCTCTGGTGAATGATTCCCTTGCTTATCCTCCATTGACTTATATGCCATTTTACGAACTGTCTCTTAAGGCAAACATACACAAACATACAGCTCATTTTCTCCTTGATTTCATCCTGTTGCTCCTGTAAACGGGCACAAAAAAATGACGATAGACTCCAGTCTCCTAGCAACTAGATTAGATTCTCTCCTGTTTTTAGACAGGATAATCTATAGGTTTTGTTTTATTGAATTACTTCTACAAAATGACCCTTTTATAATTGGGACCATAGACTGGAATACTTTAGCCATCTGCTAAAAGTTGAATACAGATTAATGTATTAATGTTTTTAGAGGAGGTTTTGGCCATTTAAAGCTAATGCATACATGACATTTAAAGCTATTGCATACATAACTCTGCTAGACAGAGTGTGTATTTATGGTTGGATATATGTGGTTCCCATTTTATGAGTCAGAGGAAATGAACAGTAACTGACTGCTGGTTCTCTCAGAAAATTACTGAATTGAAATATTGGAACTTAGGTATGACAGTTATTCTTAGAAACATTTCCAGTCTCAATGAAACTGAGGCTTTATTTCAAGCTGGTTACCTCCTCGCTCAAGTTGTCTACGCCTGTCCAGTTCATGTAAAATTCAGACTTTACATTTTTAAGTTTGATCAGGTGATGCTCTATCATTTAAGCCTGCCGCTGTCATACTTATCTCTTAGCCAAATCCTTGTGTGTTGCCTGAAGTGTGAAGTCATGGTAACAGCTCCAAGGCTCCCGACCTTAGAGTGCCTCAGTACTGGTAGACATCACTCCCCTGGGTGGGACATAGCTACTCTTTCTCAGTGACATAATAGCAGAGACCTTGAAGCCTGCAGGGCTCACTGCTGGTTAGGACTATTGAAGAACCTTGGACTACTAGCATTTCTGCAGCCACATTCATGGACACTGTAAGGAATGGGGGATCCCAGCCTGTCTACAGTCGCTGGTCATACAGGTAGCCGCACATATGCCGACAATATAATCTGCATCTACACGCTGTAACAAACATAACATCTGCTATGTGGTGCATTCTTCAGAACTAGTTTGAAGTCTTTGAAGAGGACTCCTAACTAGTTAATTTATGTGCACACATGGACACACATATTGTATCACTGCTCCATCCCTTCGTCCAACTGAATTGCTGACCTGCAGTCAAACATGTGCCTCTTTCTCATGTTTCTTTACTTATTCAGGGCATGAGACTACGACTGTGTGTGCTGTAACCAGAGTTTATGATTTGTGTGTTGTAATTACAACCCATACTCTTATCTTTATTCATGATTAAGTTAACTGCATTTGGCTCTTTCTTCCTTATAAACAAATAACATCCATTGAAGCGATCTTAGAAAAGTGACGTTGAGAAGCTGCTTTAAAGTAAAAACCAAAAGTGTTGAAATACATTTGAAGAGTGAAATGATGTTGGATTTTGGATCGGATGCTGGGTTTCTTTTCTTCAATTTAAAAAACCCAACCCAACATGAAGCCTGGAAGCAAGTTGGGGATTTTCTTAATTTTACACAAATAAACCATCTGGGTAAAAACCTAGACATCTCAAGAGACTGTCTGGCTTTTTACTGATACTGTCCTTCTTTTACGCAGGTACTTTGGTACGATTTCACTCTTTCTGATAGCCATGCTCTGGGCCACAGGGAATCAACCATTTATTCTCATCGGTCTTCATTTTATTCTGTGTCCTCTCCAAGTTGGAATTCCCTCTGGCAGAAACTAGGTTCACTCTTTCAACTTTTAGATATCTTTTTGAAGTGGAAAAGTGGAAGGCTTTTAGTTATAATGAACAACAGACAAAATGGATTCTGCTACTATAATAATACCGCTCTAGTTAATGATATATAACCGCAATTATATATTATTGTCTAAACTGTAAAAAAGTCACTGGTCAACTTGTCCTCAAGGGAGGTGTGATTAACGGTAATTACCTTTTCATAATTCAGATTATTAATAGCATTAAAATCTCATTACGCCATAAATAAATGTTTATATTTTGAAGCCGTGGTTCCACCCCTCTGTCTGCCTGTCGGTAAATCTTTACAGCACAGTGCTGAGGCGTCCGATTACTATGAAGCTTTACTGAGTTGGCTGTAGGTTCTTAATCAATGCCGTTTGAGGTGTGTTGTTGACGGAGAAGGAATCTCCATGGTTACCCCAGTCTGACATACAAGGAAGGACACAATGTAGCATGTTCTTTTCTTGTCCCCCAAGCGGTGATAGACCGATGAAACATTGATCACTCACAGCTGTGATGAATCAGTCCATGTACGTTTATGTGTATTGCTGTGGGAGAGTGTGGCCTTATTTTACTACACTTATGGGGAACCAAAATGGTGGTCCCCACAAGTTGGAGAAGGCTTGGTTATAATGAGGTTTAGACTCTCGCATTGGATTGCAATGATTGAGCTTCCTTTATGGGGCTATATACCTCGCAAAGATAGGGTTAGGGTTTGACTTGACATGATCATTACTGGCCACTAAAGGTAAACTTAGGATTTGAATGTAATTCAATAGTTTAGTTATTGAATGTAATTGCCAAAAAAGTCAAAAAAACACGACATGAGTTTTCTTAACGGCCCACAGATGTTAAAATCTTGTTATTAATTCATATTACGCTTTTATTTTTTGCATGTCCTGTGCTTATGGTTCCCTTGGTGCCAAATCGCCACTTGAAGACCCTCCAGTTCTGCCAGCTTCTCCTCTAATCCAACTATGAGGTAAGCAGCAACACACCAAAAACTCAGCATCTCACACCAACACACACAAAGCCGCTTCTTTCATATCAATAATCATAAATGTTATAACGTGACTGAATTACGTTGAGTATGATGAAAGCCATGTAAACCAGTTCTGATTATGGCCTTATAATCATGCTTGTTGTTAGAATAAGAGTCACAGTAAAATATGAGGAGGAGTTTTAATTTCTTTGTGTTTTAAATTATCCATGATTCCCTTTTTTTTTATTATTTTGCTACATTTTTAGACAAACACCAATACAGCTTCTCCCTCATTCATCAGTTGTGATTGCTCTCTCTAGGCTACCAACTGATTTAATGTGCTTCATCTGCCGCTACCAAGTGGTAGGTCTTTATCCAGGAAAACATTTTCTGTGTCAAAGCTCTCATAAAATATTCAGATGAGGATGACCTTGGGGAGATAACACAGCACTATTACAACAGAAAGATTGTGTTAGAGGCTGGAAACATCAGGGAAAATCTCATTTTGTGTTGTGATGTTGAGGGTGTGTCTTTAGTCATTAATCAGACTGTGTTTTGTGGCATGAAAACAGCAATATCAATGGCACAGCCCAATGGGAAATCTCTGTAAACATTTTAATCAAAGTTATTCATGACTTGGTCTGATTATTGGATAATCACATTACTTTGATACAAACAGTTTGTACATCTTTCATGGCCTTGGATAAAAGCCACTTTGGCAAAAGTTAGCAATCTCCCATCTCTCTCCTTGCCATCCTCAATAGCAGCTGTGTGTATGTGAGCAAAACCGCCCATTATCCTCCACTGTCTAGCTCTCCCTCTCATCAGCACCTGTTCTCAGGTACCACAATGGTCTCCCAGGACACCCATCTGTCTGCCAGTGTCAACAGTGAGTGATACGTGGAGGAAGGATTATTGAGGGATGGTATGAAACGCTGATAAAAGATGACTAATTCTGACATAGAATTAGATCACGGTTCAAGCCCATACAGCATACAGCCTGTTGGGCCGCAGAAGACTCACTCTGTGGGCTTATTAAGAGATGAGGGGGCTTAGTGAAGCACTTGTGTGTTTCTTGGTGTGAACAAGTTTCCGGTGCTTGTCATCTTTTGGCATTCAGTGACTGTCCTTGAGAGATGAGCTGTTATGCCAGGTCCTTAAGTAGCACATGTCATCTCCTGCATACAAGAAGCTGCAGGGAGGATGTTGAGACTCGCTGAGGGAATAGAGAGTGAAGCTTAGTGAGTCGGGCATCTGATGAGCTTATACTTGATGGGGAGATTGGAAGAGTGATTTGAAGACATCTCAGCCTCTACCCTTAATCCTTTTCTAAAAAAAAAAACTCATATAATCCCAGAGGGCCATGTCATGATAAAGATTTACTTGACGGTGAGAAATTAAAGATATGAGAAATATACTCAGTGACCTGAATGAATCAGCCTGTATAACTTCTTTGTCTGTGTGTTTGACAAAGAGGACAAGACTGGAGATACTAGGTCTCTGACTCAGACACTCATAGCACAGACTCCTGCTGCTGCCCTTCTCTCTCCTCACTGTAGCTAAGCAACACAGACCCGGTCCCTTCAGATAGGTGTCCAGGGGAAATGCCCAGGGGACCCAGAGTGCAAGGCATTCTCGCAGCTGGAGCTTTGTCCTTTTTTCAGCCTTCTCTTTGCAGCACCAACTCTTTGTTTTTCATCCTGTTTTCACACAGTGACTCATTCCATGGATCAGAAGTTCAATTTTTGACCTGCCATGATTTGGTTTTAAGTACACGCCTCTGTAGAGTCACCATTTGTTTTAATCATACTGTGTGGTAGAATTATTAAAGTTCTTTTTAACTCTTTTGTGCCTATACTTTAACGTATTAAATTGTTTATTTGATAGAAGTAAATAGATTATAAAGTCTTTTTAACCTTATATCAATGTAATTAGTGCTGCCCTCTACTGGATTGATAAGGAAAAGCAAATTAAGAGTGGATGCTGTTGGAGATTAATCTCTCTTTTTAATATCCTCCCTTTTTCTGCAGTGGCATTGAAGATGACAGCGGGAGTCTAATGCAACAGAAGCTGCAAAAACAGGTATGAAACTAAACTTCACAAAACGTGCTTTTTGCAATTCACATTGCTGTTGTTGCTGTTTATTTCTTCCAGAGACTTTGGTGTCTCTATTAATTTGTCATCAACATGTCACATTTGCATGTTTTATAGTTAACTGCATGTTTTGTAGTTCATTGTTGTTTTGTTGCAGCAGTAGCCTGATTAAATCCGTCTGCGTTTGTAGTCTGCAACTGCAACTGGCAAGAGCTGCCTCAACATCATGTGCACAAAGCAATTAATATTAGGAAATCTCCTGTTTTTCACCTGCCCAGTCACTTGGAATTTTACTGCTTCCTTATCCCTGAAGCTAAATGCTCTCCTCCTGTTACCAAATACCTCACACAGTCCCTGTCTTCCATACAACATTTGCACTCTCTTCATCCTTTCCTCCTGAGACTCTGTGACACCCTTTATCCCAACCTTGCTGTGGCGTTGCAGCTCAGAGCTTTGATTTAAGCTGGAAGCTGTGCTCTACTATCTCACACATTAGGCAGAAAGAAACATGAGTGTCAGATTGATGAGTTCAAAGAGGCAGAGAGGATTTATTAAGGGGTGTCTGGCTTTGCGTGTGTGTGTCTGTGTGTGTCCCGTGGTCCCACTGAGGCTCAGTTGAGCTGCACAGTTTCAGTTGAGTCCAAACAGCCTCACATTAGAGTTGTCTGTTCTTACATAACTTATGAAGATAAACACATATGCACTCATGCCCAGAGGGAGATCAGATTCAGGTTACTGGAAATATAAAAAATGAAAAACTGTTGAGCAGTACAGTTATGTCATCCTTTTTACTACTTTTATTAAATTTAGCATTTTCCTACAAAAAATGAAAAACATTTAGTCATTCCATGAGGGCATCTCACGTGGAGAGCACCTCCCATCCTCTCTCTCCTTCTGTTTCTCTCCCTCTCCTGCTGAAGTGCTAATGACTACTGATTCAGTTAGCAATGGTCACACACGCACACACACACACACACACACACACACACACACACACACACACACACTCAGCGCTCAGTGTTTGGCTGGAGAGGCAGACCCGCTTCTGCCAGAGGACCACATAGTGCAGAGGAGGCTGTTGGTTTACTGAACCTCAAGCTGAGCTCCAGAGGAGGAATGAGGGGCAGCGAGACAGAGTCATGCCCAGCAGGACTGCTGCTGTCTGGAGGAGAACACAACCTCTTCTGATCTTCAACCAAATGGGACCTGTTGTATTATTCCTTTAGAGAAACTTGTTATCTTTGCCCCACGCTTGTTCAAGATGTCAATGGAACGGGTTTGTGACTTTTTATATTTCTTCTGATATACTTAGACTCAGCATAATTATTTTAATACGTTATTCTTTGTTCATTATATATCATGTTTGCTATTTATGTATTTAGCCCTCTCATCTGGCTATTTCTGGAAAGAGAAATCCAGACTTAAACTAAGGTAACCAGGAATATCCAATAGATAGAACATTTACATTAACTTCTCAGTTGTTTGTTGAAATGGCCTGGTTTTTTCTTCTCATGTATTTTTATATCACTGTTACCAGGACGCCAATAAGTAGAAAATATCTGAAAGTCTGCTCCACTTCCTATGTTTTGGAAGACAAAGGAAGAACTGTAAAAGGATGGATGAAGTCACATCCTGCTGTGAAAATGCCAAGCATTTTCCAAAGAAGGGAACATTACGATAAATAAGATGAAAGTTGCACTTGGACGGAAGGAAAACACACTGGTCAGCTTTTGACTGTATGAAGAATTCGTCCAGTGTGTAGATGATAACAATGCTTTATCAAAATACTGTCAACACATATTCCTCTTAAAAAGAATACTCACAAATATAGACCACAAAATTTGGGAATAAATGCGCAGCAATCATTTGAATTTTCACACATAAACAACTGGATGTGTATGATATGATACAATATAATACAATACAATATACTTTGCTGTGCCTTTAGGGAAATTGGTTTTGGACTCAGCAGTGTGCCCATAAAGGCCCTGACAGCCACAATGACAGTTACAGATACTCAATGAGACAATAAAAACAAGCATCACTAGCAGTATGATCAGGAGTAAATTACACATCAGTACTGCATGTTGCATGTCAGTGTTGTACACATCCCATAGGAGACCATTTCATATGACACACATTGTACATACACACACCCCTCGGCAGGAACACAACACTATTAAAACCCTAAGAATGCTAAAACAATCATAGTGAAAGCTCTAAAAAACATGGCTGACTGAGCCAACTATCTATTTTAAAAATTTGATTGAGGCAGGAATAAATGAGTTTTTTAGATGGTGAAATTAAAAACTCATTTGTATGTGTGATTTTTTTTTTTTCTACATCATTTATGTACCTTTTAAAATTTGCCACTAATTCCAGCTCCATGTATTAGACCAGCAGTAATGATTATGATTATGATAATGCTTTGATGCTTTTTATTCATCTGTTGTCTTTATTTATAGCCGTAAAGCAAGCATGCAAATGCCGGCTCTCTTTCTTCCCGGTCTTTTGAAATGATAATGCTTCAGAGTCTGGTTTATAAAGCACCAGGATATAGTAATATTCTTTTTTTCCCTCTAAAAATGTTACCCGTTTCCTTTCTCCCCTGTAATTTTCTTTTTTTAAATTTTATAAGTCACATTAATCCAGATGTTCCACTCGTAGGTCAGAGTAGTGGGAGCAGGGGTAAAACAGTTAGTGAGTTATTAAAAGATTTTTCGTCTGACAAATATGAAACAAAGGCTCCCGGTCTCTTCCAGCTCACTAAGCAGCATAGCCAAACAGGACTTGTTGTGCATTTGACGCACTAATTAGTGCACTTGCGTAATCCATCGGCTGCCCCAACCACACAGGCTGAAGCTCAGAGGGAGTCGCAACGACATGACCAGTGAATTTTCAAGTCTTTATGGTGTCACGATAAAAAAAAAAAAAAAAAAAAGAACAACACATACACATCATTCTGGGGACTAAGAGAGACCAAATCCTTGGTGTAGAATTTCAGTTCTCTTCAATAAAAAAGCCAACATTGACACTCAAAGCACTCATTACTTTGCCCATTCAGTACACTCAGAGCTGTTCCAGCCTTGGCTTAATTGTTTTTATTATGGTTTCCCCTCCACAACAGTCCCCCAACCCTACCAGCCACCCATTCTCTCTTTTCATTTCACCCTACAGGTTAGTCATTATGTTGAGTTGTCACAGAAACATCATCTCTATTGTACGTCGAGTTGCCCATGCAGTGTGAGTGTTTATTACTGTAGGCACGACTTAATTAAGATGATTTACATTTTCCTGTGCGTTTAAAGTTTTTTGAATTCAGGGTTGCCATTTCTATGTAAAATATTCATCTTTTTAGTGACTCATTCCATCATATAGCTATCTAAGATTTATCCTCCTCCCTAAGGTCTAGACAGGATGCTTTATCTTTCTCTTGGTGGTTTGGTTCTGTGTAAATTCTTTGAAAGCACCGGATGGAGATGTATAGATTCAAACATGTCTGAAATAGCAGCATGTCGAATGGTTCAGTTCATTACTACACTAATTGTGCAGTTCACCTGTCACCTGTGCCTTTTACCAGGATATCATCTCTAATGTTATCCTCTTGGACATTTGCAGCACAGGCTGACTGACAGGCACAGGTTGTGGCTTATCATGCATACTAATGCAATTAGCCTCAGCTCATGGAGTCACTGTTTTTCAAAAGCTTGGCTAAGTGCTCTTAACCTCTTCCACCATTTAATACAAGACTGTGGTACATGTATGGATTTGTGTCTCTGGTCACATGGCTACAAGATGATAGAAATAACTTTCCCATCATTTCTTTTCTATTACTCCGTCCACAGAGGGCGCTGCTGGAACAGAAGCAGCGACGGAAACGTCAAGAACCTCTGATGGTCCAACCCAACACGGAGGCCTGGCCCCGGCGCTCGAGGACACGACGTGGTGAAGAGCAGGCCCCACTGGTGGAGTCTCAACTCAGTATCATCAATGATGTCATCATGGATGGTGAGGAAACAATCTCACGAGTGGAGAGATTTATTTCATTCATTCAGACAGGAGATTGGGTCATAATACAACTGGCTTAAAACTATTTTCACTTATTGTAGGCATTGATGGGCCAGCAGCCTTCATGGGTTCTGAAGCCCCTGACATGGGAATGAAAATCCAAATCCTCTCAGTGAACCAGTCCCAGTCCCAGTCTCAGTCTCAGGTCCAGCTACAGTCCCAGCCCCAGTCACCTGCTGCTGAGGAGCCCGAGAGAGACGGAGACACTGAGACATTGCTGGAACCGAAGACAGACATCCATGAATTACTGCAAAAACAAGGTGGGTCTGGGCAGAACTTAGCACCTGGACTTTACACAAAGTTTTAGATTTAGAGAACGTCCATTTCTACTGTATTCCATATAATATGGTCTGTATTAGATGAATACGTTAATTCCCAGACTGCGCTCTATGACAAAAAAGTTTTACATGCATCAAATGGAGAGCCAGACAACAATTCTGCTGGGCTGTTGGCTTTGTGTTGTTGTGTGAGATAGTTAAATACAATCTAGAAATACTATGGAGAAACAGGTTGGCATGCACACCTGGAAGAGATACAAGGCCAAAGCAACACAGACACAAGACAAAGCTTTTTGTTCATGTGATTGCATGATTACCAGCTATTGTCAAACACAGTTAGATATTATGATATCCGAAGAAGCACAGCGGGTGGACGAGGAAGGATGCAGACGGCAAGGTGATTGACGGTGATGCAGTGAGAAATGGGTCATTTAATAATAGGCCAGATCATTGTTCACACTGCGGTGCTCAACTATAACATCCTTATAGCTACTGCCACCCACACTCGGCAGCCAGCTGGCAGGGCTTTATAAAAGTTTATGGAAAGTGCATGAAAATCTAGCCCAGGCTGGGTTGTGCTCTTTTTTCAGTCCGTTTGCCAACGTCAAGCAAAAAGCACCTCAATAAAAAACATGTTCACTTTAATTTCAATTCAAACCATTAAAAAGTTTGAAAAAGCGCTATTGATGGCCAACAATGTTGGCATTGTTGAACCACTTTGCCGTTTGTAGTAGTTTCCAAAGGCTGATTATTGTTCCCTCAAAATAAAGACAAACACAAGTGGTTTTCTTGTTCCTGATTAACTCCACATAAACATGATCTTAGGAGAATGGAGAATGATATTTGACCGACTAAAATAAACCAGAAGAAAACAAATAAAATGTTGGCTGTGTGCTGCAAAAAGAGAGTAAAAGTTTTTGAAGGTCTGTAGGCCCAAAAATAATGTTCATCCTTGCTGATAAGCTACCAATCGATGGGAGAGCAGTCCAACAAGATTCAAATTACAACTTTCAGCTTACAAAGTAAAACAAAAATTAAATTGGTCTTACAGAAAATTATATAACGATAGAAAAGATCATGGAAACAGTTGCATTGAGGACATGTTGCCTGTTACATGTCTTTGATGAAACTGAATGAAAAGCTACATCACTGAACTTTTCTCTGAGTTTTAATGTGATGGGATGCAGCAGTCATAAATGCCACCATCCCTCTCAATAATGCAAAGCCCCAATGTTAATGTCAGTCCAGTTTAGCAGATGAATATGTCCTCAGGAGTTCCAGCAGGTATTTTTGGCTTCCCGTCCTTGCATATCACTCGAGGGAACACAAGAAATAGACATTTGAGGTATATTCATATTTGATCAGCTCATTCGTTCAAAGTATTTTTGGCTTTAAGGGGTTATGTGGCAATTATCTTATGGATGTACCGTTTTTTTTGTTGTTGATGTTGTTTTTTATTTAGCAGGTTGCTGGTTAGTCCATTGCAAGTCCTCTCTGACATTTCCAGATGGTTGATTTCATAAACCACTGGCTCACACAACTTTGTTTGTTGTTTTAATTGGAGCCCTGGAGTGACAGTTCGAGGGGAGCTAACATTTGCAATCTGTATGTCACAATGACTTGTACTTTCTCTCGGGGACAGCTGCATATCCAGGGTTCATCTCTTGCAAACACTCGAGTATAAATATTGTGTTTGGCTGTGAATGTCTGTTGCATTATTCACTGATTCTTTCCATTCCCTTCCCTGCTTCATTCTAATCTGCTGAAGGTGTGTTAGTCCATGTGATTGGTACCAGGAAGAAGCAGCAAAGATGTCTGGAGTCAGAGAGATGCCAAGTTAAAAAGAACCAGCGTGCAAAGAAATTAGGCTTTGCTTGGCTCAAAGCTGAACACAGGGGTAGAGTAATTAGGCAGACTTTAGCATTAATACTATTTCTGGTGAAGTACACTGCAGAGTTTTGGATGATATAGTTTCCTCTGCTCACTGGGATGTTTCCATGCCAGTGAGCCGCTGTCATCCTCTGACAGCACATTCAGATGGACCGTAGCTGCAGCCAAGAGTTGCATCCTGGCTGCAAAATGCAATTATCAGCAAAGAGACAGATGTCTCGAGCCATCTTCACTGGCTGCAGTCGACTACATATGTGTGGCATAGAAGGACGTCAGCCACATTTCCTGATATTAACCTCACCCCTAAAGAAACAAATTAATAAAAAGATGCATTGGCTGTGAATATTTCAGAGAAATACAGAAGAGGGTGATCATAATATCGCACACATTTTCGTCTCAACTATTGCAGAAATATGTCATCACATATCAAAATCCATAGATGAGCCAGAAACCTTAGAAGACACTTCAGGGACAATTATCTGGCACAACCCCCTGGGAAGAAATTAAATGAAGTCTGAGAGATTCGTTTGTAGTTGGAGAAATGCGCAGAGCCTCTGGGACTCATTTTCTTCCTCTCGTGTGTCTCATGTGGATAAGCTTCCCAGCAGGAAGAACGGTAATGGTATGTCATGGATCATTAAAACTTTTCACCCCTCTTTCCCATCAGGTCTGTCTGGCAGTTTGAACTTCGACGAATCCAGCGAGCACGAAGATGTTGCAGAGGAAGAGCGGTCACGTTCTCTGTCCCCCCACACGAACAACACCAGACCTGCGTCTGCTGCCAGTGGCAAGGATGCTTCAGTGAGTACATTCTCCCACCAACAAGCCTCTAACACAGAGTGCATAGTCCCAAATAAAGATTTAAAAAGCATCTAGCTATCTTCATGCGTGTTTGTTTGTCCCATGAACCAGGAGGTGGTAACTCCGGGATCCCCCACAGCAGAGAGCTCGCTAATCGATGTGGCTAACTTAGAAGAGTTTGTACTGCGTCCAGCTCCACGTGGCATCACTGTTAAATGTAGAATCACAAGGGACAAGAAGGGCATGGACCGTGGCCTGTACCCCACATATTTCATGCACATGGAGCGAGAGGATGGCAAGAGGGTGAGTGTGGGTCCAGTTATTGTAGTTATTTGAATTAAGTCAGAGAGAGAAACACAAGTATAACCATAGATGTTTTTACAGAATATAAGGGGAACATTTCTGTTTCCAGGTGTTTCTGCTGGCAGGAAGGAAGAGGAAGAAGAGCAAGACATCCAACTACCTTATCTCAGTGGATGCGACTGATCTGTCACGAGAAGGGGAGAGTTTCATCGGTAAACTGAGGTAAAACCACACTTGCCTTTAGATCTACTATGTCAAAGGAGGATGAAAATGACATTTCTGAATTATAAAAATAATGAATGCCTAAAATTCTCCTAAAATGATTATTTTTCTTACAAAATGAAAGGAATTACACAGCCTAAATGTCTGTGACAAATAGCTGTATTAGCCTGAACTGCAGCTTTCAGCTCTTTGTTAACTGTTCATAGCCACTATTGTCTTAAACTGGGTGCAAAGTTTTAACTTGTACTTCCTAGATGTTATGCTTGGTTGGTCTCAAACAGGCCCAGGCACAGAGATGGTATGAACATTTCACCACCAGGGTGCACATTCTTATAGGTCCAACCTCATGGGAACCAAATTCACGGTCTATGACAACGGCACCAATCCCTCCAAGAACCCTGGGGCTCTGCTGGAAGAGAGCAACACGCGACAGGAACTGGCAGCCATCTGCTATGTGAGCGAAGGGCAAAGACAAGGAATGCGCTTCAGCTTTTACACCGTTCATTCATTTCATGAAGTGAAATTGTCACCTTTTCTGTACTGTTTGGCAGGAAACCAATGTGCTGGGATTCAAAGGGCCACGTAAAATGACTGTAGTCATCCCGGGCATGAACATGAACTTCGAAAGAGTTCCTGTCAGACCTCAAAATGTGAGCTAATCAGACACATTAGTCTAAGATTGTGGGCGCTGTAAGGGTACATTGTTTTGGAAATTGTCTTCTCCCCAAAGCCCTTCACATGCTCTGACATAGCCTCCTCTCTCAGCTTTTTGTGATCCTTTCCTTTGTCTCTTTCATGACTGGAACGCACCTTAAATACCTTCATGGGTGGGGTTTAACTCCTGCATCACAGCTGAAGCAAATCAAAGATCATTATGGAGTTCCCAAAGACTTAATTATGGTTCACCTCCACTTTAGGCCAAAAAACTGGTAGAAAACTTTAAAAACATTATATAAGGATTGAATAAATATACATTATACTACATCATGTATTTTCTGTGTTGAGTTTATGTATCACTTAACCCATACAGAAGTCACCTAAAGCAGAATTTTGCTCTTTGAAAAAACTTCAAATGATAAATCCTTAAAATGTTGAGCATTTCTGATTGCAAGCATATGTTTTTTTGGTAACCAATGCAAATCTGTTATGTATGTCTGCACACAGCTTGTTTCAAAATGAATGTGTTTTGTATGACAGGAGCAGGAGAGCCTCCTGAGCAGGTGGCAGAATCACTCACTGGACAACCTGATAGAGCTGCACAACAAGGCCCCTGTGTGGAATGACGACACCCAGTCTTACGTGCTCAACTTCCACGGCCGCGTCACTCAAGCTTCAGTCAAGAACTTTCAAATAGTTCACGACAACGACCGTAAGTATCTCCTCCTCTCCGTGTATATGTTGCTTTTACACCAGCTAGCAGAAGCGCTAGAGGAAACTTCCGCCAACATATTTAAGCATTTGCCATTTGGCCTCTGCACTGTTTCTTCTTACATTAGTGATCACTCCATTGATGACTCTGTCTCCCCTCTACACAGCTGACTACATCGTCATGCAGTTTGGCAGAGTGGCTGAAGACATTTTCACTCTGGACTACAACTATCCCATGTGTGCTCTTCAAGCCTTTGCCATTGGCCTTTCCAGCTTTGACAGCAAGCTGGCCTGTGAATGAGGCTCTACCGAGTTACTTTCACAGCCGCTTCTTTTCCTGTCCGTCCTTGAACCTCCTCCCATGAGTGGTTCAGCAGCAACACTGCTTACAGAACCAGGAATCAGTCCACACTAATGAAACTAAGTAAATGTGGGACTTACAGGACTGACATTTTGTCAGAGGTGTCATCCCTTTGATGACAAAACAGATTTCTGATTTCTGTTTTTAATGTCATTTTACAGTAAGTTTATTGGTTTACCCATTGTGTGCAGTATACATTTATACATACAGATGTACACAAACAGAAAGGGAGAGAGAAATATGTTGCTCTCATCTGTACTGGAGACAGGTGCTTTTAAAAAAAAGATCCAGTGCAAAAAAATCCGATGTTAAATATAAGGCCCTGTTTGAACATATGTGTTAAGTGTATTAATCGTGTTTTTCGGTTGCCTTTAATTTTCATTTTGGTCAGTGTTTTCCACTTCCCGAGCAGTGCATCTCTGAGAATGTTAATGCCCAACCACGACAGGGCTTCTCCTCTGCTGCCATCTACAGACCAAACTCTAGACTTAGTTTTTCATCTATCTAACATTTTCCTCACTGGTGAGTAATGAACTTTAGTCTTGCTGCTAGTGTGGCCACAGAGCTTAATCTTGTTTACATCTTAAAATGTGACTGCATGATTTAATCTGCCATTTACTTCTAACTTCTTTTGACATTATTCTTTATTATCAAGTTGTTGTCCTGACTTTTTCTATTCTTGTGTGGAAGGTGCATTCAGTACGGACCTGTCTTTTGGTTTTAGTGTTTTTTTCTGTGATTAAGTGTAATTTTTATCTTGTGACTGTGATTTTCCTTTGTCTTAAAGTTGGATTACCATAACAACGAAAACAAATGCAGAATTGCACATTTTAAGAGAAAAGATATACATTATGTACATAAAATATAAGGTAATGCCTTCTGTGATTTATTCTTGCAGTTCTTAAAAAACATCAATCATTCCAATGACATTAGAGATTATATATCTGTGGCTACACAAATAGAAAAACTGATGCTTTTATGCTCCCAAAAGAAAACAAGGTCTGTGCTGTATTTACATTGAGTGCACAAGATTGAAGTGACCTTTTTTTTGGGCTGAGCTGAAGTAGGAGGCTAATTTTGTGCAGCCCACCTTAAATTTACATTAGCTCTTTGTCTCCTACATTTTGAGAAATGAGGGCAAATTAAGGGATATGAGTAAAGGGAAGTAAAGTTTACAGGGCTTTACGAAGTGTGTCTTAATGGTTTGTACAGTCAGTGTACACTATGTCTGTGAAGGAAACTTGAAATTGAACATCTGTATATGACCCATATTTAAAATCCAATTGTCTGGATCCTTTACAGAACAAGTCTTCTGTCCTGCTCTTGGAATGGGCCTGTCAGAGCCCTGCATCAGTTAGCCCTCCTTCACATATTTTGTTTTCAAGCAATTTATGTCATGAACGTTTTCAAAATAACTGCGTGTCAGCAGTTTATGGAAATGTTGTCATTTTGTTGTCAGGATCTTGTAAAGGACGTGTGCAATTTGATTTTGAAGCAAGAAAAAGATTTATAGAGGCTATTTTGAAATATATATTTAGTACAAGAGACTTTGGTGAAACACATTCCTGTCAAAACATACAATCAGGCATTTGAACAGCTGAAAGCAGGACAGAGGATGATCGAACTTGTTTATCATGTGAATACACAGAAAGATTAATGTATTTGGTGAACAGTTTATTTTCAGAAACTTGACAGAAGTCAATTTGATTCTAAATAACTTAACAGAAAAACAGAAGTGCTTATTTCCATCAGTGTAAAATGTTTAAATAGCCAAAATAAAGAGATTTTGAGAAAAATGAGGTCTTGCTGTCAGAGAACTTGATTTCGCATAACCTATATATTGTAAATTTTATGAGAGCAAACTCAACATGTGACGACTTTAACACGTTTAACATCGTCTAACACCGCTGCTACTCTGACGTGTTTCATCAAATATCAATCTCTTTGGGAATGTCTTTGTATTTGATCAGGTAGTACGGGTAGCACTGACAGCTATCGAAAACAACAAAGATGCTGGGCTTGTCTATGCTGTCCACACAGCTGTCGTAGAGACGGTACTGCTTCGTCATGGGGTCGAGAGGTGGCGGGCGGCGGTATTTGTGCCTTCCCACACTCTTCTTCCCCACCAGGACCTTTGCCAGGAACATGTGGTGAAGCTGAGCCGAACTCATCCTGACAGAGAACGTGTTGGAGTAGGCAGCGGTGGTGGCGAAGTAGGTTCCAAAACCGAAGGACACGCCGTTGATCCCGGCCAAGCGAGGGTCAAAGTTGTTGTGGCAGATGTCCTCTGAGGCTTCTTTGCTCGTCCCATGGAAGAGATGTCTCTCCAGAGGCTCCTTGGACTTCACGTGCTGCTTCTGCATGTGCGCCTTGTGCCTGCAACATCAACGCAGATACAAGTTTGTGATGTCATGGATGGATTTTGATAGTCTTGGACAACAAACGCGACGAGACACACAAAGCAACTGGACCTTTGGTACTTGTCCCAGTGGAGGAGATTCTGAAGCTGTTGGATGCTGACGATGTCCACCCTGGTCTCAGACATGCTCTCATAGAAAACGCTTTGGACCTTCCAGTAGGTCTTTGTTCCTGCTGGGACATCTATTAGGCTGTAATCTTCTTTTGAAGCCAGGCGCCAAACCGGAGGATACCAGGATGTGAACTCCTCCAGAGGGTCGATGCTAAAGTTTGCTTCTGGAGGATCACCAGCACGCTCAGTGGAGTCAGTCTGTAATCCTGTCCTGAGTGTCAGCGTAGAGGAAAGGAGAGAAGAAGTGGAGATATTCACAAGTGCTATGAGCTTTATCATTCAATTTAAATTTGAGCAGTTCATGGGTAAGACTTTAAAATTAAACTTGGTTAAAAGCTCCAGGATACTAACTCCAGGTGAGGGTACAAGGAGTAAGGAGAGTGGTAGACCGGTCTGCAGCGCACCTCCCTCTGGAACCCCGTGGTGATGTTGGTTTGGGTCATGGTGGTGAAGTCCAACTTGTACTCCAAAGAGTTGATGTGGAAGGAGCATTCGGGTTCCTTCTCGCTCATGTTCTTCAGCAGGAGGGTGGAGATCCTCTACCAAGAGATGGACCGGCCATTGAACAAGCAAAAACATCAATGCACCGAGGAGCGGTGAGGGAAAAGGAAAAACAAAAATAGAGAAAAAGAAAATAACCTTAATAACCTAAATAAAATAACCTTTACCTTATTGTACTCTTCCCAGGTCAAGTCGCCCCACCAGTAGATTTTCCATTCACTTGGGAAGTAATGGTTCCTCTCCAGACTGTCAGAGTTGGACAGTCGTCTCACTCCGTTGTACTTCAATGAGCCGTCCAACTCCATCGAGTCAAAGTTCAGCTCGTAGCGCAAATCCCTGGATGATTTAGAGCAAAAGAAAGCATCAGCAGTCTTTGAGCTGTAAAACAGTAACGTGAACCAGGTTTTCCTTCGTACTCACCCATCTTTGATGCAGACCTTGTCCTGTTCGACATCACAGTAGATCTTCTCCAGTAAAATCTGAGAGCGAGGCGAGATGTCGACCCATTGATAGGTGGTCGTGCACCACAGCTGCCAGCGAAAGGGGAAGGGTGTGTGGTGCAGGTTACGCTCTGTCGTCCCAGAGCAGCACGAGCTTAAGAGGAAGTTGTCACAGATCTGGACTTCAGGCCCCCGAGTATGAAAGGAAAAGGCGGCTGGCGCTCTGGAACGGGTTTGCGGCCTGGTGGGTGTGGTTGTTGGCGTCTGGGACGTGGGGAGGGCTGGATTTTTGGTAATGGTGCCGGGCTGACGGGCAGTCTGGGGTTGGGTGATGAGAAGAGGAAGGCAGACAGTGAGAGAGGTGGCTGGTGTCATTGTCTGCGGTAGACATGGAGGGCACGGCAAAAGCTGGGTGGTGTCGGGGGAGAAGGTGAGTACGACGCAGGAGGCGTCCTGGGAGGAGGAGTTATGTTGCTGAGGGATGGACTGGACGACCATCTGAGGCCGCGGGACTCCGGAAGATGCAGGTGAGTTCTGCACGCCACCCGAGGCACTTTTGCTGGAAGTTTTGCTCTTGCGTAGCTTTGTGGTTGTGGGAGTTAACTGAACGCTGATGCTGTAGGGACTGACCGTCCAGGCGATGTCCACCTGCTGGGACGTCAGGGCCTCCCACACCGGCAGACTGGTGTTGGTGTCAGCAGGGATCTCCAGGACGAGGAGCGACGGACTCAGGAAGGCCACTTTGGAGGTTTTGGGTTGGGGCTCTAAAACACTTGCCATTTTCCTCTTCATTGCTTGGCTGGGTGTGTCATCAGCCATATTGAACTTCCTGAAACATGTAAACTATTCCATTTTACTGAACTGGCATCAATAAAATGCCGGAAGTTAAACAGCAAATAATTAAGACTGATGGATGTTATCATGATAGAAGAAAGAGCAAACAATCTACATTGTTAATTTATTACAGGGACTGTGTCGATGTCCATCGACTGAAGCTCATAATTTACTTAATTTAACTCCAAACTTTAACTTTTGGACCTACTTGTGGATGTGAAACAGTCTTCCTAATCGTGCACAATCAGCGTCGCAGTTAATTAACCGAAACGAGCCGAGAGGCTGTCGGTACCTGTAGTCCTCCTGTAGTCCTCCTGTAGTCCTCCTGTAGTCACCTCAGTGGACAAAAAGCTGCTTCATGCAAATCATCTGTAACAACTGTCTGGACTCTCTGCAGCGAAATAAACATTTGAAGTTCATTTAGAAAAGTCGGGAGCGGCCTCCGGAGCTTTCTGCGGTGGGGGGGGGGGTCAGAGACTGGGAGGCGTCAAACTGCTGCTCCAATTAATACATAAAAAAAGAAAAAGTAGAAAAAAGAAATACACCAACTACGATAACAATAATAAATTAATAATAAATTAATATTAATATTTTAACACTGTAGCATACATTCAACTTATGAATACAATTCAATAATTCATTTATTTTATATATGTGTATATTGCTTACTTTTTCAACATGCAATTACACAATCATCACCTTGAAATTATAATGCTGAATGTTGTGTAGCACTGTAGTATTTACTATATAAATCAAAAATGACACAAAACTCCATTTAAAAGTTTCTGACTTTATACTAATCTTTATAACTGTGAGGTGAGAGGATCTACAAACTTAACTCAGACATTCATTATATTGATCTGAAATGTCTTTATTTGTTATTCCAACAGCATTATTGTATTCAAATAAAGCTTTTTAGTGTCTGGACCAAATAAGTCTAAAAAAAGAAGACTGAACAAAAAGGCATTCAGAGTTTGGCATGCAAAGGCAGAATTATTATGAAAACTTGAACCCATATAAATTAGAGTTTATGATTAAAGTGATTTTTTTTCTCCTCTAAAGTTAGAATGGATCTAAATACAAACTGTTCAACTGTATGTTAAAACCCAGACAATATTTTTGTGCAGAAATAGTAGGAGCTTATGCAGCGAAGAAATCAATCTGAAGGATGAAATAACTTTGTCTTTAATGTAGTGATAAGGCATTTGTTGTGTTTCACTCTGAAAAGTTTGGAGGACCCTGCACTTAATCGGGAAAGAAAAGCACACGTGACAATATTTTGATTTCAGATTCTTTCCTTGTGCAGTTTGAAATTCAAAAAATGTTCTTCATCCTTTTTGTGCCAAGAGTTGTGAAGCTGCAACATCAACAATACTCAGCAACCGTCACAGGCGGCTCCCGTGGTTCGACCGTCAGGGGACACTGCTGACAGCCCACCCAGAAGTACGGAAAGACTTTCTCGGTGATGCTGTGTTTGAAGGTGTACATGTG
This sequence comes from Echeneis naucrates, assembly GCF_900963305.1. Classification (NCBI taxonomy): domain Eukaryota; kingdom Metazoa; phylum Chordata; class Actinopteri; order Carangiformes; family Echeneidae; genus Echeneis; species Echeneis naucrates. The sequence goes on from NC_042533.1 coordinate 3,552,905, forward strand.
AGAGCCATCGTCGGCGTTGTGGAAAGACACTCTGCCCTTGTCACAGTCCAGCAGCACCGTGATCCTCCCTGGGTTCTTCTTCAGGCTCAGTCGTGTTAGAGGAGACGTACCTGCGAAGTACATCTTGTGGTAGAAGTACACACACAGGTAGCCGTTCCCCAGCACCGAAGACACTTTCTCCTTCTTCTTGACAGATTCTTTAGCCACGCCGACGACCCACGCCGTGTTGTTGCCCACGTTGACGTCCCAGGTGTGTTTGCCAAAGGTGAAGCCATCGCGGCCCAGTACGCTGGTGTCGGGGTCGAAACGCTCCGGGTTGTTGGGCAGCTTCTGCTTCTCATCACTGTCACGGACGCTGCTGAGGTCGTCTGACAGGATGAGCCACGGGGCAGCGGTGTTCGGGTCCAGGGTCACCGGGGCTGAAGAAAACATGGCAGATTGTCAGCTGTCTGCGGTTACACACTTTGACTGCATCTCATACAAATTAACAACCTGTTCTCCTCCTTGGGAACCCCCGAAGGCAGTGAAACTGCAGCTCAAACTTTGAAGAAGAAATCCAAACATGGCCTGAAAAGTAAGGTAGAGTATGTACTCACTGTACTTGATGATTGCATGCATCTTCTCCCAAACGTGGTAAGATAAAGAGCCCACATATTTGGCAACATCTATGAGCGCTCCTGGAGCCATAACTGGATCTTCAATTGGACAGTTAGCTCTGCAGAAAACAGAATAATGTGCTATTTATACCTCACAGTGCAAAAGAGTTGAAAAGTGTAAAATATAAATGTTTTTCTACCTTGCCAGTGTGCTCTTGCATTTCTGGAAAAAAAAAAAGAAAAAAGATAAACACTATTTCAGAAACTTCTTAATGTAACAATCCATATGTCACATTTCCAAACTCACATGAAGGACACAGATGTCGTCTAAAGCCATCTCCTCCTCCAAGTCTCTGATAGACGCAGATGTGGCCATTATGTTTCTCTCCATTTCTTCGATCTTCTGCCTCATCTCTTCACTTTTCTGCTCTTTTTCCCTCCTCAGCTCCTCCATCTTAGCTTCCTCCTCTGCCTGAAGGAAACTGTGCAGTTTTTCAAACTCCTCTCGGGTTCGTCTTTCCACAAACTGAGCCTGCACCTGAAATTAAAAACCGGCATAAGCACGGCCCCGAAAAAGTGAATGTCATGATGTTTATGACGAATGTCACCTGAATATGGGCAACAGTGTCTTCATAGTTTTTCTTCATCTTGTCAAACGCATCCCTCTTCTCCTGCAGCGAGCTGAGGGCCGACTTCATTTTCTCCTGAGCAGATAATTAAGATGAAGTTAGTTTGAAGCCCCGTTAAACAGAAACAGATTAATCCAACATCAAGCTCATCACAGCTATTTGGGGAACTCATTATGAAGTATATCACTATCCGTCTTTGGTTTATTTAATCTTGAAGAATGTACCTTCACATCCACTAAAGCCTCGCTGACGGGGCAGCAGTCGTGCTGTTTGTGCCTCCTGGAGGTGTGACAGACCACGCAGATGGGCTCCTTGTCCTGCAAGCAAAAGAGCTTGAGCTTCTCCCCATGGTGAGGACACATCTGGCCCGGGTCACAGTACAGCTCTCCCGCCTTTTCCTCCGGGTCGTTGCCCTCCAGACTGACGTAGGACTCGCACAGGTTCTTCAGGGTCAGGCTGGGCACGGGGTCGTCCACGCTCTGGCTCCTGCACAGGGGGCAGACCCGGCTTCGTCCCCTTGCCGGACCCCAGTATTCCTGCAGGCAAGGCGCGCAGAAGCTGTGGCTGCACTTGAGCACCACCGGGTCCCTGAAGATGTCGCAACAGATGGGGCAGGAGAGGTCGACCTCCGGGAGAGAGAACCTGCCTGCCATTCTGACGCTTCTGACGCTCCTGATTTACCCTGAAAATTAAAGTGAGCCAAAGGTCCGGCTTATAAATAAACACTGGCACAGGCTCTTATTTACTCCCACAATTCCTTTCTTTGCAGTCTGTTTACTGCACCACAAGGAGACCACTGAACACAAAACAGCATTTAAACCTCGACGACATAAACTGAGAAACTGTTAGTTGCATAGAAAAACAGTCAGAGCTGCACAAACCTGACAACAGAGTCCTGTGACAGAGATACGTATCCAACTGTGACCACTTCCTACTTCCTGCTATGCTGAGTCACTCAAAGGGGGCGGAGTCTTAGAGGCAGAGGAGGCATTTTTAACCCTTAACTTACCCCAACATCTTAGTCACAATTTCCAACGTTGGGAGAAAAGTATCAAGGGTTGCCAGATGAGTTCAGGATTATGAATTTAGAATCGAAATACAGCATTTCTTCTCTCTTGTCTTGCAAAATTTTCCCTTTTTTTCTTGTGAAATACAATTTACACTCAGCTGTTTTGACTTTGGAGCTGAAATCAAAACAGACAATAAATAATTCCCATATTCTTCAGTAGATGCTCATCGGCCTTTTCGTGAAAAGGTCAACAAGTACATTTTTATTTAGGTTTCAAGACTCTCAAGCCGGAGAGTTTGGCAAGAACTGGTCCAACAAACAGCTGAAGTTAGATCGAGAAAATCTGACCACGCTAAATAATTCAAAACATTTAAAGACAACAAGAAAATTTACTCAGGCTGCTCAACTTATGTCCAGAACTGCTGTCCTGTCTGACTTTCCCGACTGCAGCCAAAGAACCTCCAACCTGTCTCGTGTCGTTAAGCTCCATTCAGACTGACACATCTCAGTCAACGTGTCAGTCATGAAGTCTGTTGTTGAGGTCAATTCCCGAGTCACAATTTGGTTTTTCACCTTGTCTCTCAGGACTGTCTTCTTTTTGGTATTTATTTTCTTTCTCTGACATCCGAAGAACACCCACCGACAAACAGAGAAAAACAGAGCCTGCTCGCACGGCTGCTTGCTCTTTGATAAATGTGCTGCATCAATGAGCCGAGTCTGTTTATCTATATTTTTCATTCTGTCCACTTGTAGGTTCCTGGACTCTCCAGCAGGTTAATGCTACGGTCTCTGGAGTTATGCTGACTTATAGCTAAGTCTCCCCATTCAGTGCTGCACCAGCTGCATTTAAATGAAGGCCATCGAGAGCTGTAGGAAACACACACAAGACCTCAGGTGGCTGCTGATGTTTGCCAGAAAACAATTAAGTAAAGCTTTTTCACTTCCTACTTTTGATTACATTGCATTTAATTAACATAAATTCTATGAATAATTTATTAGCTCTGTTATTTGTGCAATGACATAACACTTTAGAGAGATTTTATGACATTTTAGTAACTGATTTGCATGAAAACCTGCAGCTTTTCACCTTCAAGAGGAAGTTGAGCCAAGTTTTTCTGAAAGTTATTTCAATAATTTTTCCTCAGCTCGTGGTGTTCGTGCCCTCTATGCTTTCCTGTCATGAGACTGGAAACGCAGATGGTCTGTTTGTCATCCATAAAGGAGGATTTTGAGTCTCCAGCAGATGCTCTGGTTGATGTCTTCCCTGGAATGACCTGCTGGGGTTTTGCTTCACTTGGACAATAAGCTTAACTTTTTCTGTTAAGAGCTGATGGTGCGGCGTGTTCGGGACCTCTCTTGCCTTGAAGATTATTTCTTTTGCAAGTGAGCTGTCATCTGCAGCTTACGTGCTTTAGCTCTCACTTTCTGCAAAGTTTGTTTCCCTTTGGTTGAAATTATTTCATACCACTAGATGTCAGAATGTGCATGTTTATTGAAAAGTCCAACAACTTGCCAGAAGATCCTCGACTCATCTCGTGGCATTCATGCAGAAACGTCACTGTTTCGCCTCAAAATGTCTTGAGGTGAAGAGGCAAATATCAGGATATAAGATGGGATCTGTTTCAGTGTATTACTGAGGCTTTGAAAAATACCTGCTACCTCGGGATGAAAGCAGTTTAAACCTTTACATTTACCTGGCCTGTAAATTGGTTGTCAGCCATTGTGACCCAGGCTAATAGTGATTCATTATTGCTCACACCCAGCAAATGTTCATAGGGCTTCATCTGGCCTGGAGGGAGAAGGGAAGCGGGGTGATGTGTCAGTCTATCAACGTCTAATGAGGACGGGAACACACAGCAGAGACAACACCAGTTGGAACTATCTCGCCGTCTAACACTTTACTTAAGAGAGACGGCTGCTCTGGTGTCATTTTACAAAGCTGATGTGCAAATGGCGTCTCTGTGCGCCGCTTCTTGGTTCCAAAGAGAAGTATTGATGACGGCAGCTGAGAGGGAGCACTAGAAACATTATCAGTGCAGCGTAACAGTTTCATATTTATCTCACCCTCGTACAAGCCTACTTGCAAATATGTGACAAAAAAAGTCAATAGTCTATTACTCTGCTGTGCTACGCAGTTAGGATGGACGATAAAAAGCAAATGGAAGCTGGTGATCAATGGTGGGCCACGCGAGGAAGAAATGAAGGAGGAATAAAACAGAGAGGTTAAAACAAATAGAGAGATATTTTATTTTATGGATCGGGATTGTGCGGTAGTTTTTCCCAGACTCCTGTCTGTTTCACAACCAGCTGCATGATTACACACCTGAGCAGGTTTTCTGCTGCAGAGATAGTAATTAGTATCTTCGTATGAAGGCGCCACATGCTCATTGTGTAAGTGTTTTTGTTTTAACTGGAGGTAAATTAAGTCATCAACACCTGCATTAACTATCTTCTTGAGAACAATATACAATCATCCACCTCTTTAACTGATATTAGAAAAGGTGCCTGGTTAAAGCAATACATCAATTATCCTGCCTGTCCATTTAACTCCAATATTTATTCTCCTTTTTGCTCCATTTTTGGCCTCCACCAACAACAGAAATTGAGATTAGATCCAGCTGGTTGTTATTTTGGTGTTGTATGCATTGTGTTTGTGTGACACCTCAGTTTTTGAGCTGTCTCAACTTATCTGGAATTCAGATTCTTCGGATCTGTTTCCTTTTCCTCCTGACTTTGCCCTGATGTGCCAGATGGATTGTTAAACCGAACCATCTGGGAAGGTGCAGTTAGAAACAGTTTGGAAAAGAGCAGGTCCTTTCAAAAACCTGGCAGGTGATTGGCTGAACCATCTGACGATGACAGTCTTCTCCGGGCTAACTTTAGCCAATCAGATTGTGCATCTTGAATAGAAAAAAAAAAAAAAAAAAAAAAAAAATCAAACCATCACCAAGGCCAGTTGAAAACAGCTTTTCCATCATGAAAGGCCTCCAGTCCTTTTTTCTCCTTCACTTTCACTTCATGGTTTGTTTGGAAACAAATACGTAGCCAAGAAATCGTCCCAGCATCAATGTGCAGCCAAAGCCAAAATTCACGCAAACCACGTTTCAGTATCAGCAGTATTTGATCTCACACTTTTGCATTTAACTGCAAGATCCTTATCTGAGACTCGAGCGTCAAATTTAGCTTTTTGACTTCTAGCCTCAATCTCAAAAAAAAAAAAATAAAAAGATTAGTCAGTCAACACCAGCTGATTCAGTGAAGCAGTGTATCTGATTAATCTCCAAAGTTAGTCATAGTTGTAATTGCTACCAGAGAGACAAGAGAAAGAGAGATAGGACAGAAGGGAAACATACTTTCTGTTCTATCAATATTTGATCTTTTCAGATTAAAATACTTGCACTGACAAATCATTTTCATGCTCTTCACATCACGACCTGTGAGCAGCGAGCGCCGAGTCAACGGGAAATACTGCACATCCATTTCATCAGAGGATGCTTTTACTCCATCTCCCCTTTCACACACATCTTGAGTGCTCCATATAAATTAGATTAAATACACAATTTGACTATTACTTCCAAGGCACTCTCACCAAAGACCAGACCTTTTTCTTTTTTCCTTTCCTTCTTTCGGTCTCGTCGACTTTTCTCTTTGGTAATAACCGAGAAACCTTTGGCAACACTCTCAGATATTGAAAGGAAATGTGATGTAGTTGCGGTCCTTTCCCTGGTTGTGTATTTGGAAGTGTGTAGGAGGGGCTTGACTGCAAAGACAAACTTGCGTGTTGCTCACCCACACCCACATTTGAAATGTGCATGTGGCAAAAAGACTACATTTAAGCACCCCCAATATTTTTCAGAAACAGAAATGTGCAGTGATTTAGAAGTGAATTTAATCTTGTTGGAGAGGCTCCTTGAACTTCGAGAAGGTCGCCAGGCCCTCCAGATTCACAGGAAAGCCACAGTTATCCGTGTTTGCCTCTTCCACACACATACACCTGCACACGTCAGCACGTCGCCGCCGGAGTTTAAAGGAGTGACATCAATTCAATAAGCTCCGTCTGACAGGGAGAGCGCAATACACCACAGCTCGGCTGCTCTCCGCTAACCCATTTCCCCTTCTGGCTTCTTCACTACCCTTTAAACTCCGCCTCAGTAAAGCAGAGCGATGACAATTTTGTTTTAGCTGGATGAATCTGCTGTCTGTGATGACCCAAATCTTTATTAGATTTTTTTTTTTTTCCTCACTGCTCTTCAATCATAAATGTTAGAGGGGGAGTCAGGAAATGGATTCCCATGTCAGCGAATTGCTTGAAACCACTTTCAGCTGGAACTGAGTTATGTAGCTTTTTTTTTATTTTCTTCATCTTCTCACTATTTTATGTGATCTTGAATTGCAGATGTGGGGTATTAATGGGGAGGCAGCAAGGCGACATAGTGGTTAGCGCTGTTTCCCCGCAACAGCAAGGTCGTGGGTTCAGCTCCAGGCCTGGAGCCCTTCTGTGCTGAGTTTGCATGTTCTCCCCGAGCCTGTGTGGGTTTCCTCTGGCATCGCTGTTGGGGAACCGCAATCAGATCGAGGAGATGAAATCACAGAATCTGAAGTTGGGTGTTGGCGGTTGGAGCACCAGGAGGACTCCGATGGGGCCGCAGCCGCCCTTGGCCAGCGATGCGTCAAGTCAACTGTGGCGTGGCATGAGTGGATGCAGGGCTGATGCCACAGATCTCGCCGGCGATGAAGCGGCGTCGTCGTCAAGCTCAGCGTTTGGGCTTTGAGTCATCATAACCTGCACAGCTGCTGGTTTTATCTGGTGGATCAGAAAACAATTTAACGAGTGCAGAGACTGCATGTGGCTCTGTTCTCCAGGAACGAGGAACAAGCCCCGGGCTTCCATGCGTTTCATTGACTGAAGGGAGGCCGGGGTCTCTTTAGGGCTCAGATAGATGTGCTTGCCTCACCAGCATGACACCCAACGGGCCTCCATCACATGATAGTGAACATTAAAAGCTGATCTGGGAGACGGATATCCCGCCTTTGATGGCTCTATGTTGGGGCAGATATAAAATATAGATTGCCGGATGGAGGCGGAAGAATCCCCCGTTGACTCCGACAAGCCCTCTATGTGTGTACATGCGTGTGTGTGTTTATCGGTTTGTGCTCCTACTGGGTGTGATAAAAGCACAAGACAACGCATCAAAGGGTGTGTAATGCACTAATTTGCCTGATAAACGACCTGATGGCCACAGTCTGGACAAAACAGTCGCAGAATCCAGATCCCACTTAAAAGATACATGGGTTTTAATTTTCTTTGTGAGGCTGTGTGTCTTGGTAGATAAATCAAACACTCCCCAGTGGTTCAAATATTTACCCGACTTCCTCAAAGGACTTTCTGTGACCTGAACGTTAATTAACATTCCTGAGGCTGCATGCATTACAGTGTCTTCAAACCATCAGATTAAAATACTTTTTTTTTTTCTAAATCTTAGCCACAGGGAGGATTTAAATGATATAAATCCCCGCAGTCAGAAACAGGATTGGAGCTTTCGGCTGAATTAAAGGTGTCAAACAGTCCGCAACAGCAGTAATCCTGTAATCTGGGCAGTCAGCAGCAACTCCAGAGGTGTTCACTACGAGTGTGTGCAACACACGCAAACACAGACGGACGCACAATGACTGATGGAAAAAACAGAAACACTGCAGCATCGTTCACATCTACTCCGTCCCATTATCCCAACCCTTTATCCTCCAATGACGAGAGCTCAGGTGCGTTGTTCGTCGTAAATACTTTCACATACACTTTAACTCCCACTCCACGTCTTGTTTAGATTTTATGTCTGTCGCTTTATCGTCCTGTATAGATGGTTTATATTCGGAGTAAATAGGCCTCTGCGTAGTTAACAGTCAGTCATATCACGCTCTCATTTCCATCACTATAAATATTGCACTGCAACATCTTTCTCTCAATGTTTAAGCAATCTAACCTGTTCTTTCCTGATTAGTTGGCTTTTTTTAATAGCTATATTTTCAAAAAGGAAATTCTGTTTATGTATAAATCTAAACCTGATTCTAATACAGAAAAAACAAAACGATTTAAAGGGCCATCAAGCATCTGCTTAGAAAACTAACGTAGAAAGGGAATGACTGAAATGATGCTGATCATTAGCAGAGCCAGGTAATGCGGCCTTATTAAATGAAAATGTAAAGGATGTTGAATATGGCTACTAAAAACTCTTTAATCTGTGATTTTCCGTAATATACTACAGGATGGTTCAGCATATTTCTGAGTGTGTTCAGATGGTGTGTGTGCACGCTACGTATATTTTATTTCACCGTTGCAGGAAATTGCTGTTTTAGTGGAGTGAATGAATGTGAAAGTGATGGATGAAATCATAAACAGAAGGCAACACATACCGATGAAGACCATGTGACGCGATTGAAAAGCATGTTCATGTGCACTTTAATAAGGGGCTTTGGCTCTTATGGTGTGCTTGGCTATTGTGGCTGTTTTCTTCTGTAAAATACATTAAATATGTCTCTGAGGAGACTTGACCTTGGCAAACCTCACACAATTGGCACTTGAGATCGACTATTTTCCTCAGACTTGTGATAGGATTGTTGCTGCAAATGTCAGAAGAGAGAGACGCTTTCCCTTGACTTTAAATGAGCCGGCTTTCAACATCAACAACAACAGAAACGAGCACAGTTTCCCTCCTAACTCCCTCATGTATAGGTTAGAAGAAAAGACTCAGAGACAGACATGTTGCTGGGAGACAAGAGGGCTGAATAAAGTGATTGCATCTCATGCTTAAAGACGTACACTGAATCGGATTACGGCGGCTGTTTGTACCTTATTAGTTTGACATTTCTACAGGAGGAGGATGGTGTCCCCAGATGACTCAGAGAACTGGCTGCCTTTAAATGCCAGACTACAAGGGCTAATGACTTTTATGTCTTGACATGTTTTAATGTGTTTATGAAAGTGGGAGGGAAAAAAAAAAAAAAAAAAAAGAGAGAGGAGATGGTGTAGAAAAGTGCAGATTGTAGAATGAGAGGAGAAACTGATAAGAGACCCTTCTTTATCAAGGCGGCTCCTTTCAAGAAGAGAAGACACAGCAAACTCTTCATTCGAAGCCCCGACTGAGTGCATTTGATGATAGCGGTTGCATAATGAGACTATCCTGCAGCTTGGCTGAGTTCTCAACTTGAAAAATCACAGGTTTTAGCGTGGGCGAGACCGAACAATGCCGTGTTTGAAGTCTTTGTTGTGGTCCGTCATTTTATCTTTTCAATATTAATAACTAGGCGATGGCCTAAATCTGATGAATGTCAGATCTATTTGAAGCCGGGGGGGTTCCACTCTCCGCTCTGAGCAACGTTTGCTTCCTCAATATAACAGAATGGGAGTTTCTCTGCATGGCAGCAAGCTAAGCCTTTTTACTATGAACAGTGCACAATAACTCAGACTTCAGCCTCCATTCTGTTAACGTGATGGCTGTAACGTGACCTATAATACGGGAACCATCTGTATCGACTCGCTGCGCCTGGCTTTCGATGGGAGGTGCTTAAACCAGAGCTGGCAGTGCAATCAGCCATCGATCCAAAGATGCAGGAGTTTTCCGTAGCTGCATTCAGTCAGGCCTCTTTTCGATTTTGATGAAAACAATGATGTTGAAGGCAGCTGACCAATGGGGGGGGGACGAGCTGAGATAATTGTTTTGTCGGGCTTCTGACCACGCGGCGCCCTCTGTGAAGTTCCCGTCTTATTGAATGTTTAGCACTTGGGACCATCAGCGTGCAGCTACGCGGTGCTGTGACATCGATGGAGGCCGGTTGTAGCTTTTGAAAAGCGAACTTCATAACGTTCGCAAATGGGTCGTAAAAAGGAATCTTTTATGTTGTGTAAAGTCACACTGCCAAGACGCTGGCAGAGAGGTGGGGTAGAAAAAGACGCTTTAAAGTGTACAGAGAATCACATTGGAACATAAACAGGTATTATTTACTACTACGTGATACTGCTGCCTTAAAATGCACTTTCACAGTCAATGACTTCCGCCTTCCTGCTGCAGTTTATCAGGTATGACGCCAAACTCAATGTAGATTTTTTCTCAGATTCAAATTGCATTATAATAAATGTCACATTGTACATGCAAGCTACTAAAAGTGTTTCAAATATTCTTATTTTAATATATTTAGATTGCAGTAAATCTGAAGAGACATTATTTGATTGATGTAGTTAGATGAATGGCTAATTGATTTCACCCAAATATCTTCTCTGCGCTGACAGCTTGACGCCTCTTCGCCGTGAGTGATACGCATGATCTCGGCCAGTGAGAGGTCAGTTGTTTGCAGTCTGTCAGGCTTCTGTGACTGATGCTTATGGGATGTTAAAGGTCAACACTCCGGCTTTACCTGCTCAAAGTTGGGTGCTTTTCTCACCTCATTAAGTGGAAATCACACAGCTGCTTTTGGAGCAGACTCGCCCTCATTTCCTTTGATATGACAGAAGACACTAACACAGGCATCAGTGCGGTCTGCGAAGTAAAACACACGAAGAAGCACACACCACTGCGGCTGCTTTGCTCGGGTGCTTTTCCTCATATTGCCGGTCATAAATTGACTTTATGAATGCAAATGGCTCAAATTGGTTCATCTTTAATGCCTGTGATCAATATTCATACGCCTGATGCAAATTCTCTTCAAGTTAAAGGCTTATCTTAAAAAAAAAAACAACAACAACAAAAAAAAAACACCAAAGTTTTAGAAGAGATTTGAAAAAATGTGTTAAAGATATAGCTTTGTAGTTAAACGTATGAACCCACTCTTCCAATTACAATAATGGAAACTGTTCGGGAGGCTGCATTGTAATGCATCACATTTAAAGCCTGCTAATGAGAATACTGTGGTATAGCTTGTTGATGGATAAAAAGTGAACAGCAAACATGACTGCAATGCAGTGGATAACCCTCACGTTTTATCTCTGCGAGAACGTCCATTTCCATCCGTGACAAACTGTTCACTGCTGCAGCTCGCTCCTGCCGAGGCTGCAGCTGCAGCTGCCGCTGTTTCATAAAAAATGGATGTTAATCAAAACGAGCTGCAGGTCCCTGTTTGAAGAGAGTTTACTTTGCCTGGTCCCTGATTTGAGCTGGACATTCCCGTTTCGAAGTCTTCGACGCCGATAACTGTCCCTCTCATTTGCAAACAAGTGAGTCTCATTTAATCGGGATTGATTGCATTTTCCCCACCGATGGGACTAAATCACCTTTTACAGCGATTCAAAATCAAATAGTGCAGGTAGACGCTCAAGTTTAATAACAAGTCTGCTAACCTGTGCTGCTTTCAATATTGTGCATGAAGAGCTACAGTGCGAGTTACCAAGGCCGAGTGTAAACCCTGCGGTCTACAGAGCTGATTGCAGATGGTCCGAGCTGTGTTGTCAGATGGACTTTTATTTACTTTACCACCTCCTGGATTGACAGTGAGCACCTGCAAAGGGCAGGACCGCAGCCAGGCTAAGCTGATGTCTGTTTACACGCTCGGCTGATTCAGAGAGAAGCCGGCGAGTGGAGAAATGAGGCCGAGGGGCCCGTTGCCATTAACTGCTACTTTAGCTGTGTTGCTAAATCCCTCGAAGATTGGGAGCGTCGAACGTGGAGAGAAATCCGTCGTGTTTGCATACGGCCCCTGTCACACAGATGCTATCTCATTGCTGAGAGTATTTGTCCATCTCTTTATGGTTTGTTTGTTTGTTTTTGGCAAGAAGGGAACTGTAGTTGAATTGCAGCTGTGGCTCAACCTCTCTGCTCAGCCCTCTGGCGAGGTTTCCAGCTGTAATTTATTTTCTTATTGATTGGGACTGCAGGCCTTTTCAAACACTGACAACTAGTGATCAGCTGAAGTGAGACAGAGGTGTTTTATTATGAGGATATTGACTTCTATCTAAATTCGCTTAAGTACCACGGATAAAACGGAGAGAAGAATTAGACGCTCGAATTTGTGCAGTCCCACCACGGGACCTTCATCATCAAGCGGCCGTGCGGTATCAGGTATGAGGCAACACGACCCGACGTCCTGGGGACCGAGCTGCTTCTCGGAGGAGGAGGAGGCGGACGGGTGGGGAAGGTTCTCTGCTTTGTGACAGAGCTGTTTCCCTTCCTTCAATCGGCAGATAAAAGGGCGGCGCGGTGCCAAGCAAACAGCCCCCGGCCAACTGGCTACAGACTAGATGACAGAACAAATCAAACAGAAAGACACGTGCTCCCTCGGGGGGTTCAGGGCCCATCAGTGATAGCAGCGATCCCAGGCAGTTTTCATCCTCCCTCTCCTCGTCTTTTTTTTTTTTTTTTTTGGCTACGCAGCTTGGCGCTAATCCTATTGTTAAAGGTAACTTCTGGGAACTCTGAGACGCTGCAAGCTCAAGTACAAAGCGCTGTGTTTTCCTCCTTCTTTGTCTCCTTTTTTTTTTAATTTTCTCTTTGGGTGACAGCACAAACTTTACTTTTGCAGAACTGGGCTGATCATGTGTCATTTGAGTTTTTCTCCACTTCCCCTTTCCCCCGCCTTCGTCCTTTCTCTGTAGTATTTTCAAAACAATTCACCCCCTAATTGGCCCTGAAGCTATTGTGCAACATGCGTGAGAGATACACTGAAGTGCACACTTCATTTTCAGAGGCTTTGGGTTGTTTTGACAACTCAAAGTTGGGATTGTTGTATTCCCGGACCCCCCCGGATATCGGAGGAGTGTACTTTATGTTTAGAGAGGGGAGGAAATGTAGAAGGCTGCGTTCTGTTTTGAGACCGATCACTCTGCACTCTTGTTGAGGTCCACAACCTGCTCACCTGGCAAATACAAACCGTCTTAATATTTTCATCATTACCAAGCAGCCGAACTCTTCAGCAGCGGAGAATCCGTCGCCCTCTTTGAACTTGGTTCGCCCCGTCTTTCAGTGTCTTTCACAAGTTCTTAATTTTTGTCTGAACTGCGACTCGCTTTTATGCATTTTCATTTTCTGTCATCATCCCTCCTGCCAGATCTCACACTCGATTATCTGCAGCGCTCGACATCAAATAATCACAAGAAGGATCACGTACATTTTCCGTTTTCAATCTAAGCTTCCTTTTTACTTATTCTTTTTTTTTTTTTTAAGAAACAGACATTTTATAATCTTGCTTCTGCTCCATAGCATAAGACTGAAAAGCCATTAATGAGAACATGCGCCGGCCATACTGGGAACACAGAATTAAGCCATTAAAGATTAATGAGTTTTTTGGGGGGGAAGCGTATGGAGGCAGATAAACGCTGAGCGACGGAGGCCAGACTGTTGGCTGGGAGACGAATCAGACCAGAGCTGTTTTTTCGCCAACGCCGTCACGCACCGCCAGCCACGTTGGAGGGTTTTGGCTCCTTCAGATTAATTGTGAGCCATAAATTAAGTTCTGCAGCGTCGAGGCCGGGATGTCCAGCATGACTGGATATAGGAGAGGGCATGTTTGATTTGTCTGGTTGGAGTCGAATTGAAATTCAGCCAATAAACTTTGCATGCATTGTTTCGCAGCAAAATGAACCCTGTACTGTATCAGATTTCCATTTGTTTGACTGACAGCAGCTTCCGCTATGACACCCGAGTGTAGCTGGAGACTTCATAAATTCTAAGATCCCAAGGAATCCCTGCTTTCCAAAAGGAGGGAATTACATTATCATATAAAAGCATCGGGCTAATGAAACGGCATTCATTCACTTTCAGTCTGATTATCTTTCTAATCAATGGGTTTTCACCAATTGCACTGCTGACGCCGAAACTGTATGATGAGTAATTAGCATCAAATGGATTTTAAATGGAGATTAAATACTGCATTAAGCCCTGAATAACAAATGCAGCTGTGGACTTGGGAGCACTGGCAGTAAACCTCTCTCGTTGCTTTATCCTTAATCAAAAAAACCAACCGAACAAACAAACATCTCGCCCAAAGTTGGCAACAACAACATCAAGAGGACAATAAAACATGTCGCCTGTATTCCAACGACGATCTTTGGAAAGTAAAAATCTCTTCACTTTTATTAGCTAGAGCATAGATGTATAAATATTAATATTCACCCAAGAGCTTATGGTTTATTAATGAAACTGAGCTTCTTGTGAAATGAAATGGGCATAATGGGATACTGTTCATTACTTCATGCTGAAGCTCAATAGATGAGAGCCATGAACTAAAGGTTGTGCTTTCATAAGGACTGGATGGAGATGGGAATCGACTTTACCGAGACGTTTGCATTGTGCTTCTGCCTGGTTAATCTAAGTTATGTAAGAGTACAGGTTGTTGTTTGTACTGATCAGTTCCACTGAACAAAACGGCCAGGATAGAAAAAAAAAAAAAAAAAAAAAGACTTTCGAGCTGCACTGCTGTGTTTTCACATTAACAATTGATCAGATGATTATATGTAGTGAGGAAGCGGCCCACTGGGAATTAATGACCAACTCTGTTAGCTCAATGTTTTATAGTTTTCTTGCCCACAACTTGAGTTGTGTTAATGTTACTTTCACTGCTCTTGTTGAGTCATTTTGTGCCCGTTTTCAGCAAAACATCGCTGCTTGACATTGTGTGCTACTCGTCTGGTTTTAACTGCCTGACAGGCAACACTATCAACGCAGCTGCTGGAGGAGACCAAAATGGAGCTAAAATAAAAGTAATTATTGGATTTCCATTCTAATCATGCCTGTTGGCTGTATAAACCATCTTTTCTTTTCTTTGGCTCACATTTTTCTGACCTTTAGTTAACTGACCTCGATAATAGTCAAGTGATGTTTAGCAGCTTGTTGGTCTGCCCTGAATCTGGCCCCCACCGCCCACTCCTGTTTCATGAACGAAGAGAGCCATCTGATCACATGATAACTGCTGAGACACCTCTTCCCCTCTCTCAGATGTAGCAGGTTTGTATCGAAGCTGCCTTTATTTACGACAGGAGACTTCCCCTTTATGAGCTGCCACCACGGTCATGGCATCGGTGATGAAACTTCATACAGGATACTTTACTTTTGTATATTGTCAGTCTTGATTAAGGATATCTTTTCTCCTTGTCCTCACATTACTCACTCCTCACTTGTTCCTGATAGGGTTTTATTATTAATAGTATCGTATCTGTGTCAGTCCCGTGCTGCAAAGCTCTCAGACAAAAACTTGCGATATGAATAAACTTGACGGACAGCTGCGCGCAGCGTTTAGCTAAATACAGATTTAAATAGGAGCCACGGCCCCGCAGCTGTTCAGCTGTGTGTTTTCCGTCCTGCGTCTCGTATGACTTGCAGCCTAGCAGGGTACATTCTGTGAGTCACGACATTTTGTTCCTGGATTTTGTCCTCACACTGTATCTCCGTATGAACAATGAAGTGTGCGGCCAAAAAACAAACCAAAACATGCAAATGTTTCCCCGCTGCCTCTGGAATATGTTGTTTATGTGATTATCTCATATCTAAACTGTTTTTGACTGATCTGATGTTTTTGTAGTTTCTCTCCTCTTCTAACAGCTATAAATTCGATTTCCATTTCCTTCCAGACACAATGCTCAAATTGAATTCTTGCTTTGGAGTTAAAAAAAAAAAAAAAAAAATCTCACACATGGAAAAATTAGTTTTCTGCCATTTCCTGTCGCTGTCATCCGTGCAGATGCTTTGTGGTGTTTGTGTAAGAGAATGATGGGATGGAGGAGCAGAGCCCATGGAGTTGTGGTTGCACACACACACACACACACACAAAAAGACATTAGAAAGACGGCCAGAAATGCTGCGCCTGACTTCGACAGGCTGATTTCATTTGGTTTCATCAGACGCTCACCACAGACAGGCCGAGTTACTGGCGTCTTCTTATTGGGCTGCCACTGGACATGCTCAACCAACAGGGTTAGTTTGGCTTAACAGCGGCTCCGACGCCGGGCTCTGTTCAGCCTCACAATGACAGGGGACGAGTTTAAGATGAGTAAGAAATAAAATGGGAGGGTTTGATAAAAAGATCAAATTTCACTCAAACTTTTCTATATCTGTGCAAACGGCATGTATATTGTGGAGCTCCTATTGTGCTTTCAGCACAATGAAAGATCTTTTCTGTTTACTCCCATCCTTTGTTACATCGTAATTAATCAAACGAGGGAAATGATATCATTGCAGGCGCTCCTTGTGGATGGCGCTAAAGCATATCACACACTTAGAGTCGAGCTGGGTGGAGACGCAAATGGAAGAAATGTATTATTAATGAGTTGAATCTGAGACAGCGGCAGTGAAATACTATATTGTTATCAGTGGGGCGGGGGGGAGTATGAGTCAGACTAATTACTGGCCATCGTTGGGGCTGATGTTAAAATCTTCAACAGTGCAATATGATGCTCAACGTGTGGAGCATCAGGATGGCTCTGGGTCGGGCAGCAGGTATGAACGATGGGCTAAAGCTAAAGGCACACGCACAAATACAATTTAATACCGATTTAGAAATTTTATAAAAACTGAAGGGATCCTTAGCTTCTCAGCTTTGCTCAACTTCTTGACCTAGTTGAAAAAAAAAAAAAGTTTCTGCCTTAACTGAGACTCTAGTTGACTTTGGTTGTCAGTTTGCTGTACAGCACTTTGTACCACTTGTTTTGAAAGGAGCGATATAAATATTTTACTATTATGATTATTATTACATAGATTTCAGGGGCAGATGCAACATATATCCAGAAGGCCCCTCTGATAACTAATCAATTACTCTGCTGCTGAACTATTGCTCATAAATTCTGCCTTTTTTTTTTCCCTTTGATAGCTTTCAAATGAAAGTTTCTTTGCAAAAGGTATTCTAAGTGCATGCCTCATCCTCCTTTATGGACTTCACTTCGACTTGAACTCATCTCACCTTCTCACCACTTTTTATATCAATCTGAAAGTTGTTGAGTCTTTTTAGACCAACCTTTAACTCAGCTTTGACAGAAAACTGATTCAAACTGTATCATTTTTATGGACAATCGCTCAGCGACTTTGAAGACCTACAATTTGCTTGCAAATGGTGAATTGATTCCATTTATAAAGCGCTTTTTCTGGTCTCATCGACCATGCAGAGTGCTTTTCCACCATTCACGCACTAATGATATATTGGGGGATTTTTGGGGGTTTGGTATCTTGACCCAGGAAACTATAGAAATGTAGATGGTGCTTTACCTCCTTAACACAAAACCCTGTATACTTGGGAGATTTGATTTTAAGAGACTTGAACAAAGTTGACTAATGAAGACTGATTATAATTATAATGCTGAGCCTTCATCACAATGACTTTTGGGTACACTGTTAACTATAAATAACCGTTAAAGTACTCAAACGGTGCATAACGACATTGTGATTGCCGTATGAATAGCAGCTTAACAACTGATACTGGCACTGAAATGGGGGTATCTAATAATCGTGAGCTGTGAAGTTTTTTTTTGTTTTTTTTTACTGCTGAATGAAATCCATGCCAGACACTCAGTCAATAACCCGAGCCAGGAACGACAGCCTCATAACGTGAAATATGAGGCCATTTCTGTGCGTGCGGACTATGGAGAGTTTACAGAGGCGGTCTGACATTAGTACCGTGCAGGGGCTTTGTGGACAGCTAATGGTGCACTTTATTGATTGTGCGCGCTGTAATCTGTCAATCCAGGTTTGTCCAGCTGTGGCAGAGCGCCAGTTCCAGCTCTACAGGGTCATCTCCCACCATCTGCTGAGAGAACAACCTCGACTTACTGCTGCACCGCCTCTAAAAAGGAGACCTGAGAGATAAAAGCACAAACTAGTGTCGAAGAAAGGCTAAATGATGTTTTGATTTGATTTATGACCCATGATTTTTTTATCTATATTCAAATTTAACTATTGAATGAAGCCTTCAGGGTTTGTTTGTTTTTTTTAAACATTTCTAAAACCGTTCGTCTCATCGACTTGTTTTACGGTGATGAATGAGACAGGACTCAGATCTCAGATCAAGTAGAACACTGGTATTTTGTTTAGGCTTGAAATAAATGTAATTAGCCAATTAATCCATTGGTCAAACAGAAAATCATTGTTGGGTAAGTTATTTGGAAAATGGAATCAATAATGAATTACACAGCAGGGGAAAATAAATTAGACCTGCACAGCTTTACGGATTCCTACATAACTACACAGTTACAGCTGTGGTAGCTTTTAAGGACTCTTTTAATGTGTTAGAACAGGAAAGAATAACGTGCTGTAAAAAGTGGCGCCATCATAAAACTCCCTGTCAGAGATTCGCTTTAGTTTGGTCGCTTCACTTACGCAGACAGCCTTCTTCAGATCAAGAGAGCTTTCAGTTTTACTGTAAATGTAACTTTTTTTTTTCCAGAATATGAAAAGCTGAAAAACGAATCCAGAGCCCAGCTGGTGTTTGTCAATACACTATTGATTGCTGCGGTTGGGCTCACTTTTCCACGGATCAACATGGCATTTTTATATAACTCTATGGTTTGACTGGGCCGCTTTTCCCAGCTTGTCCGCTCTGCTGGCTCATCCGCGGCTCAAACAGTCGGATTCCGCTGGTGTGTTTGCTCGCTTCTCCTGAATATATCCGCCTCTCTGTTGGCATTTGGATCAGTTCCCCTCAACATACACCCCCCCCCCACACACACACACACACACACCTCTCTGTTTATATGTATCTCGTCCGTATCTGTTCTCTCTCAGCACTTCCTCCCTCCGTCCCCGCGGATCTCCCAGGCATTTTAGCTCTTAACTGCTCTTCTCCCCTTCCTCTCCCCATCACTCTCATCCTCCATCTCACATCTTCTCTCCGGTGTCTTGGAGAGTGCCAGGCAGGGGCGTCCCTGGAGTGACCTTGGGGGTAATGAGCTCCTGATCACGAGTCAGGAAACCCAGCATTCAACACCCACCCAACCAGCCTCCCCTCACCCCATGCAAAACACACACACACACACACGCGCACACACACACACACACACACACACACGCATGAAAGAAAGGAAAAAAAAAAAAAAAAAAAGACTACACAGCTATCGCATGCTCAGCCCACAAAGAGAAATAGTATTGGAGAGGCAGGGCAGCAGGGCAGAGGAGCAGATGAAAAGAGTCTAGAGAAACTACTTCTTCAAGCTCTGATTTACAACTAACAGACCTCCAAAATAAAGTAAGTAAGATTTTTCTTTCTTTCTTTTTTTGGTGCACACTTACTGCTGCGTTTTTTTCTTGGGGAAGGTGTGATGTGATTATGAGGCGGTTACACGGGAAGCCAGGCAAGAAAAAAAAAAGTTTGGATTTAAACTTTATTCTGGGCAGAATGAACGGTGCAGCACGAAAGGCCGTTTTTGGTGCGCGTGTATCTGTCGTGCATGACAGCAGAACCGCCAACATTAATCCCAGCTCTGCTTTAAAAGAAGCAAAAAAGTAAAACAAAACAAAAACTCACAAAACAACTTTTGGTGAAGTTAAAAAAAAAAAAAAAAAAAATCACTTGTGATCAACACAATGTTTAGCATTTGTGCATTTTTCTGACTTTTTTTTTTTTTTTTTGCCTTTTGGTAAAACATGCAACAGTAAAAGTGAAACGCTTCTGTAGTCACGCTCCTAATCGCTTCTTTGTTACTCTTTCCATTTTAAGCAGATTTTTTCCCCGGGGCTGTTGACAAGAGATAATAAACATATGAAAACACAAAAGACCATTAAGCTTGAAATACTGAGAATCATAACCGCAGATGGGAAAGAAGCTTGTAGACACATTGGGTAAACAATCGGAAAGTCCCAATAATCCAGCAGCCCTGGGCTACGGACTGCGGTGTTAAATCATGAACAGGGCCTTTCTCCTCAGTGATGGGACTTCAAGCATCCATAAGTTTTGTTTATTATCGCTATCAGTCAAATATATCCAAGCCCAATTAAGC
Source organism: Echeneis naucrates (assembly GCF_900963305.1). NCBI lineage: Eukaryota > Metazoa > Chordata > Actinopteri > Carangiformes > Echeneidae > Echeneis > Echeneis naucrates. Next base: position 3,573,035 of record NC_042533.1, read on the forward strand.
ATGTCTGTGCATGTGTGCCAGTTGAAGTGGGCCACTTTTTCCCAGGATGTCGTAATTTGGGTCAGGCCTGACTGGAATGACAAACCCCGAGCGGCCGTATTGTATCAGCGCTATGTGGTCCAGTAGACCTTCTGCTTCCCGTTGCCATGGCTTTCTCCAGCCCGGGTGTAGCAACCCGAGTCAGGCCAAACACTGTCCCTCTCTGTCTTACGGGCATTCCCGCCGTGGACAAAAGCTTTCTGCGGCTCATTCTTGCTCGAAATGAGGTGTCCGCTTCATTTCTTTAGATTCAACACATGGTGTGGTCCTAATGAAAGAGCAGGGGGAGATTAAGCACGAGGTGGAGATGAGCTTGAGAAACCAGCTTTGGTACCGTAGGAAGTCAGAACACAATGTGGATTAAGCTGGATGACAGCCAGCAGGGCCAAACTCATAACACTGCTTCATTTCTAAATAGGTCCTGGCATTTTCCTTCCAAGATGGCTACTTGGAGGCCTTTAAGAGACATTTTACACATTCTGCCCTTTTCTCTTGTTAAATGCTCTGCCCCACAGACTTCACCACGTGATCTTGCCTATATGTCAAGACTAAGCACAAAGCCAGTTCATTTCCGTCCGTGTCCTCACAAATGCTTTGACCAGACTGTTCTCCATGGAGGAGCCGGAGCAATAAGGCATAGAATTGCGCTGTTAGGGCCCTGAGAAGTTCACTCCAGGGGGGAGGGAAGCGCTGTGAATGGAGCCAATTCTCATCTATAGGGCACAAGTAAGTGAGAGAGAAAGAGAGAAAAGCGGGTAGGGGGATGAGGACGTACACAAAGATCCTCACATTGAGTGGCTGGTTTATTCTTGTGGGGTACGCACTGACCCCTCACATGTGGGATGAACAGAACGAGCCTTGATGGGGTCGGAGGCCTCCACAGAAAAAGGGAGGACAGGATAAAAGAGGGTAGTAGAAGAAAAGAGGAGGGGATGGATGCCAGGAGAGAGGCCTGTCAGGGCAACATCCTACCTTACATTCAGCTCTGAACATCATTACGCAGTTTGTTGTGTAGTGGGCTGGAACGCCTAAAGTGGCCAGTTAAAGGATGATTCAGGTGCATTGCAGCTTTTTCTTAACAATTCTGAAAATCATTCAGGCTGCAAAGCACCAAAGTGTCAATTCCTTATACAAGTCAAGCTGAACACTGAATCCTAAACCCTCCCGTATGTCTATTCCTTCTTTTAACTTACTTTCTCATGTCCTCCAGTCACAGTTTACAGACTCACTTCCTGGTTCAATTTCGGCCATAATTATGATTTTCTTGTGCATCATTTTGGTTTCTTTCAGTTTTATTTCTGATCATGCAAATAAGTACTTCAGTCTTATCTGTGAACTCATTCAAGAGCTGATTAAGTTGTGATGCAACCCCCCTTCCCCCCGATCCCCCAGTCATTCAGAAAATACAGAGGCTCTCACCATCACATTGCCTGAGCTTGCCCCTGAAATCTCACCCGTTTTTAGGCTGCCGGGTTAATAGCCATGTGTGGAAATGTAAACGTTCTCATGTGGACGTCAAACAAGCAGCTATCTCATTACAGGCATGGGCGAGACAATCAAAGCTGTCTGCAAAACCTCTAAGCTGGCGATGAGTGAACGTTCCTCTTGTGTGGTGTTGGTTCCCATTGTGCGAGGAAGCCCATTGACGGGGCCACTAATGCCTGTTGTGAGGGAATTCAAATACACGAGTCAGGGTTTGTGTTAGCACACAAGTGTTGAGGCATGTTGTGAATCCCTCAGTCGCCTTATGATCAACATCCTCGCAGCATAAATGAAAAAAGGTGCTTATTTCCCCTCTTTCTTAAATTATACTTTTCCTGTGGAAAAACAAATACATAATTGTGGCCTGTCTCTCCCCGCTCTGCTGTTCACTTGATCTGATGTTTGATCCTCCGAGAGCTAATGATAACCTGAGGCCTTCCACTGTAATCATTCAGCTCATTAGTGTCCAACACAGTCGCACAGCCAAAAATCGTTTTATAGATTATGGGACCATTTGATATGTCTTTCTAATGCTTTCTGACATCCTTTGCGAGATATAAAAATTCTTTTAATGCCAAGTTCAAAGTTGTCGTGCACTCTGTCACAGTGAACGTTCACTGGTTTTTAAGTGAGCCGTATCTCTGCTAATGAAAATAACAGCATAACCCACAGCATGCTGTCCTGTGTGCGATGGCTCGCTGCTTCTTCTCTGCGACTGTTCCTGGGGCTTGGAAGATTTCCCCTCTGCCGCGGTCTCCTCGGTCTTTGTGCGTCATGGGCGTGGGGCCAGTACCTCGTGGCATTGCTTCGGCCCCCAGGTGGGTCTCTTTGGCCGTGAGGGTTCCTCTGGCACATCTGGTGGATGGGAGATGATGTGTGGTGGCGGTTGGCAGTGGTGGCTGGCTGGATGGTGGATGGGTGGGGGGGGGGCCTCCTGTCCTGCTCCCACGTGTACCGTCTTGGGCAGTTGAATGGTGCTGGCCGTTGCCCCCCTGGCTCTCTGGGTTTGGCACCTCAGGTTTGGCCTCGGTGAGAGTCTCGCTCATTTAGGGAATGCCCACATGCATGTGCGCTGTCACTTGCCAGCTTGTGTTGCATCACATCACGAAGAACTGATGAATCCTGCCAAAAATGGGCTGAGCCGTTCTTTCATTTCTTCATGTACCTTGTCTTTGACTTGATTTTCTGGTGGGACACCTTCACCTATCTGGATTCCCATCTCTCCAGAGATCTACACAGAAATCCTCCAGAGCCTCATAATTCTGGTGAGGTGGCAGCAAAAGCACATCATCCTTCGTTCAACTCATTCCTCCCAGCACCACCTGCTTCCCTTCCCCTGTCCATCCTCCTGCATCTTGTCTGTCTTTTGTTCCCCTCCGATAGTCACCGAAGTGTAGCACTGCCCTCCCTGTCTCACAAGGCCATTTCAGTCAAAGATCGACAAACTAGCTTCCAGGGAGAGCTGGTGAAGGTCCCACGCACGCACCGAAATAATGAAATATTTAGCTGCAAGAGATAAAGTGCAGCTCATAAAAAGTTGAAACACATTTTTGTGGTTTAAATTATGAGGACAAATGAAAACAACAACATACAAACATAGTTCTTACTCTGGCTGCAAGCCAAAATTATGCATCTTAAAAATTTACTTTTTTTTTTTTTTTTGCACTGATTAGGTTGTCTGTTTTTGGGGCAGAACAGGAAGCAACAAATTCACCACAAACACATTAGCATTTGTAAAGTTAATATGAGAAGCGCTCAGCCATTCATCTCCCAATGGAAATAACATCAGAGCTCGAACACAGTTAACTGCAGTAGAACGTCGTCTTTGTGTGCCGTTTGGTGCTGGGCAGGTTTTTGGAGATTCCCTGATTCTGAAAAAATGAGCTTGAAGGGACGAAAAAAGCTCCACAGAGCAGGGCTGGGTGATGCATCCTGCAGGTCTGTCACTACAAGCAACCCCTTTCACATCACACATAATCATCGGACCTATTTGTAGCATAAAAATATTGATGGCAGCAGCTTTAAGTTGGTATAACGTGTACTTACAGAGCTAAAACTTGCAATTTCGTATGTTTGCTTGGCTGCAATTTGGTTCCACACATACACATTAAACGGCGATTGCAGTGCAGCAAGGCAGGCGCTTCGGACAGAGAGGCAGCAGTTGTGTATCTTTAGCAAATGTCATACAGGGAATTTGCATCCTCAGCTCCCCAACCACTAATTTGTGTGTGTCCAAGCTTCGGAGTGTGAAGCACAAGGGAATGGGTAGTGTTTGTATTCCTCTAATGAACTGAGGGAAGATTTTGTCTCTCTCATGCACCGTGTTGTCAGAAAAAGAGAGAAAAAGACAGGAACTCAGACAAAAAGGGAGATTTCAATGAACATAGAGCCTTTTTTAATAATGATAATTTAGCCACTGGTTTGTGAATCTTTCTCCTGGTGATAAATAAATAAAATAAAACTACGCCGCGTTATCGACAAGGAAAACTTTCTCCCCCAATGCAGACTGTTGCTAAATGGCTCAAAGGTAAACCCTGAGGGGGCTATTACATAACATACAGCCAATACGCTGCCAAAGCCCCGCCTAAATGGTGTAATCTATTGGTTCAATCAATGCAACCTCATTTTATTTAGAGCCACTCTGTGCCCGCCTCGAAGCCCGGAGTGAATCCAACCTAGCCTGCAGAATTATTGGCAACATTATAATTACTTCTACCGAGTGTACAGCGTGGACAGTCCGTAGGTTACAAGAAGAAATAAGAAGAGCATTCAGAGACTGGCGGCAGCAGGTTCTCCCACTCACAGGGGGTTGTTGTGGCCGCTGATGTTGAATGGAAGATTAAATTGATGGTGAGCATCACTGTGGAAGTCCGTCTGCCACTTATTGACTCTACTCCGATCCCACTTGGATTGCAAATGGTAACGTTGCACCGAGGCGAGGAACTTCTCTGATTATCAGATTAAGTGTAGTTTGTCAACCTCAGATCACACGAAAAGAGATCCAACTTCTTAATATTACTCTCAAGTTGATCCAAAATGACAAGTTTAGGAGAGAAAATATCTGCCTTTTCTCTACTGCAGCTCAATTTTTAGGCCAAATTGTGGTTGCCAGGCTGCTTAGAGCACCAAATCCTCACTACTTAATTCCTGAATTATTTCACACAGTTTATACAGCCTGCTTGTGCCAAAGGGGGTGTCTAATCCTTTGGTAAATCTTAGCAGGTTTTAATCAGGTCCAGTGGACAGTTTCTTCCTGTTCCGCCCCTCAGGCGCCACATTTTTGGAGAGAGTATGATTTGGAGAATTAAACACCTATGATGGATGGGGGGAGGATTAAATAGGGCCCACACTATGGATGCAGTCACCAAGGATGGTTTTCTGTCCACCCATCTATAAGTGATGAGGATCAAGGATCAGTAAGGGTAGGAGTAACACCTAAATACTCCCAAATGTCCACACAGGTTGGACCTATCCCCTCAGTTCTCGATTAATTATGCATTTCGACTCCCCGACTTAAGAGTTGAAACTTTCATCCGGGGAGGCAAAAAAAAAAAAAAAAAAAAGTGACGGAGACGTGAGTGAAGGGAGTCGGAGCGGGAAGGAATCGGGAGAAAGGGAGCGGCGTGAGAGAGAATCATTAGTCATATCCATTAGTATTCCATCCACAGCTTGTGCTCCGAGACAGCCGGTCTGTCCAAATAAACAACCAGCAGAGGGGGGACGCCTCATTATAGCTTCCACCCTTTTTTCTCACCCGGAGTTCACATTCCGTCCGACCATAAACACCAGGCCAGCGCTGTGGCCTTGCCCTCTCTCTCCGCGGGACTTTAGTGTTGTTAGCGGGGCTGGTAGAGCAACATTTCACATGCTGTTCCACACAAGAAGAGGACGGCACAGAAACAACAACACAATGTGAATTCGTATTGTTCAGTTCTCTGAGTGTTTTGGATTTCGCCCCTGTACCAAAAACTCGTGCAGTTTAAGGTTAAAGAGGCATCTCTCTGCCCTTGAGATAGTCGGTACACATCAACAGCCCCCCCCCAAAAAAAAAAAAAAAAAAATCTAGAAAAAAATCCCTGAGCTCCGGGGGGAGGCGGCAACTTGTACTCAGCTGGCATTCAGATATTAAACATGAAGAGGCTTTGACACAGTCTCTGCCGTGCCTCCATTAGTGCATCAAATATCTTCATATGCAAAAACTTTCCTGAGGACATGGCAAGCTTATATAATTAATGGAGGGTGAGTAACTCTGTATTAAAGCACATCAGCGGTGCTTCCCACATAAGACGGCATTTGGGACTTTTAATGAATTAGTACGTCTCTGATTCACATCCACCCTCTGGTATTTTTGTCACAGTGATACAAAAGCAGATGTGATGACCCCCCTCTGCTCTGTTCTTATTTTTTGGCGGCTCCTTCTTGTCCACGGAGCAGCACTCTCACAAACACCCTTTCTCGCTGAACCTCCTCCGTTTTTTGTATCTTTGAAAAGTACAATTATGCATCCAGGTGACCTTTAGATATCCTCTGCTGCTGTCTGCTGGTCGTTCACGTGGTGACAGGGACGTGATGTCACTTCGATACTGCCAACTGGGTTCAAACATCTGGGCGCTGAACCCCCCTTGGCTGAGTGCGACTTTAATCAGCACACTTTCCCGGCAGACCGTAAGAACGTGACATTTGATTCCCCTTCACTTTACAGTGAACTCAAACTAATTTCTACTCATCAGTAGAAGAAACTGCTTGCTGACTTAGAGGATCACATTGCATCACAAAACCTAAAACCAGCCGTCGGGACTTCTGTAACTTTGTGATGTCACAGCGAAGCAGTCAGTCCAGCCAACCAGGACACAGAGGATGAATCCCGCTCTTTTGATTGTCTCACAGAGCTTTACTAAGGCTGAGAGAGGAAATATATTTACTAACGCTAAAATATTTTACTTTAGAACGCTTTGTCGCACTTTGTGCGTTCGTTATTTTTCTCTTTTAATTCTCTGATACATTCATCTCCAGGAATCACCACCACCAATGTCTCGTTTCTCCTTCCTCAGTGGGGGCAGTTGCACTTTTCTGTAAATCGACTGACTGTTCACCCTGCAGAGACAACCAGCCCCGCGCTCGAGTTATCAAATTAACTGGATGTCACTTTTGGGCACTTGTCTGCTCTTTTCACCGGGGGAGGGGGAGACTACCTTCACTGCAGAGGCTTGTCTGACACACATTACAGTAAAACAGGTTGTCAGCGGAGGCAGCCGGCCTGCCCCACTCTGCAGCGTTCGTACACGAGGGCTCGACGTTTCCTCTAACTGTTCTAATGCTCAGTGGCAAGGTGAAAGGTCACATTTAATGCCTTTGGCTGTAACTGAGGGCAAGAGCCAGTTCCACCTCCTCCCTCCGCTTGACCCCACAGCTGAGCACGGACGAGTCGCATAAGAGCCACTGACATCCAAGCGGCAGCTTCTTGGTTGTGTTTTCGTTTTTGGGAAGGGAACGACCGTATCCGTGAACACAGCAACAATGGAGCTCCTCTTATTTATCTGGAAATTGTGTCACATATTGCACCTCCTCAGTTGTGGTTTGGTAAATAAAGCCGGAGCAAATAGTGTTTTGTGCGGATGAATGTAGACAATAACAGCAGCCAGCACATAAGAAATGTGGTGGGTTGCGTTCCTGGTGGATAGAAATAGCTTATTGCAGAGGCAGAGTGATGGGAACAGAATAGATCTGAGAGGTGGACTTCACCAACAAAAGAAATGAATGTGGTTGGAAAACACTAATATTTTTGCAAGGAGTGAAAATCAGTTATTACATTACATTACAGATGCTTCCACTCTCCTTCAGTGTCCTATTTTATTGCACCACTGCAGCAGATACCTCTTAACCCGCCTTTATTTTTGCTCAACTGTTCTCCATTTAACAAATGGACAGCCGATTCTCACAAACCTCTTTAGCTTTGAGGAATCTGCCAGCGAACTTCAGTGACTCTCAATTGGCCCGAGCCGCGTCGATGGTGCTGCAGACAAACGAGCTGCAGCCGATTTTTATTGTGGAATAAATTAGGTGGTGGTGAATGCTGTGTATTGAATTCCCATCAGCCTCTCCTGCTGACGTCAGAGGACCTCAGGCGGTGGATCTCTGCGGTGGGTGCACGTGACCTCCTCGGTGACTGCTCTCCATTTAAAACTCCCTCTCAAAAATCCACGCGCAGCCTGTTTTGTTCCCCCCTGAGAACTCTCTACCAATTACATTCTAATTATTATCCTCTTTTTTCTGTTCTTTTTCCACAAAACAATGCCACAATACAGAGTTATTACATGTTTATTAAGTCAGGTGTTATGGCAAGATTTGTGTTCAATTCATTTTCATCCAGCTGTTATCAGAAATGTTTTAAAGCCGACTGCTTGAGTTGTTTGCCGTCTTTTTTTTTTTTTTTTTTTTTTTTTTAAAAACAGTGACTGACAACCAGACAATGCATCATCTAATACCAGCAGGTCTAATGATTGTTAGTCACGGATCAGCAGTTCGCTCTGCAGAGAGAAGCCAGACTCAATGAAGGACTGTTTGAGTGCTTCCAGACTCTACAGGTTATAGATTGGACTTTATATCTCTCCAGGAAACTTAGCAGGGGAAGAAAGTGCTTGATGAGGGCAGCACACCACGCTGGCCATCTCCTCGTGCCAAATGGCCCCAAAGACAATCCAATAAAAGTGAAGGATTTCCTCAGCCAAAAGTCACGTCCTTGACAGATCAAGGATGTTCAATCTTCTTCTGTCCACCATTCTCGGTAAATAACTTTGCCCCTGCTTCCACGATGTCTGGAAATAAGACTGTCACCGGCTCCTGGAATATAACGTGTCGCAAGCTATGTTTGATTCATTGAGGGTTTCTGGGAGCCCAGCAGAGTAGGAACTGAGTGACACTATCATTGAAAACTGGTGAAAACAAGTTAAAAATAGCAGTCTGCTGTAGAAGCGTTTCCACGGTGTCTAGTCGCCGCACTTTGAATGAAAGTAAGATAAATTGGTCATTATATTCCAAGCACAAACCATGAGCAGCACAATAAATGTAAGAAACACCAGGAACCCGTCATAATAATTAATTGTAGCCACTTTTATCTTAATTGTATTTTATTCTGTCACTTCACCGTGGAAATGAATAAGTAAAGGTGACGTTTCGTCTCACATTTACAATTAATCTGTGATTTTCAAAGTCAAGCAAAACATCAAAACTAAATTAAAACAAAAGGAGAATGCAAACTTCTGCCAGCATCTGCCAAAACTTAGGAAAGTTCAATTCAGTTTGTTCCCCATTGTCATTTCCCAATTATCCTGCCATCCACCAAGCACAATGCAAACAGTTCAACTGTTTGAGAGAAGGATGCAAAAAAGTTTCAGGCCCCTCAACGACGTCAAGAGAATCTAGCTTTAAGCTTCTGTGAAAATATTTCACTGCATAGCTGCTCTATTATGTCGACGAGGACGTCGCTAACCTCGTCTCTCTGCCGAAGGGTGGCGGGGTGGGCGGCGTGAAACAGGCTCTAGTCGATAAAAGCAGTTATGGGCTGGAAACTACGCTGAAGTTAAAGCAGTAAAACCAACACAATGAGCTCAGAGATGGTAACCCTGCGATGAACTCCAGCTCTGGTGATAATTCTGTCATTTCCCCTTTTATCTTACATGCAGTCATTTGACTGGTTGTTAAAAATCAAAGAAATTGATTAGTGCAGCTTTACAGTAGTTTCTATTGAAGGCAGTCAAAATCTAATTTGTGAGAACAGGATCAAACCTTGCAAATACTAAACGCTTTAGTTTCTTTTAAATAAAAAATAAACTAAAGAGTAAAATAACCACGTTGGTGAATTATTCACTGATAAAATCAAGTCTCACGGAGGCAAAGATAAAGAGCAAGTAAAGCCCTCATGTCTCTTATTTAACTATCTTCCCCAGTTTGGCACATTTTCTGAGGGACGTATCGGGGGTTTGTGGTGCTTTCAGTATTTAATGGCTGTTTGACTGAATGAATTTTGAAGGGCTGCTCGGGTCCACTCGTCTTTAACGGCCTTTCTTCTCTCCCTGGTTTTGTGTCGGATTTCCAAACAGCCCACGGAGGGGAAGCTGTCGGTTGAAAGCCTTTCCTGTTTGATCAACTTCTAACATATTTGAACAATTTAGGCAGGATAAAAAAAAAAAATAAATAAATAAAAAAAAAAGGGTGTTTTGGGAGGATGAGAGGACAAACAGCAGCAGAGAAAATACTTTTCCTTTCAGTTCTGTGCTGGTGCAAGACTCCAAAACTACCGATCAACATGTGTAGTGCTTTTAGATAAACCTGTAACGCAACTGACACCTTCCATCTGTAAAGAAAAGGGAAATAATCCTGCGTTCCCCTGCACCCCGTCCACAAAATCCATCTCTACCATTCCTTTCCTTTCCTTGGGCAATAACTTATTTCACCCAGCAGAGGCCAGTGTGTAGTTGATGAGGTCATTCGTTCGATATGACAGCCACACTGCAAATAAAGGATTTAAAAAAAAAAAAAAAAACAGAAATGGGGGAGGAAGGGGTTGAAGACCTTCACATGTAGGTCACACCAAAGAGGAGACTACACACATCATTTAACTCTGTCAAAATGGGAGAAACACAAAGAAATCGATGGAGCGACTGAGCAGCAGGAAAACAAAGACACACGCACACACACACACACAGTGTTTGATTGTGAGGTGAGCTACATGTTCAGGCAATCTTCAGTATTGTTCGAGCTGCAAACAGCAGAAAGAGAGGAAAGCACTGCTCGATATCGCCATGAAAGGACGCTGATGGAGGTGGTGTGGGGGGGGCATTAAATACAGTTACACCAGTGGAGGGCAGCTGAGAGGTCAGGGTTATGGATAGATCATGAGAGCCCTCTACTGACAGTGAAATCAAGAAACCACAACAGAACCACATCGAGAAGAAACTGACTTATTTCCAGCAGTTGGGTCATCAGAGATGAGCTCCTTTTCTCTTTTATTCACTCGTTCTTGACAAGAATTGACGTAATACTGGGAAATTCTAATCTTTATCTCCCTCTTTAGAATGAGGTGTTTGTGCCAAATGCTGATTAGTGGAAATATGCTGAAGTTGTTCACAGCCCTTAGGAGTGACCACTGACTGTTTTCAGATGAAGGTCTTCACTGTGAGTGTTTCAGTCTGGCACATGGATATCAGATGTATTTATCTTTGTCTGCCAACGGTGATGTGATGCGCATTTCTGGCACAGATCAACATGACATCACGCTTTGAGGTCGCCATGTAAAACTAGCCACTAAAGCATATCCTGCTTTTTTTTTCCAGAATTTGAAACTTGAACAAAGTTACAGAGACCATCAAATTATTAGGCGAGTGCCCGAGATGATAAGCTGGAGCATTCTCCCATAGATTTCAAGTCAAACAAATAAATTTTTACCAGTGGGGTCGCCCCCTGATGGTCATGAGCCAGAATGCAGGTCTAAGGGTCCACCTCTGGCATTTACATCCATCTTTATGAAAACAGCAAGGTGCAGAGACGAAAATTTTGTTTTCAGTTACTCCAGAAAACTGTGATCAAAATTAATATAAAGATACTTATAGTGCCGTTTCACACCAACAGGTTTATTTAAAAACTCAAGGACTGGATATCTTCAGAGCTTCACAATCCTGCTGACACGTTCCGCATTCAGCCAGATTTCATGAACACTGGAAAGGCCAAAAACAACAACTTCACATTCCAGTCCAACTTCACCTCAACTTGTTGGACTATCTTTCACTTTTCAGACAAGCTGCCAGGGGAAGCTGAAGAAAGCCAAAAAAATAAATAAAGTCAAAGAAAAACTGCCAAGAAGGAACAAATCCCCAACCTAAGCAGCACAGACGCACCGTTACTGACACCCAAAACTCCCGCCTCTCTGCGGGTCGTCCACCTGCTGACTATAAACCAGCCCGAGATGAGAATCAGAGGGAGGGTTTGGAGATGGTGCATGCTCTAACTGTCGCAAAGGGTGAAGGTGTTGGACGCGTTTGGTGCAAACTGAAGGGTCACCCACTGGTGTCCTTGACAGAAAGTGTTTAAAACGACCACTGACGATTGCTTCGCACCAAATCTAACAGGTTAGTGATTAAAAACGGCCAAAACTCACTCAGTTGCACTCATCCCTGAAATTGGACAGATATCAAGGCAATGCTGTGACTCACAGGGCAGTAGAGTCCAACTATTATTGTTATTTTAAAATCAATAGGTGTTTTTTTTTTTGGTCATTGCTCTCTGGGGTTGGCGAGGTGGGGAGGGGGTGACGTGTGTCCCGTGGATGCTGAGCTGTAACTATTTCTCTCTGCCGTCGTGTGATCTGAGGTGAGAATCAGCCTGGAGGAGATATTTACTACAGCGCCTCGCCTCGCCTCTTTCGTAACGTGCAATCGCGCTGTGCCACACAAGCTGCTGGCAGGCGTGTGGTTCCAGCAAAACAAAGAAACCATCCTGTATCTGTGTTCCTCAACACTGAGTCGGCCTGCAACACTAATGTCTATTTCAGGAAGGCAAGAAGCAGACACACATACAAGCACCGCTGAATCACAGCATGTGGGCTCAAGAGAGAAGCCGTGTCAATGCAGGTATATATATATATACATAACAGAAATACACTGTAGATGTTCTCCAGTGACATTAATACTGTAAACACAACGTCACATCTGAAAATGGTGGGACGAGCTGTCAGAGCTGTCCACCGCAATTTGCTTTGCTAAAGTGAATAAACAGGGTCCCGCCTCCACTTTCTCAGTTATTGTCTTTCTTTTTCCACCTCTGAGCCTCTCATCTCGCTCGTGTGTCTGGGTGACAGCACAGTTTAGGATGCCTGGCGAGCTCCAACGCCGCCACTGTCAGCGAGGCTTCCCCCTCAGAAGAGACGCAAAAGGGGAGATGAGATTCTGCAGGAAGAGCGGCAGCAGAGGAACATTAATGAATCCTCTGACAGCTTCACTCACATCTTCCACCTCAGTACGGTGCAAAGACAAATCCCAGATGGTGGCAAACATAAAAGCAAATTATTCCATCTTTGACTTTACCACAAACAACATTCATCCTCATTTCCTGCAGACTTGATGCAGGAAGCCTTTTTTTTTTTCTAATGGATCTGTCTGTAGAGACTAGCAGGTGCTGTGATGTGTTTGGAAAAAAAAAAAGGCAAAGGTTATATTACTTTGTGACTGCAGCGAGCAGTTTAGTCCAGTCTGTGGGTTTCACAGACTCAGCAGGTCGGACAATCAAAAGTTCTTACACTACAACAAAACGTTGATATGGCGACATTTTCATAATAATGTTCGATCGTCCCCTCAGAAAGCATGTTCGTTGCTAAACCTGGTGCCGTTATCTCGCCGTTGGCTGCTGTAGTTGTGCTCCCTCTCAGCCTCGCAGCGTGATGCCTGCCTTTTTTTTTTGTGGGCGGGGTGGGAAACCTCTGTGGGGAAATGTTGGCGTCTGCGTAGGTGTTAAGATGTAGGTTATCTGAGGCTGGAATCATGGGTAAATCCAAAGGATGAGCGATATCTCCTCTCACTGATGAGCCAGATGAAATGTGTGGAGGGGAATGGGAGGTCCTACTGTGCAGACTATAGCGGTGCATCAAACAGCCTGCTGGCATTATCATTTAAATCGGTGCTTTAGAGGCAGCACAACACACACACACACACAAAAAACAAAACTCTTCTACACCTCAATCAGATTGTTCCTCTGCTCAGTGTCGTCACAGTAAACGTTTCCCCAAATTAGTGATTTTTGTAACCCAAAATTTTGGGTTTGTTGGTAAAACAACCAGAGAATGTTTGAGATCATATAACTATGAAGAAATTTAACGCAGGGAAGAACAGTACAGAACAGGTTCTGGGTTTGGACCCAAAAGCTGGACGTCACTGACCTGGAGCAGGTGCTGACTGCGCAGCTCTGAACGGGAGGTGGGGGACACGGCTGCCGGGAGCAGAGAGAAGGTGAGGTCAGTCTTCTGGGGCAGAGACAGGCTGGAAAATCTCACATGAGAGCTAAGAAGGAGCGAGCGGGCAGGAGAGGCTTATATAAGGACTTGATTGGTGATGAGGAGCAGCTGAGTGCAGCAGGTGAGGGAGAGTCCAGGTGAGGTGAGCAGAATCCAACAGGGACTGTGACAGAAAGACAGTTTCAACTTATTTTTAGATTTCAAATTTTCCAAGTTGGATTTGTGTACAGAATTTAAAGCAGGACGTGACACGCAGTCTTTTTTTCACCAGAGTCAGTCAGTCAAAGTTTTACTTGGTGCAGCTCTGTGCATTTTGGCTCAACTGTACGACAATCAGAGCCGAACTTCTCCCTCACTGGAGGGTTTGAGAAACACTTTCAGTGTTCAAAAGTTGTTTTCTCAAACTAAAGTACTCAGAAAAATATTTTTCATTTATTTAGTTTATTTTATTTATTTATTTTTTTGACCAAGACGCCTGAACCTTTTCCCTGAGCTGTTGGTTATTTAGTCTGAAATTTTACTTTGTGCCTTTTGCTTTCAGAAACATAAACCCAAACTTAACATTTGGCAAAGAAAGATACCCTGAATAACTTCGGTGATGTTGTAGTAGAAGAGAGTTATCGGCATGATATTTTTGTCTTCAACTGAGATTGAGTCTATAAAAACTCATTGCAGGGAATGCGGTTGAATTAAATGTATGAAATGTACATTTGGAGCTCGTAAAGTGGACCTTTGCAGAAGTGTGACTGAGATTCTTGGGCTGGAAGGAATGAGTTCAACCACATTTTGGCAAAACTGTGAGCGTTAGAAACACACTGAGTGTGGAGGATGGAGGGAGAGAAGACAAGTGGATTATGCTGCAATAGCAGTTTGAAAACTTTCTGTGGACGTTGCGGTTCTTGCTAAAGCCAAAAGAAAAAAGGCTCGTCACCTTCCTCGAGTAGGAACAAGTAAAACAAAGCAGCAGTCAATAAAGGGCTGGAAGTTGACTGACAGATATTTATTCTTGTGGAATCCACAAAAACACTGATGTGACAACGCTGCTGCAGGTCTGTGCTTGTTTACCTGCAGTTTTTATAATTCATTTGATGCTGAACTGGATTTAAAAGTTCAAACCATCAACCAGCTGAATTCGAAAGCTGCTTTTATTCTAAAGTACCTGAAGACAGGAAAAAGATTCTAGACATTTCAATTGGACTCTCTCTTTAACATGAAGGGAACAAATGGCGTGGAAATGAACACATATATCTGACTCTGCTGAATGATGCACTTTTCGGATTCGAACTTGAACTTAATAGATCAAAATGTTTTTCACACGCAACATCTTCACTGTATTATTCGCGAGTGAGTCATGACTGGCAGGCGTATCTGCTACAGCATTATTTATCTTAATCCGGGCACATTAAAGGCTGAAGACGACTTGTGATTTCCGGGCTCTTTAATAAGCTGTCACTGCTCCTCTGCTGCGACTTCCACAGCCTGTTTACCAGCTAAATTAAATACACAGAGACATGGCGGCGCTCAAGTGGACAGAAATACAAATTCTATGTATATCTCTATTGAGTAATAGAGAGAGAAGGAGAGAGGGAGGCAGACAGGGCGGGAGAGAGAGGAGGAGGGAGGATGGCTTAATCAAAGGGTGAGAATAACAAAACAAACAAAACTGCCCACGCTGTGTGCAGAGGCTTTCTCATACAGCGCACTTTAATGGACACGTAGTTAGAGATGCTTTAAGTAAATCCCTGCAGCAAACACACATACAGAGAGATGCTGCCCATTCAATTAGACAGACACCTCAGAATTGGCGCCTTTGGAAAGTCAGAGAGAGAGTGAGGGAGTCCGAGAGGTGAGAAGGAGGCGGCGAGTGCTGATGGTAACAGCGTGGGGGCTTCACGGATGGAGCTCAGTTTCTAGGTTGTCAGCAGCTGCCAAGGGGTAAGGGGAGGGGGTCAGACTGCACAGGTCCACCCACCAGACAGCCAGGATCTGAAAGGGAATGAGCCTGGCTATTTCCAGCAATCCAGCAAAAGGCAACCCAAAAAAAAAAAAAAAAAAAGGCACAGGGACGAGGATTTGTGATTAGACTTCTCCTGCACACAGGTGATTCAGCTGTAGCTCACTTCGCTGAGAGGAATTGAGATTAATGGGCAGGAGGAAAATAGGTGCGAGCATGAAAGCCATATCAGCTATATCGGAAAAAAAATCAGGATCTGCTGACTCCAAATATTCACAGCACGTGGGCTCCCTTTTCAGCATATTTCCCAAAGTGCATCGCCAGCCCATGATTCTGCAAAATAACATCCTCCACGAAGACGCAAAACCAAAAGCTCAACATTTGTTTGATTTTTGCTCCTTCTTAATTATTTCAAATGTATGCAATCTATTCAGAGGCACATTGTACAGAGCAGTGTTTTTAAAGTGTGGAGCGCTCCTGGGGGGTCGTCAGAAAGACGAGCAGTAATTTCACCATTCAATGCCAATATTTTCCCACCCAACAGAGCAAAACAATAGTGAAATGTGGCTCTATTTTGGTCCCACTTTCCGTGATGAAACATCTAACCTTCCCCATAAAATAAAAAAAACAGATGGTGGGGGGGTGGGAGGGGTTGGTCTGCTTTGAGCACACCACTTGTTAAAACTTCCAAACAAACTTTTTAGAATTCAATAGTGGTAATCTTTCACACTTGAGTGCCATCGTCGGCTGTGTCCTAAATTAGAACATTCTTTTACATTTGTTTGAAATGTTTACCCCTTAAGCCCTTTTCTTTTTTCCTTTTGCCAACCTGTCTCATGTGAAGAGAGGCCCTTGTTGAAAGTTTTAATCCAGCCCTCCCCACACACACACCCCTGGCTCTCTCGGTGAAGCCCTTTTTCTTTTTCTTTGAAAACGTGGCTAAAATGTTATGAAGATGTATAGAGCCTGAGATTTAAAGAAAAAAAAAAAAAAGAAATGTATGAGGGAAGTGGGGTTGTATTTGTGAAGGGTGGTCCATCTGTTCCTGAAAAAAGGAGGGTAACTGATAACCTGGAGTTCATTGTAGCTGTGACAGCGTGGGGCCCATAATATCCTCGTATGAGTGCTAATAATAAAGAAAAAAGAGGGGGCAGAGAGATGAGTCGGGGGATAAACTACTGAGTGGGTGCTTGGAGGAGTTGATATAATATGATGAGTGTAATGGAGGAATTCATGCATAAACTGAAGTCTTCAATTTCAGAGGGTTTCGGCTCCGGTGTGCTCGCTGAGCTATTATTTGTCATCGTTCCTATTGTGTTTTTGTCATTAAGCGAGCCCGTCATCCCACGACGCAGTTCAAACTGAGCTCTGCGTTCAACATGTGACCTGAAACGCACGACACACACGCACACGCTGATCACCGCACATGCGTGGCTCCCCCGGGGCTGTTCTGAGCGATAGCAGGGGCCGACCCTCTCCACACACTTTCTCCCCCACTGTTTGACCTTTACAGAACACAAGTCAGAAAATGCGTGGCATTTTCCTCTAATCATCTGCACCTAAACGCACGAGAAATGGTGCCGTGCCTCAATTAAGGGGCGTCCCCCACCGCCCCACGAGAGATGATTCACTTTTCTTCAGTGGTGGTCGTTATCTAAGCCGGAGGTATTATTGCTCTCAGCTTTCAACACACAGTTATCTCCGGTATATTCTGTACGCTGGGACCCTTCGCTCTGTAATCCGCTGTTTGCTGCATTCTGTGGTTGTGTGTCTGACTTCTCGTGCTTTACATGCCGGTCCCTTTCCCGCGTCCTCTAGTCAATACGCTTCTCATTTCGTCTGTGCTTGAATCTCAAAAGCTCACTTCAAGGAACACAGACTGAGAAGCTCCTACATAAATCCTTTCAATATGCCCTGTGTCTCAGTGAGGTATTCACTTCTCCTCTGAATTGCAACTACCGAGATGGGAAAGCCGCACTGAAGTGAATTTTTCTGCCCGTCTTTTACCAAGGACATATTTCTGAATTCTCTGTCTGGAATGAAAGACGAGCAGTGAAGCCGCGGAAAGAAATCGTTCAATAAAATGTGCCTTCTTTTGTTTTTCTAAATTACAGGAAGGACAGAACGGGAATAGAAACATTCATCCGGGTGAAGCTTTGAGATGCTTTTTGAACTCAATTTATTGCTGTTTTATTTTCCAAGCAGGTGTTGTCAATTCTCTGGAGAGAGAACTTTCAAACTAACCAACATCAGCAGAAGTTTAGCAAGTAACAAGGGTCCAAACCAAAACTGTATAAGAAAAGGTCAAATCCAACAAAAGATGGCTGCGCCAGTCTAACAGGTTCGACTCATTGTACGTCGTTCCCCTCTCCTTACTTCCTGTTGTTCTCTCACTGTAGTCAGAATAAGAAAATACATGAAACGAAGATGATCTTAACTCCGAGCTAAGAAGCATTGCGCCAAATTTCTCCAACAGTCTTTAAGTCCGTTGTGTTGGTGATTGCGCTGATCACTTTAAATACTTCTCTGAGCAAGAACGCTTAAAATAGCATTTTAAACTTTTTGGTTGAAACACAAGCTGTATATTAGCAAGTGCTACAACGAAATGCTGGTACTCACTGTGTTACTGGCTAGCTTTGAAATATAAGGCTAATATTTGCTCTCCTTGCAGCTCTGTCTCGGTTTCTCACTGACCTGTGGGGGGAAGAAATCAGACTCTTCCATCTCCGAAATGTTGACCAGCTAGTTCCACACTCTGTCTTTCTGTCGAGTTGTGGTGGGCAGGCGGCATGAAGTCGGTACATCTTGGCTTTTTTTCATTGGAAGCACCCGTCTGCTCCGGCTGTAAACAAGGCTGATGAGTGTGAGCGGTAAAAGTGAACCAACACTGTGAAACGGCGGGTCGTAAATGAAAAACACGGCCACGCGATGAGGATCCCCTGCACATTCGTCGCCACGGATGACCCCCCCCTTTCACATTGTGCTTCGTCATTTGATCCATTGTTGATATAAAGATATTGATTAGTGCAGCTTTCAAGTTTTAGAGCTTGTTTTCTGGCTTAGATGGAATAGACACTCTCCAACTTCCCCAAAATGGTCTCCAGAAAGCAGGAAAAACAGCATCTATGGATGTGATGTGGAGCCCGAAGGTTCAGAGAGAACACACCAAAGCTTATTTTTCCTGTTTTATGGATATGCTTGTTTGGCAAACACCTGCTCAAGCACAGAATCAACAACATTCACTATAAGATTGAATGATTTTGTGTTTTGTGTTATTTGGCCCCATTTCTGCTGCATGTGCTTGTTTCTCCGCTTGGCCCGTTTACCTTCTGAATACCAGAGAGACAGTCAGGCATAGTCAGTCCAGGTCCACCTCTGCACTTTGAAATAAAGCTACCGATGTCCCGAGGAACTTTTTCCACAGGAGACCAGTGTTTATCAAATGGATGCTGCTTTTTCCTTCCGATTCATGCAAATCATGGCTCCAAAATTGAAAGCGGCGGTAACAAAAAAAAAAAAAAAAAAAAAGGCGGAAAAGCTGGAGGGAGAGCTGAGGAAAAAAGCTTATTGCACAAGATGATGCATGCTTATTGCAGCATGTTTTGCCACACAGCTCTCTCCTTTGTGCACCAAGTACATGAGAAGTTATGTTTTTGTTCTCGCTGTCCTGTTGTGCAGCCTATCAGCCTTACGTCATGGAACACGTTTGGCTGCCGTCCCTCTTTTTACTTAGCAGATGAGATAGGTAGTGGCTTGTTCCTGTCTGACCTGCTGTCAGACCCCATTTTGTTTTTTTTTTTTTGCAGGCTGTTTGAATCTGAACAGTCAGGCAGGTCCCCTAACAGCTTTACCTGCCATTCTGCTAATCACGCTTCGTACAGCTCGAATGATGACACTCAAACATGGGTAACCGAGCCCACTCTCCTAGTGGTTGTTGGGAGTTCCCATTGACTGTGATCGTAAAGACAAGTCTGCGGCTTGAAACAAGCAAGGGCATCTTTGCTACGGACTATAGACTGTGTACGATTGTGTGTCTGAAGCTGAATATTTAAAATAATGTTTTCGTGAAAGTGTCCACCGTGTTTCCGCTGCATTTGTATTATGAAAGCAATGATTGCCTTCACTTTAAAGTTTCTTTCCGTCTTGTCTTGGCTTTTTATTTTGCCAAAAGTGCTTTAATGAAATTCAGGACCCAAGTCAAATACCCATTTGGACTAAAGGCTCATATGTAAAACAAATGTTAAAAAAGGATTATACTTCCCATTAGCACAACTTTAAATATTGCATTGAGTCAAAGGCAGCAGGGAAACCTCGTTCTTTGATTTGTTGCCTCCAGGGGTAAAGAGTTATAAAAAAAACAAAACATGTATAATTCATGTGCAGCTAAGTGATATTGGAAGCATACACATGTCTTATAATAATATTTGCATTCTTCATTAGCACACCACAGGGGTCTGCTGCTTAACTGCTTGCTCTCCAGATATTTCCGTGATTAAGAACTTTGATTTTGAGTGGTTAACGTTTTAAACTGAGTAAATAAACGCTGTCCTCCACAGAACAACAATGTTCGGAATCTTTTTTCTCGTGAACCAGACAGCAACTAAACCAAACGATTTCTCAGACCTTATAACTGTTTCATTAACCTGCTCTCTGTTTTATACCTGCACCATTGCCTCCTGCCTTTGTGCATCAGGCAGAGGCGAAAGGATCAGATAATATAAATAACTCCCCTTTATGCACTCGGCAGGAATAATGTCAGTCCTAATGAGACAGAGGAGAGAGATGGCGAGCGTTTTGCATCTGGTGTTTGTCTAGAGGCTCCAGAGTGGTGGATCATTTTGCCTGTGCGTGCATGTGTGTGTGTGTGTGTGTGTGTGTGTTTGCCGAGGCAAACAGGGAGTCACTGGAGGTCCATCGATCTGCGACCACTATTGGCTTTCCTCCTCCGCTGCCCTCACCAGAAGCCACAGATGTGCCTGGATCAATGAGGCAAATGGAGGGTTTGATAGGACGGATTCTCGCTGGCTTATGAGCCGCACTGACCATTGGATGCCTCTAAAGTTCAAGTCACGGCCCCCCCACCTCCGCACGTCGTGTCTTCCTCACTCCTGGGATCTTCTCGGCAGCTGCTAAATGGCTCATGTGACTCTCTCATTAAGACGTGCAGAGGAAAATAGGCCTCAAGACGATAAAAGATACTTATCTTACTTAGCTTGTTCATTAATTCAGTTCCATATCAGTTTTATTCTTGAGAGAGAGTTGTTGCAAAAGAAACGTGTATCCAGTTACCTATGAGCACGCACTGCCACTCCATCCCCTTCATTAAAACAATGATGAGGAATCGAAACAGATGCAGATTTATTTTTCTGCAAGAAGGGAAATAAAAAGCGAACTAGAAAATGTGGCAAAGTCCTGCGGCAAATCTTTGCACAGCCTCAGTTTATCACCTTGATTTGCAGCCGCTGTGCTTTTCAGCCACAAATATGCGACGGAAGGTTTATCTATCGGGCGAAAGGACATTTTAACTGAAATACAAAGAAGCTACAAAGACATAATCTAATTTCGTTGTTACATTTCAGCTGATTATTGTACTTATTAATCGCTTTTGTGGAATGTGAAAACCTAGAATATAAATCTGTCATTTTTAATGGATGTCAATATATAAACTGTATTAAGTCACTGAACTCAAGTGTCCATATCTCATTGAGACCTGTTAAGGTATTAAAGGATTCAGGACTCAAATGTTTCTAGTTATTTCTTTTGCGCCTGATGTGTATCTCAGAATTTCTTAATAAGTTCCAGGTCATCACTTGACCTGCAATTTTAAAAACAGTGTCCAGTTGCAGCCAGGCGCTCGTCTTGGGAGACGTACTCAAAGGCACTGAAACTTCATGAAAAAATTCACAAACTTATGTTCTTGCTCTAAAACTTCGCAGTAAAAGGCAGTAAATGACTTTCTCGTATTTGAAGTGCTTCACTTCGCCAAGTATCTCCCTGAGAATCTGGGGAAAAAGTTGAGCGGTGATTGATGACTCTTCTTCCCATTTGCCCGAATGCTCGGGTATCAGCTTTAGGAGAACATTGAAATATGTCCAAGAATTTTACAATATTCATCAGTATCTTCTAAAGATAAAGTGCATTTTCAACACCCACCTCGATGATGAAGGATTGCATTGAAAGTCTGTAATCATTCGAAGGTTTAGTCAAATGACGGGAGTGCGAGTCGTGGGCTGAGGGAGGCAGAGCGTTTACGGAAAAGCACAAGTGGACATCCTTTAATTTGGAAATCCCTCTGCGCCACACAGGAAACGCACACACTCGCCGACTGACAGTTGAATGCTCCCAAACACTCAGTCATCTCTATAGGTGCTGTCATGCTCCAGAAATGGGAACGACATGGGAGACTTCCATTTAATTCACTGACCTCAGGGAGGAGGAGGGGAAACCTGCTGCCCAGCGGTTGATTTGTGGCTACAAATGAAATGGTTAACTCAGTTCAAATCCAACTCTCATAGCTGTCTTCTGCTGCATGGGGCGCTCATTCCAAGTCATCAACCTCGCCTCCTTTGATTCTCGTGCTGCGCCAAAAGCCCATCGCTTTGTGTGACTTCCTGCGGAAAAGACATTCTTATCTTCAAATGGGCCACAATGCCTTTTCTAGGAAAATGATCCTTATCGTGACGCTTTCATTGGGTTTTCTCTCTGAAACTCTTAGAACTCATTGTATGCACTTCATACAGTCGGGATTCAATGCTTTTTTTTTTTTTTTTTTCTTCTTTTACCCCCCCTTCCTGTTCTCGGGTTGTGGAAATGAATCGTTTGGGAAAAAGAGTCCACATAAAAACTGGATGATGAAGTGTGAAGTGTTTAATCAAAACAGGGTTTGGCTGCACTGGCAGAGTCAGAAGAGTACAAAATCAATCCTGTAAAGGAGTCAAATGACTTTTCCTGCCAGACAAAGTGGAGGTGCTGCCCGCAGGGCTCATTATAAATCCAAGATGAAATCTACTGCTATAACATTGAACAGTTAAATATAAGGTGTGAATACCTTATTTAACTTTCACAGACATATTTAACTCATGCAATTTCTTTAACGGGGGAAATGGAAAGTTTGGAGCACAAGTTCATCACACAATGGGATAGAGATCAATTAAAAAATGACAAATGGATACTATTTCCCTGCCAGATGATCATTTGAGCACCGAGGCACGTTTTTTGGAGTCAAACGTAGTAATCCTCCTCTCACAGAATGTTGTCTGCTGCAGGAAGTCTTTCAGAGGAGAAGTCGAGACAAAAGCAGATGTTTCTGAAATATTTTGCACCTTCTAGTATGTTGGTTGTTGGGTTCTTCATTTCCTTTCCTAAATTAGAGATGCACAGGTCCGACTTTTCTCTACCACAACCTCAACATGAGCAGATAGCAATTTCTCTCAGCATAGTTTAAAATGAGTTTATCCAGGCTGGTAAAAGACCAGGGAATGCTTCATTTGTCAAATTCTCCGCAGGACGCCTTTTAATAAGGCCGATATTGCTCCCAACTGTTAGAGAACAATATAACCCGGGTGATTTCCAACTCTCAGGCCATAGCTGCTGCAGCATTAAAGATTCTGTCAGTCCTTCAGCATTAAGGTAGACCGATATCTTCGACAAAAGCTGATTTACATTGCAGCCTTGTGCAATGCAAGAATTTAGTGCATCGTTTTAGGAGGTGGGAAAGAGTTTCGACAAATTAAATCATACGTCGACTCCATCTACCCCTGACGTGATTTCACAGAGATTGACAGAGGATATGCCTGTGACTGACAGCGTCGTGGCAGCAAAGACAATCAAAGTGTTCATATTGGAATCCAGCACAGTGCAAATGACACAAGACGAGACAAGGAAATTCCCCAGGCTATTTCCCTCCGTCTCAGGAGGCAACTATTGGATTTTCGCTCCTCATTCTGATCAGTCAAATGTGTCAAGTTCAAGTTCAGGTTCAACTTCTCTTTCTTTCTTTTCCTCCCAAAAGTCGTGAGTTCTCCAAGTAGAGTTTTAAAATACAAGAAAATCATTAATTGAGAGTGAAGTAGAAAAGTTAGGCTTCAACAGGCTTCGCTTGCACTGAGAGAAACGTGACGATTCTCCAGCAGTCGCCTTTTTTTTGCCTTTCAGGATGAATGGACAGAAGCAGTGGACGAGGGTGGCTGTGTTGGCGCTCCTGGTGCTGACGGTGATGGCAGCTGAAGGAGGCAAAGCGGAGAAACAAGGTGAGCCTCGCCGTTTCTGTCATCTTTAAATCATGGTTATTAAAAGAAGACTTGAAGTGACACACGGTGACATCCTCCCCAACAGGCTGGACTCTCTTAAAAACTTATTAACTAGAGACAACTTTTAGAAACATATGAAAAAAAAAAATTTTATGCCAAGGGGCCTTAAAGTAAGCTGTGTCCTTTGAGAGTTTACCAGAAACAAATAGCAATATCTTGCGAAAAAATGAAAAATAAGCCTGATAAATCCCTCTTGGGGAAAGAAAACAGCATTTAGCCTAATTTAAATTCAAAGGAAATTGTTCATTTGCATTGGAAATTAGTGCTAGCACCTAAGCCCATTACAACTGCCTTGAAAGAATATGAAAGAGTAAGTACTTCTGTTGACATTGCATAAGAAGGAGCTCTTTCATGTCTTGTTTTCATAAAAACGATGAATGGGAACCTCAGACCTGACACGAGTTCGACCGGTGTGACACGTGATCTGAAACTGCAAATGTCTGATCCCCTTTTCCAGGCGTGACAGTGTGACAGTGTGCGTTTTGGTTGTGCAGGAAAGAAGGAGCGTAAGTCGGACTGCGGGGAGTGGCAGTGGAGCGTGTGCGTGGCCAACGAAGGCGACTGCGGCCTCGGCACCAGGGAGGGAACGCGCACCGGCACCGACTGCAAGCAGACCATCAAGACCCAACGCTGCAAGATCCCCTGCAACTGGAAGAAGAAGTTTGGAGGTGTGGGAGGAATATTAAGGCTCAGAATATTAACAAGATGCGCTGCGGGGAATACAGTTTTTATTTTATTTAATTTTTTTTTTGGTATATGAAGAATCGACATAATCATTGTTTACACATAACACAACCAGCATCTCCACATGATGTATAGCAGCCTGTCATTTACACAAACAATGCTCCCATTTTCACAATAGGAAGGAGAATGCTTGCTAATCAGAGGTACAACAGCGGCGTCTTGCATTGTCATTGAAATCGTAGGAATAATGCTTCACCATTTGCTGTTTTTGGGGCTTGAGTGTCTGCAGCCTTCCCAGCTGAAACGTCTTGCATTGACAAGCCTCAGGGACTTTTGTTCCCCCAGTAAGGCCTGTCAGGCACGGAGCCTGCTGCTCTGCAACAAGCCTGTTCATGAGTGATGAACTTGCTGCAGGAAATAATGGTCCCGCTTTCCAGCCATATAGATTACGACAGCAGAAGTTTGGGAGAGGAGGAAGTAAGTTCAACGCCTGTGGAAAGTTACATGAGAAAAGACAAGTGTAAAAGATGACGAGATCTGCAAAACTCTAATTTGGAATTCTTACAGTTGAATAAATGCTGCAACATTTGGTTACTCACAACCCACATGATGTGTTAAAAAGTGGTGTGAAAAGACCCAAAAGTTTAATCCTAAAAGCTAAATCTGGATTCAGTAAGAAATGACTATCATTGATGTGAAGAGAATTTTTTGAGCAGATTTGAAGGTGAGGTGAACATACTGCACTCGGGAACAACATCAGGTGGCTCAAGGTATTATTTTACAAAAAACCGTAAAAAAAAAAAATCTAAACTTGGAATAAACTTGGGGTTTTTCTCTTGAGTGCAGTTGTAAGATCTGGAGCTGGAAAGATTTGGCATCCCATTTGGCAAAACTGTTACACTGTAATAATATCAAACCCCGAAAGATCCTGAAAAAAACAAACAACTGAAAATTAGGTTAACTGTTTCAGTTTGCAGCACGTAGCCCAAATAGTTGCTGTTGTTGTTGGTTTTTTTTTTTTTTTTTTTTTTTTTGCAACTTGCAAAAGTATGGCACAGCAATGCAGACTGAAACATTGTTGTGCTAAAAATAGGAATGAGTGCACAATGATATGGAGTCTGGGTTTCCTGCAGCATGACCCAGAAAAGAGGGCATCTCTTTAGTAAACACTCCTGCTCATGAGTTTCTACGCAGTAAACTCTAGAAATAATCATGCAGTCTGCTAACGTGGCTCAAAAAAGTCACGAGTAAAATCCCAGCTGATGGTAGATTAAATGACAGCTTCTCAAAGTTGACCTTTTTGCAGCAGCATATGGTAATCTGCTCGGATGTTGGGTCAATGCCAAGAAGGCGTGTTCGCTTTTCTACAACCATTTTTTTTTTTTTTTTTTAAACATCTTGTATGTGACGCCTTAAAGATGCTGCCAAATCCCCCCGAGCCCGAAAGGACGCTCTCTGTCAGAGACAAATTACAGGAATGGAGGCAGGCTGGGTTTTGAAAGTTGGATGCTCAGAAAGTCCCGATGGGATTCCTGCAACAATGGCCCCGTCGCCCCCTCTCCCCGGCCTCCTCACCCCTTTCTCTCTCCCCGTCCTCTCCTCTGATGAGCACCCTGGGCTTTCAGAGGTGCGACAGTGGGTTTGATGCTTTTCATGTGAGAGGAAGCTGACGAATGAGTGTCACGGCCTCCGGAGAGCCCAGCTAGAGTGGCAACAAAATAATGGAAGGAGATATTATGGACATGGCCACAGCGCACGAACGCACACTGGCACGCATGCGCTTCTTCAAGATACGTTTCTACAACATACTATACATCAACCACTGCTGCTATTTTCCGGAGCTATCCTGCATCCTCAGGGGTTGAGTTAAGGTGAATTTAATATCAAATGAAAGCGCACGTGAAATTTATTTGAGTTGCTGCCTAAAGTGTTTTCGCCACGGTGCTTCTTCAGAGATTGTATCTCTCCTATTTTCAGGCCGAGCAGCAGCCAGACTGCTTTTGATTACGTTCATTTTTTAGCAGGTTTCATCATATGGGAAATATATAGACCGACACCATTTAGTGCCATCTGTTCTTGTTGGCCAAAAGCTATACAGCCTTCGTCAGGGGTCTTTTGTTGAACCGGTGATCTCTGGACACTTTGTATTGACGAAAGGGAAATAACAGTCGAGTAAACTATAACTGCTCATCAAATAGGCATTGAAAGAGCGTGATTTAACTCATCAGGCTGGCTGATTGCAGTTGACCGCTCTTTAAAGTAAATTCAAAAGGAGGCGTTCATTATTTTACAAGCTTGTTTGCTCAATCACCCCTTTAACTCGGCTCCTTCACCAAACAAAAACATCTGACCCTCTTGTGTTCTGCAGGAGAATGCAAGTACGACTTCCAGGCGTGGGGGGAGTGCGATCTGGTGACGGGCAAGAAGAACAGGACGGGTGTTCTGAAGCGAGCGCTCATGGATGCAACCTGCGCCGCCACCGTCACAGCCACCAAGCCCTGTGGGAAAATCCCCAAGACCAAGCTGCAAGGTAAAGCCTGAGTGGGATAAATCATCACCAGATAAAGTGCAACCCTCGCCGGACACGGCTGTCAGCAGCAGCGGGATTCCTGTTGATGAATCACCATGTCTTAAAAAAAAAAAAAAAAGCAGCATAAGGTTTTCTGTAAATGAATGATTTTTCCGCTCAGAGGCAACATACTGATGCTGGCGCTGCTTTCCTCAGGCTGGCCAAGTGACTTAAATTATCCTGCACAAAATCCACACCCACATGTCGCATGTTCTGTATTTAGCGTACATAGAAATAGAAAATGAGACATAGTTTAATAAGCAGCCAGCCTCCGTTTCAGAGGCAGCCACGGGTTTTTATTTTCCGTGACTCCAGAACTTTGAGACTAATACCAGACAGAACAGACAGTCGGTGAGGACATGAAGTAGCGTAAGCAGTGGATCCATTTACTATTACGTTTTCTGGTTTCTGTCTGGAGCTTCCTCCACATTTCTTCTAGACTGGTTGGTAAACAGCTCTCAAATCAAACAGTGGCTATGTAGCAGCAGCAAAACTGACAAAGGGCTCCTTTAGAAACGAAATATACATCAGCCGATGTCTTCACCGTATGGATGAACCCCAAACTATCGAAGGAACAAAGCAAAACTGTTGTATAACTCTATAAATGCAAATACTGTGTGAATAACTAAAAAAACTTTATGGTGTAATTAGTCCAATGCATTTCTGACTAACAATGAAACGAGCTCTTGATGCGTCAATGTGCTTGGAGAACTGTTTTATTTCCTCTGTGTGACCTGCCGAACACATCGGCAAGTCCGAACGGTTTGTTCTTGTTCAATAAGATTTTAATGGAATCACAACTCACCCAAGAGCAGACCAAGTATAACGTACAAATTTAAGCGCAGCCACACAGAAAGAAGTCGAGTTGTGCACAGACTCTGTAACATAAACCAGACAGACTGTGGAATGACGTGACCGCTGGAAATGTGTTTATTTACGCTTACAGGACATTAGATCAGTTTGGATCAAAAGCAGAAGCAAACTGAAAATTTGCGGGAGGATTTTTTCCGCCAAATTATTGCAAACAGTTCCCTGGAAGGTTAGATTAGTTGGTTTGTTAATTAATTCTAGCTGAAGGGATGTTTATCAGTCGGGCGTCCGTGTTTCTCTGCTGATTTCTCCCACTGACAAACTTGTAATGTCTTGTGTCATTTTGTTTGTTTGTTCCATCTTTAAAAATAAGTTAAAACAACAACAAAATCAGATTTTTAAATCAGCGTCAGCTTATGCATGGGGTCCGAAAGTGAACTTCTGTCTTCTCGATTGTAATTGCTGTGTAGATGTTTATCAACATCTCACGCTGATTGCATCTTTGCTAAATCCAACAAATCCTCGCAAATGATTTCATGTCAGGCGATGACGGCTGTGAGTCTAATTCATATTCAATCCACCGTGAGCAGGATGGAAATCCACCTACTTAAGTGCCGAGCTGAAGTGGCGAATGACAGTCTTAAAGCAGGGGTGAATAGGTTAACTCACAGTTCAGATGTAATTACAGTCTTTTACTTCTCTTTAGTCATGTCAAAGTCACTGAAGTCAGTCCTTCCTCTTTCCCTCAGAAAACCTGATTTGATGTAAGATTTCAGCTAATTGGAGGCTACTAAACACCCAAATGGACACACGTGGAATATATATCCATGCCCTCTGTTAATGTTGTAAACAAGGAAGTAATAGACCCACGCTGTCCAAACACGATGACAATGAGTGCAGAAGTCCTGCCAGCGGTCATAAACGGCGCCCTTCTCACGCTCGGCAGATGACGCGTGCACACACGCCGAGTTTGTTTAACCTTACTGTCGCTTCGCCGAGCAACCCCCGAGTCAGATGAATCCCCAAATTATGCAGTGAAGACTGCGTAAACACCTCTGAGACAGGATGTCTGCAGCCGCGCCGCTGCCAGCTGTGTCATGTCTGCCTGCTCCGCTGTCTGTCTGAAGATTTTACTTTCATGAAGGAGGAATGTATAAAGTTCTCAGTTTTGCACGACAGTGGCACATCGAGATGGGAAGTTTGTTGAGCTGTAACTGCACTTATCTTTGTCTGTGTATCCAGAAGATGAATCTGTGAGCGATAACATAAATATATAGTTATTATATATCGTAACATCGCTGCTGGTATATTTTATTACATGTCTGTACTAGACATTGAAAAATAACCTGCTTTGCTGTCAAATTTGGATGATGGTTGATATCTATTCATCAATCTGCACATTTCCTACATCGATTTATGCTGTTCAGAGTTTGGCGGGGTTACGGTGGGTGAGAACGGCAGACAGGTTTCCAATATATCACACATTTACACCTACAGCCAACGTAGCCCTGATGTTTTATTGCAAATACGGGGAATCAATCATTTGAGAAGTGCCACAGAAATCCAGGAACGTCTTTCCCACATCATGCTGCTTTTCTCATTTCGTTTCTGTTTAATTATGCCGATACACGTGCACCGTATGGAGGTAGACCATGAAAATTTTGTGTTTGGGGAAAAAAAAAAAATGCAAATAAAAACTCAACTACTATCAGCATCTGAGGAGGAAAAGTGTGTGTGTGTGGGGAGAGTTCCCGGGCGTGTTTAGTGCTGTGTACCTGTGCGCATCAATCCTAATGAGGGCCGGATGCGTGGATGAGGAATGACAGGCTAAGAGGTGTGAGAGCCGAGGGCGAAAGAGAAGCAGAGCGAGGATGACAGTGGCTGAGATGAAGGGAGGCAGTTGGGAAGAGAGACCCGCTATCGAGGCGAGCTGTGATTTCCCACGTCTGCCGGTTGGAAGATAAGCCCCGGGAAGCAGAGGGGTTACGGGTAAAGAAAGACGGAGGTGCTGTGCACAATGAGGTGTGTATGCTTTCCCGTGTGTTTCAGGGGATGGCAGAGATACAGTCCACAGCAGCGGGATCAGAGGGCTTAGGAGACAAAACAGAAATGTTTGGCTTCAGAGTGACGGAGACGGAGAGAGAAGAGGCTATCTAACCCCAGGCTGGGGAGCAGAGATCTGCCCGGCCAAATCTGCAATTCTGAGCAGCCACCTTGGGTTTGGGAGATAGGTTTCCCCTGACTGCAGCAGGTTCTTGTGATGGAGGCAGCATCTGTCATTTGCGGATTCTGGAGGAGACAATGCTACGAGGCGCCTCGGGAGCGATGCGGGATGCAGATGTGTGTCTCGGCTGTCTAGCGCAGGTGAAACACAGACCCTGTGAAGCGAAAGAGGGAACAAACGGTGACAGAAATGAAACATTATGAATGCCTGTGGAAACCTCAAGGTCCCCCGAGTTGATTTCGGGCTGAACCAAAAGCTTTGTCCAGGATAAATTTGGCATCTTTAACTTTGTTTGGAGCCCGTTTGTTTCCTTCCTTCCTCCTGCACAGACAGGTGATTCCGGCTTTTGAATCAATCACACGTCTTCACAGCTACGCATTATTTCATTACGATTATAAAAAGCCGATATTTGTGCTTTACCATGTCATAGATTGATGACGGCACAGAAGTTAAGAAGGGAAGTTCAAAGTTTGAAGTTTGCTGCTGATCGACCAAACTGCAGCACAAATACTGAAGCTCTTGATGCTTAATTTTATGACTTTTTATGAGCAGACGTTTTTCTTCGTAAAATGTCTGCCTTTCGATCTCAGGTCAAAGTGCAAGGCAAAGGCCAGACTTTGTCCATTTGCACTGACGAACCTACAGTGAAAGATTCTAGGATCGAAATGGATACTACTCTTCCTTCTGCAGCTCCGTGTGAGCGTGAAAATGTTTGTATCTGGACATCATCCCTGTATTAGACCGACAACGTGTCTGCAGCATAGCCTCGCCAAAAAGTCAGCTGGGACGGCCTCCAGCCGCTCCGTGACAGTAACACACTACGCTGCAAGTTTACATCGATACTTTTAAATACATAGATTTTCAAGCACAATATTTGCAGGGCATTAATGTTGTCATTAGTAATCACGGTCGAGAGACAACAGGAAATGAGCCGAGCAGGCGATGCGGATGGGGAACGACGTGCAGCCAAAGCAGGATGCTGCAGTTAATAGTCAGTGACTTAAAAAGGTCATCTGGAAAATAGAAGTGACACAGTTTTATAACACACTTTTTCATATGAGAAAATGAACGCGGCAGTCCTTACTGACGTAAAAGTGTTTATGTTTTATGGGCCAAATGTTCCGAGGCAAGAGTACTAATTATGCTGATTTAATTAAAAGTAGTGCACCATTTTTATTAGGTGACATCATATTTAGAATATAATAGTCTGCAAAGTAACAAATATTGTAAATATAAAGTAACATAAGCTTGAAATTATACTTATGCATATGTACACTTGAGTAAATGAACTCTGCGAAATTTCAAGCACTGATTAAACGTCAGAGTCGCCTCTTAAACTCCACTTGGAACAAATCCGTAATTCAGCTGAGGGCAGATTGGAGCAGTGAGTGTGTATCGGAGGCGACGAGGGGAGTGAGCAGCGTCACGTAGTGTGCAAGGGCAGCAGAAAGTACTCCTGGCTGGTTTGAAAGTCTCCATCTCATGTGTGAAGCAGCTATAACGGAGAAAGGATGGATCCTCTTTTCCTCCAACTCCCTCCCCGAGGAGCAGAATATGCTGACAAAACACAAGAGGGACGAAGAAGAAGCCTGAGAAAACACTGAAATAAACGAAAACAAGCAAACAAACGGCACGGAGGTGCTATCTCCGTGTTTGCACGGAGTAGAAAGTTTGCAAGAACAAATTTCAAAGATTTCCTCAAAGGGCCCCGTCAGAATGTTAAAAGGTGGAAAGTCAATTGAAATCTCATTGACTCTGAACTGCTTGGCGGCATGTCAATAGAGAATTTGTGAGCTGTGGCGGTGTTAAGACGGGATTTAAGCATCGGCATTCTCGTATCATCAAACTTCTTTAAAAATACACAGAGATGTTGTCTTCCATATGTTACTGTCCTTTTATTCGATTTTTCAGGCATGGTATATCAAATCTGACCTTCCCGGTCTGAGAATCTATGGTTTATAGATTTAGAAAAAAAAAAAAGGAGGGATGGACGGATTAGCTGGGCTGACATCTCTGTTCAGAGTGGCATAAGCTGCAAAGCTTGTGTGAGAACAGCACTTACAGTTGGGGATTAGTAGCATCTACAAACCCAAATAAACATGGATTTGTTAAGTACATGATCCAGTATACTGAGCACACAGGAAAATATCAGCATCCTTTTATTGACACTGAAACAGAAGAATAGAGAAAACTGGACTGACTTTGTTTTTACCTGAAGGTCATGGAGGGTTATGTTTGGTAGGTTATGTATGTCTTGTTGAAAATCACACCCACAGAATTGGCCATCCCTTCGTGGACGATGATCTTAGCAAAGGAGAAATGTTCACAAACACGCATTTCGACACATTTGTGAGTAAAATTCTCTCATCTTTCATTTCAACTTGTGAAGAAGGGGTGCAAAAAGGAGGCACAGAAATACTACGTGAAATGAGAGGCTCCTCGTCAGACCGCAGCTGAGCTTGATGAGTCGATGATCAATCGAATCAGGTGTGTTGGAGCAGGGCAGTGTGCTCCTTCCCATGTGCTGCCTCACAACACGTCACACCAAAATCTCTCACAGGTTTTGATCTGTGTCGACTGAAGGACACTGAGGGTTTCACTCGGGTTATATCAAAGGCTTTATGTACTGTCTCCATAGTCTCTTCACTTAGCTGTGACCTTTTCAAATCAAAATGGAGACAAAAAGGAAAAAGGACATTTTCTTTGGACTGAGCTCATTTATTCAGCTTCTTCCTTTAACTCGCCGCCCGTCTGTAGGTGTGTGTGTGTTCAGATAATGAGAGTGAGACACAAACAGAAACATCCCGGCAGATTGACACTCCAGGAGCTAAATAGCCAATTACGTCAAGCTTCCTCCCTGTTCGTCACGGAGGAGAGGCTGGGGGGCAGAAAAGGGAAGCCGTGGACTGTGGCACCAATACAGTGTCGTGAAAAGTTGATAAGGTGTTTTGTGTTGCTTTTTCATGGGGCCACACACTCCAGGCCACCGGATCAATCCCCCCCGGGAGAGAACGTGACTGCTTTAGGTGCTAAAAACCTGCAGTCTGGCAAAACAACTCAACTAAAAACTGTTTATTTTTACAACACGAAGCGGCGAACGGGGAGCTCTTCGTGGAGATGATGGGAAAATCTAAAGAAGGTTGGCGCCGTGGTTTGTAACTCTTTGTTCCTTTTCTGTTCCCACAGATGCAAAGAAACAAAAGAAAGAAGGCAAGAAGCGAGAGCGCGCCCAAATGGACTGATGAGGTTGTTTGTCACGGGGGAGGAAGGAAGAAGAGGGTGGAAAAAAGAAAAGTCCACTGCCCTGTTTCTACACGGTTCCTCTTTGTTTGTCCTGTAGGTTTACAGTAGGAGCCAATAGAGCTTTGACACAAACCAGTGGAAATACGACTTTTAGTCACAAGATGTTTTACTGTTTTTCTCTTTCTAGCACCTGATATGAACTTTTTTGCTGCGATAGGAGATGTAATACTCAGTGTTAGGCGCAAATAATGAATATGGAAACTTGTTTACTAGCGTTTTCACCTAATGATGTTGTTTCTAGGATTATATTCTGAGAACAGCAAATTGGATAGGATTTGTTTTACAGTCGCATAGCCTTGCTCTAATTTGGAAAACTCTTTGGATTTAATGAAGCATTTTCTTCAAAGTGAAGTTTTAAACATCTTCACTTCATTAATTTGAACAAAAACGAAGAAGAAGAAGAAGAAGAAGAAGAAGAAAAAAAGTTGTGCATTTGAAATTTTTCACGCGGCTCAAGTTGCTTGTAGCATTTTCTCTCTTGTCACTGTGTTGTCTGTCTTTTCCTTTCCTTTAAGAACAAACATGAGCACGAGTCCTGTCAGCTCTACGTGTGTGCAAACTCTGTGTTAATTTGATTTGTTTTTTGCTCCTGCTGCTCTGTTTATTCCCCAATTTTTACCCCCCACATCCTTCCTATAAAAATTAAAGCCCTCACTGTTGTAGTCCTCAGCTGGACTTTTTAACATTTCTTGTCACATTTCCCAAAAAAGGAAAGTAATAATAATAATAATAATAATAATAATAATAAAAAGCTAGGCGATCCCCAGAAAATGCTTCCTCGCTGTCAAATAACTCCAAACACATTTCATATATTTTTATTTGAACTTCATTCTGAGAGGATATGGCACAATGTAACCACGTAATGCAGTTCATCTTACAGCGTCATAGGTGGCCAGTGATAGTAACACTCAGATTCATTGTCCAGAACAAATAATTAATCAAGAAAGCATTAAAAAGGAGGGGTGAGGGGGAAATCAATACCATTGTTTACTGTACAGGAATTATCATAGTGGGGGGGGGTAAATGGGGCATTTCTCAAGAGAGGGGAGGGGAAACATTCAGAGTAGCTATTGAACACATGTATGTACATTCCAAATGTACCGCATCCGAATTACATATAATGTATTATCATATTAGATATATACAAAGCAAACAATAGACCGTTAAATTCATTTATTTTCTTTTTTCCTATTGCAAGAGAAGCCACAAGCCACGATGAGTGATTACACAAAGAACATCTATGTACAGAAGCAAATGAAAAATGAACACTTGTATGGACATTTAACATTTGCAGCAGGCTACTGATTGTTTTTTTTTTTTTTTTTTTTTTTTTTAAATTATTATTATTTTTATTTTATTCATCATGACCCTTTAAACTTCAGATTGGGTCAAAAAAAAAAAAAAAAAAAAAAAAAAGAGCAAAAAATTTTGCAAATTGCAAAAGTTATAAATTGTGTCCAGTGAGATCGAAGCAGGTGACCAGATTCTTTCCAAGTGTGAAGCCTTCGAAATGTACGGGTGGAATCAAAGTGAAGGCCTTGCCTTTACACTTCTGGCTCACACTGAAACTACTTTTAGCTTTCGTCCAGCTCCTGCATTTTTTTTTTTCTTCTTTTCAGTTGCAAAAGTCTCCTGAGCCGCTGCTCCACAGTTCAAAATTCTTGATCCAGTCGCTCATTTTCCAGACAAGAATCAATTTTTTTTAGCAAATCATGCCTCCAGAAATGCACATATATTTATACCTTCACCTTTTGTAATTATACTCTTTCATCAGTCATAATTTTCTTTATAGATTTTAAATTACATTTTTTATTTGAAAAAAAGAAAAGAAAAAGAAACTTTCTGGCTGTACACGGAGAATCGTGATCTAATTTGTAATACTACATTTGTACTTTGTACAACGATAAAAGAAACAGGTTTATAAAATGTGATAGAAAATGTACAATATAATGTATTTAATGTTATTCCGGTACCACACAAAGCTGAGTCTTTGGACGCCTGATGCACTTTTTAAAAGAGGAAGGAGTGATGGCTGAGAAATAGACTAGATCACACTGTGCACATCTTCCCTGATGTGTGCCATGATACTTTGTCCAATCTGATGTGTTTGTGCCGAGGATGCCAATTGGATGAAATAAAAACACCACACAACGAGCTGAACGCACACGCACACACACACAAACACTCCCAAACAAATGGCAACACTGGTCTTGATATAATGACAGACACACAGGGGTTTGCGCAGGGGAGGGCAATTTCCCATTTGACAAATGTGAAAACGCACACAAATACACACATAAGGTGGAAAAATACCAAAATAACCTTCAGCGCCTGCAGGAGACTATTGAAATATGTCACTGCTGGGACCGTGCACCGTAAGGGTCCTGATAAATGATTTCAAAAGGCATTGAGATGATGATTCAGATTGTTCAGCCCAAACTTTGATTGCCTCTGAGATCAGACATTTGGCTGTTAAGATGGAAATTACAGTGATGGGAACTCAGAGCTGAAAAACACAATACAGCACTACAACCTTCAGCACAGACACACAAAAGATACACCAGGAGATTCTTTTTTAGGATAGGAGAGCAATCTGTTTTTGTCACTCTGACTAAGGCACTGCAAATTGCTCTGTACAATCTGGCGATGTGTGTATGTGTATATATACTTATATATACTTTCCATCCTGCAGCACATGCAAAGCTGCTGCGTTTTAACTCCTACAGATTATTCTCAGCAACAGCCCGAAGGAGTGAAACCAGAGAGAAACACCTCACGTTCGAAGCCATCTTCCATAAATGTTACGTGTCGTATGTACTCCGTAAAAGGAGCGTAGCCCTTTGACATAAGCCGTATGAAGAGGAGCCCAGTTAGCTCTGACGGCACATCATGATCTGTTGAGTAGACGTGTAAATGGGGGTAAATGAGATGGAGTGAAAATAAGAAGGGCTGTGTTTACGCCAGGCGGCAGGTTCTGTCTGGGACGGTCAGATTCCTGCAGCAGAACCTTTGGCTGACCTGCACGGAACAGCTGTGATTTCTCCAAACATGGTCCACATGCAGCGTGATCCTCCAGGCTTTGGATTTTGTCACCGACAGACCTCCCTCCACCTCCTCCCCGACCCTCTCGACCCCCGCGGTCGCCATGACTACAAAAGGCAGGCTTATCTGTTTTTATACGTACAAAGCCAAACACCTCGGGGGTCTGTCAGCCAGACCTGCCCCTTACTGTCGAATATCAGCACAAGCGAATGACCTGATACACAAACAGCGTTGCGTTCTCGTCCATCTAACAATTTGTCAACGAGGGCGGCGGGACAGGAACACTTTACGGGAACTTCACAGCTCTTGATGTTATTAATGCACGGCGTGTAGATAACTACTGTAAGCACTTTATGGTCTTCTTTTTTTAAAGCCTCTCGCCCTCCTCCCGAGTCCAGCAGGTGATAAACTGCCATCGCCTTCCATCAAACACCCAAGCAGCTGCTCGAACTGGGACCTCCCGGACCAGCGCTCTGGCTGCGGGCCACTTACTGTCCCTGCTGGTATCACTCAAACGACAGCTTAGCAAAGATTAATCAGATATTCTGGAAAGCTCTTTCCCCACTACCGAGATGTGTGACAGATGTCAGACAGACATCGCTCCATTTATCACTGTGACGGATGGCTGTAATGGCTCGGATGGATAAATTTGGACCATCCACGTACACGCGCCAGTTGCGGGAAATAAAGCTCAGTTTCAGCTGAGCTTGATGTATGACAATCAGTTTCTGACAATTATTGCATGACTGATTGATTTGTCTTTTGCTTTCTCTGTTTTGTATTTTTTTAACAACGATCAGAGAGTTGTCCTACTTTCTTCATGCCAGGCAGTGACCTCTCAATGAGCGTTTGTTGCATCTTCAACACTGGACGCCGTTTCGAAATGGCGGCTACGCTCAGAACATCCTAACTCACACAAAAGCAACGCTGATTATCTTTGACGTACTTTCATATGGCCTATTGGCGTCATCTCAGTTTACTTTAAACCTCAGGGAAGGTGATTTGAGGTGCTATCGTGGACTTCCCGACGGTAAACTAATAAAAGAGTAGAGTCAAGTCAAGTGGAGTTGCAGTGGGAAAAGGCTAATGGAGAGGCAGCCAGAGCTTCTGGACGTCTGGTATTTCGAATTAACATTTATGATTTTGCTGTAGGTTACAACAAGGAAATGTAAATGTCAGCATACACACAACTACAGAATCTGAATGCAAATGCAAGGATGTCTCATTCTGCACGGTGTACAACGCAGCGGGAAGGAAGGAAGTGCAGGACAAAGAGGGGGGAAAAAAAAGGTTATTAATTATAGAACAAGTTAATGAATGTGCATGCGATATTTACATTTCATGAACTCCAGACTGAGTGGAGCGCTAAGTGGAGCACGTGGCCCATGAGCGTGTAAGTGGGCCATTTTTAATCTAAAATGTAGGTGTTCCGTGTCGTTCTATAAACTGATCAGCCTCATGGTGAGCTTTCATTATAGGATCACTCCCAATACTCTCTTTAAGGAAACGGCCTCGAGGAGCTGCTCAGTGCGGGCGTAATTCTCTCTAAAGCATCCCCCACCAGCCACTGCACAAGCCTCCTCGTGGCAAATGCTTCTGCATATTGATCACTCCGAGTGGCGAGAGAGCGCAGTAATGGATCCGATGACTCTAATGCTATGACATGATGGATGACAGGAACATATCTTACGCTTAATTGATATTTTCCTAATTTCTTTTCTTTTCTTTTTTTTCATTTAAATAATCACAACTATTTATCACCTTCAATTTAAGAACATGATTTCATGGAACTCATTATCTCGCATGTTGATTTTCAAAAATAACAGAATGGTTTACAAAATATGCAAAAGACGCAGAAAATAGCCCTTATTTAAATCACGAGGTAGTAACCTGTGATCAGAAGTAAACTCCACTCTTGGAGCAAACACACACACACACACACACACACACACAGGTCCTCAGTCTTTAAATTCGCTAATCAGCCAGATAAAACGATGTCTCCCACTCTTACACACACAAAGCAGGAACACGCCTGCCCACGAACCTCAGCTCTGAGCTCCAGCCACCTGTTTTACGCTCCGAGTAGGAGGGATCATCACAGTGGGCAAACAACTTGACAGAAAACATAAATATCTTTATAACCACCATAAAATAAAAACCAGACAACCCCTCAGCAGTAGGAGAAGCCGAAGTGATGTGGGCGAATCAAAGAGCCTCGCTGAACAATCTCACGTCATGTCTTTTTTTTTTCTTTCTAAATTTTGTTTGGATGGTATCTGTTGTTCTTCACAATGCTTTGGTTTTCCGCGGTTGTGATGGTGCATGACAGGTTGTGTTCAGCAAGTTTTCTATCCATAAAAGTTTAATCCGAACAAAATCCAAATTCTCAAAACAAGGCTTGGGTTTCATGGGGGACTATTTCTATTTCCGGTGCACTTCAGGTTCCATATTGATTACAAAAATGGGAGCTTCAGAGAGGCTGGCAGGTGGATGATTTAATTTTCAACAAAGCCACGCTAGCCGTTTCCCTTTGTATGCAGTCTTTATGCTAAGATAAGGTTTTTGTCGACATGAGAAGTAAATCATTACGTCCCAAAATATTAAAATGTTCCTCTGAAGCTGATCTGATGGTATCTGCAGTGAGTCTAAACTCTGCTGCACAGACATTCAGTATACATAGTATAAATTTATAATCAGAAAAAAAGAGAACATTTCCTCAGCTGTCAACCGTACAAAAATACTTTTTGTTCATTAGAGGAAAGTTTATGTGGGGTCGGGTTGCTGCTGATGTTTACTTTTTCACATTTTTCACTCCTAAGCTGTTCTGGGCTGAAAGCAGAAACTTAAATGTACGTGGTTAAACACCACCAGCCGATGAAAGAGAGAAACTGTTTAGTTGTTTTGCTAAAGTGTGAAATGACCGATGGTGACCAATTGTTTTCGAAACGTGACAAGCGTCGCTTTAATATATATATTTTTTTAAAATATAATTAAATTAAAAAGCATTATGTATTGATGGCAGCTTACTCCCACGGGGGGCTCACCGGCTGATGGGACGTCCTCCGGCGCCGATGTGACCGTGCCAGAGGCCATTTATCTACACGCTGCTGGTTGGAGGTGTCATGATGATGGTGATCAGAGACGGACAGAAAGAAAGAGGACGCACATAGGATACACACACACACACACACACACACACACACACACAAACTCCCAGCCGACACACTCCAACATGTGCACACACAAATGGAGATGTACACTGATATGTACAGTTATCTACAAGTATCTTCACTGAACTTCAACCTTGTGCGGTTTGGAAATTTCAGTCAGCCCTATTTTCCCATTTTGAAGTTTTCTTGTTTTTGTACAGCGTAGATCTTCCTCCACTCTTTATCTTATTTCTGTTTTTTAATCAGCTCATTGATATTTCCAAGTGCTCTCTGCTTTACACACCCTCTTTTTTCATTTCTGTACTTTGATTTCTATGTATTTATTTATTTATGTTTCGCTTAAATCTTCAACGAATGAAACTGAATTTTTCAGAGCCTTCCTTATCTACGCTGCTTGTGCACGACACATCCCAACACAACATCAGTTGAATTTGTGTAGAGTGCTACAACCGGTTCTTTAGAGAAGAACTGAAAAAAGTAATGATGGACTGTATACACATATACACTCTTGCAGTCCTTCTCGTGCTCACGAACCTCTTTCTCAAACAGCCACAAACATGTTCATGAATGGCACACAAACGCACACACACACACACACACACACACACACGGGCACTGGTACGCTCTGGCCACTATTTATCTGGCCGATCTTATATTTTTATACTGACAGAGGAGGAGATGCTTGAATGTCTTTTTAAAAGTGACATTGCACAGGGCGTAACAGGCCGGGTTGATGGTGCTGTTGATGTAGCACAGCCAGTAACCAATAGTCCACACTGTGGTGGGGATGCAGCTGGAGCAGAAGGTGTTAATAAGCACCATCACATTATAAGGAGTCCAGGTGGCGACAAAAGCCACCAGGATGGCCATGATGGTGCGTGTCACTTTTTTCTCCCGCGACGGCGCCGCTTTCTTCTTCTTCTTGGGAGGTTGCTTTGTCATCTTGACGATCTTCCGCGCCACGTGATTCTGCCGCTCTGTGGCTGGGACGATCTCCACGGTGGCGTTGGACGGCGTGTAGCAGTCACCCTTGGGTGATTTAGTCTTGATCTTGATGCAGGTGAGCTTCGAGCCGCCCGCCTTGGCTCGCTGACGTGGGGCTGGCTGGCTGGGCTCGACGATGGAGTTGGCTGTGGACGCCGCCGCCTCCTCGTCCTTCTGGTTGGACGCAGCCACGCTGCCGGATGTCGAGTCGTTGGAGCTCTCCTTTTCTTCCCCTGCAGCGCAGTTCTCTCTTGCCCCGTCATCGCCGTCGGTCTCTCCTTCAGCGGTGTTTGAGGAGGGTCCTTTACCGTTTTGCAGTTTCCCGTCATGCTGGCTGGTCCCATCCTCAGCATTCTGGTTCTGTGACCCCCCTGCGTCTTCACCTGGCATGTTGTTGTTGTTGGGTTTTGGCGTATTGTTCGCCCTCTGGCCAGGTGACGCAGGTTCTGGGTTTGCCCCCGACGGCTTTCGGTTATCCTTCTTCACGCGGCTCTTGCTTGCCCTGGAGATCTGCCAGTAGAGCTGGATCATGATGATGACGGGCAGGTAAAAGGCGGCGATGGCAGTGCCGAAAGTGACGGCGGCGTTAGAGAAGAACTGGATGTAGCACTCCTTCTCGGGCACCGTCCGCCCGCCTACGATGAACTGCCAGAAGAGAATGGCCGGTGCCCAGAGGATGAAAGACAGAACCCAGGCTGCAGCAATCATCATCCCCGCCATCTTGGTGGTTCTTTTGACAGGATAGCTGAGGGGCTTGGTGACACAGAAATATCTGTCAAAGCTTATGATGAGAAGATTCATGACAGACGCGTTGCTAACAACATAGTCCAAGGCTAACCACAGATCGCAGACCACCGGCCCCAGGGGCCAGTAGCCTATCACAATGTAGACTGTGTACAAGTTCATGGAGCACAGTCCGATAATCAGGTCAGCGCATGCGAGGCTGAATAAAAAATAGTTGTTGACAGTCTGTAAGTTCCTGTTAACCTTGATGGAAAGCATGACGAGGATATTCCCGATAACCGTGACCAGACTGAGGGAGCCGGCCACCAGCACGATGAACACCACCTCCACTGTCTTGTAGGGACTTTCATTCGCTTCCACGGCTTCTGTGCCGTTGCCTTCAGAGGCATTCCAGTAGGTGAAATTGAATACATCCATGGCATTTGGTCTCTTGGTGCCACCTCCTACTAAGATGGAATCTGAAAGAGAACAAAAGAGAAGATCTGTAACGAAGTGCATCGGATTTTTAAAAAGCATGTAAATTAGCTTTTTGTGGTCGACTTTTCTCAGTTAAGAAGAAAACATTTAGATTGATGAGAACGTTGAATGCCAACAACACTTGCTTGTCTTGTTTAATGCCAGAAATCTGAAATCCAATGACATTCTCAAGCCTCCTCCATGTTCACTAAGTCCAAACAGTGATTTTATGGGAGAATTGCGGTTGTTAGTGATGATTTACTAACTTAACACAACGACATAAAACAAAACAACATTGTTAAAGAATTGGAAAGAGAAAAGAAATAACACCAAACAAATAAAAGAGCACAATGGTGACTGATGACACATCGTCTCTTTGGATCATCTAGTTTTACTTATTTTAGTCTTCCATTACACCACAAACCTTCCAAATGCAACAACAACAACAACAACAAAAAAAAAAAAGAATCCATTGCAATCTTTTAATGCCTAAAGGTGTGAGCAGAGATTATCGACGCACATACACCCCTCTAAATCGGCGACCTTTTCTCTGTCGGATCAGCTTTTAGTCTAAAAGCAACACTGACAATTTCGTCTATACACCAATTAGACTGGTAATTAGAAGCACAGATATCTGGCACTGATTTTTTTCCCATCATCACCGCGTAAATAACATCGCTCCAGAAGACACCTGCTTCATTGGGGGGGTGGCGAAGAGATAAAAAGAGAGAGATTGCATGACCTGAGGACATTAATGTGTGATGAAATTTAGGATGTTACAGCGATGGCTCAGCGTGGTGTCACAAAGTTTAAAATAAAGCATGATTGATTACAAATGAATCAATGGAAGGAGGACTTTTTGTTGTGGGTTTTTTTTTTTTTTTTACTTGCTGGAGGAATCAGTTTTGTAAGATTCATTTTGTCTGTTCCCAAATGTTGAGTTTGAAACTCGTTTAACAGCAGACTTTTAAGGATGATTAAAAACTGACAGAGGCAGTGAATTCCTTCAGGTACTAATCCAGGTGATGTCTAAAAAACAACAACAACAACCACCTGTCATTTCAAAGCATGTGCACCTCCGCTGTTATCTGCATGGCGCTTATTTTTCCCACGCAGAGCGCTCGAGGCGTCGCCTGCCGATCCACTTTGACAGATACATTTTCGAACACATAAAGCCTTCAGACCAAATACCACCTCTCCATTTCTTTTGTTTTGTGCTTTTCTCCACCCCGACACCGCCATATTAGCAGTTGATGCACATTTCTATGTCAGTTTTTCCTTCATTGCACGGTCCACGCTACCAAGAGTTCACTAAAAACTTTAAAAGGAATTACTGACAAAATTGGACCTGGCATTTTATCTTCAAAGGTCCATTTCTGACTTGCACTTGAAAATCCTCCCGAAACAGCAAAATTAGTTTGATCCCCAAGTGACCTACTAGTTCCTTCTTTTTACCTTAAACACTTTGTGGTAGACGTTGCTTTGATTCATACACTGCTCAGTTCTGATATTTGGACTAATGCAGGTTGTCTGCTCCGCGTCTTCCAAATTCTTTGCAGTTGCATCGGATGCCTGAGTTCAGATTAAACGTCGTACTTGTTTGGCTTTTCATGCCTCAAGTTTGACATAAATATTGGCATGGTAGAGGGCTGCTGCAGTTTTTCCGTCATGCTCAGTGTTTTGGGAAAGAAACAAAAACTAATCAAACTTCATTGAAACGTTAAATCCAAATCCTTGGGGGGGGGCATCTTGATTTGGTTATTTCATCAAATCAAAGTTGAGGGCAATCCGTTTATCATAGTTCAGGCAACATCTGGAGTTTAATTATAAAACATATGTAGACTAACACCTGTTGAGATCACATTGTTAGATTTGTTTGATGACCAGTTAGAAACTCGTGGGTAGCTGCAGTAGTGCAGCTGCAGAGCCATCTTGTCCAAGACTTTGCCATTTTGGCTTAAGGACTTGAACAGTTGAACGCAGTTACATAGTAACTAGTGAGCATTCACTTATCTGCTGTGCCAGAAATCCCTAATCATTGCATTAGCCATGGAGCTAAGCTGGCCTAATCCCCATAAAGTGTTTAAGTCCACCATTTTATATTCAAAAATACCAACAATACCAATGGGACACACTTGTGGCTCATACAATACAAGTGGATTAGGGAAGTAAAGTGGATCAGCATAGATGGTCATAGCACAGTGGAGTCAGTTAACTCCCCTCGCTGCTCTTTGTCCACCTCCTGCTGCCATAAGCCTCGTGCCACACCTGCAATCTCTGCCATAACACAACAAAAAGCCGTGCCCCGGCTGGAGTCAACTAAAGATGTGCAAATCCTTTTTAGTTCAGTGTGGACAGCCATTTGGTTTCAAACACGGTCTGAAGGGAGTCTGGATTTTTAAAGCGTCACATTAGCAGGAAGCTGTTGCAGAAAAGTCATTAATATTTAATTCAACTGCAGTTTTAAAGTTTTGCAATCAGGTTTTTTCGCCCTAAAATTTCTTTATTTGAAGATAGAGGGAGTTTGGTTCAACAGGAACAGGCAGGTTTAACCCGGCTATCCATCACACAGT
Organism: Echeneis naucrates; assembly: GCF_900963305.1. Classification (NCBI taxonomy): domain Eukaryota; kingdom Metazoa; phylum Chordata; class Actinopteri; order Carangiformes; family Echeneidae; genus Echeneis; species Echeneis naucrates. Next base: position 3,617,379 of record NC_042533.1, read on the forward strand.
TTGCCCAAAAGTCTCAGTGCGACAGCGGTCTGTGCCGGTGCGACTGATGGAGCCCAGTCAGGACCTGAGCGACACCTTCATCATTATCTCAACAGGTGAACTTCTTTCCTGACAAATTAGCACACTCAATAGACCCGACTTGGCATCGTGGTTTCAGTCTTTCACGATGAAGCTCGCAGTTAATTGCGTGTGAGTAGATTTCACAAGCCTGAGTTTGCCTTTTTGTTTGTTTGTTTGTTGATTTGTTGATGTGTGTTGGAAACTTGAGACACTTCAGTTGCTGCCTTGGGAGGAAGTGAATAAATGAGTGTGAGCATTGTTCAGTGTTCAGACTTAGGAATTTCTGGAGCTGGCTCACTAGAGCTGAAAATTGCTTGTGCCCTCTGGGAAGCAGTGAGGGGACCAGTCCTCTGCCTTTCTCCAAAACTTCTGTCCTCTCTTTGTCTTTTGCTGCAAAGTCCAGGCTGGCCAGATGTCCAGTGGACAAATCCCAAGAAACAGAACAAAAAGTCAGAAACAATCATTGGATATTGCTTCAAGCACAATAACTGCAGTGCCTTCTATTTCAAACAAATATATCCTTTTACACAGGTCACTGGCTTTGGCATGGACAGCCCAACAGGTGTTGATGTAGCTTCAAGCACATATATAAGACACACTGTTACCAAGAGCGGCAGCTGTGCAGTTGCACTTAAACCGGCTCCCTTGTGTCCTGATACACATTTATTTCTTGGCGCACTCAACCAAGGTGAAGCCTTGGGCACTTGCCCCATGCTTTTGATGATTACATACATTTTCATTGCAGCGGCTCCACAAGTGTGCACGGGGTTAGGCCTTTCTTCATTCACTGGTTGTCTGAAAGCATGGCTGGAATGCAAAACCTGCAATCATCGCATTCAGTACACCTGGGGTGGCGGTCCATTTTCTCCCCTCTCAGCGGTGTTACAGCTCGTGGATATGAGCAAGTTTGAGAAGAAAAAGGACAAAAGCACGAGGCGCTCAACCTCAGATCAAGCCTTTCCTGCTTCAAACAAAAAACACAGATGTGCATCTCTGGCAAATGTTAAAGGAGGTGCTGTAAATACAACACCTCCAATTTAATGTGATAATAATAGTGATGGATGTGGATGCTTTTTTTTTTTTTTTGTGGCTGAGACAATCTCCCGCATCTTTTTGGGCTCCCCTCGGAGGTTAACTGCTTGCTTAGGTAAATATTGGCTCATTTAATCCAAAGTGAGCGTAAACTGCTTTCCAGCGGGGCTATCACTCAGGCAGGCTGACAAAGCACTGAGCTACACACACGGATGCACAGAAAAGAAAATGTACACAGATATTTGGAGCAATGTTTGGCAGGAAATGAAAAAGGTTCTGATAAGCATCACACAAACACACCGTCTCTATGCACTGATGAAACAAGGCCGCAAAAAAAAAATAATAATAATAATCACTTCCTTGAGCTCTTTCCACTGTCTCAAGGGTATCAAACTGTGAGGGATAGGTCCTGACAGTTGCCTGTAGAGAATCTGCATGAATATTTATTCAGACAGCGATCAAAATAATTTAGCCAACCATTTTCAGCCACTTGTTTGGGTAATGGATCATAATGGCAGTGGGTTAGATAGAATAGGCCGAACCTCAGAAATACAGTTCAGCACAACTGTCTCTGTCACAGTCCCTGTTGGACTCTGCTCACCTCACCTCACAGCCACGCCCACCTCATCAGGATAATTGCCCTCACCTGGACTCTTCCCCTCACCTGCTGCACTCAGCTGGTCCTAATCACCATAATTATATAAGTCTCTCCTGCCTGCAGCCTCCTTTCCAGCGTCTTCTTAGCTCTCATGAGACCTGCCATCATTTTTCTCTGGACTGACTTCCTGTTACCAAATGTGACTGTCTCTGACCTGGAAATCTGACCAGCCTTCTGATCCTGGCCTCGCCTATTCTCTGCTCCCCTCCCCCGGATGGCCCAGCCCGTTCGCAGCCCTGCAGTCAGCGCCTGCTCCAGGTCAGTGGCATCCAGCTTTACGGTCCGAACAGGTCCAAAACTTTCAGTCTCCTTTCATGATAAGAGAAGCAGTTGCTTAAGTGCTTCAGGTTAACTGTGGATGTCTGAGCTTCTTGTGGTCCTGGCTGCTTGTCTCTATCATATCGCATTTTCTGTCACCTCAGTGATGTGAGCTAAAAAAGACATTTCAGTTCAGGTCCAGTCTGTTTTTGATTCATGGATGGATAGTGGCACTGATAATGGTGTTTTCATAAGTTAGACTGGAGCATTCTGCAGGTGTGATGAAACCCCTCGAACCTAAGACCTCTCTGCCAGCGCTTGTGTCGGGACATTAATGGGGAGTTAATAAGCAGGAAATGGCATTCAGGCGGGCAGAAAAACAAGCTGTGATAATCTGCAAACAGTCAACTACCCAGAGATTCCCCAGAGAACCTGTAGGTGGCCATGTGTCACTGCGTGCTGAGTGAGGGGAAATGAGCTCAAAATGTACACAGGAGGATTTACATGGCTGTTTGTGTGAGTGGGTGTGCATATAATTTTGATTAAGAACGGAGGAAGGGGGGTGTATGAACGTGGGCTTGGCCAGGCACTCCTCCCACTTCAGATCCCAATCAAAATGAAAACTAAGTGACTTGCTCGGCTCCCTCTTTATTTCTGTGTATGAATTGTCTCAAGCCTCAATAGTGAGAGGCCTACATTTCTTTCACTGTGACCTTTAAACGCCACTTCATAGAAATTGAATTCATACTGATTTACCGCAAATTATCTTCAGCCGTACAGAGACGTCTTTAAGGTGCCCTCTATCAGATACGTTCCCCCCCATCCCTCTCCTCACCTCTTCTGAGAATGCTCAGATCAGTGTTGTGATATTGCAGCTACTTTGCTACGGCGGCCTCCACACCATCTGTGAAAAATGACAGTGTCGCATACGACCTCTGCTGTTCTGCCAGGCAGCTCGGCCAACGACTCCTGATTCACTGTAGGTTGCGACATTCAACCCCAGAAACAAAAATCTGTTAGATAACCACATTTCTTTTGAAGCTTAAAAAAAATTACTGAAAGCAGCTTTGAGCCTTTTGCTGAGCGTGGACTGAACAATCTCACAAGAGCCAAGTCACTTATTTTGAACAGATGCAGGTCAATGGAAAGCTCTAACCACAGCTGACGGCCTTCTGGGAGGCAATAAATGCTGGAGCTCAGTCCTCAAAGTTTTGAAGCAAGCTGGGAAGGTAAAAGAGATGAGTCACTTTCTTTAAAGCAGCAGATACGACTTGACAGTCGCTCCACCTACTCAAATGCTCACCATCTTTGCCTCACTTTGCACCGAACGTTTTATTTCAAGCAAAATATTTAACCTAAGACAGAAGAAAACCCAGCACCATGTATCCTCTGTTGATTTGGCTTTAATTAGCGCATTTCCATAGTTCTAATCATAATTGCCTCTCAAGAGTGCAAGCAGTGGTACGAGTTGTGTACCACCTAATACAATTTCATTAGTCTGAGTCTCAGTGGAGAGTTTCATTGTCTTATTATAGTTTAAAGTTGGCTGTGCTTCCAATATGAGTACAAATATACTGTGAATATCAATAAACTTAATCTAAAAATAATGTTATTATTATCTGCCAGGAACAAGGCACCACGTTAACTGAACCCCAACGCAGATCAGGAAACATTACAGCTTGGAAATCGTCTCTTTTTGCTTTTGTCCTCGTGGAAAATCTTCACAGGTGGCTGAAAAACGTTTTTGTCACTGGTTAGGCAACCAAAGGCATCTGCAGCTGCTCTGAAACAAGTTATAATCAACAGGCAGACGCAGTACACCAACATCTGCTGGGGGAGTCATTTTGGTGGTGAAATGCTGCAGGACATTGCCAGCTCGTAACAGACAAGCGTGTGTGTGCGTGCCACTGAAAGAATAACGTAAATGTGTGCCGTGGAGAAATCCTTTGCGCTGGAATAAATGTATTGACATTTCCATAAAAACATGCACACTTTTGATTATCTAATCTGTGTCTCATGTGGGCAAAAATAGAACATCTGATTGTTTCCTGCATGATACAGTGCATGCCTTTCTGCTCAAGGCTGTGATTCACACGTCTCCAAAGAAAAAGGGAGCTGCTGGTGAGCGTCACTCGGCCTGGGAACACCATCATGCGCCACATTATATGGCAATATGGCGTCTTACCATTTTGTTGTTATCTGGTAAGAACAGCTCCCACGCAATATACCCCCCCATGACAGTGACAATATATCCCATTTCCTTTTCTATATTGCCTCTGGGGCTCCCCTGCTGTCCCTGCTCCTTCGTACTATGCATGGCAATGAGACGGCCTGCTAGCCTCAGTTGCCGGCTCATTACTGATCTCGTATAGAGCACAGACATGGATACACTCTCCACCGAGCCTCTGCATTCATGTGGCAGCTCAGTAATCACCTCACGCAGGTGAGGAAGAGCCCTGCTGGTGCAGCTCTGGGGCGTCCTCTCACAGGCTTTGTTCAATTAAGCCCTGCTCTCAGCTGCCACCGGTGAACAAAGTGTGTAGTGTCACATTACCTAGTATGGAAATTTAAAAAGGACAGACAAGGTGCGACAGAAATAGACATACTTCACTTTTGATCTGGTGGAGAGCATGCAACGGCTAGCTAAGAGGAGTAAAAATAAAATGTGAAGCAGCATCTGCTGCAAACAAATGGAAAGGTCACCTTCTATTAATGTGGTGCAACGTTGCCTCTGAATAATGAGGCTCCGTTATGCAACCGAGCTCTCAGACTCTCGGTGCAGTGAGTGGCTCTGATCGCGCCACCGGCTCTGTGTGCTGACTGACTTTATGACCAGACATTTTATCTCAGGCCGATGAGCAATTATAACTAAACCTTTTGACTAGAGTGTGTTTAGGGGGAAGAACATAAGCCTGTTAATGTCATTCACTGAATGTGACACCCTCATAAAGGTTTAACACCATCGAAAAAGGTGTCAAGTGCTTTAGTTTACGTTGAGTAGATCAGGATCATTCAAGAAATGTCATGTGATAACACACGCTCCCTCTGGGGCCTGAGTCTCATTATATCTGAGTCCTGTCTCAAGGATACCTTCATGAATTCAGCACTGGAGGTTGACTTTGCAGTTTCCTGTTTCCTTGTAACGGTGTCCTCTTTCAAATTCTACAGATGTTCTGGTTTGTTCTGGTTTGTTCTCCCTCCTTTGTGCTTGGGTTGGATCTGTGGACACATAGTGCCTTTTAAGTTTTGTTATTTATGCATTTAAAAAAAAAAAATAAGTGGGGGGGACTAATCAGGTGTCAGTGCTCAGAAGACGCTCTTTGTCATCTTGACTCAAACTTGAGGGGACGTTTTAGAACTGACCACTTTCAAAGAAACAAAAGCTGAAACACCTTCAGCCTCCGACAGGTGCCTCAGCCCAGCATGATGGTGCTTCTTTTTGCTCACACTTTCTGCATCAGCATGTCAGTCTAAGGACTCCTAATCACTCTGCCACCATCACTGTCACCCCGGTACCGTCCTGTCCTCATTCCCTCGTTTGTGTCCTGCCTGTGATGTATCACGCCGGCACCATCCTTCGATAGAAAGCTGTGGTGCTCATTAAGATGGCGCAAGATAGCAAAAATGGGGGGAAAAAAACAGGGAAGGCGAAGGGAACGAGATAAAGTGTGTGTCTGCTGGATTTGTTCTACTTCATTGTTTCTGTATTCACCCTCCCCCCCCCGCTCTCTTTCTCCTGTGATTCAGAGTTTAGTGATAAAAAGCAGAGCTATGTTGCCCTTGGACAGGTTGTTCTATTTACAGTACCTGTTCCAGTTTTGTCATGTTACAGTAGGCCAGGAAATGATTTACATTACAGCACACATTAATCCAGAGCAGCATTCAGGGGGAACAACAGACTTACCCAGATGATACCCAACTATCGACATCCTTTCAGGGTTGGCCCAATTCTCATATGTAGCCACTTTTTTTTTTTTTTTTTTTTTAACTAAAACTTCAAGACTAAAGTTCGGTCCAAGCTGGCTAATTAATCTCTCCATCGCAATGTCGATCTCAAAATCATCTGTCCATCGCGTGCCACAGCCAAGGTTGTGAAAAACCCAGGAGCCCAAGAATTTCCTTCCCCCCAATGGTTACAGAGTGGGGCCATCTCTCTTTATCTTCAAACATTATGGAGACTCTTAGTCAGGCCATCAATTTGAGTGTTGCTTTGGGTAAAAGTGTCTGCCGAAGTTTGGTGCAATTTCTTGCCCCTAAATTCTTTTTATTTTTATTATTATAAAGAACAAGGGAAACATGGGAAACTACAAACTGCCTATTTCAGCGCGGCCTGATGGGACCTTCAATCAGAGGACCAGTGACGTATGAAGGCTCTCTGCAGCTGTGCACATGTGGTGGGATCTGTCTCGCATTTGTAACGAGGCGGCTTCGGCTGTGTCAGATGAGACGGGGAACGCGGCGCGCCGCAGCGAGGCACAAGTGGCCATCAGCAGTCCTGGCATTAATCTGAAGCCTATCAGTGGAGTTGGAAATAAAGCTGACAGATGCTAATCCGTGACAGTCAACCTTGATCCAGATAACAGATGCACCATCATCCAAAACTGAAAGCATTCAAACCTGATGGCCTGTCAAGCCATGTTGTCTCAGAGACGGGCGATTTCGACAAGACCCACTTATGTAGCTTTCTTGGTTCAGTTCCTTTGTCACTGGCTCTGATTTATCTGCTGATGAAAAGAAATTAATAGTGGACTAATGCAATAACATGGCCGTCAATTTGTCATCTTTTTGATATTTCACCTCAATGGCCTTTCTGAAATGGAAATCTGTTTTCACATCAACTTCTGCTACTCCAGTTTAGAGCTTGAATTTATGCAAAATCCTTAAAGACACATTGGAGGCCACCGTTCGGCTTCTTTCCAGAGTAAAATTCTAATAAGCTTCCCCCGCCGAATCTCCACTATATTTCACAGCCACTATCATCAATTATACATGTTGTATATTAAATACTCCAGCTTCACTATGTGCCCTCCTCTTATTTGCATTGCCTCGAGAGGCTGTCCCGCCTGGAATAACCATTCATAATGGCGACCGCTTAGTTAAACGATTTTTGTGAAGTTTAAAACAAAAAAAAAAAGATAAATGATCATCTCAGGGCTTAATTTTCTGAAAACAGGACCACACGGGAGAGACAAGAGAGACATTTTGATACCGCTGCTACTGGAAAGAAGACTTTTGAAAGACGAGAGGTGGCATATTTGATTTTTATTTAAGACATCTGTCTTTCTGTTCTGAGCACTGGAGACTGAAACACATTGTGTCGTGCTCGCTGCATGTGTCACACCATTTCTGTCCCTCTAATGAAGCTACGGCTTTAAAATAATGGGCCAAAACACACGTTAAGACAGGAATGCCCACCCAAACAAGGCCACCATTGTGAAATTTCTATGGCAAAGTGGAAGGAAAAAATGGTGTTTGAAGGTAAGAGGTCTCAGCTATGTAATTAGCCCTCTTCAGTTTGTCCTCCCCCTTTCTTTCAAAATCTCACTTCCTGCAGGGGACGATGGCCACCGGACTTTTGTCCTGAAAAGAAAGCCGCTCTCCCCCATTATGAACGGGGCTAATTGATCTTTCACATTTTGCTGGAACAACATCAGTCCACCAAAGCCAACGTCTCATCAAAACACCGCGCCTAGAGCCAATCACATCCTTCGCACCGAACATTCATTAGCAGACCTGCCGCTATTTTGTTGACATTATACCGAAAGGGAATGAGCCCAGGGGAACATGCTGTCATTTCTGATTCTGTTAATTCGCTAATTTTGATGTTTGTGTTGCTTGTAGCAACAATCCATAGAGAAGGCCAATATGTGACCCACTTTTCCATTATGCTGGATAACTGAGTGGATACATCATTTATATAAACCTCAACAACAGTTGGTCCTTTAAACCATCATCTGTGTACACAACTTATCCAGCTGAGTGTTTTCCTTCATTTCCTTTTTGCCCTAAGGCATCCTTCCATATGTACCGACATCCGTGTGATGGTAATTGTATGTGCTAGTCAATCACATGAGGATACTTCGGCTATCCACAAACCTGACTGAGCAAACGTTGTAAACATCGTAACTGGTTAAATGTAACACTAATTACTAATTTTATAGCTCAGCATGTAGAGGAATGGGCATTAAACAGGCACAGTTCTGTTTATAAATGACTGACAGCTCGTTTAATTAAATGACTAGATAAAAATAGGTAGTGTGTAATGGATTTTAATTGCACTAAAGCACAGTTTGCTTCCAAAATAAAAAAAAAAAAAAAAGTCCATGGCTTAATCCATTTTGATTAGAGCTCATTTCATAAGATTTGATCAAACCCCTGAAAAACTACAGTGTGAACTCAGTTATGAGGATCCAAATGAGCCGATTCAAGACATGCATACTAACAGTGGTGGCACACATTAGTGGTACCATAGTAATTTGGAGAATTATGCCCACATTCAGCCAAATTATGTTAATAGGCCAACTAAATTTGTCACTCACCGAGTGTTGCAGTGCCTTTGAGCTCCCACTAAATTAAATTTTTGGCAGCGCTGCTCCAAACAAGATTATGCCACATTACTCGGCATGATATACGAATACACGTCGACAGACCAACAACTTGCAGCACTCGTCGCTGCACCGGGGACTCGTGTAGAGTTGGACCACTTTCTGTCCTGCAACACAGCGAACCCTGCGCGTTTTGCAACGCAGTTACAAAATGTTGAGAGATTATTATGCAACAGTTTAGCTTCAGTTTGCAATTATTTTATTATTATTATTATTTTTTTTTTTTACCACAAATCAGCAAAGATGAAGTTTTTAGTCTGGGCCACGATCCCGCCTGAGCACTTGTACCTCTGCTTGATGACACAGTATTCACATCTTACTCAGTCTGCTGTTTGGTGGAGTCATCGGCGCCTCAGGCACAGAGGCAGCATACAGAGAAATCAGCCGAATTGGAAAGAAACGTCTCTGCTGCCAGATTTAGCTGCAACATTCGCACCATTGCTTTTATGGCCACCCTCATTCAACACAGTCAACAACTGGCATACATCCCTCAGTTTCTTTTTTCATGCAAATTGGAGAATTTTGCTATTTACTCAGTCTGACAGATTGACACAATACTAAATCAGGCTTCTTTTTTTGTGAAGTCAATAAAGATGGCATCCATCTGCTTTACTTTGGTTAGATTGGTGTTTATGGTGTTTATTTATTTTTTTTTTTAAATGCTGCCTGTGGTCATAAAAACATATTGATGGGTGACAAGTTAAATGCCGATTGCACTTTGTTTGAGGCACACATATCTTTGTTTGGATTGTTTTGTTCCCTCGACATGATGAAATGTACGAGTTAATGACGCTGGTGTGGATGCATTGAAAGGATTATTTGCAGACAGAGAATAAACAGCCAACAGGTAGCAATCACTGAGTTGTTCAGAGCCATGAAACAGAGGCAGACATAGATCTGATGTTGGTCCACCTTTTGATTTAGAAACAAATTCACTTGCATCATTTCACTCTTGATATAAAGTATCCATTACACCAGATTTCTTATTTAAAAGGCTCATTTTGGAGAAAGTGTGATTGCCACATCTTTTTAGATTACAACACAGACACTGAGGGCAACTTTGTGATATCACAACACTTGTTTTCGACTGTGTTAACGTACAGTTATGTATTGTTGCATAGGAAAAAAATGAATAAAAGTGAAAGTGAACAGGAAATGCTCTTATTTTAATTCGGATTGGAAATCTCTGCAATCATTATGGATGCCAAAAACATGTCCTTTTTACAAATTGGATAAAGCTTTTTCCAGCTTAATGGGGGAAAATCTGACCTCAAAAATCCAAAAGCATTCTCTTCAAACTCTGCCTCCAACAGAGATTGAGCACAGACAGCTTCTGGGCGCTTGAATGCCTACGCAAGTGTGACAGTGATGATGGAGAATTCGGATTAATTCCAATGGATTCATTCCACGTGTCTGCTCAAACTTTGTCATGGTGTATAATTTAGAAGAGGGAAAAAAAAAGAAAAACAGGGGGCAAATTTTGATCCCCTTTGTTATAATTTAAATCAGATGGCTGCTTGTTACACAAAAAGGAATAATTGACTGCAGTGAAAGGGCCCGAACGTCCCCGTCTCATGCAATTAGATTAAAATCTGTCTCGGTGTACCATTATGCTGCCATCATGGTGTCAATCAGCGCGAGAAGGTGGAGAGCAGCAGAAGAAGCCGGTGTAGCAGTTCATTATGTTAAGAGGGGAAGAAATGTGCAATGCTCTGTGCGGTTACACTGAACAATCTTGTTTCCTTCACTCATTTATACAGATCTTGAATCTCTTCCACAACGTCACACGTTTCAGTGTGACTTACTCCTTTGATGTTGTTTAATTTTCATTAACTGCATGTTTGCTCATACGCACTGTAAATAAATTGCATAATCTGCATATAGACCACCAACAGGCAAAGAGAGCTTCAGACAGCGTGCTGTAATGTAACTGTCACTATTGCATGCCATTTCATTCAAAAGGCTTTTGGCAATAGTTTTTTTTTTTTTTTTTTCCTGTTTGGGTTATTGGGAGAAAATGGGTCTTTGTAGCAAAATAAATAAATAAAAATAATCATGTTCTCTGAAAGTGAAAATTGCATTGTTTGGTTTGTTGAAAATAATATTTCGCCCCATTACAGCTTTCACATCAGTGGATTTGAATTATTTGTGTTTCCCTTTTACTCTTGCTTCTGCGCTGAGTCCTTCGTTACGATCAAAAGCAAAATGGGCTTGGAAATGAGTACGTTTTCTCAGCTGAACATTTAGTTCACGTGAAGCCGGCAATAGACAAGGCTATTTGCTTTAACTTATTATGATTGCACAATGTAATGACATTCAGAATGCTTTTCCCATGAGTCTGCCTGTCACACAACAATACTGTTTTATTGCCAGAAAAAATAAAGGCGGGATTCACATCCCATTGGGGTGGAGGGTGCATTTGTTTTCCCCAGTAGCCATTGGTAGAGATGGATGATAGTGGAGCTGGGATGGCTTCGGGTTTATTTCCTTCAACTTTTATATCACATTTCAGGAAGCCATTCTTTGTGATAGCTGGAATCCACGCAGCCAAACAACAACAACATTTAAAATCCAGCTAGTGGATTCCAAGACCCGGATTATACTTCCAACGTGCAATTCACAATTTCAATACACCACCCAGAAGCACTGAAGATTTTTTTTTTTTTTTTTTTTTTTTTTTTCCCTGCCTATTTTTGTCCTGTAACCTTCAGTTTCTATGGCCTGTTTTCTATCCATTCAACTGAAATGTCAACCTGGAAAATTGTGGCCACTGTGGAGTCAAAGAGATTTCCGATTGAGGCTCACAACGCACGCATCCGGTTCGACCTAAGCTGCAAGTTTCACAAGGGATTGTGCAGGATGGGTATAATTTGCTGTCTGAGCAATATGGAAGATTCACCGGCCTAAGGAGGAAGTACAGGCAGCTACAAAAACAACTTGTGTCAGGTATTTTCAGTTCAGTGGCTCCAACTAAACCAGGTGCCACAAAAGCAAAAGAAGTGGCTCACGTCCCACGTGGTTTCTATCAACTCCGGTCCCCACGCAGACAGACCAGAGATTTAGTGGTCCTCTAAACAAAAACATACAATTAAGACTACATCATAAATATGTCTGAATTAAAAAAGAAACCTGTTAATTTTGTTCTTTACTTTTTTGAATGATAGTAATCTGAGTAATTTAACATTTATTTAATGGGTTTATAAGTTTATTGCACTCAGGACAAGAATTTAAAAAAATCTTTAGCCATCTATCAAATGGAGGGATGAGATCAAACTCATTTAAGCTGAGTAATGTCAGCTCTAATGGCAGAAATGACTTATTTGGGAATAATCATAGTGAAAAGAAATGCTTCTCTACATTATTCTGTGAGCTTCAGTCTATTACTCAAACTAATGAGTCCATGACCAGGTGAAACTATCCCCTAAACCCCAAACTATCCTCAGCCCTAACTCGGATAGTTGTTCTTCAAAGCCTTCAATAAAACGTGGAAGGAGTTATTCATATCAAATAGCACTCTTGTTAAGTTTTTGAGCTCACCATCTTCTTATTTGTGCGTCAAATTCAACAAAAATGATGGATTGTTGTTAAATACTATCCCCAAACTGAAATGTAGACCATCAAGAGATAAATATAAACATGCTGAGTAGAGCCATGTGATTTTAGACTGTACAACATTAAAATCATGCATAATTAGCTCAACAACAAACAAATTTAACTTTTAAACATTTTTCTTACACAGATACTAAAAAAAAGTGACTTCAGAAGCCTGTTTCCTGAATGAAACTTGCTGCTGCTAAATTTAATAGATTTGTACCTCTTCTAAACTCTGTAGGTAGCTCGTAGCATCTAATTGGATCGTCAGCTGAGTGGAGTGCCTGCAGCTGTACAGCGGTGGGTGTGGTCAAATGAATTCAGACTGCAGGCGTTGACTGAGGAGTCGGTGCGCACACACTGGGCCGTGTTTGCAGACTGAAGAGGGCTTGAAATGGAAACGCTTGTGTGCTTAAAAGACACCTTTTTTTTTTTTTTTTTTTTTTTTTTTTAAACCTAAAAATGGGATAACTTGTGTTTCTGGAGATTGAGAGCAGCACATTTGCTCCATGCACTTATCAAAACGAAAAGCTGGTGTGATGAGATAAACTGAAATTTGAGTTAATGGGGTGAAATGAGGATAACGGGGGGGGAAGACACTTAATTTGAGGAGGATAATTGGGGTTTTACAAACCCTCTAGAAAAAACAAAACCCTTCCTATGTTGTGTTGGCTTGGTGTAATGCTTTTGATTTGTTTGTGCATTCTCTCTCTGTGTGTCTGTGTGAGTTTTGCTGGGTCCCCTGTGGAGCAGTGCTAAATGAAGTGTGGTCTTCACACACACACACACACACACAAACGCACAATAAAAGTGGCATTCTTGTTTCACAGTGAGCCGGGGCGGGAGGCAGTTCTGTATCAGTCACTGGAGGTTTTGTCCCAGCGGTCGTGACTGAGTTTTAGGTGATCCAAGTTCATATGAAATTTCACAGCTAAATTGTGCCTTTTTGTCTTGTTTTTATGAAATCCTTAAAATGAGGGAACATAAAGAGCTTTGATTGCTCTCTTGTGACTAAACAAGCCTGGTTGCACGATTTTGTCAGTGTTTAGATGGATAAACTGCCTTTGAGACTGATCTGCAGATCGGACAGTTTAGGCCAATAATGGGCTCCTTACATGTCTGCTAATCAGTCTGATTAAGAAAGGCTCAAGCAAAGCCAAGTAATGTTTTGTATTCCACTTCCATTGAGCATCTTTTCACTACTTTCTACGGCTGAAGCTCCAAAAATACTGCAATTCTCATGATGCCACTTGACGGCATCGCTCACTGAATCGCAAACTCCAAACACTTAATTTGTAACGTAAGCACTGAGTGTTTTCTCAGGTTGAATCGTTCATCATGAGGACAAAAATGTTTGTGAATGTGAAATAAGGTATTTCCTTTTCAAGAAATGGCCAAATTCAAAAGGTACACTAATTTTTGAGGATTCGTGGAACTGTAGCACAGCATCAGTAAAGGCAGAGGAGAAGCTAAAAACAATTTGTGCAATAAAAATATGGAAGTGTTAAGAGGAATAAAATGCCCTTCTGCTTTGTGTAACTCTGCCGAGTTACAAAATCAGTGTGTGTGCCAGATCAGTATATTTGTTACGAACCGAACAAAGCTGATGGAGACAATAACTCTGCAGCTCCTCCAGGAGGTCCAGCTCAAGTAGTCTTCCTATCAGTCTCAGCAGTGCCTTTGGAAATAGGTCAATTTTCTAGAACTTGTCACATGACCATAAACCTCTTCTGCTGAAAAAGAAGCAAAAACATCTCTACTAGTCTGCTGCCTCTGTCTGTCCCCTCTGTGCCCCCCCCCCCCCCCCCCCGGCTCAGCTGTGTCCATCTCTTAATCAGATAAGGACATTATATTTCAGGTCGTTGGCATTAATCAGGGTAATAAAGGGTCTCTGAGAGCATTTCTACCCATTAGTGTCATTAGGCTGCAGCTGAAAGGCGAGGTTGGAGAATCTGCCTGATCACTGCTGCTCGGAGGTGAGCGTTCCTCTTTCAGGTGGGACTATTGATCTGTTTACTCCCCCATGAGCTTGCCGGACTCGTAGGAGTTAGCCGCCACACAGGAGCTAAAAGGCTTGTTTTCTGCTCTGCCTCTTGCATAACAACTTCATTTCTGCTGCTTCTTCCCGGTTTTTGGAAATTAATACTGAGGGGGATGCTAATCGTGTTCTGCTTGGACATTATAATGGAAAGAAAACAAATACTGAGGACAAGTTATTGGTTAATGTGTTGCTAAAAAACAAAAAAGATTCAAATGGAGTTGCATCTATGAAACGTATCAAACAGATGTGACTAACCTCTGCAAATTTGTATGCACGCTCATAGTTTGTGGAGTGAATATAGCTTTTTGGTTTAATTTTCGTCATTTTAAAAATTCTTTTTTCCAGCTGAGGCAAACAGAATGAAAATGCTAATTCCATCTGGCAGTGACCCAGAGCTATGACTTTTGTCAAATCTATTGAGGGTGTTTGTGTGTTTCTTCTTGCAGTGATGGAGCGCTGAGTGCTTTTAATCTGCAGGCCTCATGCTCTCATGCTTTCATGGCGCTCTGGGTTTGATAAGCCACTGCTAAAGCGCCGTGTGTGCCCGCAATGGCAGGAAGCGAGCAGAAGCACTGCCAGGCGCCGGTCCAGCTGGACGGCCGCAGCTAGACTCCAAGGGACTGGCATCAGTATGCTACACTCAGCGACGCCGCCTTTATGTGGCGGTTCTGAGGGAGGGGAGTGGCTTTGTGAATTTGATTTATAGCCCCAGATTAGCAGCTGCATCAGAGGCTGGAAGTTGCCATCCTCTTGTGCATATGGAGAGATGCTCTTAGGGAATGAGGAAGGTATTGAGGAAATTTGCACGTTGAATTTTAACTAAGATCTGGCGTGTGTGTGTGTGTGTGCAGAACCTTTATTGTTGCACATCCTCCTGCTTGTGTGTGTGCGTATCTGAAAATGAACAACCTTGTGGACAGCGCGCACCAGGTCGGCCCTTTGCTCTCAGACACAGTCATGAAAGGACTATTATCAATGACCCCTGCAGCAATAAAAACACTGTCTTTATGCGTGAAAGCCTTGGAAGGCTGTCGTGAGCAGCCATAGAGGCCAGACTTCAGCAATGGGTCAGTGCACACTCTTAACAGAGAGCTCCTCAAAGTCTTCCTCCACTGCCAGCTTCCGTCATCCGAAAATGCTTTTCTCGCTACAGATTTCAATGATGTAATTGTCAGAAGTTCAGCCATGCATATTTTTCCTTTTTGGTTTGAGGCAAATTGGTACAGTTGTATGGTCCTGCTGATAAAATTGTAGAGACTGCTTCAATAATTTGAGACAGTAATAAAATGTTACCCCCCCCACCCCTTTTTTTTTTTTTTTTTAATATATATATATATGGGAAATTTAAAGCTGAAAATGACTTCAAACTGCTGGATGTTTACCTGGAACACCAAACCTGCTGTGCTGGGTAGCTGTTTACGCTCGAGCATTTAGAATCAAAGCCAGTCGGTAATGAGCAGCACAGCACGGTTAGCTAGAGAAATATTAACTTTCAACTTTTACGTTTAAAACGTATAACTTTGCAAATATCTCTAGCTGTTCCACACAAACTCATCCATTACTAAATCTATTGAAATATAAATTTCCTCAAGAGGGAATATTCCGTCTCAACTGCAAAATGTATATCCAAAAAAAAATTATGTGACTTAAAATGACCTCTAATGATGCTTTACCACCATTGGGAACATTTTTGTCACAGACAGAAGGCAATTTTACAGTCCCATTCACAACTCTAATTCGAGATTATGGGGCGGTTATGATATGATTCTGTCCGTGGCCTGCGATTTTTAATGTGACAGCCAAAAAATGATTTAAGTCACCCATCAGCCTGCCATGTGAATTATTCAGGGTGCGGACAGCTACAGTTTATCAAAAGAAAAAAAAGTTTCGCTTCTATTCAAACATCCCAGCTAAATTAACATACAGTGACTGAACTAGCGGTGACAAAGATGGATGAGAGGCGTGCTGTTCTCCAGCCCCGTCATCAACACCTTACAACCACTCTATTAGCTTATATTTATAGTTGGTGTAGAGACGGATTTAGGCTGCAGCAGAACATGCAACACGTCCCGGGTCACATCTGAGTATGGCCACGAAATAAATCCCCTACTGCTGCATGACGAAACACCTGAACAATTCATTCTGAAGCAAACAATAATTGCTATTGATGTAACCCTGATTAGATGCAATCATTCCAAATGTAGTCGCACAAAATCATGCAATGGAAAATGAATGTGTCTGAACTGTGTATTTGATGGTATTTTATGTCCTCCGCTGGATATCGATCATACAGAATTTTTTTTTTTCCTCTCAGCTGGGCCTTGGATTGGCTGAGATGAATGGGGCTGTGGGTTAATGGCTCTTTGAAATGGGAGTGACTTTTTCCATTATGCCAGAGTCAAACAAAAGGAGGGGAGGGCGTTTGGTGAAATGACCAAAGTGGACAATGTGGATTAAATCTAATTAACTAAAAACGCTTTGCTCCCTCAGCCAAGGCAGCATCAGACAAACCCAAAAGACTTTAGCATCTGAAACACAAAGTCATCGGGGGGGAAACAAGCAGACAGCACAAGCAGTTTCTGATCATTCTGTGGTTTCATGCCAGTAACTACTGTGCAGGAATCACAAGAAATGTTCAAATTACCCTCTGCCATTGTTTTAACACTTAAAGGAAAGTATTCACTGCATGCACATGCAGAGGGTAACTAAAGAAGTAGTTTAACATTTTGGGAAATGCTCTTATGTTTACGCATCTCCTTCGATTAAAAAAAAAAAAAAAATAAATAAATAAAAAACTTGAATATGACCGATGTTTGAAAAAGAAGAAGGACATTAACATGAAAATACATCATTTCCCTGCTCAGTAGCTACTTGGAAAGACAACAGTAACTCCTTGTCCACGTGGCTTTCACCCCCTTGTAGTGGAGGCCGACGGGACCCAATCAGGCTGCGACATTTGGTCTCTCCAGCTGTAAGCGGCTGTAGGCTCACTCTTTTTTATGACATGGTGCACAGCCCCCAGCTCCTCTATCTCCACCTTCATCTTCACATTATTTGATGAGATTCAACTGAGAGATTTCATTTTCCACCAGGCTTTAGATCCACGGGGGTTCCTGTCCCACCTTGTGTGCTCATCGGGCTTCAATCTTAATATTGGTAGCTGATCTCTCAATATTAGAATGCGGTATGAGGCGCTGGTAGATTAACTGTCTCCTTACTTTAATAATTTAGCTGTTGCTGCTGTCAACACCACCAGCTCCGGTACAAGTATTTTACCATCACAGATGAAATTGACAGTGAAGAAAACTATAGAGTAAAGCCAGCACTGAAACATCAGTAATATTCACTTTAAGAAGGTTAAAAGACATTTTACTGAGTATTTGTCCTTTTTTTTTTTTTATCACAGCCTTTTGTTCAGCTTATGAAAAGCCTATAAATTGTGACTGGAGCTGACGACACCCTCAGACCAGATCAAGGTGAACTGACATTCAGTAGAAAGGGAAGAAATTATTGCAGTGGAATAGAGCTATGTTTGGCCCGGCGCCAGCCTAAGCATCTTAACAAAAAAGTTCTTGAACAATGTCCTGTTGCTACAATTCAGTGGTGGGATTACTTAATACGATTACCAGCTCCGCCAAATCAAGCGTGGTGAATGCGGCCCGTAATTACAGCGAGAAGATGAGGAAGGTGTATGACAGAGATTAGAAAAGGTGAACTCCAGTGAGCCATTCTCAATCTGCTCCCCTGCCTGGCTCAAAGCGCAGTCAAGTGCCGCTTGATTTGCTGAGTGATGACAGCGTGGCGTGTGTTTCAGAAAGTTGCGACCTAAAAAGTGGCCACATCTTTACAGCTCTAAAAGGGAGGAATTTCAATGATCTTTTAGCTCAGTTTTATCTCCAGCTCCTGTTTTAAAACACTCTTTGCTTCCACAAAACACACAAAAAAACGACCCCCCCCCCCCCACAAAAAAAAAAAAAAAACTAAACACAATAAATTAAGCCTATTGGGAAATGAGTGATAAGTTGTAAGTAAAGATTTCACTTCAATCAGTTTGTAAGAATCGAACATGACAGCCAAATCCCCCTTTTGCTATCGCTTTCTCCCATGTGGGACACCATTTAATAGTTCATCACGTCACATAGATGTTGACATTTCAATCCACCGAGAATTGCCTCAAAATCAATCGTAACCACCTGGAGGATGCGGCGAACCTTCCTAACAGGCGCTCCGTGTGGCTACACCAAAGTGAATGATGCGGCCTCTTGAGGTAAATTTCCACTGACTGTAACACGTTGAACCGGCACGTTTTGCTGATCTCACTGGTGTGAGCAGCATTCCCTTTATCTCTTCATGGAACCAGAGAGTTTCTCCCTGGTGCTGTGTGATTGGAGAGCTCGTCAGTCGGGAGGTGAGGAGTAATTTGGGACTCTTTTATTTTCTATAAGTTTATTTTCACTCCCAATTGAAACCACTGCACATGTAATTGATGCTTAGCCTCCTAATCATCATCCATCTACACTATCGATTAGGCTGTCTGAATATCAATTGACAAGTGTTATCTAGGTGACATGTATATCTTCACTGTCAGTCTTGAAGTAGTTCTTCAGGGTGAGCATGTTATTTTAGCAGAAACTTGTGCAATATATATATTATGTTAAGTTTTAGTCCTTTGATTTCTATGAATCTTTTATTCTTCATGTCTTGTGTCTTATTTCTGATCATATATAAACCATCATAGTTAATTTCTGAGGGGGGAATTATTGTAGTTCTGGTGTCTAAATAACACAAACAACCTGATTCATCATTCAGGGGGCACGTGGCACGTTCACTGGGTCGCCACGTAAATGAGCCGTCGCACATGTTTCACTCGCTACCTGGCATCTCATCGTTTTGCGAGAAAATGCAATCTGCGCCCCCGAAAGCTGCACGAGTCCATCTGTCAGCTGATGCCAGAGCTGTTTCAGGAAAGAGTACACAAAAGTCAGGGTCATCTTTGTTACAGTGCACCCACTGCAGCAGGATGGCAATAAGATCCCCAGTGTGATACATCCAAGGCCTTTTAATGTCAAAATAGAAATCTCTAGTTTTTGTATGGTCTGTTTTCCAAGGAGAGAGATTGGCCTTATCTCACCGCAAGGTGGCCATCCATCAACAATTTCTCTCAGTTTATCAGCCTGACCAAGTCGGAACACACAGCGATGTCAGGTATTAATCAAACGCTGACACCTCACATTCAGGATGGAGACGTGTACCCTTTTCTCCCTGCCCAAATATCTTCATTGCCCTGTCGAAGCTCCCTGGCTGCAGATTTAAAACCCCCCCCTTCTGCTGCTGTGTGCCAACATCAGACAGCTGGAGGATTGCTCTGGAACCGCGTTCAAAGAAAACGAGGGGGGGAAAGGGCAGAGAACATGCGCCGAAAATCCAAAAAGCGCCATGTTAAGACTCTTGTATCTCAGCCCCTTCATTACACTTTTATTCCCATGAATGTGCTGCAGAAATGCTTTGAGGCTGCACACACACCCCCCCCCCCCTCGGCAGAGAGCAAAGACAAAAACTGTTACATTTATTGTGGGTCCCCATGCCGGGAGTAATCCTGTCACCGAAAATGCAGCCGAACAAAAACGAGCTGCTTGTGAGAGAATATGTAGTCTCTTCTTCCAGACTCCCCCCTGACTACTCCTTCATTCTGTTTAGAAATTACTGAGAGCTATTGATGTGTTGAATCGAAACCTTCATGGGGACAAGGGCTGTCATAAATTGAACATTTTGAACACAGAGGGTGTCTGAGACTCTCTATGGGGCTATATTCATGTCAAAACATTGATCTAACAAGGGAAGCCCAAGGTTTGTCTATGTGGAGCGAAAAGTTGAGAAAAGACTGTCACTGATGTGTTTGACTCGGCCTCAGAGACAGCATTAACTCCAGTGGTTGACATATTTTTCAGATGAATGAATATCTAGATCCAAAATAACAGGGAGCCAGATGTGACCCTGGAACACATCCCTTCTTTCCCTGTTATGTCAGAGGAACAAGGATGTTTTGGGTACGCTACTGGATGAAATAGTCAGCTCAGGACACGTAACCTGGCATGAAATCTGAAATGTTCTGATTTATTATTATTTTATTTTTTTAGAATTTGCACCCATGAAATGACAAATTCCCAAATGGCCCATTAAATCCTCCACAGAGCAGAGCCAGCGCGGTGACCATCAGCCACAATGAGGTCACAGTAGAACTAAGCTCATAGAGTTGATGGAAGTCGATAAAACCGCCTCACCCAACCAGGTTGCATTGGGCTCATCCTTGCATGTACGTTCTTCCACTTGCATTGTTATATCTAACACACTGTTTACAGTTTTTTCGGCTAATCTCATGGAACCAGCTGTGTGCCGGACCTAGAGGGGGAAAAAAGCTGGATTCATTTATTTCGCTATCTGGGATCTCAACCCAGTCACTCGGCAATGACGGTATTGAAATATTCTACAAAATCCACAGGCAACTTTTACTTCCTACAATCAGCAAAAGGCAACTGCTCTAAGGATTAAGATTATGCCAAATAAAAGCCCACCGGAGGTGAACTCCAGATATCCTCCAAACTCATTCACCACCACAGCTTTGCTGCATATATGACATAGAGCTAAATGGACATTCAGTGTTTCTATTGGCCACATCTGGAAAAGCATGGCATTGAGCCATTAAGAGTTAAAAGCAGAAAACAATACGTGGAAAATAACTGAGATGATGTTTTTTATTTTTTCTAAAATCTTCAGTTATCTCTATTTTCCCTGACGCTGCTGTTTTGGAAGGTCACTTCGTCGTTTAAAAAAAAGAAAAAATATAAAAGTGGCACTTTCCTGCTCAGCCCTCTGGGTTATGAGCAAAGACTGATACAAAAAGGTTTTCTTAGTGGTGCATTTCTTTTATTGGAGGTCGATACTTTTCAGAAGCAAACTTTAAAACCGGCAGTCAAAAGCGTGAGAAATGTCAACAGAAGAGGAATTAAAGGCTGCACACACACACAGAGCTGCGAACTTGAAGAGCGACAAGCCACCCAGAAAATTGCATTTCTGATGTTACCCACACACCGACTAGACTCAGCATGTATGCAAATTCTGGCATCTAGACAACGTTTCTGTCACCGGCTTGAACCGGCACATAAACAGATCTCATGATGGGGAGAGTGTGTATATGTTGCAGCGTGTTTATATGTGTGTGTGCGCACACACCAGGAGGTAACGTCTCGCTTTTTATGAGAGCACCTATTGAAATGATTACATTGATGAATGGTAACGGCCTTTTCACGTCCACGCTGACCAGCCACCACGAACAATGGCCTTCACCCTCCCCCTCGCAGACAAACACCATACTTCGATAATTCAATACCTTTTTGTCATTGCAGCGTGACTGGCCCGGTGCTAATGTCTTTCTCTGCTGGTTCTAAGATACTGTAAACTCCCCAACTCCCAGCAGCATAAGTGTCTCCCTTGTGCAGTTGAATTAGCAGCTCTTGTTCAATGTTCGACTCGGAAACTTAACACAGCTGCCTCAAGAGACAGCCATCAACTGTTGGAAAGATGTGGGATGTAAACACGGTCTCGAAGGTCACTTGTTCTTTTTTTTGTTTTTTTTTTTGCTCAGCAATGTTCTCGTTTTAAGGTGAATTGCAGACAGAGGCAAAGTCAATGAAATCGTGCAAGTGGACACACGCATTTCAGGCTTTGCACAAGTTCTACAGACTTCACACTGTTTCTACTTGTGCTAATGACTGTTCAGTTGAATGTTGTTGATTCGTATTGTTAACCCCTGCGGCTCCCTCCTGGTAGACGGTTCAATTATGTCTCATATCAGAATAACTTCCACTAATCAGCTATTCTCAAGTCCACGCCGACGTCTGCCTAATGCAACTGCAGCTTGTGCAGCCATTTCTCCCTCTTCACACTTACTCATGCAGAGGGCAAAAATCTATACGACATGCATAATTCACGCTGCCGATACAGCCCCCATGACTAGATTAATCATCACACACTAAATAAATGCTGGAGCGAAAATGTATGTTTCGGTTGCAGAGGCGTCATCATCGATTTTCCATCTCTGAACGCAGCCTGATTTGGCAATATGTGTCCACTGGAAAGCAATATGAATAATACTTGAAGCAAATTCAGGAAGATGAATGACAGTTCAGAATAAGCTGTCAGGTCACATGTAGCTATCAAGTAGATATTTGGAGATGTTCTCTTGCTTAGATATTCCCATCGGACCGGTCGGACACAGAACTGTAATCAATGACCTGGTTCCACTAATTACTGTTTACTTTAGCTCATTATTCTCAGAGCTTTGATTAACCAATAGCCCTCCATGTGAAGGATATGTGGCCTTAATTGGTGGTTGCCAGGACGCCTATCTGCCTTCTTTTGTGATACATGCTGGGAGGAATGGCAGTCGGGAAGTGTGAGACACCCCGGGCAGCTATTCTTGGCCGTGCCTTTGAGTCATTCACATTCTCTTAATTGTCCGGTGACTCAATGTACGACAAAAGATGAACAGCAGTCCTTCGTTGGAGCGAGGGCTGCCCACACATGGAGTTAGAGGAGGGTTCATGCCACGTGTTGACATTTACAACCTAATTAAAACCAAGAAGGGACTTGATCCACGCCAGGTCAGACACTCATTACGCTTAGTCGGCTATACACAAAACACATAACTCTCCGAGCACTTGCGCTGAAAACTTGCAGCGTTTAGCTGCTCCACACGCATTCAGCCGAGGATTTCTAATCCCAGCCTGCAAAAAAAAAGCCTTTGAATCAATGAAATCCTTTAGATGATTAAAATATATCACAGTGTCAGAGAAATTCATACTCATAATATTAAAGATGAATATATGCACATAAATTCTCCGGGGCCTCCCGTGTTTTGATTACGAGCTGAGAGGAAAATGTAGGTAACAAATAAAAATGTGTCAAAGGTGGAATTTTAAGCAGAGAAAAATTATGAGAGTATATTTGCACAGCATTGTGCAGATGCACGCTGAGCTGCCAAAGACAGAGTGCAGAGTGCTGTCAGATCGAACTTATCAACCAGTGACATGCCTCTCAGCCACTTGGTTCAGTCCTGCTGACAACAGTGGTCATAAGCTGAGCTCTGGTCTTCAGGGGAGAGGACTTTTCTTTTTTTATTCTTCTTTTCTTTAATCAAAGAGAATGAAATGTAGAGCAGCTTTGTGTTTTAAAAAAAAAAAAAGTTTAGATAAAACTCCAATATGAACTGGGAACCAAAATTCTAATAATCTGGAACTTTTCAATCGGCTGTAATTCAGCGAGTGTGGAGAGTTTTGGGGCCTTTAGAGAGTTTAATCAGTGCAGAGATTGCTTTCAATAATTCAGAGCCAGTATATTTCTCCTTCTGCTGTGACAGTCGGTCCCGCTACATTCCCTGAGCTCCATTCATTAAAATGTCCTTTGAGTCCTCCCCTGCGAAGAACAATACCATCTAAATCTCACAGTTCAGTTACACACCCCCCACCCCCTCCTGCCCACAACCACATGTGCAAACACTTGCTGCAACGACATGCCATGCTGTGTTTGCTTGTGCAGAGCCTCCTCTCATGACGCTCCCTGTATGTCAGCTGAAGAAAAATAAAGTAGAATCACAAAATAAGCCAGTAGTCTGCGTCAGCGCTGCTGCTTTTTTTTTCTCACTTAACACAATATTAGGCTACAAAAAATGTGCCTTGATTAAATGCTGTGATACGAAATTACACAGATAAAGAAGTGACTTCCTTCACAAAAGAATCGCCTTTTAGGATATATCGGGACGAGGTTTTTCGCCGTTTCACGTGAATCCACATCTCAGCTTGTGTGTGTTTAATGGCTTCCAAGTGGCTCTCCCTCTCTTATTTTCATGGGTAATTGGCTGTGCAGCACATGGAACCAGAGACCTGCAGGCTACACACAAGAAAGAGAACAGGAGGATGGAAAAAAAAATAAGTGTTACCAGTGAAACATGTCAATCTTTCTTTTGCTTTCCTCCCCCAACCTTCCATTCAATTACTCCTTCTTGTTGTGCACTCATTAATTTTTCTGCTCTCCTGTTCCTCTGCCCAGCTGTCACCATACCTATATGACTATATATTATATATATGCTTCTCCTTCTCCTCAATTTCCCTCTCCATTCTCACTCCCACTCAGTCTGTGAGTGCATCCATATCTCGATGAGACTCTCTGCAAAAAGGGCCAGTGCAATTTCTTGGGAGATTATTCTTGATAGATTCGTGCAATATCAATCAGAGCAAATGTTGAGGCTTGATGAAGCCCGATCACTATTGGAAAGATGTTTTGTTTTTTTTTTCCCTTCTCACTGTGGTCAAGGAGCCCACCAGAAACAGACGTTTTCAATCACACTTGAGCGCGTTTCTTCTAGCTGCTGTGCTAAAGAAAGGAGGAGGGTGTCGTACAAAGAGCAACAGTCAGAGGCCGTGGGTGTGTGGATGGCCAGTCAATATCCTTAATGACATTTTTAATACTGTAACCATGACGACAAATGTCCTCCAACCTTTAACCCAAACCGCAATCTTATTCTTCAACATAACCGGGTGGTTTTTCGAGGTTGAATCCAGTATTGTTGCCATGACAACAGAGGTCCTGGCTGCGCTCTGGTAAGGCCAGGCGACCCAAGTTGGAGGGCCCGTCGTCACGAGCCCTTACCCGGGCTTCCCCCTCCATTTTCACCACGGCTAAATTTGCATCTTTTCAATTATACCAAACATGCAGTCCCGATGATCTTCAGACATCACAGCAGCACTTGGCTGAATGTATTTGTGTGTCTTTGTGTGTGTGTGTGTGTGTGTGTGTGTGCGTGTGGTGGTGGTGGGGGGGGGGACTGACAACAGCCTCCTCAAATGAAGATGAGCCATTCCCCAGTGACTCTTCATCTAGTGCGACAAGTATTTCACTTGCTCCCTTCACCGAGCCGCTCTGAATGAGGTCACATTCCTTTGACCTCGGGGCATTATTACCTTGTAATCATGCGTTGCTCTGCATGGCTACATTCGTTATTTCTCACTGACAGGCTAATGTTAGAAGAAAAAAAAAAAAAAAGCTATTCTACCTGATGGATGATCATAAGAAGCAGAGAGGCTATATCAGCTTCTTGCCTCGGCGGTGAATTATGCACGACAAAAATCCCATGGATGCCCGAGCGGGCTCCCCGCAATGCCTGCCACATTAAATACACCGCCAGCCTATGTGCTTTACACGCTGCGTTATTATTGCCAGAGCTGTGAGGATTTTTCACCTTGTCAGTATGTCCATGAGGCCTATTCATTACCACACTATTTACTTGTCCTTTTAAATGAAATAGGCCGCCAGTCCTTAAATTACACACAGTGCCATGAAAAATTGTTGACTTATTTTCAAGCATCGTATAGCTCGGCCGACTGATTCGTAGGTCTTAGGCCATTCACGATCACAGAAATCCATCGGCGCTGCTCCGCTGGTCCCTGTTTTGTCTGTTGGCGGCAGTAGGGATAACGTGTCAAAGTGGGCCTCCTCAATCTTGTCACTTTAAGTGCAATCAATACGGCTTCCCCACCAAACCCGAACGCCTCTGAATACCAGCCCCCACTCTCCTCACACTAGGCTGAACATTTCAGTCAATATCTGACTGGAGGCTAAAAACATCTGCAGAAGCTACACACACGGCCGAAAAAAGAAAAAGAAAAAGAAAATCTTGGCAGAATTACATGCTTTACAATATATTGAAGATGACACCACACTGTGCAACATCTCTGCAGGATCAGCAGTGCAATTCTGTTACAGTTGAGTCCCCAAATCCCGGGTTTGTATGTCGTAAACGATAAATGAATCAAGATTCTACCTCGAGTTTTTTTTTTTCTTTTTCTGGAAACAGCTACAGTGTGAATTATTTTAACCTGCCACAACTAGTCGAACCTGAATTTAAACTAAAGTCACTGAGAGAGCTCCCTATCTTTAAATACAGCCTCTACGGCGGCTGCAGCTCCGTGTCGTCCCCACGGTCCCATACATCACTGTGGACCATTCCCACTGTATGCCCAGCTGTCTCCTTCTCAATGGCTCCAATCCATAAAAGCAAGCCCCTGGCCAGGGTACCTGTAAATTAGTCTCCCTAAAAGATTCAAAAAGCCCAAGGAGAAGTTTGTGCATCTGGGTGCTCGGACCTGGAAATGGTTGTGTTAATTGCTTGGAGGACTATGAGACGCACAACTCCAGTCCCTCATGTATATTTGACACTTGGAGCGTGCCGCTCAGGCCCCTGTTGCAGCTAATGGATGATGTTTGGCTCGCTGTTGCATATGTATTAGGTACCAAGTTATGAGTGGGTGTGCGGAGAGAGTGCATGTCTGTGTCTGTGCCTATCTGTCTGAGCGTGTGTGTGTGTGTGTGTATGTGTGTCGACCGTGTTATCTGGAGCCAGCCAGGGTGAGCACAGCGCCGGGTGGTCGGGCTGCCGCCTCCTAACTGAAGCGACTGCTCCCCTCTGCTGTTGCCCTCAAAGGCTGGCATTGTCCTCTCCTGTTAATCTGTGCCAGGGATTTGGCTGGCTTGACACAGAAGTGACCTGACTGTCCTTCGGGGCTGTTATGTGAACAAACACACACTCGGGCAGATGAATGTACAGTCACTTAAACACAAGAGCACGCACACCCAGATACATAGTCGTATGCAAATGGGAGACACAGATATGCTGCGGGAGAGAGGAAGACAGGCACACACACACACACACACACAATCTCAGTTCAAAGAGCTGAAACTCTATTTGAGATATGGCTCTGGACAGCGTTGCCTGTGATGAAGAGGGAGAGCACTTGACAGTGTTGTTGGTGGAACTGCATCAAACAGCGGTGTGTATGTGTGTGTGTGTGAGCAGTTGCCATGTCTGCTGATAATGTTCACACACACTCCCAGAGTGAGCGAAAAGTGAGGTTGTTGTTATCAAGTGCTCGCACATTGCTATACATGACATCCTTTTTGTCTGTAGAGATTGTCTGGCATGACGGACTGACAGCCGATCTGATGCCTTTGGAAACTTGTGAACATGAAACGGCCTCAGATGCATATTGTCAGATCTAACATGCAAATATGTTGAAGTGGGAGACGGATGGGAAGGATTTACTAATGAATCTCCCCGCTCTTCAAGCTTGGTGTATTCAGTTCAGCGCTTTTTTTTGGTTGGAGATTCAGCATCAGCTGAGTATACCGCAGTGAAAATAATGCAAAAACTACAGAAATGGTCATATAATAATACTGCGGCAGTTAGGTGGTCTATAAACTGTTAATCAACATTATAAAGCAAACGAGACTGAACTGAAGCCAGCTGCCCATTTCACAAACCCCAAAACATCCAGCAACAGTATTCCTAAGCTCTGCTTTGGTCTCCACCATCCCCTCTTACAATGCCTCAATGAAAGTTGAATGAGAAAAGTATCCTTTCAATATTCCACTTTTTTTCCTGTTAATAAAAGAAATATAATTTTTTATGACTTTGGAAAGCCAAATGAGAAATCAGTCAGTAAGAATCTTGGACCTAAACTGATGAATGATTCAAATCAGAATCAGCAGCACCGTAAAGATGAAATGGTAACAGCTAAATACTGGATATAAAGTATTTCCTGTCGGTTTAGTATGGATTATGATGAATGGCTACTTACCTGAGATTATCTGAATTTTCCTCATGCATTACCCCCACCCACCTGGTTCTCTGCTCCCTCCTGACTCAAAAAAACGTCAATGTTCAGTCTTCACTTCATGGCCAGATCTCATTAGTATCATGTAGGACAAGCTCTTGTATCTTAATCGTCTCCAAAGATACAACCAAAGTCAGCGTTGAACGCACAAAAGTGTCAGCATAAACATGTAATAAAAACATCATGCTAATAATGAACACATTATTTCCTGTATGATGACTGCAGTTGGAATAAAAAATGCTTGTGTACATAAATTTTGATCTGCCAAGATTTTGGCGGCATTAATGTGAACCCGCCACTTGGCAACGAATTACCAAGTCGGATATAACTGTTTTCAAACCAAACCTAAAGAGAGGTGAGATCCATGTGTTCAGAGCGTGAGTGCGATGCCTCGGTATGGGAACAGAAAAGGGGCAAAGACTCATTCAGAAATCAGAGCGGAGGGCGAGTTTGATCTTTTTGGCTTTTGCTTGGTGTGAGTGTCGTGAGTAAACACTCGAAGTCAGAGTATATTGGTACTTACAGCAGGTGTTAAGAGGTCCGTCGGGCTTTCTCGCACTAGCATGGCATAATCAGCGTGTGTGCCGTCAATGTTGACACGAGGAGGTAACGGGCTCCAGCTTCATGATTAACAACCATGGTCACTGTGTGAGGGGGGGGAAAGAGGAGAAGTCAGTCAGAATGAGCAGTGGATGCATCTCGTCTCTTTCCAATCGAGTTACAGCAGCACCCGGTATGTCCTGAGAGAGAAACGCTGCTCAGAGGACGCATAAAAAAAAAACCTCTTGTCCTGTGAACACAATGATGTCTAATTTCATGGCAAGGCTGCTGGGCTAGCAGTGAACACTTCTGGATGCTAATTCAGACTGTTTCACAGAAACAAAGCATACAAATGGCTGCAATTTTTTTCAATAAATTTGAAAATACATTTTAGAGACATACATATTTGCACTCCTGCCGAGATTTAGAGGAGATTTAGTGTAAAGATGGGAGGGGAGGCGCTTCGATGGCTCTATCAAGAGATGGCAGAACAGCAGCTGCCCATTTTCTGTCTGTGGCATCATATTGAATGTAAGCATGCCGTTTGATCTCACGCAAACTTTGGCAAAAGCTTTATTCCCTAAGATGTCATCCATTTCCTCTAATGCTCAGGAATGGATGTAGTCAAGGTTAGTCAAAATTCAGGAAAGACTGCAGTGAACAAAGAGCATCCGATATCGCTGTATTTCTTTGGGATTCAGCTCCAGTCAGCCATGGTCACGTGCCCGAGATTCCTCAGGGGTGTGAAGGCATCATGATGCTGGCCTGGGACTTAAGTGTCAGTCTTCACTCCGTAAATAACAGTCCACAATCCCTGTAGAGCTGTTAACACCAGGTATACATAATTTAGACCTCCTGCATGACAATCAAAGAAAATGATGGTGGCTCTGCCTCCAATGTAAATGAATGTGGCTTAAGTTCACTATACGTCCAGCACACTGTATGGAAGTGACAGCCCTCTGAGGCCATTATTCTCCTGTGCTGCAGCTCATATTTCCAGATGAGCGACTAACAAGCATAGCTCATGTTTAAATGTAAATTTCAGGGGGGGAGCGGCCTGTGGAGAAATCCCTTTAACGAAGCCTCGCGTGCTTATTAAGAACAACTCTTAGCGAGACGGTGTTTACGTCTTTTAGCATACGATGAAGCAAAGAACCAAATTATGTCACCGCTGCCTTTGAACTGCAGGCGGAAAAATAACTTGACCTGAAGAAGTTGAGGGACGGGCGGGAGCAGCTGATAAAAGGGATCAACCCCGAGGCTGCGGTGTTTAGTACACTAAGCCAGTGTGTGCTGGAGAACAGATGTGGTGTCACGATTAAAAAAAAAAAAATCCCAAACAAACAAACTTGTGTTTATAGCATGTTGCTGCATGGGCACATTACACGTCTCTTCCTACAGCACACCACTCAGTGTTATGACTAATCACAGAGCCCCCCCCACTCAGTCGCAGGCGCCGTGAGGAAACGAAGGTCATTGTGACAGAACGCAAAAACAACTAGCGTACTTTGAGCAAGTGGAGGGCTCGAAGGCAGAAACATGTTGAGCCTGAGTGACGCATCGCTCTTGTCTCACGTAGTTAGACAGTACATTGTCCAGATGATTTCCCTGGTGGTGAAAATCTGCCTAATGATCTTTGACTCTAGAGCTCAAATTCATTTATTATGCTAATGGGAAGGGCCCGTTGAGAACGATCAGACCGTGCACAAACATAAGTGCGCTAATCGTGCGTGAATAGGAGAATTTGAAGGCTTCTTGCAATTTTGCTACGTCATTTCATGATGAAAATTATTCAGAAAAATTGTCAGATTGTAATAAGAGTTTAAAATACCTAATAGGCAGCCCTGTGCGTGACTTTCAATCTCCCTCAACGACCGACAGTTAATTTCCCCACAAGCAAATCTGAGCAATCTGAATAAATGTGCTGTAAGGCTGAACATACAGATGAGATGTGCTGCACACTAACTGGCCGGGGGGGGGCATGATCTCAGATAAGTTCCTCCTCTGCGCCGAGCGTCTGACTTTGTGTGTGATGGTTAAAAAAAAAAAAAAGAGTCCACCAAGGTTATAAGGAACTGTGTGTTCTCCCTGGGCACAGTTTGACCCGAGCGGCCGTCTTAATCCACACTCCATCACCTTAACCTCAGATAAATTACATCAGCCTTCAGGGAGGAGGTGGTGGTGCTGGTGGGGGGGGGGCACCTCTTATTGAATAAAATGACCAACCTGTGCAGAACACCGTCATCAGTGAGAAGCACTTAGCATTTGGTGAACTCGAGCTCAGATGTTACACAGACCATGAAGTCCAGAAATGTGTCTAAGCCCCGTAAAGATGAAGAAGGAGATTTGTAGTTTACCAGCTCAGAAATGATTGCCAGCTTCCAGCTCAACCAGCCTCAGCCGTTGTTGTTTGTTTTTGTGGGTTTTAAAAATATATCCAGCATTTGAAAAACGATCATATTTTTTAAATTCCAGAAGTTTAGTTTCTCGGTTTTAAATGCCGTTTTCGTTCTTATCTGATGGTGATCTGGATATCTTTGGGTTCTGGTCATTAAAGGCCAAATATTACAAGACGTCACAGATGTTTTTGAGATCCATTTATATGTGGAAAACAATGAAAATAGCTTCTTTTTAATATTCACGAGAACAAATGGACATTGGGCATCAGGAGGCCTGGAGCTATACTTGATCTAAATGTAGGCCATATTGAGATTGCAGGAAAGGCTTCAGCCACTTTATGGCCCATTTTGAATGGCTTTTTATTATGAATATGGTTCATTGTGGATCACCTCTAAATGGCAATATAATAAAATTCTATTAAGCAGAGATGTGTAGACAGAAGAACGATGTGGCGTGTGTGATGGGAAAATTAGAAAAGGTTCTCACCAAGCAAAATTTGATATCCACAGAGATGAAACCATTTATATCACATCTTCACTTATCACAACTTGACCTCAAGATACCCCTCCGTGAGATTGCTGTTTTATGTCTGATGACTTGTGCATCGCCACGAGATCCCCCTAAGAGTGCCGTTTCAACTGTCTTATAACAAAAACATGTTCACACTGCTACGAACTGTCGGAAGCACTTTGGAGAAGCCTCGTCGAAAGCACAAGCAATAAAACAAGCCTTCTAGTGTTTCCATTTTTAAATACTCCGAGGGGAACGTCTGTAATGCAATTTCCTCGTACTTGGTGTCCCCTGGCTGCTTCTGCCGGGGCCCTCCTGCAAGTGTGGGTTGCTGCTTTATTGCAACATCAGCATTATGATTGGAAGGAGTGTGTGAGGGGGGGGGGGGGGGCCTCAAGTTTAAACCTGGTCATAGATCTCAGTGGACATCTACACCGGCTCTTCATTATCTCCTCTCAGCCAACATCCAAGCGGGGGAATAGGAGACAGGGTTGTCTGGATAAAAAGGCTAGTTTGTGAAACCATCTGAGAGGCTGGCAGTCAGCCCATTTACAGGCCAAGGCATCAATCTTCCTCCATCGCTTTAAACTATATAAGACTTACGCTTCCACTGTACATGACGGATCTGTGCGCACGGTCGGCTGGTAATGGGTGTCTGCTCCGATTGATCAAGAAATCTAAATAAGAACAAGTGGCAGCATTTATGAAATCCATTGATGTGTCCATCGCTCTTATTTTCAGTGGCTGGCTGTTTCTACGCCTGTGTGTGTGTTTGTGTATACATATATATATGTGTGTATATATATAAATGGCCAAATGTTCCAGCTTAAGAGACAGAGGAGGCAGAGCAGCACGGCCATTGCTCTGGGTGATACCCAGATGAATGCAGAGCCTAAACCAAACAAGGTGAGTGATTAGTGGGTCTGTTTAACCTCAGGGCGGAAGGCTGCCGTTATTAGACCGGGGAGTTTACTCAGATATTTGCACAGCCGTCTGCCCTCCTAAGGTTCTCTCCTGCTGCAGCACACCCGCGCTCATTAGGGAGCGAGCAAGGTCATTTGCATAAAGTGCACTAGCGGGTTTTGCCATCGCATTGTCTGTTGTTAGTGTGAAGTGTGGAAACAAACCATTTATTAGCAGTGAAGTAGCAGCTTTAGAATCTGTCAGAATCTTTTTTGAGTTGTTTTTTTTTTTTTTTTTCAGTCATTATTTTAGCATTGTTCAGCTCGTTGTTGATGTTGTTGTTGAATGCCTCTAAAGTCAGACTCGCGCTTTCATGGCTGTGACTTCTCTCTGCTCTTATTTACACGTAGAAAATGAGGTGTGATATTTTTTTATCATTCTTCCTGTTTTTCTTATCTTTGCATGTCAAATGGAACCCTGCAAAAATAACTTCCCATTTTCTTTGCTTCTTCTTTGCTACTCTTCACCGGCTCACAATGTGAATTGAAGATTGCAATTAAAAATGTGCCTGTCGGCAGCATCACGTTGTAACACTGAATAGTGCTTCACCGGGCCAACTTGTTGCTTGGACTCCCGTCAGAAATGCCACTTTGTGTTGATAGTATGTAAACGCGGTGAGGTAGTTTGTCTTCATTCTCACTTTGAGTCATTGTCATTTTTCTTATTTTCATTCATTTTTTTTTTTTAAGGATGTAAACAGAACATCCGTAATCACATCTCACATTTCCAAATGCATTCTCATGACTAATGCAATTGTGCTGGTTATCACTGCCATGTTTATTAATTTCTGTGAATAACACAGCATGGTCTCTGTATAGATATCATCAGACTATAATGATATTGTAATGAGTTTGAGGCTTCACCGCACTTCAAGCTGCTGCTGCTTTTTTAACCAGGCTGCCGCCACAGAGAAGTCTCTCACGCTGTTTTTTTTTTTTTTTTTTTAACTTAAAACAAATGCACGTTTATTGGGGCCAGGTTGTGAGTAAAAGGCAAAAAGAACAAATACGCTGCATTGCAAGAATTTGTTATACCTCTAGGGCTGGTGAAGTGAGACATGCAGATGGAGAAGTCTTCGCTTGAGATTACGGTTATGTGTGCGATGTGGATTCAGAGATTTTAATTGCATCAGAAAATGTGCAAGGTGTAGACATTAATCTGTTGCATAACTTTTTCCCTGCACATAAACGATAAGCGGACCAATTTAGTTGTAGCCCCTTAACAAAAAAAAAAAGCACCACCTCTGCATGGAAATCCTGACTCGGGTCATCGTGTCTTCGGTGGAACTCATCACTTTCTCAGCCGAGCTCAGAATCTCAGGAGAGGATAGAAAGGAATGTGGGCCAAAAAGTTCAGGACGTGGCTTCAGAGGGAACGAAGCGAAGGTTATCCAACTCTGAATAAACTGAATAAACGCTTGGTGGGGATCACATAAAGGTTAACGCCACACTTTACAAGAATTACATGAAATCCCACTGTGCTTTGATTCAACAGTAACCTCGATGGCAGCTTGCTGGACCTTTCACAAAATGTCATCAGGGTTTTTGATCATGCATGTCTGGCTGTGAATTTGAAAGCTTATTATTGAATATTATAAATATATTTTTTCCTTTTTTTTTTGTGTGAGAGACTTCCATTGTAGATTCCTTTTTTACAAGACGTCTGACAGCAGGGAGATGTGTTGACAAAGAAAAGCAAAGAAAAGCCAGATTAGGCAGATATTAGGAAGTTTTTGTGGTCATTCTTAAATTTCAGTTGGCAGCTCACACGCAGGAGAAGGGATTTAATTTGTCATTTCTGATGTAAATTTGTCATCCTTCTTACATCCATTTCACGGGACGGTCCATCTGGCTTTACAACAGCTCAGAGGTACATTCCAAACCACTCCTCATCACTTTAATCCTATTGGAGGATTAGGAGCAGTATTTTTTTTTTGAAGAAAGTATGACTTTGACGTGGTTTCAGCAGCTTTTTTGAATCAAACAGATAAATCCTTTGATGAGTTGTTAGTTTTGGGGATTTCGTGTACTTTACTTGTCTTTTCTGAATCTGCACGCAACGGCGTCCAGCAGAAATTCTAACGTTCATGTTTGAGAGGGGAATGTGGCTGTTACTGAATATGCAGTGAAGCACAGGGAGCCACTTCAGAGCCCATACAAGTCTGTTGTGTGAAATGTATTGCCTCTTCCCATGGGGTAAAATGAGTATGGTGTTTACCAGTGCACAGTACAGTTCACTGACACCTCTAAGTGAGCAAGTGAAGCGTGCACTGCCGAATTCAGACAACATGTCAGCAGCCCCATGATGGGCATTTCAACGTGAAAATAATTTTTAAAAAAAGGAACCTGTGATGTTGATAAACAAAGTTTGAAATGGTCAAAAACAAGTTTAGGCTTGTTTTTCAAATTGCTGCAAAGCATCAGCACAGATTTAGCAGTTTCCTTTCCTTCTCCCATCATAAATTTATTCACATGATAAATAGCAACTGTAGCAGAGACTGTAGTTGGACTTTTGTTTTGGTTTTGTCCGGTTTTATTTTCTTTGTTTAAAAGCAACTCATTTGATCCCATTTGGGGAATCATAACAGCGCAGAAAGGGCGATCGTGTCATGAAGTTTTAATGTCTTCTCTAACATATTTTGACAACTGCCAAGGCCACGTTTCATGACGTTAACCCACACAGGACACAGCTGTCACAGCGAAATGAAAAAGCAGGGGGGGTGGGGGGGGAGTTTCGCTTCATGTCTGTGGACTTGGAGCCATTTGACTGTGATGGCTGAGGAGGATCTGACTTAATGACACCTGGGGCGAAAACGCCGGCCCTTCTACACACATTTATGTTGCTCGTCATCTTTCTTCTCTTTGGGAAGGAACAAGATGGAGCTCTCAGTCACTGAGTTGATCTGAAGTCACATTTCTGAACAAAGATTCAGTTTTGAATATATTCATTCAAATGATTTAGCAATGAATTAAGGCTCTGATCCAATATTTATTATGAATTGCTACATAACCTTTGTCACAGGTAGTGGACCATTTACCGAATCCCTTTACAAATCAACTTGCAAACCTTTGGGAGGTGCCACCCAGCAGCATGTTCTGGATTAATACAGAGACATGTAATTGGAATTGATTATTTAACTCTTCTTGAACGTTGTGCTTTATCTCGGGCCGGCAGAATGACTGAGCGATGTCTCGGAGGACTTTGCCGGAGAATTGAAATCATTCATTCCAGGTGGGGAAAGCTGAGTGGCGAAGAGGCTCCCTAACTTCTGCACTCCACTGATAACTTTAACATTTGACCACGTATTGTGCTGCTGCAGCTTAAGAAAGCACGCCGGCGACGCTTCTCCTCCTCAAACAGTCACATATTTGTTTACCGCACGGCTTCGTGTCCTAAAAATTCTTGAAAAGGAAATAGATGGCGGACTCGGTTGCATTGCTGCGACGGTTTGATTAATGAGCATTTCTTATCACAGATTTGGTTATTTTGTTAAGTTGCAAAGTCGGTGGAAGTTTCAGACAAATTGAATCGCTCGTGCGTTGTGGGGAGTGAGGTAAATTCCTTAAGAGATGCATTTTTGCATTTGCATTAACGCCTCCAATGCGGTCAGGTCCTGAAATTGTTATTTCAAACAGTCAGCAGTTTCTTTTTCTCAGATTCAAGTCATAACAACGGAGAGTTCAGATACTCAAATGGCTTTATAATGAATTAGTCAAGCTCGGAAATGAAAACTTCTGCTGTCAGCTGGATGGCAGTTGGACCTGTTCTCGCTCTCCCTACGAGGGGGGGGGGGTGTGATTGCATGCTGATTTTGTAACTAGGTTATTGGTCACTCTTCCCCGCCACCCCACCCCGCCTTCTTCTACGCCTTAAGTCTGTTAGTGTTTGCTGGATGTGAAGTTTATGAAGTGCTTTCAAAGTGCCTGAAAAAAACTTTGATGTGATAATGAGTTCCTCCATGGAAACATATTCTGACCTTGCTTTTTACTGTTATTGTCTATGTACACCAACGAACCATTTCCGTGCAACCCCCCCCCCCCCCCCCCCCCCCCCCCCCCCCCGCCCCCGCTGCCTGTCTGTGCTCATCCTGCACCACCCTTTCCGTCACCAACTCCTGTCTTCACACTGCAGCTATTTTCCGGAGCAATTTCAAGGTATAATAGCACTCACAAATCATCAGCTGGGCAGTGGAGCCTGTGAAATTGATGTGCCTTCGTTTCAAAACAATGGCGGTGCCTGATGAGGGGCCTCATGATGTCATAATTTTAGCAGGTGACAGGGCAAGCAGGTGTATTTTGGCCCCCAGGAACGGGCAACGAGCCAATGAAGTCTCCGATGGGGACGACCTAATCAATCGGCACATCGAGGCAGCTTAAGCAGCCACCAGACATGTTCAATCACATTGTCCGTACTCAGCAAACTGACAGCTTTTACTTGGAAAACCAGGCCTTCTTATCCCTCCAGAGTTGAGCAATGCATCACTGTCGATCTGAGGCTCTCTTTGCAACAAATACAGGGCTAAAAGTGAAATTTATTAACACAGCATTTTGGTTTTTGCATCTCCACATAATACAATCTGATACCAATCAGAGTTTCTTGGGTTCCGCTTGAGAGATTAAATTGTAATAAATAATTCATGCGGGCAAGTAAGAGGACAGTATAAATCTCTGGGGTCCCTGAACTGTAAATGGATGGGATGGGCCTCAAGGAAATGTCATCCTGATTTGAAAACACAGATTAAAATGAAAATGAATGGACTATATTTTTCACCAGGAAAAAAAAAAAAAAAAATGTCATCGTTCTCCATCAGACACTTTTCCCACTTTTAATTAATTCCTCCTGCACTCGACATTTTTCACAGAGGGTGCACGGGTTAAGCACACCTCCTGTACGAAAAGATTAAAAAGCCACTTACATGCTATGAAGAATTATGGATGACTGAGGATAATTGGAAATTGATTGACTTGGCCGCGTTACACCTGGCCTCCTAACATTTCACATCCTTCACGCATAGGTGAGTTCGATGCCTTTTTCAATAAGCCGCTCCGTGACTGCGGAATATTTTATTTATTTATTTATTTATTTAGCCTTGCTGGTGTCTCTCAGTTGGGGGAAAATTGTGTGGCTGAAGCCGTGTTGCCTCACCAAATCCAACCCGACACTTCAAAGAGGCAGGGTGGGGATGATCTTTGCATGACGGATGCAGCTTTCCAAGCCTCGAGTGCCGGAGAACGAGCAGCACCGCCACAGCTAGAGTTTTACGTGCCAATTCCGCTGATACTGCTACAAAAACAAACAAAACGTCCGTGTCAGGAGAGCAGAGCAAAATTGGCGCCCCCTTTTCCAAGATGGTTGCCTGGTGTCTTCTTATGCAGGAACGCATTGGTCACTCTCAAATTCTACATTTCATCATTTGGTGGGACTTTCTAAATGCTGTTTAACTGAATTGCAAACATAGCCTGCTGCAAATAAAGCCTATCCGCATTTGTTCTGAACTGTTTCACCAAATTTACAGCACGCAAGCTGCGATCTGCAACCTGGGATGATTTTCTCTCCTGTTAATTTAAACACGAGTTCGCTAATCAAAACAACCGCTACACTTGTGGCCCGTGAATGAGCGCATGCATTTATTTGCGATTTGTGAGAACGATCATTTGTGAAACAGGCCCCAGACGTTTTACCTCATTTCAACAGCTGTTTTTTTTTTTTTTCAGTCCAGCTGAATAAAAGATGCAGGGAATTACACATTACTGCAGCTTTAGTGAGATAACCAAATTAGGTTTCAACAGGAGGCTGGTACACTGAAATGTTTTAAAGGTCTGCCTTATACCTATCCTGGGTTTAAGTAAGTTCAGACATACATAAGCAGATATATTTCTGGTTTTAAATCAACTACAGTAATCTTAGATGCATTTCATTTCATTTGCATGCAACCTGCAATTTTCAACATGAGGTAATTTTGGTTGTGGGTCATTTTCGCTGAGGGAAATAAAGAGCACATCGGGAGTTGGTGCACGAGAACTGGAGAGCCCTGATATATCTGCAATTTGTGGGAATCCATCATTTGTGCAACTGCACATTAACACTCTTTGTGTTAGCAAGCAGTGCTTCCAAATTACTGTTGTCAAAGGACTTTTTTCGGTTACTTTCGGCTCATGGCAATTTGCTCCTCTTCTACTGCTGCCGTTCCCGACCCCCGGACTGCAGGTTGATGCCGAGCAACCGGGCTGAAAGGAAACCATTTGATTTGGCAAAAAAAAAACAAAAAAACAACATTATAGGTTCTTATTATCTTTAGCAGTAATTTTCTTGAAGTTGGCACAATCTGTATCTTTATAATCAGTAGAAAATGAAAAACGTGAAAACGGCATTTGATGCATCTTCTTAGTGTTTGAAAATATCTCAGCTGGGTGCCACTTTCTCATTGTATTTCTTCAAGCAGCCTCAAACCTGAAGATTTTTATCCAGCAGGAAATGACATCAATCTGTCTATCTATGATGTAGCCAGTTACAAAGGTTCTAGTCATTCAGTGTGTTAGATGAAGTAAGTTTGCAGCTGCGGTTTTGACTTTAGGCAAATTCAACTTTCATCTTGTGATGTAAAATCTGAGGAATGTTGGACGTGCATGTGTTTTAAGTTGTTTGTGTTAATTGGATGAATTGGCCAACGTCCTGCAGGGGCTTCAGGCCACGAGAGACACTTCAAACAGGCTTAATATAGCTTTCAGCTGTTTAAATGGATTGCACATCACACTGCAGGAGCACGGGTGGGAATATCAGACACAGACCATCTTTGTGATGGAGGGAATGCATGCATGGCTGCTCCACAGGCTGCAGACAGACAGATACTGACAGGAGAAACGTGGGGACGGCGGGCCAGGGAGGAAACTCCCTGGTCTGCCAGTGTACGTCAGCCGAGGGGGTCACTGGCAAAGCAGTCCTCAGATGTAAATGCAGCTAAGCAACGTGGCAGATGGACAGATGCACACACCTCTCTGTGAACGCAACACATCCTTGTCTGTCAGACCGGGACTGAGGAGGTTAAGGGAGGTCAGAGAGGCAGAGCAGGAGTAGGCAGACAGCTTGTCAATGCTTGACAACCAGATGGATGAGCCAATACTTGTTGATTAGCACATCTCACGTCTACACTTAGACATGACCCAAAATGCTTTTACTGGTCAGCTCTTTTTTTTTCCTCCATGTGTCCGTGTTCATTTGAATTTCTATATTCTGAAATCCATAATCTGTCTGCAGAGAATTTCAGCTCCCAGATCCGAGTTGGATCTATATGTGCCGTTTAGTGAGCTCAGTCGCTTCAAATTGGCACATTCATTTGTCCATCCTATGTGTCTTAGAGCAGAATCTGATCCCAAAGTCAACATTAGCGCGGCTTTTCTAGGGCAGCAGCTTCATTACTGAGCCCCAGCAGGTTGGACCAGAGCGTTACTGCTCTGAAGCGTCCTCACACAGAGACGGAGGGAGGTGGAAAATAAGAGGTGTGAGGTGTGATATAGGATAAGTGGAATGATAAAGTGAAGGAGGGGGGAAGATGGGGGTGTGAATGAAGGATGCTGGTATGAGGACGGAAGGAGAAAAGAAGTGACCAAATAAATCACCAGCCAACAGATAATTGGACGAGCTGCACTCGGGGGACGGTTGCAGCACCATGAAAAGTGACACCGTGATTTGCAATTAACTCCTGGAGGAGGAATGGGGATTTAGTTCCCTTTGGATTAATTCCAGGAATGTGATACCTGCCAAGATGGTGGCCGTAATGAATCTGTTGGGTTGCAGGAATCATTATCATTATTTAACATGTATGATGGCGCCGCTCTCTTGGGAGCAAATGTCTCTATCTGTGAAGCAGAAAACGTATCAAATTGGACCTGGAGGTAGACCTCGCTACCTAATGGCCCAGAGCAATTAACAGGTACGACCACGACAGGGCCGTACGAGGAGGCTGGGTAATTTTTATGCTTGTTTGGTGTGCAGTTTTGATGATTTACAGCTCTCAAAGTGAGCTATTCTGTTATCTGTTTCTCTCTCTCTCTCCGTGCGTCTGCATCTATAGTAAGTAGCGAGTGACCTCGAGGACGAGATGATTCTTCCAACACTCGCGTTCAACTTCCAGCCACTTCTGAGCAGAGGTCGTTCAGCAAGGCCTTCATTACGCCAGAGATGCTCCCGCTCGCCTACGCACATAAGAGTGTAATTTAAAGATAGCATCGCAACGATACAAGCTTTGCGTTCGTTTATCTACAGAAGGTAAATGTATTTCTTAATAAGGAACTTCGTCCGAGGGCAGGAAACTTTCCTGCCCTGCTCGTCTGTGAAGAAAAAAGCAATGAGGGGACGATAATGTTCAAGGGACGCGCCGAAATGAAACATCAAGGTCATATCACTTATCTATTGTATTAAAGTTTTTATAGTATTTTCTTCTTGTCGTCACTTTCTGTCATTTACAGCTTTTGCAAACTCAGCAATTGAAAATAAGACGAGTTATAGAGACAAAAAGAGAGATGAATGCAATGCTTCATATTTTCATCTTTTCCCAAAATAATTGAGCTTTTTTTTTCTCTCTCTCTTTTTAGACCTTTATTTGCATTTTTTTGTGGGATATTATCTGGATCAGACTGAAAATTACTCCTTAGTCACTGTGATTGGGCACCTGTGGAAACTATATTCTGTCTTACAATGAATAGTGTGAAAACTAGCTGACCTTTCCAGTCCAGCTGTCTTTTTAATACAGCCCTAATTACTGTGTGAGTCTCAGGATCAGAATACTATCGCACTCACTGAGGAGCACAGTTTGAAGGGTCATCTGTAATCTGGGAAACAATTTCATGCGACCCAGGTCGTCTCTATTTCAGTCTTTCATTTTTGTTTTAAGTTCATTTGAATTTTTTTTTTTTTTTTTTTTTTTTAAATAATTGTTTCTTAATTTCTGCATATTTAAAAAATAGTTAACTCCGTTAAACCCTGTCCACATGGGGGCTTTAATTTCTTTTCTCCAGTGTATGATATTTTCATTAAAAAATATTGAGTGCTTTGCTTTAAACTTTCAGAACAAAGAAAATCAACCCCGAGTCTCATTGAAAAACAAGACACCAAACCAATTGAAAGTCCGGTCCCGTCCTCTATGCTAACTGCTTCGAATTATCAGGCGTCTGGGGAATGAGACCCCTCTGATTTCACCATGTTGGGCAGTATTGATTGGACTGGAAAACTGTGTAAAATTGGAAAAAAGTGGGATGATCTTGTCTCTCGTACGGCTTTCCTGGCTGACAAACAAAGTGGAGACAGACAGCTGTTGAGACGTATGGTCCATGTTTGAGCTTTCAGACTGTGCAGCTGAAAAGTGCATTTTTAAAGACTCAGTGAATTGGCAGTTTGATTTTACCACTCAGGAGCCCCCGATACACACCTCGATGTTGTTCAAATAGCTAAAACTATGAGCTTCTTGTCTGTTTGCACAGATCTTGTTGGATTGGATACCGAGTTCGTGTCAGCTTCTTACTTCAGCGCAGAAATGAGACATCAAGGTGAACGAACATAAATGATGCTTCGTGAAACGTTCAGCCACAAAAGGAAGCAAAACACCGTGGGTAGGGGTGAATGTGGTACGGTGCAGCAGTGGGTTAGCATTGTGGCCTCACAGCAAGAAGGTTCTGGGTTCAGCTCTGTCCAGGGTGTAGCCTGCCTCCACCTAATGTTAGCTGGGGTCGACTCTAGACTCCCTGGGGCCCAATCCCACAGACATCCTCACAACAAAAGGGAGGAGTTAAACCACTGGAGGTGACTTTAGGCCTCTTTAATTAAGAGCAAAAAGAAGGACTTGGATGCTGCTTATAAAAAAAACTCAGTGATAGCAGAACAACGCAGGATCAGATGTGTCTTTGCTCTGCTGCGACTGCTTTGTTTGTGAGAGGGCTGTCAAAAAGGGCCATCAGAGTGTGAACGGAGGGGCGGCGGGTGCCTCACACAGTGAATCCATCCCACAGTCTGTTTGTGTTCCACTGACACAGCGTAGTCTCTGGACTCCGTCGGCAGTCCTGTTCCTGTCAAATCAAATAACAGCATTTCAAATGGGCTCCTCGCTCTGACACAGCGAGCCGGCTCGACGGGAGGCCAGAGAGGTTCAAACAAAACAAAAAAAAAAAAAAAAGAAAGAAAAAAAACACTGGTTGAGAAATTTACAGAAGTCGACTGGCGTGTGGTGCAGAATGCAGAAGAGGCCCCACAAGTTCCCCAAACAGTCTGCGTCCACAAGCTCTGTTCACCTGAGAAGCGCCCACTTTCCCTCTTGCGTGGAATTTCTTCCAAAATGTCAAATCATTCACCTGGAACAAGTTACACGGGCCCTCAGGGAGCTTCTCTGAGAATGTCAAAGCAAAACCATGAATCTGTACAAAGCTGTGGACGGAATACGACGTCCACTGGCTTCTCAACCCGAGGCCTGAGGGGAGAAAGCGAGACGTCAGCCGCGCTGCACTTATCGAGCGTACATGTAATCTCAGGCTATGTTTTGTCTCTTTAAATAACCTGGTCATGTTTATCCTGTGGAAGTATTTTATGAGCCCCTTTTTTCCTGTGCGACTTGGAATAGTGTGATTTCCTCTGCCATCACCTGAGGCGCCGCAAAAGCAGGACAGTTGTCTTTTCTGATTGGGAAGGGAACGGGGGGGGGGGGGGGGGCGGGGGGGACATCCACCAAATGCCATCAAAGCAGACAGTGGTATTTACAGCCATTATCTGCGCTCTGTCTCACGTTTACTTTAAAAAGGACAGCGGAGACAGAGTCCATAAATCGAAAACCGGCTGACCGCATAAAGGAAAACTAACAGTTTACAGGGTCTGAGGGGCATTTAGAGAAACACAGGATGAACCCGATCACACCTGAGGGAATAAACAGGTCTTCACTTCAGAAATAAACTGAGAGCTGACACAGGATCTAATAACAATAACAGACAATGATTGTCACTGTGCTTTATAATATTGGCCCGGGATGGGATGCATAACAGTCCAAGCTCTGCAGGCGTGGAGGGAAAGACGTGTATCTGTTTTTTGTTTTTGATATGATCCAAAGTGTCCAGGGTCAGGGCCAGTGTTTATCTGTTGAGTGTGTACACAGTATTGAGCTCCGTGTCAAGCCATCTGTCTCCGAAGCAGCTCTAATTCAGCTCTGATTTCACGCACACACACGTCTTTTTCTGCCTGGAAATGTGAAGAGGGAGGCTGTTTCATACACTTCAGCACAATGTGTAGGCTGCCAAGACAATTTTTTTTTTTTTAAGCTGTCTTTCCTGTGCATGCATAGAAGACATTTTCTTTCTCTTCCTCTTCACCACACGCTTTCTGAAAATGAGTGATAATCAAGACGAGGGCAGGGAGGAAAGCTAGACTTCTGTAGTTTTTTTTTTTTTTCCCCCTTTCTTTGGAATGGACAGGAATTAAATACCTTGTTAATGCCTCGTAGAGAGATATCTCCAAATGCAGGAATAAAATGAGAGTGAATGTGCCGTTTAATTTTTACTGCCGGCTTTGGGTTAATGAACTTGCGTCCGTCACAAGGGAGCACATTTCTTAAAATTTTAAGTAAAATGTGTCCCTGGGCTTTCCTTGTGGAGAATAATGATTGAGCTTGTGAGTACAGAAGAAATTAAGTACAGATTTGGCAATTGTGCGTTTTAAATTCCACTCATCTATTCTACAATTGTCTATAATGTGAATGATGAGGGGTTTTTTGTTTTGTTTTGTTTTGGTTTTAGGGACATTTACAAACTGTGAGTCAGAGAAAATCAAATGCAGCTCAGAGGCTAAATGGGAACTTTGGCAAATCTTTCCCGTTTGGAATATAAGGATATTACAAAGCATATTTTCTTCGTAGCACCAGTCATATCTCCAGGCCTCAGATAAGGAAGACCTTAATAATGAATCATGTAATCTGCATTATAATCTGATACAGATTTAACTTCAAGTTTTGATCACTTATAACTCATAAAGAATCAGTCCGGCGTATGTTGAGCTGCTAAAGTCTGGACTGAAGTGGCAAAATAAGACGAGCACAATGACAAGAGGTGATTCGTTATCAGCATTAAGCACAAGGTGCCTCTGTTTGGCAATCACTCCTGTTTATCAGCTGCAGGCAGCCCTGTAATTAGGACAGCAATACCTGCAGGAGTACGTTCTGACTTTTATTGCCCATTCAAATAGAAGTCAGCTGC
This sequence comes from Echeneis naucrates, assembly GCF_900963305.1. Lineage (NCBI taxonomy): Eukaryota > Metazoa > Chordata > Actinopteri > Carangiformes > Echeneidae > Echeneis > Echeneis naucrates. Next base: position 3,661,985 of record NC_042533.1, read on the forward strand.
CAGCAGCTCATTGACTTGCACTTAAAAATGGACAGATTAACGCTCGGCTGCCTTGAATGCATCACACGCGCTGGTGCGTAATCTGTGCTAAATCTTCCAAACTCTCGCTGGGAAGTTCAAGCTCTTGCTTGTGCTGCCACGCTGGGGGTGTTTGGTCATTATGGGCTTCCTTATGAAAAAGAAAATCAGTCGTATGTTTCCCCCTCCGGCATTGAGTATCTGTCTCAATGTTTTTTTCGTTTCTTTGGTATCAGCTCTGGCTTTTGTCACCCAGAACAAGCAAAAGCGCTCGCCAAAAACAACAACAACAAAAAGACCGAATGCAGCCCTAGTGTAAGCTCAGATTGTGTCCCCAAAATACCAGGCGCTCTTCCTTTTTGGCTAATTGCTTGTTAGCGCTCATGGCCCACAGGAAGAGAAACGTCACACAGGGCTGCTTCAGAAATGCCACAAAAAGCAGCATCTGTTTTCCCCAAAAAAGTTGTTCAAGCTGTGGCACAAAAATGATAAAAGTAATCACTAACTTTGCAAAGACTACTTTTATTATTTGATAAATGTTGCTGTATTTTTTTTTTTGGTCTCATATCTCACTATCTCTCAATGAAGAGGAATCAGACCTGCTGGTAATTACAGAAACCCCTCCATGACAAGGTCCGACAAGAGCAGACAGCCACAATGAATGTCTTATGGAGCCGATGATAAAAGCTGAGCCAGAGTTGGAAGTAGCTGGCTGGAATTATCTGGTGCTGAGGCTTAGAGTAATTAAGAGCAGGGAATGGCTGCCCGACATTATTGCTGGATGAGCGGCAAGACTGAGCAACACCTGAGGCTTTTGGAAGCAAAGCACATACAAAGGGATCTCCAGAGATTTTTGATGGTTGTAGTACAACAACTGCTGCTGCCGCTGCACAGAGTTTCACAATGACTGATGTTTTGGTCCTTTTTGTGAAGGCGCAACAGTCAGCTCTACTCATAGCTGTTATTTTCCGCTCACTAATAAATTAGCGAATCTAAATGATCGTAAACTCAGTATCACTGTGGCGACCCTTTTTCTAATCTAAATACTAGAACTGTGATGAGGCTGAAGCTTCAGTATCAACTATATCTGATAAATTTCCACTTCCAAACAGACTACAGGGTCTAGACTTAAGATAGTTACTCTACTCTAAACTTTCAAATGTCTCAACGACCGTCTGAAAATGCTGACAAGCTTTAAAAAAATGTCCTACTCCAGAAATATAAACAGGTTGTGTGAAGATGTTTAAACCGGGGCCAACTCGGGGGTTTAGGAATATCTCCAAACTAGTTCAGACATTTTTCCCTTTCAGTTTAGGCTTTACAGGTCCATCTAAGTACAAATAAAAGCTGCCTGGAATCAAACAGCGAAGTTAGCAACTTTGCAGCAAACACATTTGACTTTGATTCATCAGGGGGGCAGAAACTCAACTACAAATGAATGCTAATGCTGCTTACTTCACATATGTGTCTAATATGTTTTATACCAACTTAAAGGGTTGAAATGGGTCAACTCTGCAGTTAGGATCGTTTCTGCTGCCCCCATGTGGCCTGAAAGTCCCTTCGTTCTGGTTTTTGGATATTTTGAGGCCTATTTGTGACGACCACCGCTGCCAGGAAGGCAAAATAAACTTTCACTGCCTTCCTTTCTGATGCACAGAAAATAAAATAAAAAATCAAAGCTGGGCTCTGGAGTGAAACACGTCTCTTTCATATCATCTGCATGTCAAAATGTTCAGATGCGCTGTGTTCAGACTGAGAGGCGCTCTCTGGATCAGACAGAAACGTGGGACCGCGCAGACGTCATACTTTGGGGAGATGCTGAGCTGATTTCATAGATTAGATTTCATAATTACAGGGTCACCGGATCCATTTGTATGTTGATGAAATACGCTGACACAATGCTGTAAGTAGTGCTTATTCCATTGATCTCAAGTCTTTTGTTATAAATGCAATTACGCTGGTTTGTTTCATCTAACTCTCCCTGTCTGCTAGATAATGGCCTTAAGGAGGAAACTCCCTCCTCCCATCCTTTCCAATCAATGCCACTTCGTGCTGCGGTTCGGTGGCACTTCATATTGTGAAGTTCTGCAATCACTCAGCATCTGATAAGGAGCACACACTAAATTGACCACCACCAGTTGGAGGTTCAGTATCAGCGTGTGGAAATCTGTGCGGGTGCACTGACGTGGATTTAAGCTCGTAAAACCACATTTAGATAAATGCATGAGTCAAACGTGTCCTCATCCAGTCTTTATCCCCGGCATCACCTTCATCCCCACATACACAGCACGCCCGCTGTTACATAAAAGCTCCTTCACAGAATCCCTTTTCATCTCTTCCACCAAATTTCCACACATTATAGCCGGACCTTTCTTCCGTCTCTGCTCAATTAGAAGTTCTCTCCGGCGCCGCGGCCCACTTCCTGCCTCATCCACACAGAAGCAAAAATGTAATAAATAACACTTTAATTGCAAAATAAAATAAATAAACAAATAAATAAGTGTGTAATGACAGAAAAAGAAAGCGATTAGAGCAGGAGCTCAGTGCAAATATGGGAGCCTACTGCGGTTGAAAGCGTGATAATTAGACATTCCTTTCTGTGTGTGCCAGCTACACAGATTCACTAATATGCACTGTGCAGCCGCTCTACAACCGAGGAGATTATGTCCATGGAATGAGACACCCCACAGGCTAAATTTAACTTTCTTTTTTTTTTTCTTCTTCTTACAAAGGCAACCTCGCCTCTAACACGGACGCCCACTCCCTGCCAAAAACGCAGCTTTACCCGAGTGCACCCATGTTAGGTGAGTCTCCCCTTCTCTCAGTCCTGCTTGTGTGATGTAAAAGGCAGAAATCAGAAAGTGAGCATCGCACCTGTCCACCTGTCGCGTTTTCACCACAGAGGGCAAGAGTTGCTTCATCTGCAAGAAGTTTTATATCTTGTGGAAATGCTTTAGTGATCCGTCACTGGCAGACAGTCTATTAATCACACAGCTCCTCTCGCACGTCACTTCACTCTCCTCTGCATTAACCAACATGCCGATGGGAAATATTTATGTATAATTTGCGGCCACACAGAAGCTACGAATCAATGCATGCCCTGATCTGCTCTCCCACTCGAGCACATTGGCACTCCTGGTGGTAAATTGCACACAATGTATAATAAGTGCATCCCTCATGTAGCATCAATAGTTGGGTGGAGGGAGAGGAAGAAGAACAAAGCCACGTCTGGCACTCAGTAAACCTTCAGCAGAGTTGGCAGAAAATGGGAAACCACAATCGAGTAACTGTTCAGTCCCGGCGCATCCAAACCTCATCCATCAACATCAGGATGTCAAACAGGACACAACAAGTCTGGGGAAACTTCCTCAGGGAAAGGTAGAACTGAGAGATGATCAACTTCACAAGGAGCTCAGTTTTGTCTCCAGCACTGCTTAAACAAAAAAAACAAAGTGCTTTCCCAAAAATGATCCTCTAATGACATGAAGCTAAAAAAGCCCAAACAGGAGTAGTAAAGAGAAATAAATGCTGCTTAGTTAACACAATGCAAAATTAGAAAGAGTGTAGTGATTTCCCTTCTGACCATCATAATCAGGTTTTCCACAACAAAACAGAAATATAATGTGAATCTTCAACACAAACACAACTTCATATCTTACTTTCTCACTAAACGGCGCTATTAACTGAGCCTGGGGTGGTTCTTCATCTCCAGCTGTGGTTTCAAAGATTTGTGTGGAGTGATTTATGAAACCTGAATTTTTTTTTTTTTCCTAGTGGCTGTGCAAATTGTGTTTTCTATTGGAACGTAATAGGTTTCAAAAATCTTTATCTACAGGCAAACAAATGGCTCCACTGTAACGCCTTTAGTTCAGCCATTGGAACACAGAAATGAGGTGCCAGAACAAACAAACAAAAAAATCCTATTTGCTACACCTTATCTCCTCCTTTAACCCAGTTTGGGTCAGCTCACCGACTCCTCTCCAGTGTAATCTCCATAAACCAAAACTGAGCAAAAAATGCAATCTTCTCCTCTTTGACCCGCCACCAGATCATCTGAACTGCAGCTCTGCGCTCTGAATATGCAAGAACAAACAAACAAGAAGAACAACATCGACCTACACCACCTGTGGGAGCACAATTAAAGCCACTAAAGGCGACATTAGTCCCTTATTGTTTAGCTGCCACCTCGTCGAGGAAAACCAATTACTGCCAGCGACTTAATCAAGGTCGAGCCACAGCTGTCACTCACACACACACACACACACACACAACAAACACACAACAGCAAATGTCAAATGAAGACAAGCCTCCATGCAGATGTTAGTGCCACAGGTGAGCCGTAACGGAAGTGTTCATAAACGACCCCGAGCAGCTAATAATCACAACCTGCGTCGTCTCTCTCTTATGACGTCACCTGTAGTTTTTTTTCCCCCTCAGAAATGACAAAAATCGTTTTGTTTTTGTTTTTTTTTTTTCTTCCATAACATCAGAGAAAATGATCCAAAACCAGATTCCGCACCCAGCTACCACAAGCAGAGCAATTCACGGTGCCAAGCAAGAGGAGGAGCAGACATCTGCGCTTCAGTTCACACAGACGCAGAATAAACTATTCTAACTGAAACTGTCAACCTGATTCTGGTAGAAGAAGGAGGGAGAGAAAAAAAAAGAGAAGACATACAGCCGTGTGATGAATAAGCAGCTTTACCTCTGAATTTCTTTTGGAGTCCTCCGGTGGATTTCTGAGCAAAAAATAATAATAATAAAAAAAAAAAATACTGCGCGATATCCAAAAAATAAAAGAAGAAGAAGAAGAAGAAGAAGAAAGTGATTTCAGTGAATCAGTCTGCGCGTAAAACAGCTGAGCTGCAGCGACCAGACCTGCCGTCTCCACTCAGATCCGCGTTGCGCTTTTACGCACGAAAAGACTGCGGAGCGCCATCAGCGCTCATTCTTAAGGAGCGCGTGTGTGTGTGTGTGTGTGTGTGTGTGATTACATCACTTCGTTGTTCTGTTGACACGAACCCACAGCGGCATGACAACGTTGTGTTTGTTTGTTTGTTTGTTTGTTTGTTTGTTTGTGTTTGTGCGGTCTGTCCTCTTCTTCTCCTGCAGCCTCCTGAGCGGAAACCAGGCGGAGGACGAGCGACTCGGAAGGAGACGGCGGAGGAAAAAAGCCTCCGGGCGACAAACAGACTCACGCAGATCGTCTCTGTCGCCAGGAAGGCGACACGAGATGCCGGGAATCTGACGATTGTGTAGCTATTGGCTTTGTGATGGAAGACAGCGAGAAACTACAGCAGCTGCTCTGAGAAAGAAAGAAAGAAAGAAAGGAGGAGGAGGAGGAGGAAGGGGGGGGCGCGTTTAGCCAAAGCGCGTTCATGTGCCACGGAGTGCAGGAATGACAAACAACCTCCTTTGGCGTTTATTTCCAAAATAACATTAGTTCTGAAAGACGCTTGTAGGTTGAGAAAGGGAGAAAGATGAAGGGGGGGGGGGGCAGCGCGCAGACTCCGGGTAAATGGATGCATTGGCTGAAAAATGAGAACTGCTGATGGCCTTAAACGATAGGGTTTGATCCTGCTAGAAAATCAGCTGGGGGGGGGGGGGGGGGGGGGGGGGGTGGTGGTGATGGTGTGTGGGGGGGGGGGGGGATAAAGTACATGAGATAACGAACAAATGAAGTTCTTGCTTCTCGGGTCTCTTTGCACGATGCGCCATATGGCACAAGCATCTGTGGAACAAGCATGACACATTTCGTTTGTTCCCCCCCCCGCCCTGCCCTGTCACCCCCCCCCCCCCCCCCCCAATGCAAAGCCTCCCACCTTAAAATATTTCTACACCTTTTCTTCACATGATTTGGTTGATTTTGTCAGTGTCCTCTCATATTTGCCGATTTATAGATGTTTTGGCTGTTTTTTTACGCACAGGTGTGGACCCGGCTGCGGGAGCAACAGTCAAAGAGAGACACACTGTCCCGTTTCTGAGGGGGGGGGGGGGGGGTCTCAAGTTCGATCCCCGACACCGAGCAGGACATCTCAACGAGAAGCTGCCGTTCAGGAGCGCTCTGTCTCCTGATGACGGAGCTCCAGGTAAAACCTGCTAGCTGCACAAATAACCACGCTTTTGTTTGTTTGTTTGTGTACAGCCAATATTTCACATTGTGTGTTTGTGTGTGTGTGTTCCTCCTTACCTGCTTTCATACTGTCATGCTGGTGGCGTCTTTTGGTCCGCTTCATCGCACCGTGGTTGCCAGTCTGAGGACATTCTTCTGGAGACGGGCTTTGGAGACGGAGAGCGCCTCGGCTGAGCGAGAGAAAGTGGAGAGGTAGAGAGGAGGGAGTGTGTATGTGTTTGTGTTTGTGTGTGTAGGGGAGAGAGAGAGAGAGAGAGAGAGAGAGAGGGAGAGAGAGAGCAATAATAAGTAGGCAGGCACTTCTTTCTTTGACAATAATCACAGTATTTATTTGTCCTTTTTTTTTAGACTTTTGGGGGAAAACCAACTGCAGCTTTTACCAAAAATCCAGCAACACGTGCTTTTAAGATAAAATGAAATATAATGTGCACCAATTCAATTCAATTCAAATACAATCCCCTCATTTAGCCCCCGTGCACACTTGTTCAAATATAATTTCATGAATAGGACTCAATTCATTCAAATGTTAGAAGAGACACAAAACTTTCTATTTCCTGTGTGATCTGTTTAGGACTGGGACTGATGGGGGGGGGGTAGTTGGTGATTGTGGGGCAGCTTTACGCAGCCTTTTTCCAGTTTCAGCACCGAGGAGAGCGCAGATCCGAAGCCCTGAGTGGTGGGGGTCGTTTTCAGGAGCCACCACCACCACCACCACTCACCTCCCCCAGAGCTCACTGCAGAACAAGCCCAACCAAAGTCTTGCAAATTTAATATTCATTCCTTATAATCCCATTTCCAGTGAAATGGGGCGAGGAGGGGGAGGGGAGGTGGGTCCATCCGCCGGTGGGAGGGAGGCAAATCAGTTTCTGAGTATCTGGGAGCAGAACAGAATAAATCACCCCAAACATTTACACTCAGCTGAATACATTCCTGACTCTAACTCTAAATGGAAAGTAGACAAAAAGAAGAATTGCGCTTTTATGAATCACATCCTAAAGATTTATCCCTTTACATGGACTCGGCCACCGCCAGCAGCCTGTTGATTATCTGAACACACGGCCAACAAGTCCTGCTCTGTGTCATGTTGTATATACTGTACATTGTACGTCCTGAGCTGCTCTCCTTCCTCCTCCTGTCTGAACACAACGGAGCGACCCCCCCCCCCCCCCCCCCCCCCCCCCCCCCACCTTTATCATGACTGACTTGCACTTATTGAGATTTACCCGCCGGAGTCTTGTTTGAAAGGTGAATTCCTGTCTGATTTACTTCAATGCTGCGTTTGAAAACTGGGCGGCTGGTATTAAAGGCTTACAGTGGTTTGACATTATTTGGTATTTATTTTGTGAAGCTCCCACAGAGCAAAGATTGTTTGGTGGGTGGGGGTGGGGGGGTAAACAGTAGATTAGGTTGTTTTACTGACATCTACTGGGGAAGTTAATCTCAGAAGACCTGACTCTCCCTGTTAGTGTATGTGTGTGTGTGTGTGTGTGTGTGTGTGTGTGTGTGTGTGTGTGTGTGTGTGTGTCAGTGTGTTTGCCTCTTAACAGGTCATCAGCAAACAGGAAGGAGCCAGTTTCTTACCCGTAAACCAATCAGCCATCTTCCCACAGCTCCACTCCCTGCTTTGATAGACAGCCAACATCCGCTTTATTTTAATGAATCTGTCCTAATAAGAAAAAGAGAAAATCCGCTTCACAACACTGTCACTCAAGATTTCATCCCATCACTGTTAGACTTCTATGTGATTAGGCCCAATTTGAATGGTGCCCCTCTGAACCTCAACTGTCAATTAAATAAATTTAGTGCTATTATTTGGGCTTTGGGAACCCCTTCTACCAGAAATATATCTCTATATTGTACTTCAATTATTTAAGAATGTGGCGACAGGAGTTTGAATTGAGTTGGTGTGCTGTGACGTGAAGAGGTTGCATATTTAACAGTAAGAGGAGATATTTGAATTTTCAGAGAATGTAGACTGGCAGTTGTGCGCCTACACGGGTTCTCTCCGGGTTCTCCAGCTTCCTCCCACCGTCCAAAGCTGCGGTGACTCTAAATGGGTTGTTTATCTCGGTATGTTTAATGTCGGCCTTGTCGGACTTGTCTGAGGTGATTTCACCCAATGCCAGCGGTGATTGGCTCCAGAGACCCCAATAAGAAACATGGATAAGCTGTATAGATGATGGATAGATGGATGGATGGAGAATAACGGTTCATGTAAAGGTTCCACAGAGGCCGATATGTTATTAGCAGCAAAATAACACTTGTCTGTTCTCATTGCTAAATCCCATCTGATGGCCAGAGCCTACAAACGTGTTGTGTGTCAGTCAAAGCACCTACCAGATGCTATAGTTATTCCTACTGTATTCACGATTCACGGTATCAGCACTATGGCGTTCGTCACTTGTATCAGTGTGTGTCACTGTAAATGGCCATGAGCAGCCTATGTGTTTTATATTCACCTTTGTCATGCTGATGAATTGGAAAGCCCCAGAGTCTGGCTCGAGTGCACCGCAATTACCTCAGGAACATTTTTTTAATGGGTTCCCTGTTAGCAATGTAAGCGAGGCATGTTGCTCCTTCCCGTTAATGGCAGGTACATCAAAGTGTGTGTATGAAATTGTGCATTAATGTAGTTGTCGTCTCTGGCAGCAGAGACCTGTCAAGGTTGCGATGTGCCCTTGTTTCTTCTGTTGCAGCTGGATTTTATTTATGCATTAAATTCCCCTCCTTATCTCACGAGGGAAGAAAAAGCTTATCTCACTTGTTGCTGTGTGCGACTGATTTTAATAAATTGTTTGAAAAAAGAGTTTGTCCAATCCTGTCAATCATACGTTGACAAGATTTTCATTTTTTAACTCCAACCAAAATCTCAAAATGTAATAACGGTAATAACACAGCACAACTCATTTAATTTTTAATAAGGTTTTATATCGCTGCGTGAGCCTTAATGTTTAGGACAAGGACTGATAATATTATCTGTTCCTTAAGTGTCCGTAAAAAGCCACATTTGGTTTTATTTTGTTGTGCAATTGGCAAAAAAGAAAAAAAAAAATCTTTTAATACTTGGAACTTAATTTGCTTCATTTCAGATGCCAGGTGAAAAAAAAAAAAAAAACTTAGATGCAAATCTCTGTATTTCACCTTTCTTTATGAAATACATAATTTTTTTTTTTAAATGTTATTTTACACTTTCTTGAAGATTTTTTTACATAATTATGTTTGCCCCTTTTTTTATATGGTGGCTTTATATAAGTGTTTGATAATAAAATGCAGGAGAATAGTCCAGTTTGGTGAAGTGGTAAACAGCTCCATTTAATAAAGGCACTAAAAGTACAAGCATCGATTCAGCAGCAGAGTCGTGTTTTCTCTTCACCAAGTATCTCCAGTTAAAATCCTGATTAACATTCATTTATCACCGTACTTTCTTTTTCAAATGTTCCCTAAATTGCTCACAACCGTCAAGTCAGGCACGATGAAGTCTAGAGTGCCTATCGATTAACGGACTGTCAATCAACGGGAACAACTGTCGAGAGACTCCAACTTGCTTTTGGAAATCCAGACGTGCCATTTTATGAAACAGAAGGATGAAATAATTCTGCTGGTGTTCCTAAGCAGCCCTCGGCCACGGCGTCCTTCGTGAAGTCTTCTGGCGGCAGATGTACGAAGGCTGATTCTTTGATTGCTCGATAAAAATAAAGCAGAAACTCCGGAGGATCGTGGAAAATTCTTAAAAATTTGCACTTGTGGTTCAAAAACTTTATTTAAAATTTGCTGACTCACGTTTTAAAATTACAAAAGTTGTTTTTTTTCTTTTGTAAATTTCAAACTTGGACGTCATACTTTGATCTCATTGCCAAATGACGTTTTCGAAATTTTCAACAACTAACATTTGACCTCAGAGGAAAATTTGTGCGGCAATATTGAGGGAATGAACCAGTTTGTCTTCATCGGGTTTGGCAAGTCGCTGATGCTTCCACGGTCCTCTCAGGAGCAGCGAGAATAAAAGACCGAAGAAAAAGGCAGCAATGGAAAATATACAATACGCACAAATCAATAAAGAGATCAAGGGGACAGGCCAAATAACTGTCACAATTCGTCTCTATCACATTTCAGCGCGGGAAGACAAAGTCTTCATTCTGCTCTTTGTGTCTTTGTGCTTAGTTCAGTCAAAGCTCAGACGCAGCTGTTCAGTCCTGGTCACCCCTGCTATGCTAATTTGGTTCGTGGCTGTTTGCTGTTTGGCACAACAATAAGCGAAGTGGGCCGTTCTGTATGCATCAGCATTTTGAATGTTTCACAAGACGTCTGGTGGCCCCCGTCTGCGTACGTTCTGCTGAGCTTTTAGTATTTGGCGTGAGCGTGACAGATCCACCGCTTCAGCGGTATCCAACCTGCTGATGGACACGCCCTGACTGGAAAGCCAAAGATGTTTGTCACCACATCCATCTGCGTCTCATGTTTTCCCCCTTGTTTTTGGTGACACTTAGCATTTACAGAGCTTTCTTTTTTTTTTTTTTTTTTCCCCTGGAGACACAATTTTTCAGTGCCACCGATCAGCATTTGAGAAATGGATGAGGTTTCACTCATGCTAACAAACCCAATTCAAACTTTTCCCCCATAAATTTTGCTTTCAGACACAGACGGCAGCTGAACTAGAGGTATATAGAACCCGCAGGCCCTGAACGACAAAACTAGTATCGTACGTCTGGGGAAAAACCAAAAAAGGTATAATATGGGAGCGGGGCAATAAAAAGCCAGATTCCTTCCTCAGTAGGTGTTGGAGTTGCAACAAGAGTTTAAAGGAGGTTGACTCAAACTCACCATCCGTACAAACACAGGCCTGAATGTCGGCTTCTCTCAAGCCAAACAGCAATTGCTTGCTGGCGCATCACTTTTCTATGCAAATCATACGTGTGTGTGTTTCTAAGGTCGTTATTTCAGTTCCACCTCGTCCAAGTGACAAAGAGAATCTATAAACGCACCTTTAACGACGTTACCCCCACCTCCTGTTGCGTGTTCAGATCGTGTTGTTGATGATATTGGGCAGTTCAGATCAGACTTGCGGCCAAGCACGCCTGCTTTTACTTCAGCCATAAAAGGTGAATGAAATTGATTCATTGCACGCACCTCGTGGGGGACAAAGGAGGCTAAAAAGCAGATTGTGTTCGAAAACTAAGGCTTTCCGGTTGACGTCTTTCAGCATTGATTAGTTATAGCAACACGTGAGGCTGTAATCATTCAGGATCCACAAGGTCACTTATTAAATTGTGGTTCACTGAGCAGATATTAACCTTCAAATATTGATTGAGCTGCCTTGTATTTTCTTGTCGATTGTCACTTTAAGCTCACGATTTCTCGCTGTAGGTGGCTTATCCATGATGCACGGTGTTAATCGCCTTGAATTCAGAATCTCCATTTGAATGTTTTCATGTTCCCAAATTTATTCATCAGCAATTCTTTGCAACGATTCTTTTATAGTCTTAATTGAGGGTAATTAAGTGAAGTGATGGCATTAATGGATTGATGGACAAAGCATCAAAACCCCTGCTAGGAGGTGTTGCATGCATGAATATTGTCATTAATGGTGACACTCGAGAATAAGCCCGCAACCTCTGATTGTGCCAAAGCTTTAGATGAGCGCTGTGTTCATTTGCCTGAAATGTTTTTTTGTTGTTGTTGTTGTTTTTTGTTATTTAAATAAGTGCGGGTAATTGTGACAGAGATGAATGCTATAGCGGAGTGCAGATGTGCAGCAGAGCTTTGTTGAAATGGTGCAGACCAACAGGATTTGGACCCTCGGCGTCACGCCTCGTGGACCTGAAGCTCGCACAAATCTCAGAGGAGCTATACCATTTGCAGTAAAAACCACTAAAACTAAAATTACCCACGAAAAGAGCGAATTTAATCCGCACATTTGCATCAGAGGCTAAAGGGTCGGCATAGTTAGGTTAGAAATGTTGCCTCACAATAAGAAGTTTGTAGGTTCTGTTCCCAGCCTGGCACCTTTCTGTGCCTGCGTGGGTTTCCTCCGGTTTCCTCCCACCGTCCAAAGACATCACGTTTGGGTTGACTGGTGACTCTAAACTGTCCGTAGGTGTTGGTTGTGGTGAGTGGTTGTTGGTCTGTCTTTTGGACCTGTGATGGACTGGAGGCCTGTCCAGGGTGACCCCACCTTCGCCCTGAGTGAGCTGGAATCGGATAAGTGAAAGAAGATGTGCATTGTGTCTTTTATATCACACGCCTGTTGAGGTCTGAAAGGGTGTGACAGAAAAACAGGCTGGAATTACTTCCAAAACCTGGACGGCTAATGCTTGGATTGGGAAAAAAAGGACCAGGCAGTGATTATCCAAGCATACCGTACTTTTATTTCATTTTGATTTGTAAACTTTTGAGCTCATGCAGCTGCATCACATGAACGGTTGTTCATCTTTACTTGGAAGTGGTCCAGCTCTCGCTTTGCTACAACAATAAAAACAAAAAAACACTATATGTCTTGGCTGCGCAAGCTGTCTTTTGGCTTTACTCTTGGTCTGTTTTGTTGAAGATACTCAAATTCCATTTTTAAACGGCGCCTCCACCTGTGACTGCACAGAGGGGACAATAACAGGACACCGCTTTTGTATTTGTGAAGAGCTTATTGGAGCCTCTGAAAACCTCACAAAGAGCAAAAGCCCTCCTCTGCACTGACTCATGTGACAGTTGTTTTGATATCAATATGCTCCATAAGACGCAATTTGACCTTAAGGTGCTCCGAGCTGAGAGGCAAACACTCAAAATACATGTTTTAAAGAAGAAGGGGATATTTAAAAGTTAAAATTCGATGTGTCTCTTCTCAGACTTTTGGTCTTGTCCTATCCCTTTTAACTTAACTGTCCCTGGATAAGTGTAATTTGCATTAAAAAGCATGAATGATGGGAACAAGAACATTATCTAAGTATCAGTTAGGGATGATTCACTCACTGAAAATGCTACAAAAACCTTCAAAAACAATTTGTGTGTATGCAAATTGTGTGCAAGCAGCAGCAGGAGATGTTTGAAAAAAGTTTCTCACTGAATTATTCACTGAATCTTTTGTCGGCACAGTTGAGCATCAACACTTTTATCTGCTCCTGATACGTCATTAAGTTAGGAGTCCAATTCAGAGCAGTTTCACGAGAGCAAATCCACATCCGGGAAAAACAAGAAGCTAGAAATGGGAGCAGTGAAGCGTATCATCAAATGGCTGTGTTTACACAACACAACTTGACTTGGCTCCAATCTTCTCGCTCTCGAAATCGAATCTGACCCCGCGACGAGCTCCGTCAGCTAATGTGAAGTGGAGGACGAGATGGAGAGGGTGCTTCACGTCAGCGGTGCAAATATGAAGAGATGTGTAGTAAAACGGCGGCACGTCAAAGATCCTCGGCCAAGCGTGTGTCTTTTTGTCTCTAAATAATAAGAAATTGAAATTGATTATGCCAAGTGGCGCAAGACATTGGAAAAGAAATTGGATATTATTGCAGGCGACTGAGTGGGGGGGGGTAGAACTCAGCTAATTTAACAGACTGAGGACGAACCACACAGTGATTATGGGTCCATGATGATACATCTCTGTCTTTGTTTATTGAAGGCATCCAGGAGCAGGCTATGCCCTCATAACCGCGGCCTGTTAGAGGTTACGTTTATGTACTACAAATTAGTTTTTCCCCAATTAGGATTCGAATGGAAATTGTTGTGGCCTGGCAACAATTTTCTTTTTATACCGTTGGAAGTACACAAATGGCGAAAGGTTGTGGTTTCGAGTGGAGGTCAAAGTCATCTCGAGATCTTGCCCTAAATCTTATCCAAGTTCGGTGCGTTTCTAGGCGTAACCAATCAGACTTTACTTTCGATGAACAAAAAATATGTCACAAGAGGAAACTGTAGGTAAGAAAACCAAATCCAGGAGGCACCGAAAGCTATTCAGTCAAAAAAAATTATGAATCGCTAATATTTCAGCATAAACATAATTCTCTTCTGCAATTTTCTTTCCTTTCTTAGTTTCATATCTGTCATGAAAGGAACGGGTGGCTTTGTTGAGAGGAAATTTCGGGTCGTAGGTCAATGCTTTAATCAAGAGTTAAGTCTTTTTAATACATATTGGAAAACTTCAGCATTTTCAACCAAAGAGTGTTTTCTACTCGGAGAGCAACAACTTAATTTTTAGGACCTAGAGAAAATCCTCCTGTGCCCTAAACAACATGTGTACCTGCCCTTAAATCAGAAACAAATAAAATACATTTTAGATATCTAACAAACAAACAAACAATCAGTAATTTATCCCCAGAGAAATCAATACTCACCATAGCTAACCATGTGTTGCAGCGGCTGTAACTTTTTCAGGTGCAGGTCAACAAAACAAAACATTGTCTGTGTGAGTTCTTGTCCTCTTGTGAGTTGTGAGTTCTTGTTTGTTTTCGATGGCGTCGGGAACGCTGTTGGGTTTTTATGGTCACTGTGAAGTTCAGCAATACAGACAGTGGCAGCGTAATTGAAGAACGGCTGCTGAGGAGTGCTGGCGCCCAGCGTTGAGTTTTAAATCACTCACTGCGATGAGGGTAATAAGAAACCACCAGAGGACGGACGGGAGACGGGAGCAGCTTTTATTGTACACTAATTATAATGTAAATTTGAGTGGTAGCATTAAGTATCACTGACAAACTCTGAAGGGAAATCATACAGCACAATTAATTAGGGATCAGGGAGATACTCGAGCCTTGTATGTTTTATATTTATGGTTGGATTGTAATTTTATTGCATCGTGTTTGAACTACCACAAAGATCAGCAGTTCTAACTGAGTTTACGCAGCAATTGTTTGTTATAAAGAGACCACAAATTATCACAGAGACGTAGTGGACCTCTTCTTGCAAAATTAGAGACAGATTCATTCTCCACGGCCCTGAACAGTCGGCACTAATCCCATTTTTTTTTCTTTTCTTTTCTTTTTCCAAAAGTGAGAGGATTTATTGCATTTTTGAACTCACCCTGCTGACTACGATTCACATGGACGCCTCCTGATTCCTCATTAGGCAACAGACAGCGGATCTTATTTGTGGTGTCTGAATAAGCGTGTGTGTCGGATGTGAGGAAACAATAGCTGTCCTTGTGACTACAGTCTCCCTGAGACGTGAGAGGTGCTCTATAGCGTCGATGCTCTTTCGCAGCGCGTCAGAAATCTCTGAGGAGAGCTAGTTGGAAAACAGCCGACACGCTGAAAGGAAAAAAGAAAAGATCATTTTGTATTTTTTGGCATACAGCAGTTCGATGACATCGGCAGCGACAGGAAGCTGATAATGTGCTGTAGCTGTGATGTGAGCGTGTTATTTTAAATCAAAAGTAGAACACAAGCGTACCAAAGTTTGTGTACCTATAATCAAGTATCCGCAGTGGAAACGGTGTGAGTAATCCCACTTTGACAAAGATGGCCGCTGAAATTAGACACCGCAGATGGAAAGCATACCTGCTGCCTTCGCACAGCTCTAAAGGGACTCGCTCTGTTAAAAAAGGGACAAGCTGTTGTGGATGAGAGATGGTGGTTTAAAAAAATAAATAAAAATTAGAAAACTTTCCTCTCAGATTCAGCAAATACCCTGAAGTCAAAAGGAAACTCGCTCGCTTGCTAGCTTGGCTTAGATTCTTGAGGACGTACTAAGAGACCTTTCAGGTGTGCCACATTTTTTAGAAAATAAAACTTCCTTGTTTGTCAATCTTCTGGTCGCTCGAATTGATGCCAACCTCTTTTATTGGAATCTGAGGAAACTGTAAAATGTTGAGCGTGAAAATGAACAGTGATGCAGATCATACAGCAGAAGAGGTTTAATGTGTGCATTAATTCATTTGACAGACAGCTTGTGAATAAATTATGATCAGGAGGAGCCGGGGATTGAACCACTCAGGTCAGAGCTGCCTATGCTGACCTTTTTCTCTTAGGTGACATTAAACTTTTTTTTTTTTTTCAATTTTCACTTTGACCTGTCAAAGTGGGAAAAGCTCGGCTGTCGTACATGTCGTGAGCAATGAACCACCACCCTGAAACTGATGGAGGACAATTACGAGCTACTGTTTTGCATGAAGGACTTCAACAGCTTGCTATCAAAGCCCACGGGGGCCAACATTTGAGAGGATTAGGGTTTTAAGATCATTAGGGTTTATATCCCGCTTTTGGAGATGCGCCAGGTACTGAGAGCTGTCTGGTCAATAGATTTTGAATGATAGAAAAAAAAAAAAAAAAAAAGCAGCTGTACATACGACCCACCCTGTTGAGAAAAGCGACTGTTGATTGTGAGGATTTCATGAATATTTAAAGCAATTATAATGAGAGGCTTACTTTTGCGAGGCACTTAATGGTCTCTAAGTTATAGATGAGCGGTCAAAAGGTTGAAGCCAACGTGAGAGCTCAAGTGAAAGTCGTAACTCTTATTGCGAGTTAATTGGTAGCGCCTATTGTCTCCTGGTACATTTCCAGCACGTCCACACTTCCTCTCTGCTCTTGACGTCTTTTTGTTACCCCCCCCCCCCACCCCGTGCTCATCACCTTATTCTTCTCCTCCTTTACTCATTGCTCACCTGCAGTCAACACTGTTCACATTGCAACTATACCTGAAGTACAGAGCAAGTTGGGAAACGGTAGCTGTCATAAAATCAAGAGCAACGGCTATTAATGAGCTTGTGTCGTGACTATTCAAGTGGGGAAACTGTTTCCTCCCCCATACGTCAATGTTTAAAATGGCTGTAAACTTATACAAGAGTTTTGTTTGTTCTGGGTCCGGCGAGGGAGATAACGAGACACGCCGACTTTGCACCGAGTCAGCGAAGTAGTTTCTCATGGGGGAGAAGAAGAAAAAAATAAAGTTGGACCACTCAATACTTGAGACACTTGGAGGAGCTAGGAGATCGATCCAGTTCCCACTTTCATTGGCGCCACCGAAGAGGGGGCATTTCTGAAAGCATGTCGATGTGTCTCACAGCCGAACAGGTTGGCATCATCCCTCAAATACACACTTTCTGCCACGTAGATTATAATTTAAAAAGCTTTTTTTTTTTTTTTTTTTTTTGGTGCAATCCAATTTTATAATTTCTTGCTTTAACTTTTTGCCCTCTCTTCAGAGTTTTGTTCTTAATTTTAAAAACTAAAAACGGATTACCATTTATGCTGCCGTGCTAACCAATTAGCTCCAAAAGCCATAACACTGTTTAAAAAAAAAAAAAAGGCTGAAATATTGATTACTAAGTGACAACACAAAAAAGGAACCAGGATATTATTTTATCAGAGGAATAAGCGTTTTGAAATCTTAAGAAACTGCCCATTTAGATGATCAGGAGCAGCATTATTATTCATCTGGACTCATGTTTGTGAGGTCCAATATTCAGACTCCATTCAGCTCTAACCTCCAACAACTCCTCAGGGAAATATCTGACTCTTTGGTTATTGCACCACTGATTGATCACGGGGCAATTATCCTCTGTGATCTCAATTTCAACTGGCTGAACATCACATCTAATAATCTTCAAGAACTTTTTTTTTTTTTCATAATCTTAATTTTGCACCAATTTGACTTCTCAAAGTCAGGGTTAATTGACTTAGTATTAACTTGTAAGGCCTAGAAATATCCAGCCTGCAGCACAATAGTCCCACATTGTTTTCTGGGCTCAGTTTAGACGCGAACAAGATGGTTCTCCAATCCCTTGTTCACCGTTGAGCTTTCTAACTTACCCCAGAGAAGAAGCTCAGGCTCTGGCCTGGTACAACAAAGGTGGTTCTTATGAGCTATCTTTCAGACAGCTGAGGCTCAAGTACTCTGCAGCTGTCAGAGAAGCTAAATTCAATATTACCTCTTTGACCATCTCACTAAAATAGTTAAGTCTCGCACTGGGAATACACTGCCTGCTTGTGCGTGTTGTGCGATGCAGCTACACGTCGCTGAACATACGTGTGTGTGTGTGTGTGTGTGTGTGTGTGTCCGCACCAACAGCTGTTATTTTATTCAAATGTATTTTTGACAGAAACTTTCAGATTTAGCCTTGACCTTGAGACACCCGTTAACATGGATGCTGTAATGAAAACAGAGGCGTTCATCTCATCCTTTGAAATGTCCTGAGATAATGTAGTTTCTGATTTAAATTGAATTGCAGGTGCAACATATATAATCACAACTGAGGAAAAAGAACATTTGCTGACATCAAACTATTTGCATTTATCACTTAGCACTTTGCAGAAATGATCCCTTTTCTATAGGTGCTGCTCATCATGTTAGAATTAATTTGACAGATAAATGAGACATCTGATTAGTGCAAGATGGTGCCTGAACGTAACATCAGAATATTACGAACAGCAGCAATCACGTTGTCAGAATTCACTCAGAAGTGTGAGATTCATGACGTTTCTCCAGCAGGATGCTGCTTAATTATTCCCTAACTTGAAAAGAGCTTCAGCCAAGTGAAGCTAGTTGCCTGAAGCAGTTTGAGCTGATTTCACGATGGTTAAACTGGGAGAGAAGGACTGGGATGATTTACTCGGTTAATTATTATTAGCAGTTTTAGCATCACGGTTTGTGGCCTTCTTTGCTCTCCAGTGTGCCTAAACACACTTAAACTAACTTATTTTGTTTTAATAACTTTCTGTCCGACCTCTCATCAGGCGTATTTTTGTCGCTGTGTTAAATCGGGGGTTATCGTTGTGTCTGCTTGCATGCTGCGTTTGTTTGCATGCTGTGTCTTGTGACTTTGTGTGTGTGTTGTTTGTTTGTTTGGTTGTTGTCATTTTAGTTTTATTGTATATCATCCAATTGTAAACGAGCCACTCAGCCTCTCAACACTTGATCAAATGCCAAATTAGCTGGCATTTCTCAAAAACGGTTTCTCTTTGTGAGTGAAAATAGGATTTTTTTTTTTAAATCAAATATGCAGCTATTAGCGCTCACTTTAAAACAATTACGCAGCGTTGGTTATGTATTTATTTTACAGCACGCCGATGCACAGATTCTGCAGCCTCTTTATTTCACCCTCCAGCTGACTCATTCAGCAGCATGTTTCTTCTCACAATGTGTTAAATTACACTGCCTTTTATTTGAACATAATCCAGGCAGCCTGTTAAATAACTTCAGTTTCCCTGCAGTGTTTTCACCTGATCGCCCCCCCCCCTTGTACTTTGGCAAACACACAAGCATCACAGTTAATATCATCACGTTATTCATTTCTTACATCTACAGCCTGAAAAAGACATCGTATCCTCATTAAAATATATATTTGTTCAAAAGCAGCAGATTTCTGTGTTGCCATGTCCCTACGTGAGATGAGGTGTTAAGTTGATAAAACTCATCTTGCTCCATATTCCTGCTAAATACTTTTGTTTCCCATTAGCACATTTCCAAATAGCATTTTTCTACTCTTCACACTTCCCTTCTTTGGTGTTTTTTATTTAGTTATTTATCTTGCCAAGCCATGAAAACCAAAGAGAACCAGTCTCTTCGTGGCGTTAATGCCACGTCTTGCTTTACAAAAGGAGTCAACAGTGAGTCTTATCTAATTTCAAAGTGTGGAACTCTCACTTTCTTCTGCACACCCACTCAACATACCTTTCAGGTCTCATTTAACAAGTTAGAGAGGAAAATTGTTGTGATCCACAGAGACTGTTGGCTCCTCAGCAGAGCTTTTTGGTAGTGATTGGGTCCCATCTGCAGCCATGTGTCTCTGTGCACCTCTGCTTTCTAGAGCAAATCCTACACACTAATTAAAAATGTACCGTGGACTCATTTAAATATATCCATCAAAGGCAGTTCACACTTGAAACAGCAGGAAACCTTCGGGCGCTTTCACAGCAAATCAAGGTAGAGATTGCATCAAGAAATTTTAAAGCAAAACCTCCTTTAAATCCACGATCACACAAAGAGACCTGAAATCAACTGTGAGCATTAAAAAAGGCTTCAAGAACTAAAATGGGAAGTGACTGAGTTTCGATGCTGACAGGATGACAAAGCAGAATAGAGTGTGCTGCCTTTGGAGTGGCTGGTATGAGGAGAGTAACCTTCGAGCTCAACAAACAGGCTTTATCCACTTTTATTGAAAACTTGAAAAAAAAAAAAAAAAAAAGGCATTCAAAAGTCAGACTTCATCTGGAGGGTGATACTTTTATTGACAACCCTTTTTGCACAGTATGCAGATTTACAGACTGTCCTGAGCAGGCCCCACAAAAAAAAAAAAAACATAAAGGATCCACTTATAAAAATAAAAAAAATAAAAAATGTAACGAGCTGGCATTTCATTAGTGGTTCCTCACCGTCCTCATTGTTGGAATATCAAAGGACAGAACACAACCAGCCAGCACCTAACACACATAACACAAACTGCTTCAGGTTAGAGTTATAGTTTAATCCTATTTGTCTTATTTTTGGAATAAAATTCTGAACTAGTGGAACAGTTTTTGTTTTAAACTGTAACGCTGCCGGCACGATCTTTGTTGCTCCCGATTCCGTTAAATTCAACATTCAAAGCTTTTGCTGCTACTTTGTCATAAAAAGTAATACACTCTTTTCACCTCATGTTTATTTCTGTATCAGCTACATATGCTCACGTTTAGTAACTGCTCCCTTAGCGCTGGCTTGGCACCATCACATTTCCTGCAAACCTACTTCCACCTACAAAGTACCCTATGGGTCAGTAGCTCTGTCATACCCAATGCTCTAAACACATTAACATCGTTCCAAACCATTAAATGAATATTTACATGGCACAGGACGAAGGCTGAGCACACAATGTAAGACATGATTCGATTACCTGGAGACATTATGTGCACGGCGATATTTTCATACGAGGCCGGGGTTTCCCCGCGGGTCATCGCCTGTCATAAGGGCGGATAATATCACATTAACGCACTGCAGTGATGGCCTCATTGTGCTGCAGCCGCTGAGTGTGAAGGACAGTAAAAGAGAAAATACGGGGAGAACAGACGTGATTGGCTCTAAGGCAGCTGAACTAAAAAGAGAAGCGGCGTCTGTTTAAGTGCTTTAAGATTCGTAGAGCTTGGGGTAAAAAAAAATGGATCCCAGTCAATGTTTTCAGCTTTCTATCTCTGAGTACGAACAGTGAAACACTGCTCCAAACATCCAAATGAATTTTTGTAAAATACTAAGAGTTCTGTCATTAAATGAAATGCCATGGCGTTGTTCCCCCCTCGTGTTTGACACTCGAGTTTACATCCATGTACTCAAACAGCTGCAGCACCAAGAGGCCCATTGTGCTTACTTTTGGAGTCGATGGGTAATTATGAATTTTCCCGAAATGAAGTTCGGGACGCGGATAGTCGTTCCTCTCCAACCGAGCGCGTGTGCAGAGAGGGCTGATGGGAATCCACTCACGCATATTGTCCCGTTGTGACAGCTGCTATTGCCGGCGCAGGCGAACAGCAGAAGGAGCAATTAAGGCCAGAGGTTTCAGTTTGATGATTAATGGTCTGTACTTTTTTGTTCTGTGCATAAAAATACTTAGTTTTCCTGTTATTTAAAAAGGTAATGAAAACAAAAGCGAAAGGTATGATAAATTTATGGATTTCCTGTGTCCAGCAGAAAGAGATACATGAAACTCATTTGTTATTCTGTATGAACGAGGTGTTTTATTGATTGCACTCGACTGGTTGCATCTTAAAGCACAAAAGATGAGCACATGCGTGTGATTCATCAAAATTCAATTTCGGTAAACTCTTCACAAAGCTAAGTTTTATCAGAGCATGAAAGCATGAACCAGTTCAGGTGCTTTCACACACTGAAAATATCGTGTAATCCATCACAGTCATTTAAAAATGATTCTATCTTTTTAACGCGTTCTGACTTTACACAAAGAGAAGAAGACGCAAAAGCAACAAATTCTTTCCATGGGAGCATCATTACTGCTCATAGCCATGGCTGAATTATTGAGCCGGCCCTGTCAGGTACTGGCCTTGAAGGAGGCAAAGCAACCAAATGAGAAGTAAAATGACTGCTAATGTATATTAAGTGACTATAAAGAGATGGAGAAATAAGTACAAAAAGATTGAAAACAGCTGGGCAGCGACCATAATAACACACAAAGCTGCTAAAGAACAACTCTGAGGGGACCCATAATGGTCCCAATTGGTGGAAGGGTTGCAACCAGACCAAAGAGACAGAAATTTCTGCCACAAATGACAACAAATCACAAAACTACCACAATAATAAAGGATGAAACAGGCACAGTGCGGCTTCGACGTCGGCGCTCGGGGACTCCTCGTCTCCTTGTATCGCTCTTCAGTCTCTTTTCAGATGGTTTATGTGTCTTGTTGCGTCTGCATGTAAACTTTAAACACGTCAGTTCGGTTGAAAGCCTCGGCGTCAAGACTTTAAGCATCTCGTTTATCTGATATTTACAAGACTGCTGTCTGAAGGGCTGGAAAACAACGAAAGAATGGGCTTCATTGATTAAATCTCTGACAAACTGTGGCGGCAGTGCTTTTCTCTGTAATGAGGCATGTATGTGTTATTGTACATGGTTGGCAGCTGTTAACATGTTCGTCTGAGGGTGTGGGGAAAAACCCCTGTTAATATATTTATTGTTTTAATAAATCGAGTTGAACTGAAAGGGCAATCTATAATGCTGTAGGTGTTCCTTTTTTATATTCGTTGCACATCAATACATACACCATCAGAATCCTGCAGAGCTCCATTTAAAAGACTGATGTTAGTGTGAATGGAACATGTGGGGAATGTCTTTACGCACGTTCATCTCTGGCTGCCCTGTGTGGAGAATCGATATTGAATCTCACCCGGCTGCACGTTTAAAAAAAAAAAAACCTGATAATGTTTTGGATCACTTCTCTTGATCACTTGCTTTGCAAAATTATGAGGCCACGGGAATCGGAAGCAGTTCACATTGATCTGTGACGTCTCGCCTCGGGGTTACTTGTAATTTCTCGATCCAGGAGCACCCGGGTTCACTCAATAGGGCGAGCGGATAAGGAATCATATTTAAGAGCGTCGCTTGTTCACAGGACACAGTGCAAACGGGAGCAACACGGAGCAGGAGGAAGCACAGTGTTGTGGTTAGAAGGAGCACGTCCCCACCTGAAATAGAAACCTAATGATATTTCTAACACAGGTTAATCTGCATTTAAAACAACACTCCCTCCGCTCATTCGTTCATCTTCTACTGCGTTTCCGTTTCCGGGTCGCGGGGGTAGCTGGAGCCAATCCCGGCTCACGCTGGGTCACCCTGGACAGGTCGCCACTCCATCACAGAGCCAACACACAGAGACCAACAACCACTCACTTTGGACGGGGGGTTGGAACCCCACACAGGCACAGAAAGGCCCCAGGCCGGGAACCAAACCCGTGGAGCGACAGCGCTAACCACTATGCCGCCCCATGCCTCCGTTCACCGAGGGACAAATTAAGTTTCCCTTCCAATGGGAATGAACTGACCTTGTGCACTAATAAAACGTTTGTATGAGCTTTTAAATCAACATAACCTTCATTTTATTATCCTGCCGACAGTTACGAACCATAAAATGTGACCACATCCAATAAAATCCCCACAGGAGCCAGCGTGTCCCACTGCTAAAAGGATTTCTGACAAAATTTTCGGCTCTAAAACAGTTTTTTGTCGGCAGAATAGTCCTTCCTCTTACGAAACTGAACGGAACCTACGTGTTGTTCTATACGAGCCAGAAACAAGAACGGGGAGTAATGAAGCAAGCTCAGGGAACAGCAACGTTTCCAACTGTGCTTTTGAGTTAAATTTAGGAATGTATTAATTGTGACACCAATCTCAGAACCCATCAGCTAATCATTCGTGATTAGTGTCTGAGGGAAATGGGCAATGCAACGGAACTGCAGAGCAATGATTAAGAATAATCGTCTTTTACACCCACACATAAGATAACTCCAAAAAAAAAAGGGTAGAATCACATATAAAAGAAAATATGTCGTCTATCTACGCATATATTCCCCTTGGGCTTGTTTACCAGAAAAAGAATTCAGAATATTTGCACATTAAAACAGTACAGGGAGATGAAAAGCTTCCTGTACTGTAACCAGATATTGTGATGTCACAGGCCATGAAGTCTGTACGCTGCGTTTTTATTGTTATTGAGGAA
This sequence comes from Echeneis naucrates, assembly GCF_900963305.1. Lineage (NCBI taxonomy): Eukaryota > Metazoa > Chordata > Actinopteri > Carangiformes > Echeneidae > Echeneis > Echeneis naucrates. Next base: position 3,686,255 of record NC_042533.1, read on the forward strand.
GTTATTGGGGAGGGAGGAGGGGGGGGGGCTTGTGCAAAGAGAAGTTTATTGGATACATCACATAAAAACTGGATGCCCTCCGGCTTTGAATGAGAAGTGAGCATCATCTGAATTGGTAATACGTTTGTGTGTATCTTGGACCCGACCGACTGATTGATTGATTCCAGCGCTCAGATGAGAGTCCAAAAACGAGGTCGCCGATGTAAACAATATAAGAACTGAATATTAACATCAGACTAACGCCGGAGAAAGAGTGAGCTTTAAGCAAGCGACCGATGATGTGCTGGTGTCCTCAGATCCAGATTAAGACCGCCTGGCGTACGGATTTGGACAAGGGCAAAGTAACCTTCGCTCTTGGCAGCACATAAAACTCTTAGTGGTGGATCTTTTTCAAAGTAACGAAGCTGATTTGTTGATGTTTCTACAGAGCAGTCCATTAATATATTAATATTTGTGAAATTAAAAGTGCAAAGCTTTTTCTTGTTTTTTTATTCTTTTTTTTTTTTTTTACATTTAGGGAGGCCCCACAATCTGTAACACCTGAATCCTGGTACTGACTTGTAGTTGTTGCCCTTTTAGATTCATTGTGCTAAAATGTCCTGAGATCGTCAGGAAACACAACTTCTATCAACCTGTTGCCATCTAAACCGTCAGAAAAGCGGCTCCAGAACTGACCGTGGAGGAATTTTTCTATTCTGTTCTGAGAAGTTTTCACAACACAGTCATCTGATATCTGATGTTTCCCACAAAAACAAAACAAAACAAAAACAAAAAAAACTTCTGTTGTCGGGCCTGCTCTCGGCGGAAAACATGTAAGTTACAGCATAGTTTCAGCTGTCAGCGTCGCTCCACTTTAATTTAATTGATTTATTACAGCAGACACAGTCGTGCAGGATGCTGGGGACCCTCGTGAGTGTTAAACACTGTAGCTTTTCTCTCAACCAGCTGTTTCAAATTACTCACATCTCTCTGGTGTTCGTTAATGGAAGACAGCGATGAAATATTCATGGAAGTTAATAAAGCTAGCTCTTAATAAGGCATAATTACATCGCTGGATTGCTTGTGCGAACCTGAGCGACCAAACACTGAAAAAGTGTGTGTTTATTTCAACTTCAAACCAACTTTACTGGAAAGAGTTGAGTCAAAAACAGAAGGATATGTACTGAAAAAGCATAACGTGGCGCTCCATGATGAAGGTTTTGCATCTCCTGCATCCACGCTGAGGGACTTTGAGGTCCGGTACATGAGGCAGAGTGATTTTGTGAGGACAGGCTGGCAGAGGCAGCTTGAATTTGACCCGAGGGGCTTCGTTTGTCCAGGATGCTGCTGGAAAATCAAAGCTGTAAACGGGATGATTTGTTTGTGCCCCAGAAATGTATGACAATGGATTTATTAAGGAAGCTGTCTCAAGGCAATAAAGATGACAAATAATATGATCTAAAGTGACAAAGACAATGGAATTGAAGCGTAGCTCGGAAAGATGTTGCCACTTTCATTTGACAAACGAACGCCACGCAATAGAAATGTCAGAAATGAAGACAAACAGAGCAAGCGGAGCAGCAGGCGCTTAGGGAAATGATGGTGATTACAAAGAAGAGCGCAAACAGTGCTGTTCATTCAATCAGTCATCTTCTACCATTCCACTTTGAAGGTCGCAGCAAGCCAGCTCACTCTGGGCGGGGGGCGGGGTCACCCCAGACAGGTCGCCAGTTCATCACAGAGCCAAAGCACAAACTGATAGGCAATGAAGTGTCAGGATTCAATAATGAAAGGGGAAAAAAAAAAAAAGACCGGTGACATCTATAGCCAGCACAGATGGCTATAGATGTGACTGGCCATTTTTTTTTTTTTTTTTCTCTATTTCTGTTTCCCTCGTTAAACCCTTCTTCTTGTGTCTCTCTCTCTTCTTCTTTTTTTTTAAATTCTAAACGGATGCAAAAACATTTGCCGTTAACGCTGCGTTCAGTTTATTATGTTGCCCATCTGTTCCTCCTTCGAATTCAAATATTTTTGGTCTTTGATCAAATGCGCAGTCTGATCCGCTGTCTCTTGCGCTTTAACTATCCCCACCCTCTACTGTTCTTTGGCGTAAAGTATCATGTAAAGCTGCTCTCACTGAGCTCGAAATGACTTTTAATACTGCTCAGGCTGTTAGAACAGCAGCAGCTGGGAGAGAAAAGGCACTGAGAGCCGTGCATTAGGTGAACAGGCCTTAAAACAGATTTTTACACTTTAACTGTTTATACCCTCTTGCAGTTTACTCATGATTTCCTGGAGGATTCATCAGAATCCAGGTCTCTGTCGTATTTCACACCTAATCATGCAATAATATGGTTAATAAGAACAACCGACACATTTCTTCTTCAGGCCCCCATCGAATACGTTTCCAGTCGCTGGAGCTTCGTCCCCGATATCAATGAGCTCTGATTGAAACAGTTAAGAGTAATGAGAAAAGATTAAAAGTTGATTTTTTTTTTCCCTCTCCTCTGCATGCAGATCTCATTTTCATTAGCTCCTTAGTATAGAATATCTCAGGGTTTGTTTGTATGTGCTAACGTGGAGGTTCCAGCTCTCTAAAACTGATATTCACAATTTTCTCTGATGTGCAAAAGCTGCCGGGAGGTTTTCGCCTGAGAGTTTGGTCGATTTAAGGTTTTTGTGTTATTATCGGCCACGGGGTCGGGTCACCTTCTCTCGCTGTGTTCTCAGCTGCTGACATTTCATTATAGTTGTGGATGCATATTTGGGCATTTCAGCAGCTAAAATATTGTTACTGATAGGATCGCTTCCTTTTGTATGATCTGACAAAAGGCCTATTCTTCACATTGGAATGTTTTATCAGTCAGTCCTTTGGCTATTTGTGGAAAATCGATTCATATCAGAGTTGCAGCCGTGCATTGATCTCTGGACCTCTGGTGGACTAATACCAAACCTTGACAGCTTGCATATTTGCTTCTGAGTGGAAGAAATCTGGGAGCACGTTCTCACAATGTTGCAGCGCTCCACTCCGGATCTGCTCAGGGACCTCACTGCCCATCTCTCTTCTTTATTTCCTGCCTTATGTCAAATTATCTGATATACCTTAAACTTTATTTGGTATTTCATGAGACAAATCGCACACAGTGTGCCAGACAGAGAACAAGAAATGCCTCCACTTCCACTCTGTGATGCTTGCATAGATCTAACAGACAGGAGGGACTTCATTATGTGTGGGACTGCCTTCCCGGAAACGTTATTAGTCACCCGCCCCATGATTAAATAAAATAAAGGTTTAGGGTGAGGGTGGGGTTGAGGAGAAGATTAATTCAATATAGATTGTTTAAACTTGGAAGGAGACTCTCACAAATACCTCCTGGCTTATTCTACTGCTGTCTGGCTGCAACGCTTCACAGTCTTGATACACTTCTTGCATAAGAAAATAAGACGCAAAACACAGATGTGTTGAAACGCTCAACTCAGCTGGAGAAAAGGCTTCCTTTAAAAAATGCTAATAGGCCTGAGTGTGCTGCTAATTTAGATTTTCAAAGGTCCTTTGCAGCGGCACAGTGAATTGATTTCTGGGAAACTTTGACACGTCCAGTGTGATTTGGCAAATTGTGAATTATTTGTATGTTAGTTTTGGCATTGATGTCGTTTTTGCTGATGGAATAATGCTCCCTTGTCTCTCACATCTGTCCCAGTTGTCTCCTCCTGAATGATGATGATTTTCCTTCAAATATCTCTTAAAAGTTGTGAATTGCACTGCTTTGAGTCTCTCCAACATGCTGCTCTCAGTTTGGCTCATTCTCACTGTTAAATGTGTTTCAACTGATATGCATCCGCCGCCTTATCTTAATTTCTCACCCAAACAGCATCTATCATTGCTTTCCCTCCCCTGACTCCGCCGCTCCTTTCTCACCTACATCTTTTTGTGTGCTTTTTATCTTCGCTGCCAGCCTCGACATCCATCATTTCAGCATCATTACTACTGAAGGGCTGCCTCGCTGCATGCAAACGCCCCTGGTGTCTGCAGTGGGCCAATTAGAAATGCATCTATATGTTCATCTCCAAACACAGTATGTACTTCCCCTTTGTAAATACTGATAGTGCCTCCCGTCTCGCCTCTTATCGTCTGCTGTATTGTGGCTCCAACGTCGCCCTTCAAATGTAAGGAACGAGAAAGTTGCCCGTTTTGCCTAAATCCCCGAGTGCTGTTTATCTGAAAGGGAAGTTACATAAGAAGATTTATGATGTGCTTTCCGCTGATCTTCTGGAGAGAGTCTTGCAGGTTAGAAAAATGCCAGATCCACTATCTGCAAAAGAAAATGAGCTTTGTTAAATATCTCACAGGCGATTACATCTTTGGGGAGAGAAGAGGAGAGGAGCTCTGATTTGCCAGCCTCATACCTGTTCCTTCAAGGGAACGCACTATTTTTCACCAAAACTGTCAAAATAAGAAGCGAAATAATGGCTGTCAGAAGTGACAAAGAAATACATTCATGAGATTATTCTAAGTAAAAATGAAAAATTTAAACAGCTGCAAGTGGATATCAATTGATCTCTCTTTTTGTTAGTTCTTTCAGTTTTAATGGTCTTCATAAACTACTTTGCTGAAACTGTCACGATTCGCCATCAATTTTTTATCTAACTTTGTTTGACACCAATAAGATGAGGGATCCCAAAAGAAATTAATAAGATGGCGCTTTGATGTGGAGGGAAAAAAGGGTTAGGATTTCAGTGGATAACAGTATCTGAGTGATAAATCAGCAGGGCCATCAGGGAGGCTGGTGGCGTGGTGTTCTGCTCGCAGCTATGTTAATTAATTGCTAAATAAAGACACACTATGATATTAAATTACATTTTGGTCGACATGCGCAATTACTGGGTAATCAAATTCTTGGTAAGACACCTGATTGACTGGCTGCCGAAGCTTGTTATTAGATACCAAGGACAGCAGGTTTGAGATGGCCCCTGAGGGCTCGGTCATGTAGGTGCGTCACTCGTGTGGCACCTTTGGGTCCTAATGCACGGTGTTACAGCCGCCGAGCGCAGAAATAACACACTCTCATCCTGTTTAGGTCGGTGTACTTCCTTTTTAAAGTTTTCTTGTTGTTTTTCCTGCTGGTAGTGTTGCCTAAGGCTGCTTAGTCAGCTCCACGGTGCGCTCATTTTTACAAATTACTCCAAAGCAACTTCTCAGATTGTCATCGTCCGCAGACGATAACATCTCATTTCTAATTCCAGACAAATACCCAACCTTTTGGTCCATAAAGGAATCTCCCAATCACTTCACTGACGCCCATTCCTTCATTTCAAACACCCTGGCCTCTATTTCCAGTGGAGGAAGCATATATATATATAATGTCCCATCAGGAGGAGGCAACCTACTTTAAGTTGTGCATGTGTGGCTCTAACATTTGAGGACGCAGAGTAATATCCAACAGAGATTTCAATTAGGTTATATATACATAATTGATAGTGGAGAAATTACGTTAGTGGCCTAAGAGGATGATAAGCAGAAGTGGGGAGTATCCACAGTGTTCATCTGATCCATTCTGCAACCTGTATGTTCTTATTCATTATGCACGCGTCCATCCACAATTTAACGACTGCGGCTGTGCTGTTAATTGTTACAGTACGCTGCTTCTCTACTTATCATATAAAGTTATTAATAAATCATGCTGTTTATCCTCCATAAGATCAATCTGTTGTCTTCAGTGCCAAAGCTGTCTGCTCCTCAGCTCCACCAGCTCCAGCTGTAAACCAACAGTGTGAAGAAAAAGCTGATTCCCTTCGTCTCCTCTCACCTGCACTGACGTGTCTCTCTGCATTTTTGTGTCCCTGACACACTTCCACTTAATTAGCAGCTTCATTCTCCAGCTGCCGCAATAACTGCTGCTGTTGTCAAAAGTTTAGTTTAGCTTTTTTGGTTGGGGGTGGGATTTTTTTTTTTATTTTCTAGTTAGTGCAATTTTTCTTTACATGACTGTTGAGGCTTCTTCTCGCTGATGTGCTGTGATTTTGAGTAAAAGGTTTTCTGTGTTGCTGCCGCGGACTGCCTGACTATTTGTCACAAGGATTTCATCAGATAAATGAAACTTATTCCAGGAGAGGAAAGAATAAACCTCCATTGCTACGTGCAAAACAAGATGGAAGTTAGAGGAAGAGCCTTTGGCGAGAAGGCGCCATCGTGATCAACATTTGTGAGATCGCCACCAATGACAAAGAACAAGGAGTCATGTGATCTAAACTCAGAAGGACACTCTCTAATGGTCTTTTCTTTTACTTGTCATTTAAAATGTTCATGCACCAGTTAACTCCAAACAAGAAAATTTTCATCTATTGTGGGAAGAAAACAATAATAGAATAGAAACAACATATCACAATCTGAATATTTGTTCTGAAAGAAAAGAAAAGAAAAGAAAATACAGAAACGATTAGTATAAAGTATAAAGCCAAGTGGCGACAATCCCGGCAAAATACACAAATTCATTCAAAATAAAGTGAAAAACTGACTGATGTAGACAAAATCATCTGAATTGTCAGTTTAAATGTTCCTAAAGAGGTAATGTGTTAAAATGTATGACAGGTTTTAGCCATTCGCTGTATTCAGACAGACAAGACACACAAACTTACTAAGTGTAGGAGCCATCGCTGCATTTTGACCGGATTTGTGAACTCTTATTTCATCATGTTGTTATTTCAGTGATAAACCAGATATTCGACTGTTTATTCATCCACTGAACAGAGATGACACTGGCAGGAAAATAACTCCCGTCAAACCATAATAGCAGACTGCAAAATAAACCGTCTGAACTTTATTAGATGTATTATGGATATTATATTTTTATGCCGGTGCCATCAGAGGCATGTTCCAGCTGAGGTATGGTTCGAGTGTCCTTTCATGAATCCAATTAATCATCCAATTAATAACAAGAGGATATTTACTGAAAGCCCCAACTTTCTCTGCCTTGTTTTCAGTGTTTAACTTTTCCTTTCTTTCTATAAGACAAACATCTAAATCACTCCTGCAGATCTTGTCATGTTTCTGTTTGGTTATGATATATCGAGCGCCGCAGATAAGTGTGTTTCTTTTTGTTCTCTCCAACAATCTGCAACAGTCGCCGTGTGATGAATGAGATGAGCCCTTTTGGAGAAAAGCAAACGCTGTTAATATCTGCTGGGGGGGCAAACAAAAAAGTAAATCAGATGAACAACTGAACAATCAAGCATATACATACATACATACAAAAATATATGTATATATACGTGGAAGTTATCTTCATCCAAGAATGTGGGAGCAAAATGATAGCAGAAAAACTAATCAAATGATTATGTGTGGATTGTTTGGTAACGCTGAATAATTCACGCTTATTTGATTGCCAGATGTGAAGAATTTATTGGGAGGCAGTGCATCAAAGGCCGAGATGCTTGTCTGGTTTGCTAAAGTTCAAATTCCAAAAGGTAGAGCGCGATTTATGTGAAGCACAAAGCCACATTAAACAGCGGCGGAGGAATTCGAATCTGCTTCTTGTCCTCATTATTTTTTATTATTTTGCGTCTGCATATTTTCCTCAACCTTGCTCTAACACACTTTGTCTCCATCCATCAAATGCTGCTGCTGCTTCACGGTGCCGCTGATACTGGTCTGAAGTCGCTGCCAGCACTCGTCGCTCACTTTATCTGTGGGCCACGACTGGTGTCTCCTAGCAACAGCATCCGATACTGTTTTAGTTGCATCCCTCCAAAGAACAAACAGGGAATTAGGTTTGAAACACTTAAATGAAGCTCCTCCTATTTGAGTGATTCATTTTTCCATTTTGAGGAGCACATCCTCCAAACAGACACACACACACACACACACTTATTCCTCACAGCACGATGAAGGGATATTCCTTTCTGTTTGTCAATGTGATGGCAAACAAAAAAAGACTTCACAGACGTATACAGACTCTTAGCTTTAAGAGAGTCCATTTCAAATTAGCATTCTGCAGCAAGCAAACACAACAGCTCGTTGATTGATGGCACTTGCTGATGCAAAGAGACTGCACAGAGCTCACGGCTCATCTTCTCCTCAGCTGGAGGCAGCAGGGGAGACCAAGCCGAGCATACCTGGAGGGAGGGGTCATCGGACATCTGGCAATTAAGGGAAGCGGTAAAGAGATAAAGGCCATTATCTTGATTTCACCGACACGCTGGCTCAGTCCACTGCACAGCTCTTTTCAAGACAGCTCATCAGGCAGCACCTCATCCATTAGTTTGGAAGCAGGGGGTTTACAAACACAAAGCTGACATCAAATGTTGAAGCCCGGCACAAAGGCAGTGGGGGGCATTAGGTGAGAGACTTTCCTGAATGAGCAATAAATGTCTGCAGCAGGAGAGGGGACATATGCAGGCATGTGAGTGAATGTTTATTAAGAGGAAGCGCTGGAAATCGACTTTCTGATAGCAAATTAGAAAAAGAGATGCGAAAATACGACTCTCAAGACAGTAAACTTATTTTGGAAACGGCGCTTTCAAAGCTGGAGTGGCACTCGGAAGCTGTGCAACTTATTTTATCATGCTGGTCCATAAAATTATCTGGCAGGTGTTTTAGGCATATTCCCATTTCCCACAAGTTACACCTGGCTGCTGTTCGACAAAAGTCACATCAGAAACCAGCTGCAGTGGCTGTATTCCAGTCAGCTGTGAGCAATTTCAAAATAAGGCTGCCACAAAAAGAAATGCGGCTGTTTCATCTTCCTCAGGCTTCTGCTTTCTGCTTTTTGTAAAGTGGATATGGCAATTGGTGAAGTGCAGTGACAGCTAAATCTTGCATCTGTGCCCAAAAGATCTCTAAAGTTTATATTAAGGAAATAATTTTAAAAGAGAAGCGCACATAAACACACATGGAAAAAATAAAGCTCCTCTAAACCTTTAAATGCTTTTCTCTCTCTCCCCCCCCCCACTTCTGATCTGCAAAGCTTTCCACCACTTATCTTTTTATCCATCCTGAAACTCTCTGAGCTGTGATGGCGTCTGAGCCTTACCTCACATGCTCCTGTTTTCACTGTGTCAGTAAGTGTCACCTAAACTAAGAATAATACAAGTACAGTGCAGGAGGAGCATCATGGTGAAACAGGAAGCTGTGGCCAAAGTCACTTAATGGTATATGAGCGGGTTTGACCATAAACCGATGATATAACCAGAAATCATCTACTTTATAAAATAACATTCAGTGCAACACATTCCTGAATTGTTTCTTTCTTTGCAGTAACTAATATCACGAGGGATTATAATGTCTATAAGTATTTATTTTAGCGCTGCTCCATTGTGCTTCCCATTTAGGTTTTAGCTTGTTTGTTGCATTATCAGAAGCAATTAGTTTTTTTCAGTGAAGGTCGGTTTCAGCCTTTAGCTGAATTGTTGCTCTTTTAAATAAATTATGAAATGGTTAGGAACATTTAGCAGGAGTTAACAAAAACGGGCGTTTCTTCTTTGATGTCAGGCCACTGTTTCCTAATACACTGATCTCAAATACTGAGGATGTTGTAATCTTACTGTGTGATGTCGGAGGAGACCAAAACACAAACTATTGCACAGCTCGTGTTTGAAAAGGGCCGAGTCCAAAGAGCTACTGGCAGAGTTTGGAGGCGCATAAGGAAAACATATTGCCCCGCACAACTACAACTGTTGTTCACCCGATGGATGAAGTGTCTGTCTCCTGTCCAGCAGGGACACCGAGCGCTCCGTATCAGCCCGGGCTAACAGCAGTCGTAGCCTAAAGGCTCACATGGAGGGAGGCCAAGCGGTCAGGGAGCTCCCCTGCAGCGATGTTCTGCTGAAAAGTCTCCGTCCACATTCAGGTGAAGGTTGATATGGTGGGAATTGACAGATTAATCTCTCTGCCTGGGCGCTGCGGGGTTATACATTATACGGAAGAAACAAGAGAGTTCTCATAACTCTAAGCTGGATATACAGTCCAGTCCATTTAAAGTGATAAAGGAGGAACATTACAAATGAGCCCGGGGAATATTTTCAGGCAATAATGAGTAAGGTATTTCATGCATTATGTCCAACAATCCATAAAAATGAAGTAAATACTGTATTTTAATACAAAAAAGTTGCAGTTGCAGACTGTAGAAATACTTTTTGACTGATGAATTGATTTTTAGTAGAAGAGGAACATTTTGTTTCTTGTTTCACTGAAAACATATCTACACATTCTAACATTTGCAGGTCAGTTTTCCTTTTTCTGTTTCTGCAAAGCCAAAATTATTTCTGTCCAAGCTCTTCTGCCTCCTCTGATGTGCACCCTGACAGGGCGGAACATCCACATTGGATGATTTAGGAGGATTTGTATCCAAAAACGAATAGAGTCAAGACTTTAGTAGAAAGAAATAAACTGACATGTCGACATCATTGGGACAGAAAAAGAAAGAATGGATCGGCAGAGCTGACCAGCCCCCTCATTTCCCCTGTGTGTCCCTTTGCGCCCCCCCTCCCCTCTTGTGGCATGTTTGTTTATGTCCCAAGGTGGGCGGAGTCTCTCTGCTTGACAGGCTCCGCCTTCAGCTCACCTGTTCCCATTCAAGCAATCAAGCCGCTGGCTCACCTGCACTTAAGCAAGCCCCATTCAGCTCTTCAGGTTTCCCCAGTTTGTTGGCCCTCGTGGTAACACACCCAGCCGGTCTTGGTCTTGGTTGGAAAAAGCTTTCGGTGCTCTGGCTCCAGTTTTCTGCCGGCCTCCTCCTGGTGCATCTCTTTGGGTCTCGTCTTTGTTGGATTTACTTTTGGATTCAATCTTAACACTGCCTGACCGCCTCCAAGCACTCATGGATTAAAACATGATGCAGTATCTGATGTAAAGGTAAGGTGTATTTCAAAGCTTTTTTTTTTTTGATGTGGTTGTTTTGGTCTCAAGTGGACCAAAAGTTCCCAAACTAACAATTTTAATGGCCAAAGTTCCTGATTTGAGAAAGTTCACATTAAGGTTTTTGATCGAGCTGACACCATTAATGGGTCTCAGCAGGGCCAGGACACTCCGTTTCTCTGAATGCAAACAGTTCTCGCAATGGATGATTGGTCATTTGTTGGTTTTTCTATGCTTTACTCATTAATTTGTGCCCTGTAACAGTAGAAATGACCACCCACCCACCCACCGTATGTATTGTTTATAAAAATCTTGCCTCAGCTATTGGGATATGAGTGAGCCCACTGGGATCCATTAATAGTGGCATTAAAGAAAAAGCTGCATACCGCAAGCTCTCAAAACTTCAGTTTGGACTGTGGAGGAAAGAAATGAATGTTCGTGAGAATTCATCTATGCCCAGCAGAGCCAAAGTCTGATGTCAAAAAAAAAAATGTAAATGGCTTGACATGCTCGGTTTATTAGTACATGGTATCAGATGATTGGTCTGGGTCCGCTCGTGTCTGCTCTCAGCCAGAAAAAATTAATGAACAGTTGAAATGTGAAAAAGTGAAGCAGCACTCCTGTTTTGACAGATACTAAGTTGAATTTCCTGAAAAGATTCTCAGTCTGCAGTAAATAAAATTGAGAGTTGGGAGTAAATCAGATACAGCGACAACAGAAACAAAGAATGCTGTTGAGCATTATAAACCGTTCAGCCGCTCACACTCAGCAGTGCCTTTAAGTCCAACTTTTGCTCTTTTACCTTCTGTGTCATCGTGAGTCTTGGGTGAGTTTGTTTTTCCAATTTTAAACTTCCTCACTGTGACAACTCACCGTGTTCCACTGACGGTGCCAAACCCAACATAGTAGCTGGTGTCCTTTTTTTTTTTTTTTTTTTTTTTAAATCAGGCGTCAGAGATGCAGTGATAACAAGTAGCCTGATATTATTTTACTCCGGAGCTCTAAAGTCAACTTTTATTCTGCTCTTGTTGTTTTGTTCCACTTTGTATCGTCTTGCTCGCACTCCATTTTCACATTTTCACAGCAGAAGAAGACAGGTTTGTTGTTTTTTTTTTACTCTATTCAGAGGAATTTTGGCACAGCATTATCTTCAAATAAAGACAAGATGGCGCTATTTAGATTTTTATTAGAGCGAACATTTATCTCATTTGGCTTCGTAGAGACGGTCATAAAATCTTCGTCTAGGCGGCCGGCCTGTAATGTCATGTCTTTTTTAAATCAGCGTTTGTAGGAACACTTCCCAGATTCTGTATAAAATCCTTACACTGGACCATATGGTGTTGTGAGGTGGAACGAGATGGTTTGGCCTCGATGGATGACACCAACAGATGCCTGCTTTATGACAGAAGAGAGGGCAAGTAGAGAGTGATGTTCAGCCAAGCTGTCACAAAATCAGCAGATAAAAGTCCCTTTAGATGAATCCTGAGAACACATCTTAACTACGGGGGGGCCAAAACTGAATATAAACAAAGCAGTGATGGCAGTTATTATTTATTGCCCATTACAGTGTCGGTGCACGGCTCTTTTAGTGTCGACATCTGAGAAACCAGCTCACTTTACAGAAGGCCTAAAAAAAAAATGGAAATAAGAAATGATAACCTTTTTAAAAGTGGCACTCAGGGAATGAAGACACCTCACCTGCTCATCCTTTGACTTCTGATCCAATATCAGCAGGAGCTAAAAGTTTTTCCCCTTTATCCTCCAACACTCTTCTTCATGACGTGGAAGAAAACTTAGCTCCTGCATTCATGATCCCCGCAGGATGAAGCCTGCCGAGTCCGGCTATTTGACACTTTCTCTTGCACCACAAGAGGGATGATGTTGGTTATTTCCAGTGAAACATTTCAGCAAGTTTTGGATTTTCCACGAGACGACTTTCCCGATCCTCAAAACGTTAGCGTTAATAAGCAAAAGCTAGTGACACGAGCCCGTTAGAACTCTCACTGCCGGTGCAACTTTAGTGATTTGCTCATCGGTGCTGCACAGACTGTTCAAACTTCTGGGTTTAATCAAATCTCCGATAGGCAGCGGGTAGCTTTCGATGATGCAGAGCACCAATTACAGTTGCATAGCAGCCATTCAGTTCGGCAAACCACACACAGATGAAGTCAGCTGCTGAATTTGGAGAAGAAAGACAGACACTCTGCCTGCTGGCAGCAGCTGGGTATAATAGATTAAGACATTTTAGTGTACTAGGCTAAGTCTGACACATGCTTAATCAAACGAATATTATGGACACTTGTTTTTGTTTGGTTTTCTAAAGTTGGCCAACCACGTGTTGGTGTGCTGAGAGAGTAAATTCCAAAATGGGCAGAATTTGATTAAGCACAAAGAAGGGGTTAGTTAAGAAGTATTAAATGAAAGGGATTTATAATGCCGAAGAAGCGCTGCGTCACGATATCCGTATGAGCCAAGAACCTTGAAATAAACAACTCCCCGGTTCGTCCAAGACGCCCACTTTTTCTCAGTAAAAGCTCCTTTTGATGTGAATTTTGACGTAAACCTTTCATCAGTCCACTCAAATGCGTCTGACATTTACTCGGGCCAATTATGTCTCCTTATAGTGTTTAATTGTTCTCTAATTATTCATTACACAAAGAGCACACGCTCTCACTGGAGCCATTGGACAGGTGTTATTGCGACAAGTTTTTAATAATGCATTTGGAGATCTGGTGACCCTCTGCAGGAATTTATCTGTCTCTCTCTCTCTGTGTGTCACACACAGATAGTCCTCCAAGCAAAAACACCATCTGCTGCTCCTGTGCCTTCTCCTTACCACCCCCCCCCCCTTTAACTGCATGACAGACAGTGGATGGTGTTTTTAGGTATGAGCGTAATCGGTCAGGTCTCGTGTTATGAGTCCTTTGTGTGACAAAACTGCAGTCGTGTGAGAGTGAGTATCTGCTGCAAATAGGCTGCGCTGCTGCCGAGGTTTATATTCAAGTATCTGTCCTGGTCTGTGCTGATCTGTCTCCAGCAAGCCGTCTGACTGCCGGTCTAACTGTTCTCAGCGGGTACAGCCTCAGGCTATGCTGACTCACACACACACACACACACACAGTCTGTCTGAGTTAAAGAAAATACTGCCTCCTGCTTAGTATATTCTGGACATATTTCAACCATATTTCTGTAATTTTAGCCTCCTGTGCTTCTGGTCCCTTCTCCATCTTCTCCTTTCCCTCCACTCAGCTTCACTGTCAGCATTTCTTCATTTCATGCCCCCCCCCCCCCCCCCCCCCCCCCCCCCTGTCTTCTGTTTCTCTGTCCTAGCTTTCCTCCGCTCCCCTTCTCCCCCCACGTCCAGATTCACAGCAAAGGGGCTGCCTCAGCTCAGCCCTCCAGCTCAGTCTCTGCCTCACAGAATCAGATACCAGCCTCAAATCTCATTCTCCAACCTTCCTTTTATACGCCACATAAACCCGAGATTTACACCTGAATCCTGCTTTCGGGTGCAGTGTTCACCTCCCGCTTATCTGTCTGTTATTGCTCACTCACCAGTTCACTTTTTGGCCATAGGCCGAAATGTTCTGACATTTCTTGATTATTCTTTTCGGACGTTGCAGGGATTTTATTGTGCGAGTCAAGGGCTCAGGACTTAGGACATCATCTGTCTGTGATATTGTCTTTCCCTCCCTTGCAGCATGTGTTTTTTTTTTTTTTTTTTTTGGTTTGTTTGTTTTTTTCATCAAAGCAGACAGCGTATATGCAATGGTGCCCAAAAAAAAAAAACCTTTTGAAGCATCTACTTCATGTCCTGCTTCTTACAAATTATGCTCATATACAGCTAATTTGAGCTGGCAAAAAAAAAAATTAATTGTTTTATCAGTGCAGCAAAAGTGGGAGACACAAAGTGCCACAGTGGGGGGGGGGGGGCGTTGTGTGCAATGAAATGTCCTTTTTCATCAACGTGCCCGTTTCAGAGCCATGAAAGCCGACACCAGCCAGCTAAGAGCTGAGGGGGGTGCTGCTCACTGCCAGGCAACATGCTGAGTCCCCAGGGCTGCACACCGAACAGGCCAGATGAGGGCCACCAGTGGGTGACCTGTGACCCCCGCCGGCCTGTTGGGTCCGGCGCTGTTCTGCAGGAGGATTAATGACGACGGCGAGGCCACCTCACAGCCGCTGCTAATTAGAAACATGGGAGGAGAGGAAAGTGCCCTTGTCTGAGCAGCTAGATATCAAAAGAGGCTACAACAAGCTCTGCAAGATTATGTAATTGCTCACATGTGCTTTTTAAATGTGTCTCACTACTGAGAACACAACAGCTGCTGACAGAGAAGGTGAGCAAAATCACATGTGCCTCGATTGTGGATTAGTTTCTCTAAACGATAACTTCACTGGTTCTTATAGCAGCAACGCCGTCTCCTGGGCAATTTAACAGTAGAGGGTTATTGTGTGGCTATTGATTATTTCTGCCTCCTTTGTTTGGGTCAGTGGCTCTGAATACCGCCTGTGTGTAAAAAATTTTATCCAGTGAAGTTCTGAATTGCTGCTTTCTGTTTTTTTTGTTGTTTTTTTCTGTTTTTTGGGTTTAGGTAGACATCTTGAATTAAACTGGATGTGAACTGAAGTCACGCCTTCACCTGTAGTCACAATCACATGACTTAAGTTATCCATCCCGGTGAGAATGACGGCCGAGTCGGACGGGGCGTGAACGCAGGGAATGGCCTTTGATGTTGGCGTGACGGGTGAGAGCGGACGATTGGCTGATTTCACTTGAGTTTTGTTGGGTCAGCAGAGGCTGACCTGCGCACGCTCCCCCTCTCCAGGGTGGGCAGGATTTGTGTAGCATAGTGGTACTCAGCAGTGCTTTCATGTTGGAAATAAGAACCCCCCCCCCACCTATGCTGACCCTCCAGGTGTTTGGCTTCACTTGTCCCGCCCTGACTTTGGATGCGGGTTAAAGGCTGGCGGTGTATTTGCAGCACCGATTGTCAGCTTTCAGGTGCTTGTAGGGTTGTTTGCCTTTTTATTTATTTATTTAGAGAGAGGCTGCTTGTTGCTGTGCTGTGAATCTAAGACTGTATTCTCCACTCCATCCAGCTGTCTTGCTGTTCTCCCCTGGGTTTCTCCGACACACTCTATCAATCCGTACCACACACACACACACAAGCTGCATCCTCTCCATAGTTTGTACATTCTGTCCCTGTATGTATGTTTTTCTCTGAATGTTTATCTCTCTGTCTTTGACAAACCCATCTACTCAGACTAAACCCTTCATTTCAGACCCTGCTGGATTTTTTTTTTTTTTTTTTTTTTTTCTCCTCCCCACCCAACGGGGAATTCGGCCAAAAACTCTGTCCAACATGTGGCAGCTGAAACTTTGCAGGAAAATGCTCAAGTGAACGACAACAAGTCGTTCATCAATAACGCCGGGGCAATAAATCAATACACACTCCAGGTCATGAGCCATTTATTTATTATTACTCTTCTTGTGTGGACTCTCTAGAACAAACAGCACGGCAGGTGAAGTAGATTTTAAAGAACAGATGGGTTCGCTGCGATCACGCACCACGAAGCACTGACACATTCGGAGGGTAGGTGTGGTTTGTGACAAGCGGTCCCATAACCACGTTTATGCTGGCGTTTCAGCCCAGGTTCACTTCCACAATCAGATTCTTTCCCCCCGAGTGGCTTCACCACCCGACTCCTCGTGGTGCAGCCCCAGAAAACAGTGTTAAAGCTCTCTGGGGCTCCTCATGTGGAACGACATTCATTTCTCAAGTTTTGGTTGTGGTTTTTAGTTTTTTAGTTTCACATTGCAAGTTCATGAACTTTGCATGGTCTCCCCAACGATCGGTCTCACTGGTGTGAAGTTCATGCGTTGCCCCAACTTGCAGGAATGATGACCGAAGCTGCAAAAATAAAAATCAGATTTATTTTTTGCTGTTCTTGTTTTGTTTTTTTTTTTTTTGTTTGGTTTTTTTTTTTTCAGATCTTCTCTGACAACCTGTCATTGTTTTTGCTGGAAGCCACTGTGACATCCACAGATTGATCAATTACCTGCTCATGGGAGCTTGGGGGACATTTTCAGCCAGAGAAATTCAGACCCCCACCTTCCACCTCCAGCCGCACACACACACACACACACACACACACACACACACACACACACACACACACACACACACACACACACCATCCACTGGCCCCACACTGACAGCCTTTTGGGCACCATCCCTGCATGGATGACTCACAAGATTTTCTGTTTGTGCATTTGTGCACAGGCATTTCCACCTGCTTGTGTGTAGGTGTGCACTTGTTTCTTTGTAACACACACACACACACACACACATCCATCAGAGCAGGGAAGGAGAGTCAAGCGGGAGATTGACTTTAGCAAAAGGAGCAGACAGCCGTCGCCTGCTGAACGCTTGAGATGGTTCCTTCATAGGACTCGGCATTTCACAGCAGATTACAGAGTGTTCGCTGGTCTTCAGTTTAGTGGCGGAGGAGCCAACCAGAATACTGATGGGGGGGTGAGGTGGGGGGGCAATGTGGACCTCTGTGAGGTCTTCAGTGGTACCTGTGCTCCTGGATATGTGGAGAAATCCTCTGAGTGTGATTAGTAGATGTGCTGCTTGGTGTTGGCATTTCACAAAATGTGTTCATTTATCAAAATGGAAGGGAGCCCTCCGAATACGGCTGCATTTAAAAACACGGAACGTGACTTTACATTAAAATTTATCTTGCTCAGGAATATTTCCTTCAACGCAGTCTGACGAATCCCAGAGCTTATCTAACCATTAGGATGAGTCACCCAGATATACAGAGCTGTTAACCCCTTCAGGACCGCGTTAAAATGAATTAGGATTTCATAAAAATAGGTCTTCGTGTGCAGCTGACAGTTACTTTTAATAATCTCACCTCCTTTCAGGTCACCACGTGTGCAAACTTCCTTCACATCAGTGCTAAAATGAACCAGCACAAATAGTGAAAACAGTGACGATTTAGACAAAAGAAAAGGGGGGGGACTGTTTCCCACAATTTCAGGGAACGTTGAACATACCATGGTTTCACTGTAAGGTGATGCTCTGTTTGGACAAACTGCAGCTCCAGAGTAAATCCACACTGTCCAGGCATGGCAGAGACTTTAGTGGATTTTCATGGGTGGAAAACAAACTCTTTGCAGCTCACCCCACCCCCTTTTCTCTGTCTCTGCAGAGTGCAGCTCTTTGATAAGGGTTTTTGTCCTTGTCACCAAGGACTGATGTCTCTCTGTCAGCTACCCGGCAGCCCTGTTCCTCATTTGCACTATTGTTTTGCTTCCCCTCTATACCTGGCAGATCTCCTATCTCCCCTCCCTCTTCCCCCTCCTCACCCCTCCCCTCCCCTCCCATGTCCCAAAAGCCATCCACTCTCCTTCCCTGAAAGGCGTTCATTCCAGCAGGCGGCAGCTCGCAAAAGTTAGCGTCTCAATCAGAGCGGCGCCTCTCAAATCACATCACCACCATCCCATAAAGCTGCGGGAGGTCGCTCGGCTCGTGAATACCCATAAGCCACCAGTCTGAAGCTCACACAGGCGTTTTACAGCAGCATTACATCGTCCGTTGTTGTGATGTCCAATCAGATGTGCCATTTCTGCAAGTGTGTGTGGCCTCTCTGCTTCTGTCAGCACACTTTACATACACACTGCCATTTGGCCGTTTCACCATCCACCTCCAATACGCAGCTGTGGCTGCTTCTCCTGTGGTTTAACACCTCTTATGTTCATTAGCACTGTGCAGCAACGTGTTAACAGCTCTTATTTGCTAATTACCGCTTGATGACAATAGCTGAGATGCACAAAAGGAGAGAGCACAATGGTGATCCTCATCTCTGGCGCTCACTTTCCTGTGACAATAAAGAGTATTAGTTATTCAGCTGTGTAACAAGCTCCTCGGCTCTCCCCGGAATAGGCCGACGCATGGCAGAGCGCAGTTTCTTGTCCTGGCATCACAAAAACATAATTGCAAAGTTGTGATTTATTTTATTTCTTTTTTTTTTTTTTTTTTTTTTTATTTTGGATGCAGAAAGTTTAACTGTGAGGAATTCTTCCACCAAGGTCACACTGACTGCGCCTGGCTGGTGGGAATGGAGATAAAAATGTCAAAGCAGCCTGTAAATAAGAATATAAATAATAAAGTCCGCCACCAACCTTTTGTTGTATTGAACAGCAAAGAGGTCATTTTTTTTCTGTTTTTTTTTTTTTTTTTCACCCACCCTGAGAGATTTTAATCTCTCCTGCTAAATCTTTTCCACCCTCTCTTCCTTTGTCTTATGCTTGCTCCCCAGAGAGAGACAGCACACGCTGCTGCCTCTGCTGCTGTGATGTAACACTGTAAAGACAGGCCTTGTCAGCCGACCCCCAGGGCCGCTATAGTTGTGAGTCAGTGGAGAGGGATCATGAATTTCATGAGTTCATACAATGACTTCTAGAAACAGCCAAGAGCTGTTGCATCCCCCCCCCCCCCCCAAGAGCTGTTGCATTCCCCCCCCCCAAGAGCTGGAAGAAAATAATAAGTCCAGTCACCCAGCACTCTTTTCAAGGAAATTATCGTATCAATGTTGAAAGGACTCATTCAGCGTTCACTCTTGGTGGATTTATTATGGAAACCGTATTTTTGCCTAAGTGATTCCCTCGGCCTTGGCAAAATTTGCGCTCTGATGAAAGTTGCTCACTGGGAGCACATGCTGAGGGGGAAAAAAAAAACCAACTCTTTTCAGATTCTCACTATTCAATTTTCATTGGACATAATTTCTGAAATCATGGAGTGAATTTTGCTTCAGGCTCAGCCCTGCAGCCAAGTGGTTCGGGTGCATACCTCATGTGTGCAGATACCCAGAGTACTTAGTTTGACTCCCTTCCAGCTGCATGTCCTCTCCCGTCTCTCTGTCCCAGCCTTTCCCATCTTTTCTCCCCTTCCTACAAAATGATGGTAAAAGAAAATCCCCAAAACTGTTCAAGTCAGTGTCTGAAGATTGTTTTTAAAGCAGTGCTCTGAGTTATTCTTAATGACGGTGCTCCTTTCGCATTTTTATGCTAATGCTATCATGATAAATTTACTTTCATTAAGGAAATTGTCTTCTGGATACAAACCAGATAGTTCTCAAGAGTAGAAGCCAAGTGCCTTGTCTCGCTGTCTTGTTTAATTAAGGAAAAATACAAAATTCTCCTGAATTTGAATGTATTACTTTGAAATGTAGCATTGTGTGTCGTTTTTGTGTTTGATTGTGGGCCATACATGTCAGTCAGCTCACCTGAGATTGAAAGATACGAGGCGCATCATGGGGGAGGTAAAGTGAACAGCTGGATGCCAGCTGAGATTTTACAACTTGCATCCACCGTCATACACAAAATATGAACTACCTGCCCTGCCAGATGCCCCAGAACTCATCACCAATGCAAATGGCCGTCTTCTCTTCTTTACTGTCACCTTTAAGGTGATTTCCCCCCCCCAAACCACTCGTCATTCATTTGTTATTGGATTATGCAAGATGGTGAAGGCAGGTATGCAAATGAGTGCAGGTGAGGGGGGCGTCGTGATTTCCTGCAGCGGAGTGTTAAAGAGCTCTGTGGAAAAGGTCGAAGGTCACACTTGGCTTTCTTACCTTGCATCTTTTATAAATATTACACCGGCTCAGTATAAAAAGAACTAAGAATACATTAATAGCAGACGCATTGAGCAACATTGTTCTTGGATCCTAATTTTAATTTTTTATTTTTTTTTGGCATTCTTTCCAAATACTCCTCTGGCCTGCTCTGATCCTCCCATCAGCCCAACCACGCCTGACCCCTGATGCATCACTCGCTCACAGGCATGGTGGAGTGAAGCAGGGAGCAGAGAGAGGGAGAAAATAGAAGAAACAGGCACTATCCATCTCCTGCAGCGCTGTACTGTACAGCGAGATCAGTGGTCCTCTTCCCGCTTTCATCTCCCAACTGCAGCAATCTGCCACCTGGCCTCCGCACAAAAACTC
The DNA here is from genome assembly GCF_900963305.1 of Echeneis naucrates. Taxonomy (NCBI): domain Eukaryota; kingdom Metazoa; phylum Chordata; class Actinopteri; order Carangiformes; family Echeneidae; genus Echeneis; species Echeneis naucrates. Next base: position 3,707,106 of record NC_042533.1, read on the forward strand.
TTCATCTGAACCTCGGAGCTTCTTTTTTTTTTTTTTTTTTTTTTTCTTTCTCTCTCTAAATTCCTTCTCCTTCGACACATCTGTCCAGCGTAACACATTCACCCATATGTGCACACATGAGCATTGTGATAGTACTTCCTTATGAAACACACCCCTCTAATCCTTTGTGTTCAGCTTCAGATAGGAGCTGGATTTTCTGCCTTGGGTGAAATTTGCTTTTTCAAAGTCCCACGTATTTTTTTCCACTTTCATTACAGTTCACCTTCATCCACGTTGTGGTTGTTAAGAAGGGAGATTACTCTGAGCTGTCCGTGCCGCTCTTGGTAGGTGAGCCAACTAGCTGGGGTATCCGCTCGTGATTTCCCCAGGACCTGTAAAGCACTTTGCCAAAACAAGTGTCGACCTCCCGGCGGTCCTCCACCCCAAAGTCGCGCTATGAATCCTGGGTGTAATCGTCTTTCCTTGACCCACAAGGGTTTTAAATCCTCCATCTCCTCCTCGTTTGTCACCGGCAAGTCCAATACTGAAAGTCCTCACTTCAGCCACTTTCACCTTTTACGTTTCAGCAGCTCTCCCTTTAATGGCATCGACACGTTCCACGCCATCTTCAGCAAATGGCGGTACAGTACGGCCTTTCCGGTCGTTGACACGGGGAGGTGTGCATTACTGAGCCGGCAGTAAAACACCTTTTTTTTTTTTTTTTTTTTTTTTTTTGACCGCCAGAGTTATTTATGAAAACACTGCGAGAACAGGTCACGCTCTGGATTTTAACTATTCTCAAGGGAGAGACAAAAGCAATGGCGAGCGAAGCGACTGATCCCTGAGAATGATTTAGTGTTTCTCAAACCTCACCTCATTGCACTTTGCCACCTCTATCATTGCTTTTGCCCTCCTTCTCTTTTGCCCCTTTTAACCTCACTTTCCATGACTGTCCCTTCCTTTCTCCATCCGCAGGGCTGCAGCCCGAGGTAACGAACATGCGCACAGAAAATGCCCGTGCTGTATGCTTTCTGCACCACAGTTCCCACTTTTCAATGCATGTTTTTGAGAAGAAGCTCTCCTAAGAGCGCCTTTCCATTGAAAAGACATGCCGCTCAATTTGGTCTTTATATAGTGGCCAGAGCCATTTCAAAGATTAAGTCACAACAGTAAACAACCAAACAAACAAAACACTGGAGGTCGCTTTCCTTTCTGCATCTGATGGTGCCAAGTCCAAAGTCACGTCCTTGCTGTATTTGCTCTTATTGAGCATGATTTATGTTTTTGAAAACTAAACAGACCAAACCAAACACCTGTTTCAACTCCTCACCTCGCCGCTCTGCCTGTGTTTGCTCAGTCTGTCGTCTGATTTTGTTTTTCTAGGCAGAGCATATTTATCTTGGGGACAGGTCAAAATCCAGTTTGTCAATCCGGCTCACAGGGAGCCCCCTTATTATGTTGCTGTGATGATACCAATGTGCTCTGACAGACACCTGATTTGTGACTCTAGAGACTTCCTGGAGAGTCCTCTTTATAGAGGCCGATTGTACATATTTAATTTACAAGGGGAAGATGCTAATTGGCATTGTGGGAATTGTAGGATGCAGCATTTTCTTTGGTGAACCTGCCCAGTGCAATGAAACGCATCATCAAAACATCATCCATTTGACTGCCGATGTGCTGCAAATGCATAAAAAACTCTGCAAATAGAGATTTCTGAATCTCACTGGTGGACACAACACAGTGATGGACCTGGATGAGCTCTCTCGATACTTTGAGTTGTGAGAATTTGAAAAACAACTTGTGGCACGTGTCGGCATTGTGTTGTGCTTGCAGCAGGTAGTTCTGCTTAGTTGTGCATTTAAAGCATGTGTGATGTCAAAGTGTTGCGGTATTTCCTGATTTCGCTTGTGTTTTGTATGTTTGCATGTATTTCCTTAAGTTGCAGTGAGCTCTTGGGTCCACTGTAGCATCTCCTGAGGCAAAGGGAGATAAAAAGACCTAATAAAAAAAAAAAAACCCAACACCAAATGGAATATATCTGAACTGTAAGTCACGAGGTTTACAGTCAATCCTTTCTGTTTATTTATCTTATTTATCTTTCCCTGCCCTGCTTACAAATCAGTCTGCAGACTTTTACTTCGACTGATCAGGTTTTTATTTTATCGTCTGGTTGCTGTCAGACTTTAAAGTATCTTCATTTCACCTCCAGGGCATTCATCAGGAGCCAGCTTTCCTGAGAGTTCATCAAGAGCCCCACAATCAGATCACGTCGATTCAGTCACTCACTTGAATGTCACCCGTGGCTGAACTCCTTAGAGGGGAAATACCCATAAGGGTCGGCTGTGACTAACCCGGTGAGCTAACATTACAGCGGTGTCGGAACAAATGTTGCCTTCGTCTCTAACGTTTTTTTTTTGTTGTTTTTTTTTTAAATCACACATTAGGCCTTTCCTCTAGTTACTAGAGTTTTAGTTCATGCCTCTCTGTGGTTGCTGTTTGCCAAGAAACTGTCATGTATTGGAGCAAAAAGACACTTGCCCCGTGTCTATCGCCTCATCCCTAAACACAGCTCACTGCCATTATGATTCAGAAAATAGGACTGAGCAGATGCTGCATTTCCAGACAAAACGAGCACCAGCACACACACACACACACACACACACACACACACACACACACACACACACACAAACCCTCTGTAGCTGGAAGCAGTTGTGGCAGAGTTTCTGTCTTATTCGGGTTTTTGTGTCATGTGTGACTCTGGGCTATTATGTCAACTTCCTCTGCAGACTTGCAGGGCTGAGGTGGCTCCTGCAGGACGGAGCTGAGCTGGCTGAGCATATGGCAAGAGGAAGCTGCCTACGGAACCCCCTCCTCTTCAAAACCGAGGAATAACAAGCCGCTAACAATTTGCATTTCTTCCCCTCCCAGTTGCACCGAGCGGCCTATCTGGCATAATATCACTTTTTTATTTGAAAATTGCATCAATTTTGGAGACCACTGATGTCAAAGCAGCCTTTGGTTGCCATTCATGATGGTCACAAACATATTTACCTTTTTGTAAAAGAAAACTTCTATCACAATAAATGCAAAGATTGTCAAATATCAGCACTGGGAGAAACCTACACGCTGCAGTGACTTTAACCTTGGTAACAACTCCCCAGGCTAAAATTTGTAGGTTGAATGTAGGTTGGCTGTCAGTAGGCAGGAGAGTCGGCAGGGGCACGACTCCTTTTTGAAAATAATTGAGTTACAAATGAAAATATTCATAACAATGGAGATGGTGAGCATCTTCAAAGCGTGAAATGTCAGGTTCATTTATTCATGAGCTCCCGTTACTGCACTCTCTGCTTCGTCGTGTCTGCGGAGCCGAGAGCTGCTGCAGACTGATCCCGGCTCGTGGGGGAACGTGCATTGTTAGGACAACTGTTAATGATTTAATACACAATCGCTCACTGCAGGAGGAAGGGAGAGAAGAGAGGAGCTGTGAGCAGCTGAAAAGTGCAGATTGATGTGACCTTCATTAGTGATCAGCGGCTTGGTCAAAACCCAGTTTTTATCACTTGATTATGTGTGTTATTAAAAGTGGAGCCAACCATGTGAAACCTGAAAGGAGGGAGAGGGAAGTGTCTGAAATATTCAGCAGCAGAATCTGGGGATGTCGGAGCACTGCCAAGTGTCCGACATCTGCCCACTCTGAAAGGTAGAGCTGGGCCACATGTCGCACCCCGCTGTAGTGGCCGGTAAAGGCGAGGGCGAGGCTGTCATCAGCCAGTCCGAGTGGGGTGGAGATTAGCCAGGGAAACTCAGACAAATAAAAAACACACTTTATGGACGAAGAGGAGTTTACGTCAAAATCCTGTTTATATGCTAACCAATAAAATCCACATCTGCACCAACACAGCAGAGTATCAGTTGTTGCCACCAAGCATCGCCAAAGCAGTGCCCAACACATTGGGCTGGCTGCTGTGTGAAATATGCCTCACAGTACATCCATCTGGTTACCAGAGCGTCCTGGCTGCAGCTCCGCGGTGGGCGAGGAAATGACTTGACGCGTCTCCTGTCCCGCTTTTCCTTCTATGCAGCCTTCCCACCGTCCTCCTCCCTCCAACGGGTAGTGTCAGTATTTGCTTTCAAAGCTTTCAACTGATACTATCATGGACCCCAACGGGTGTCGAGGGGGGTGAAAAACAAGCAGCAAATGCCTCTCCATATGGATGCGTTACTAAGTGCTCGGCATGGCTGGAGCATCCTGCCCCCAAGTCGCTCAATCAAAGCCATTAGCTCTACTGTTCTGAACGTGAGTGGGGCCAATCTGCAGATGAGTCATGCGGAGGACAAAATAAAAACTGTTGTGACACGCCTGAGCATTACTCACTGAGCCGATGGAGGCTGAATTATGAAAGGCTCTGTCGTCACAGTCTCCTGTGACTGCGTCTTCACACCCATGTGCATTATCATCAAGCTCCAGGAAACAGGTAGCTGCGGCGCCCGAGGAGTTAGCTGGAGAGTTGATAGATTTTTACCTCCCCTGCGTTGCCAGTTCAGCGTCAACAGCTGCAACTGCTGACCGACCGATTGTGTGCATAGCTAACATCCTCGTGATTGTATTTTATTTTTTTTTTTCCTTTTTCATTTCATTCCCTAGCAGTAAAGGAAAAAATGCTTTTATTGTATAAATCTGTGCTGCTGAGGCTCTCTGGCACTGAGCAGGATTTTTTTTTTTTTTTGAATGGCACAACACCAACAAACCCCCCCCCCCGCCGCTCTCTCTCTATTATATCCCATTATACAGTGTGCTACCAGCTGACACGATAATGTGGTCCCTAATCCTCAGGAGAAGCTACAATACGTCACAATGCTGCAGCGTTGTCGAAGTAATGGACCGTTTTCATTCACACTGCTATGAAAGCAGGTCCACAGGTTTGAAATGTTTTCCCGCTGGCATTAGCTGAAACGTAGCCCAGCTTACGGGCTGGAATTCCAAATTCAAGAAACCTGTGTAAACAAAATTGTTGATTTCAGTTATGTTATCTTTAAAGGCTCACAGCAACAGATTAAAATGAGTGAAAACTAAATTTTGTAGTTTTGCTAGTGATTTCTAAACTGCTTTAATATTACCATCTCCCCCAACCGTGTTTTTGTTGTTGTTGTATGTAAATCTAATTTTTTATTTTTCTGTAGAGACACTGCTCATTAGTTATTAACATTTTTGTTGATCAGCCACTATTGGCCCGCTTTCCATGTTTGAGACTGCCTACCTGAGAAAAATATCTGGGTTTGTCCAGTTCCTGGATATGATTTTGGACTCTGAGGAGGAGACTCACCAGCCAGGAAAGGTGAACCGGTCCGTTCTGAGCAGAATTGTTGTACTGATTGCTGGTATTAGTTTCCCCATTAACCTTAAATTAATAAAACACAATGCAGAAAGTTTGAACGCTGTGAGAAAATTCCACAGGCTACAAATTAATCAAAACACTCAAATCACAGGAACCAGGATTTTTATCATACTCTCCAAACGTTTAAATGCAAAAATGACCAGTTTCAAATAAAATCTCGCATCTCACAATTGCAATATAGAAACAGTGTACATATATTTACCTTAAAGTAACAGTTGTAGAGAAATGTTTGGGGGGGGGGGGTTCAGGCTGCAGTTTAATATCTGAATCTATCAAACCTGCCTTTTTTGAGTTGGCTCCAAGCACATCTTTCTGCTCTACTTTTATTAATGAAGTGTTAAAGCAGGTTTATCCACCCACACTCGCCTTAACTGACACACACCCAGCCTGTCATCCTGAACGGCAGGCCTTGAGCTGAAGGTGCAGTGACACCTTCGACATCCTTTATGCACGCGCCGACTGCTGAGCCATAAATTGAACACATTAAGGTCATGTGATTCTTATGGAGTCCACCTATAGAAGTCAGGGCAGTGCTGCTGCAGCAGCTCCTGAGATTCCACCGGAGCATTTATCACCACATGAATGATTTCATACATGCTAAGTGCCGCATTTCCCTCAGAGCAGTGGAGTGCACGCCCAAAGGAGATGGAATCAACAATTACATGCTTTTATAAAAGACATTTCAATCACTGAGCAACAACCAGGGAGAGGGAAACGTTTTTTTTTTTTTTTTTTTTTGTGGTTGTTGTTTTTTTGTTTTGTTTGTTTGTTTGTTTTTTTTATATGTAGCATTCATCGGGACTGAAAAAAATCATCTGCAGACGTACTGTTGGCGTGTTTGTTTGGTTGTTACTGTCAGTAAAAATCAGTCGCCGTGTTGCTTTGATGCTTTCCTGCTCTCCTGCCCGCAGACGATCATTTTCTGCACCTGGAGCCGACTGACGCGGCTTTTGTACTTCATTGTTTACACCTCCATAATCCTAATGGCTGCAGCCAAGCTGTCAGACTGCCTGTTGATCAATAGCTGCACTCAGTTGTCATCACAAGGGGCGACAACAAGATCTAAACGCACAGGCTTTATTTCTATCGCCACCGGCATGCCTTGCCTTTTCTTTATTTATGCTGTAAACATTACGTTGTTGGCTGTGTTAATCCTACATGTCGGCACATATCGCTCACCTTTTACTCATCACTCAGGCTCTTGTCTCTTGGCACCGTACGGCCAACGCAGAGAGCCGTTGACGAGGGCCACTCAAGCATCGAGCGTCTTCGCCGCGGCCTGATAAATCCTGAATGGAACAGAACGACGGGAGACGCAGAGATGGCGTCAGCGTTCAGAGAAATGACAAAACGAGCACGTGCACTTGGAAAGGGGAAGGACGGGATTCAATTTAGGCGCCGTTCACTCATCAAAAAGATTTGAAAATGGAAGAGGAAAGAAAAAAACAAACACCTTGTGTGATTTTTATTTTCTGCACAATTCTGGCAGCTGATGGAGAGATGAGATTATTTATGTGGTGGGAAAGTGTTTCGTTCCAACAACCTGCTAATTAGAAAGACAGTAATGTGTTGCTGATGCTTGATTTATTTTTAATGTGCTCTGTGCAGAATGTGAAAATCTCCTCCCGACGTTATTCCCCGTTACAGTAATGACTTGGTAGCTCTGGGCCACGGCTGCTCGGGCCAGAGGATCTACCCGTAATTCACTCGTCGCCACTGTGTGTTTGTGTTTCCACCAACCTTGACTCGTGGAAAGCTCCTCTATAACATTGCAGCTTACGCCTGCTAATGCAGCTCAGTTTGACCTTGCTCCTGTAAGTCCGCAGAGTTTCTGCCTGGTAATGGTTATTGTTATGAAGTCACGACCCTCGATTTAGCTCAGCCGCTCTCACCGAGGCATGAGAGTAGAGCTGATAACAAGCCACGCCTGCAAGTTTAGTTTTTTTTTGTTTGTTTGTTTTTTACCTTTGACCTAAATGTGTACGTTGCACGCTGCCTTGCTGCCGGCTCGGCTGTAAGAAGCCCCAACAGAGACAAGAGCCCCATGTATTAAAGGGATAGGCGTGAAATTTTGTGCATTCATGGTGCCCAGAGGATGAACCCTGCTGGCTTTCCCTTTTAATTTCTGAAAACCAACTAGAATAATAATTCAGGTTTGCACTCTTTGCTCATATCTTGATGAAAGGAAATGTTTGACGTTTTATGGGTATATTAAATGTGCAAAATGTGACTATTTCATTGACAGTTGCCTCATATTGTGTATGCGAAGATTCGAGTTCTGATTTCATGCCGTATTAATCATTTTGAACGGGAAGCTGGTGGGAAAATGATTGAGGCCACCAATCTGTCATACAGCGACCAATAACGGGGTCTCTGGAACTCCTTTTTAAGCTTTGTTTATGCATTATTGAAGGCAGCAGCGTGTGATACAGTGACCCAGTATAGAACTGACTATTTTTAACGCCATTTACCGCATTTCCCAGGAGAGAGGTGGAGATGGTGGGATTTCATTTGGGAGTGAAAGGCGCTTATAACCTGTTACCCCCCACGAAGGCCTTCATCTCTCAGCCTTCCCCTGCCTGATCATGAGCATGCAATGCCTGGCGTGGTGTCGCTCTTCGGCTCTGTCTGTCAGCCACAACTGCCCTTTTCATGTGACCAGATAGCGCGACAATTCATATCCCAATATAGCAGCAGCTTCCCGGCCAGTTTCACGCACACCTCAAGTCTCGAATTGGCATCAAGTGGTCGCCGTTGCTCCTTCCTAATATGGTGAGGAAGGTGCATCACATTGGACCGCCTCGTGTGCAGCTGTACTTCTATTCAAAGCGCCTCCTTCTCCTCCTTCCCCGTCCGCCATTTGCTCACAAACACAACCAGCCACTGCGACACAATCAGGTGGTCACGGGACGATAAGGATTAAGAGATGATAATGACTCGGTGGCTGCGCTTATCAGTCAAATTAGTGCATTAATGGCTTCAAGGTCAGCTTCCAATGCTTTTAGAAGACACCTCACGCTTTTAGCACTTTCACAAGCTCTCCACGTACGCAAGAGGAGCTTAAAGCTTAAAGGTGTCACTCCATCGGCAGGCGGCGGTTTGTGTGGAGCTTCAGCAGGAGGATAGAGGCCAGCTGGGGCTGCGGCGCCACACACACCATGATGATGTAGTGAAAATATTTATCGATCAGGAAAGCAATTTCTTCACGATAAAATGGGCTGATTCAAATCATACTACATGTGCTTTCCTCGTTTGTGCTGAGGATTGTCATTTCTTTCTTTGTACTTTCATTTTAATCATCCCTTTTGATTTGCAAAAAGCATGAACAAGTATAAAAAGAGCTGAATTTTAGCAGACGTCCTCAAAAAAAAAATGGCAGTTACTGGAAACGTCTTTTTTTTTTTTTTTTTTAAATGACGTTATTAGTTCTTTCTTGAGATGTGGCTTTTTTCTTTTTTTTGACTATTGGGGGCAGAGCAGGAAGCACTTTTTGACAATAATCACATTCACTTGCAGTAACGTTAAAGTTTCCCACTTTGAGTTCTTTTGGTCTACACCAGGGGAATTATCTGTCTCTTCAGCTGCTAGATGCACAGCTAAAGCATATAACTGATAATGAAGACGGCCGTTTTGAAGCTTAGAACTCCTGAACTAATCCAAAAAAGGACAAACAACAGGCGGCAGACATGTTGATTTCTGTTGGATCATATTATTTCTACATTAGTGAATTCACGTTTCCCTTTAACAGCTCCTGTTAGTTTCTGCGTACCTGATGAGCCGCTCCTATCAGACTCTCCATCAGCTGAACCAAACACATCCTGCAGTGACACCTCCAGATTATTTTAGCTCTCGTTCTGAGTAGAGAACAGCCTGACTTCTGTCCTCTCCCTCATCCCCTATTCTTCCCTCTCTCCTCATTACCAACCAGGTCACCGGTATGACCCACAGTGGTGATGCATATATTTGTCAACAGTTGGCTCATTAGGAGTGCCGGCATCCCAGGCCGGGAACGGATCCATCGCACGTACAGAAACAGAAACAGAAACATGCAGAGGCTCATGGGAAGTGCATCATTCCACATTCAGGAGGCTGCACGTTTTAGATGTTCACATAAACCTATCGAATGTAATTACAGAAATTTATATACACAGAGCAATTCAATTACGCCCCCCGCCCCCCCCATACCTACCTTGCTGTTGGTGTGAAAAGCCAGGCGGTATGACAGGAGCAGGTGGATATTATGCTTGTGGAGCAAATCTGGCAACCAGGGCCTGCGGGAGAAAAAGACAGAGAGGGAGTCAGGGAAATATTAACAGGAGAATAAAATGATGGTGACAGGAGAAAATGGCAGTGCACTCCAACATGGCGCTTATGGATTTATTTGCTGTGCGTGTGCAGAAGGGAGGGTGGAGAAGAGATAGAGAGATGGTCTGTCACCGAAAGTCTCCCTGTGACATTTCCTCGCCACTTTATCATCACCCTCTTTTGCTCGTCGGGTCTCACTCACATGAGGCCTGCTTTATGTAATGACATAACGATCCCCACTCTGTGCTTTTGGGGGATGATACCTGTCATGATGGGTCACTGATGCGTGCCTTTTCGGAGATTGCACTTTAACATTTAAGTTACATCATTTCCTGCAGTTTGCAAAAGGCGCCATTTTTCTTCTAAAACATAAGCAGCTTGTGTATTAACTCCTTTTCCCCTCTGAAAAACTACAGTTGTGGTGGCTTGGACCGCTGTGCTGTAAACAAAAGCCAACTTTAAATTGTCTTCTAAACTGGATTATTTGCGACTGCAAATAAAATCTACCATCCACTGTTTTGCAATATTACAAACAAAATTAGCCTGTTAGTGGAAATTCATCATGCCCAAGCATTTTATTCCTGATTGTTGCCATGATTTAACACTGAAAACTCTAAACACTTTCCTTAATAAAATGCCAGCAATGTTAATGATCAACAACAGATTAATCCTTCAGACTGTAGAATACAAAATACATGGTTTTCCTTGATGAAATCTGTTTAAACATTTAAAACCCTCTTTGTGCATAAAAACCTGTAAAATTAGAGCTGAATCGTAAATTAAGGCCAGCACATAGAAAATTCTGAAAATTTTGGGGAATCAGTAAATGAGACATTAATTTATAACACAGGTGACAGCATGTCCTTTTTCCTAAAATACTGCTGTGATATTTTCCACCTGCTTCGAGGGACATAATTTAACTTAGTTTGTTAAAGGTCAGCATAAAAAAACGGATCGTAAATAAAAGAATATCTAATTTTTAGATGTCTTGTCTCTGTGACTGTGAGTAAAACCGAAAAATGAAGACCAGAACAGGCCAAAACTGAACTATCACTCTATATTCTGGAGTTCATGATCGGTTGTTGCTCCTCCAGTGATTTGAACACACATTTTTTTTTTTTTTTTCCTCCGTCACCTCCAGCTCTCCCTGATAGTGCGTGTGCACCACACAGTGTCTACAACAGAGATCATCGGATAATGCTACTAGAAGCCGAGTTGTCCTCCCTTCAGTTATCTGCTCGCTCGTCCGTGTTCAGACTCCTGCTGCTTCTCAGTCATCCTTTCTTCTGTAGCATCCTTTGGGGGGGGTATAAGTTGGAATTCTGCATCGATATCTGTCATTTCTCACATTGTTGCTTTCTGTGTTTGGCTGGTTTTGGTTGTGCTAATTTTTCAGGCTCCAGCTCTCTCTGACCGGAGAAAACTGGCAGCCTGTGGAAGGTGACGATTGAAAAGAATAACATGAGGTCGGGTCTGTGAGCAAAGATGAAGAGCGGGAATAAATGAAAAACATAAGTTCTTAGACATCAAAGACTTCTGTAAATGCGACTTCTAATCCCAAAGGGAATTTTTTTTTGCGTGCTCCTTTTATTTTCTCCTCTCACGTTGTTCGCTTACATTTCCAATTTTCATCTCCTTTCTCGAGTACAATAACAAGGTATCCAATGATTTTGATGCAAGTGTGAGAAATTATTGCAACTCCTCTCCTTTCTTTTTTTTTTTTTTCTTTTTCTTTTTTTAAAATCACAGATGAAGATGCAAACAGATAATACTCCAACAGGTTCTCGTCTGAACCTATAGCTCCCTGCCAGGATATACATTCTGGAGTTGCTGCACTTATTTTACAGTTGTAATTATGATTTAAAGGAAATTATAATCACAAATTTTCAGTTTTGGAGGAATACAGCATTATTGTGTTGCTGATTGAAGCGGAACAAGCATGTTATTGGCTACAGGTGGTTTTTGGTGCATGTTTTGATGCAACTGAGAGTAATAAAGGTTGGTTATATCCTACTCTAAAAAGCAATAACCCAGTTAGCAGGTAAAAGTAATAACAACCGTTTACAGATGTATTTGATAGCAATGATAAGGAATAATGGATAACTAGCCTAAATTCAATTACAGCTATAGAACATCAGTGCAGCAGCATCTGCTCGTGTGTAATCTTGCTTAACGTCCACTTTAACGCCAAAACATTCGGACAGAGACGGGTGCTAAAAAAGGCCTGGAGTCACTGATCTAAATCCTACGAAGCCATTTAAGTCAAAACACACAACAGGAGGGGAGATGGCGGTGGCGAGCCCAACACCTCATTAGATCGTATTCCTGAATCCTTCTCAGTGTCCTGTGTTCAAATACCACTCCAAAAAAAAAAAAAAAAAAAAAGTCTCCCTCATTTTGCGGGTTCCTTCCTGAACACCTTCGAGCCCCCTCAGGGATCCTCAGGCCTCGCATATCATTAAGATAGAAATACTCAAAGAGAAATGTGGAACAGCTTTGAGGGGGGGGGGGGGGGGGGCTGCTTTGCTCTGATGACCCTTTGCTTTCTTACATTAGCAGTGCTTCCTCCCTCCAGGTGCACAAGTGAGGAGCAGGCTCACCACATAGCTCACTGGTTTTTGTTTTAAGTGCAGAACTTGAAAGGCTTCAGACTCTCCCCGCCTTGTTAATTAGGCAATTGGGAGATCTCAAGCGTGGAGGTAATTTGGGTTAAAACAGCAGCGCGTGTCAAGCGTTTGCCCGAACGGCGTTCGCCATCCACAACGAAGGTCGAGGGCAGCTGTGATCTGAATGCGAGCTCTTTCGATCCTTCCTCGCTTGCACATGCAGCGCTGTTTATTAGCGGGCGATGAGCAGTTTGGCTGACTTGCACGATCCAACAGATCCCTCTCCCCAATGGACTCAAGTAATGAATTGGATCTGAATGAACGCTACGGTTTGATTAGCTGATTTACTTTTTCTCTCGTCTCTTTGTACCAGAGTTTGGTTTACAGGAGGAGGAGGGAGGTGGTGGGAGAAAGAAGCAAAATGATTGATTTTAAGGGATTTTGCCAGAGGAGCAATGAACTGGGTTCATTAATAACAATGAGAGAGCATCACAATGTAACTTCAAACGCTCCCTTTATAAGTAGGCTGTATTGCTGTGGCACAGCAGCCATTGAATAACTTCTCTCTTATTCATGAAAGAATCAACCAAAACCTTGAGCAGACCTCGTGTTCAAAGAAATTAATTTACAGCTCAAAACTCCCTCAATATTGCCCTCAGCTCCGGCGTTTCTCATGTGCTGCTGTGGCGGCTTTTGTTTGCAGGGCGTCCTCGTGTCTCTCTAACTTCATCTCACGTTATATTTCATGATAAATTTTAGGGGTCAAAAGGTGCACTCAGCAAATAATGCAGGTATTGCTGCACCTCTTTATTGGCTTTTGTGCTCCTCTCAGAAAAGTAAAACTACATTTTGGAGGCTTGAGCGATGTGTTCCCTAGCTTATCAGATTTCTGTTTTGTCGGTTTGTTTACCTGGTGAACAAGTCCTCCAACGGGGCAGATGGTTGTTGCTGTACCGAAATATGCAAGAAACTCCAAATCCTACATTCAACAGCCTTTTTCTGTCTGCGTCCTTCAGAGACTGAATCTGAAGACACATTATTTCACAGTAGGACGACCAGGGCGCCTCACTTTGAAACCTCAGCCGACAAACCATTTCCTGCGGCCTTTGGGTGGCCAAGAATAAAAATAACGTGGCAGCAAAAACTACAGGCAGAGAGGATTACACGTAAACAACGGTATAAAATGAAGGGCCTTAATGATGATGGGAAGTACAGCTGGATTTTGCAAAGAGGAAAAATCCCCTTCATGGTTCAAAGAACTAACTTGGCGTTAAAGTTGCCTGTGCATTCAGATTATTTTGGCGGCTTAAGAAAGACATTCTGGAGATCTGTCAGCAACTTTGACGTGCTGCCACAATCGATTTTACATCACCCATCTGTATGTACGGTAGATCTGAAGATCAGGTTTCCCCCGCTGCATGTGACCAGGGAGCGATTCACTCTGGCTCTTTAATTCATGAGCACCGGTGTATTAACGCCCCGGGCGGTGACCTACCACAGCTCTGCTTCCCATTGTTACCCTTTGCCTGTTGCATATCTGTCTTATAATTTATTTTTTTTTTGTGTGTGTGTGTACATGATATACATAAGGGCAGTAAAAACATAATTATTACAACATTTTCTAAATGTATTTAGTTGTCCAGGAGCAGTTATGTTATATGTGCACTGTGTAGCCGGTTATAGCTCTCTGTGCTTCTTGTCCACATCATAAACTTCTACCAACTCCAGCTGCTCACTCGCTATGATGTTGGTTTGAATCCCTCAACAACCATGAGACATTTACCACTTAGATGGTATCCCACACATCACATGCCCAGCCTTTTATATCAAAATTAGAATATGAAAACATTTTTATGCAGAGCTAAACTGCTAAAGTTTTCTCCTGGAGGAGTCCTCACTCTGGCTTGTGTTCGGGTAAATGCTGTATTATGCCAAACTTGAGGCGTGACCACAGGATACAGGTTATGTGTTAACGTGCTGACCCCCCGAGTTATGTCACAGTCGGTGAGCAGACCAACGAGCACGCCCTGTAAGACTCCAGCAGTTTGGCAAGACGTCTAGTCTTTCATCTTGGGCAGTCGGGGACGAGGTGTCAGAATACGCGGACAACTTAGCCTGATCACAGGAGGCCGAGGCCTGAGCACTCCAGCTTAGAGTCAACATGAATAGGATGTCCTTTCTCTAATTAGGCGGGCCCCATCACATGTCCTTTTAGTACGCTGAAACGGCTCGGCTCAAGAGGCGAAGCCATCCTGAGAGCCCCAGTTAAAAAGCCTAATCTACCAAACCCAGTCATGTGCGAAGTCTGGATTCAGAATGACTCCTACAGGGAGTCTCTGATAAGGATACATCATAAAAGGCTGACCTATTTGCCTTTTTTGCCTTTTTCCCAAAAGAGCCGCCTTATTATCTACATACACCCCTTCTGTCTATGAAAGCCGCCCAGTCATTATCGCGCCGTATGCCCATCATGTGCAAAGTCACCCATTTTCAGGCAGCTGCTCTCCAGGCTACCGGTTGCCATTATTGATTACCTGCCATGCCTGGGCTGTGAGACGAGCCCGATTAATTATACATGTAAACCAGGCCTCATTTTAAACAGAATTTTTCCACCGAATGATGCAGGTGTCAGTCAAAGTCGGCGAGTCGCAGAGAGCATGTCAGGCTTTTGGTGATTGGGGGGTGGAAAGTATGAAGCACCTTTTGTCATCTCCGAAAGTACATTTAAGTGAAGGACGGGTCTTATTAGTCATCGTTAGAAAAGAGCGGCTGGAGGAGTCTTGGAAAATGGGGAATCCCATCTTATAATGCCTTCAAAGACTACATTTCTCTTCCTGACGGAGGCTTTTAAAGAAGGCTCTGCTGTGGGAATTATCATTGTTAATGCGCTTTTGTTTTGTTTGTTTTTTTTATATCAAATCCTGACTCTGAAAAGATGCTGACAGTTTTGCCTGGAGGAATTTTCACATTAGAATAAATAAGTGATTATGAAAGAAATCGAGGATTAATTTAGGAGTTCCCTCTCTTCTTAGAAACACATTTCTGTGCATTTGTCCACCTGTGAAGCAGATAATCTTCGGTGAGAGAGGAAGAGCTCAGTTTAAAGGTCGTTTTCGATGCATCTATTGACTCCTCTTCCATAATGTCAACCATTTTATTTTGAAATCCCAGACTCTCCCTCTCATTTCAAGGTCACTTCCTGCGTTGCCTTAATGTCCAGCACCGGTGTCTCATTGTCTCCTGTCTCTAAAGTTATTCAATCACTGTCTTCACTTTGTCTGGTTCCAGGTTGTCCGTCGTCTTTGTGCGTTGCATCTATTTCTTCTCTTAGCCTTCCTCTTGGCTGACTTTTAGACTTTTCGTGACTTCCAGCAAAGACACATTATCTTTTGAAACTTATTTCTCCGATGTGTCCTCCCAGCCTCATGGTCGTGGACTTATCTGAGTGGCATTGAAGGGCGTCCCCCCCCGTTCTTCTGATAAGTTACACACTGAATGATAATGCGAATAATCAAAATATATTTGGCAAATTGCATCATTCTTCGCACTTCTGTTTTTACGGAGAGAATTCAGCCATTTTTCTGCAGTATTGCAGCGAGTTGCATGATGACATCTCTCGTGCCCTCGCGCTCCCAGCCGTGGGAGCTGTGTGGCTAACAGTGAATGTGATCTCTCAGCTCTGACATCCAGTTTGGTTGATCCTGTTCTGACGGCGGACTGCAGATGCACTGCCCATGTTCACCCCGTGTCACCGCCGCCGTCCCTCACATCTGTCTGTATAATGGCGCCCCAGCCTCTCTCTAGATACTTCATTATGATGGCAGACACCAGGCCAGACGCAATCTGTGTGTCTGTGTCTGGGCTGAAATCTCCCAGCAACCCACTTTCTCCCCTTTTTGCACATCTAAGTCAATAACCTTACCTCTCCCTGGCATTATGATGCATCATTGTAATCAAAGATAGCAAAGAGACGAAGCAGAGTCTGTGTTAGATGCGCCTGAGAGGCAGCAAAGATCAAAACCTCACTGGAGGCCACGCTCCAACATATTTGGTCAAATTAAGAAGAAAAGTGTGAATGTACTCCATCAGGGGAGACGGAGAAACTGGAGCAAAAGATCAGATGCTTGTTAAAATATGTATGGCAAGAGCTTTGGTGTGAAACACGTCGCAGGAACTATTTATAGGGGGGTAAAGCCTTGTAAATTAATTAACTTGGGGTGACCCCCCCCCCCCCCTCCTTTGGGAGCCATGCAGGAGGTCTTGATGTTGAAGTGGCTGAGGCCTGAAGCAGCACACTTGATGAAGATGACAGCGGACAAATGGAAACGCACTTTGGCAGGCCGTAGTGTGCAGCAAACACCTGAGATGATGAAGTTTGTTGTTGTGTGAGCCTGATTGAACAAACACACCAAAAGCTGCATTTCTTTAATGTTTCTTTATCTTCATCTGCATGTGTAAAATCGTGTTAACCGAACCGGTTGGAGAAACTTTTTCCTTACCGCTGCAGCTCGAGAGGCCATTTTTGTTTTTAACGCTCACATTTGGGGTCATTTTATGGCACGCTGGCACAGCAGTTCTTTCTCAGCAGGAAAGACCTCAGTTCAAACCCCACGGGGGCCTTTCTCTGTGGGGCTGCGTGTTCTCATCACACTTGTGAGGATTTCCTCAGAGCGCTCCACTTCCTTCCACATCAAAAGACCTTAGGATTGTTAAGCACACTTCACTAAGGTGCCGGTTTTGCATCGGGAGCCCTTCACTGAGCATCAGATTGTGGATTCATCGAACCCGTGGGACAAATTCCACATAAAAGTGAAATCTAAAATGCGGATTTTTTTACTGTAGTAAATCCTTTTTAAGCAGACAACGGCTTCAAGCGTTGTTGACATTTATCTCCACATGTAGTCGCCAGCTATATGCCCGTATCTACGGAAAAGTAAATAATGATAAGGAACAGCCCTGGAGTGCACAGCAGACTCCAAATCAACTTTTTGAGGCAGAGACGGATTCCCCCAGAGAAGGTCAGCGGCCGCACCGTCCACCATCAGGGAGCCTTCCTGTTCTCTGCTATCCTCCATGCTCTCGGTGTTAATCACTTAATTAACTTCACTTTCTGCAATTGAATTAAAGAGAGTGTAAGGATGCAGAGAGTGTGGAACGGAGTTGACCCTTGAGGCGATCTGCAGTCCCTGAACAATTATCTGACCCCACGTCTGGAACTGTCTGAGGGTGGCAAAAGGATTATTATGGGAACTTTTAATGGTGCTGTTCTCTGTGGAAACTGTAGAGACGCACAAAAATAATGTCAATGTGAATCGAGTCGCTCACTCTGAGTTATTGTGATTGAATCAATTGAATGCTTTCCTGAATAAGTCTTTTTGAATAAATTATGGGCCTAACTTGTCTCGGTGGCATCCATCTATATTTTTACTCCCGCAAGTCAGCAAGCAGCTCAGCAGTTTTTCAGTCTGACATAAGAATATTGGATTTGAGGTAAATCTTTTTGAAGGCCACCTTTCATTTATCCTTTATAGTTGGTATTTAATGTAAGCCAACTAATCCTAAACTGTACTACGGACTGCTTGTAAAATGGGGAATTAAACACCAATGTTGCCAAACTTTTTTTTTTTTTATGCAACGGCGTATAAAAGAAAATGGACCGTATAATCACATGCACCTCCCAGGTTTGGAACTTGAAAACCTAAGCCTCAATTTGGCAAGAATTGGGTCTATCCCTTTGCCTGGACTATACAAAGATGACTGGACAAAGCCGTATTTGGGTGCATTCCTGCATGTCTATTAATCCCCGTTTCATGTGACTCATCATGAAAATGCCTATGCAGCGAAGTTCCCCCTCCCATAATGTGCCTCTTCTGGAATTAATGAATGGCCTAATGAGGTGAAGTCATTAGCAATGAACTGTAATTCTCTTATTTCATCTACTCACCAGCTGACAATATTCATAATTAGTGGCATTAGGACGATTACTGCATGGTAGGTTAGCCGACATCAGGTCTTATTCAGCCCAGCAGGCGTCCTGCTGAGCAGCTACTGAGGTCTGATATTGGATTCATAAATCAGACCGAGAGGTTTTTGAGGGTTTTCTTCTTTCTTCTTCTAATGAAAGTAAAAAGGTGTATTGCTCCCACCATCACGTTCCGTACAGGTCTGATTACTTGCCGAGAAAAAGATCGCATCATCAATATAAATGCAGAAAGGCCAGCAGTGCTGCTGGTTTCGCAAACAATGACCAACATGAAGTCCTCTGGGACGAGAACAATCAGTAGAAGGCAAGCAATTGTTCAGACTTCAACACTCCTCACCTCTGCTTTGCTGCGCCCTGAGGTTCCCCAAACAGCTTTCACATCCTCAATCCTTTCAATAACCACAATGTCCGCATTCATTCTCGGCGCGGCTTTTTAATTTGAGGCATTTTTCATTCTGCTTGGTATTGTGTATTACAACTCTGTTTTGGGAGCAGAGTGAAAAGAGTTGAACGGCAACCATAATGGGGGACAAGTTTATTTGTTTAAACTTCCTTTAATCACACAGAGCTAAATAATATGGCCGCATGGTGATTCATCAGAAGTCCGTGCCGTTGCTGAAACAAACGATCCTCTCCTCTGCACGAGAGCAAAAGCGTGCACGAGTGTGTTAATTACCACGCTGGACCTGGCTGACAGCCGCTCGCCGTGGCACACGTTTTGATTTATGACAGCAGCTGAGAGAAGACACAAAACAGTTTTCCTTCTGTTCTCCATCATCTTCTGAGTAATAGGAGGTGAGTGAGTGGTTCATGGCTTGATTACTTTCTCTTATAATCGTTACATGGAGGGGTTCGAAACTGTAACGGCACGTGTTCACTTCTAAAGAAACTGCTTTGCAGAGTATCAGCGCACTGGGGCGAAATAATACAATATTTTGGAGATGTCATTTGAAATTAATTAATGAAACTTTTTTTTTTTTTTTTTTCTTTGTTCATATAGAAACTGCTGATCGGTGCCATCTTTGAGTTGGAATAAATGTGCTCTTTCGGCTCTTTTGCATTATGCTAAACAGCCGACAAAAAATGTAATTAGATTAAAATTATACTGGAACATAAAACACAAGTGGGCTGACCTGTAAGTGAGCCGAGGCCCTTTTGGCCATGACAGAGAGAAATGGTCCAAGAGGGCATGACACAGAGGTATCTGGCTTCTTGCTCCTACTGTGCAAGGATGAAAGCTTGCACACATTTATTTCAGCATTTGATGCAAATTTCCATACAGTGAGACTATTAAAGGAAGGGCTTAGCTTAAAAATGCGGTGGGTGGCAATCAGGTGTTTTCGCCATCTTGAAGTTTAATGTCAGTTAGTAGTTGTAAGATAATGCTGTGAAATTGTGAAATTATTTAATAGCCATTTATTACATTTGATGATCTCCTCCAGACACTGCTGTCTACAAACTGCAGCTTGGAAGTGATAACTGCTTCTTCTTCATACGTTCATTTGCACTTTCCAGGAATTAATCTAAAGGGTATTTAGATGCACAATCCCTTTGGCACAAGATATTGATCAGCCAGTCACTCTTCATGAACCAATACGAGTCTGCTCCATTGAGAAAGCACAGCATGACTAACAAGAATGGCAAATGTCAGACAGGTTCACTTACTGCTGCACAGTCCTGCACCGTCTACCTTCATCTTGGTGCAGACAGCCAAACTATGCACTGGGGGGGGGTTTGTTTGTTTGTTTGGTTTTCAAAATTTAGAGCGGCAGAGAAGTCTAGCACTTCTCTCCTCCTGTCACTGCTCTGGTCTTAATCAGCGCGCATCCTGTGGCTTCACAGAGAAGCCTGCCTCGGTAAGGTGATGATTGGACGGTGCCGTTTTGGCGGCCCGAAGTGATCTCGGAAAGACCTCAGGCGTAGAAGGCTCAACAATACGAGAGGGCGTGAAAGGGAAGAAATACATGGTTGTTGACAGGCGGCTCAATTTTTAAAAAAGTTCACTTGTTTCTTTAAAGAACTGTCAGTCACAAAAGTGTTGGCAGCGCTGAAATGAAATAGAAATAGATATGTACACCGTGGTGTGAATAACAGGCACAGTGACAAGATCAGTTTCTGCATCACGTCCACAACTTCCCCCACCGGCCATGAAATGAAAATCTGGACTCATCCAGTTAAAGCCCGTCCTCTTTCTTCCTAGTTATTTCTTTCTTCGTTGACTCTCTGCAGCTTTTCTTTCCAGAAGTGCCTCCTTTTTTGGACAGGACCCTTTCCATTATTCTCCAAGAAAACCCAAGCATGGCTGTTAATCTGGCCCCGGACCAAGATTAACTTCTGTGCTGCCTCTAACTCTCCCCTTTGTTTGTTTGTTTGTTTGTTTGTTTATTTCCTTCCATGCCCCCCTTTTGCTTATCTCCTGGAATGGCAAATGCCATTTGTTTTGTTCAAAGTAATTCAGGGTGTACTGGAGTGTGATTGTCTTGCCGAGAAGGGCTGCCAGGGAACAGATAAGGATGTCAGTGGTACATCCTCTAAGCCAAGGCTGGAGTCCCTCACCCTTACAGACCGCTATATTATCAAAACCTGTACAGTGAAAGATATGCCTGTCTTCTTAATGCGTCGGCCGTACAATAAAGTCAGAGGTTGAGGTTGGACATTTGGATGTCGAGGCCATCTGTGTCCTTTCCCCAAGGCTGTCATTAGCCTTGTGTTTGGGAGCCCAAAGCAAGCGAAGAAACGTTCCTTCCACTATTTCTTCGTCTTTATTCATCCGTTGAATAAACTCTTTGATTTTCTAAATTTGCTAAAGGACATAAATGTTGCTTAGCTGGGGAAAAAAAAAAAAGAGTCTTAGCATGTTTAATTTCTCAGTTGGCCTATTTTTAAAAACTATTTTCAGTGATCTTTAGTGTTGGCTTTGAATACAAATTATATCAGTTTTAATGTGAAATTTTACCACAATGCTGGATTATGAATGAATGAATGAATGAATTCATCCATGTATGAGACAGTGA
This sequence comes from Echeneis naucrates, assembly GCF_900963305.1. Taxonomy (NCBI): domain Eukaryota; kingdom Metazoa; phylum Chordata; class Actinopteri; order Carangiformes; family Echeneidae; genus Echeneis; species Echeneis naucrates. The sequence continues at coordinate 3,728,395 of NC_042533.1, forward strand.
TTCATTCACAGCAAAGCAGCGAATAATTGGCCTAGTCCGTTATGAATCTGGTCATTTGGCAACCGCTAAAAACAGTTGCTGCCCATTAATTCAAACACAGAATGATAATATCATCCGAGCCCGGCGTGTGGGGGGATAACGAGGGTTTGCAATTAGGAGGGATGATTCAGTGTAATATTTTTAATACACAACAGAATATGATTTGCAAAGTGCACAGAAAGTGAGCAATGAGTCACCGGTCACGGCTGCTGCACAACCTGTGTAATCAAACGAATATGATGCCTAAATGTGCCAAAATCAGCCACGGCCTCTCCTCGTGCGGAGCATGTGGCGCAAACAAGCTCACGTCGGGCGCCGCTCATGTAGAGCGCCCCCACGAGGCCCAGAGGTTCGCTCTCATTCAGGTGAAAAATGACCTCATCTGCCAGCGGCCTCATCTTCTTCACTTGTGACCGGCGCTCGTTCCCCAAACTCATTTACAGGAGCGTCATCTGCCTTCTCCGCAACAAAGACAACCGAGAGCAAAGGGAGAGAGATGGGCACTTCACTGGTTCACAGGTTCAAACAAACAAACAAAGCACGGCCAATGATGCACATCCGTTGTGAGTAAACGAAAATAAGTGTACAACTCCGCTCCGTATGAATTGCTTGTAGCATCGAGCCGTTCGCCCGCTGTTTGTAAGTGGCACAGCTGCTAACGGGTGTTTTCAAGATGTCCGCTGAACTCTGTGCAGCCCCGGGGTTTGACCCTCTGAGGCCGACTTATTATCATTCCAGCTCTCAGTTGGTTGACCTGCAGAGGTGGACCTGAGGGCTGTTCACTATGCCGCACAGTAACATATGTATACTTTGTCTATACGTGGTTGTGGGGGCAGTTAGAGTTTTTATGTATGGCCGTGTTGATAAGACTCTTTGTTGAATGTTGTGTGTCACAATGTCATGTTATGTTGACACCCATTGGTTTCGGTTCTGTTTGTAATTTAGATTTTCCATTTAGTTTGTTTTTCTGTAACCAAAAGAAGCAATATTTGAAGAAGGCGGAGCTGACCTGCTCTGTACTGTGTCCTGATTGTGTGGTACAGTTTGTCAATCACATGGTAGCCACACCCTAAAGCACATATTGGCACATCATCTACAAAACACACAATCAAATAAAATCAAATTTCGTTGTACTGAAGAGGCAACAAAACTGGTGATTTAGACTGCAGACCTCATTAGGAAAACTTTTATTGCAGTAATAAATCATGTGAGAAGTATTTTCCCATAGACTTCAATGTATCCAGTCTCCCTTTTTCACCAGAGGAGCTGCACCCTGATCATAATTAGATATAACGCAGGTTTAAAGCGCATCGGCTTCATTCACCAGACCCAGAACTGCCGATACTTTAATTTACACTCTATAGCTTCGTCTCATTGTTGAGAGGTTTGAGTTGGAATAAAAATGGCGTCACTGTTCAGAAACAAACCAAGTCCATAATATCTTAGGAGGCAACAGAAAATATTAAAGCTGGAGATTTATGTTCGCCAGAGACAGGCTGGGTTATTAAAAACCTGCAGCAATTGACCCAGAGTGCCTCAGCAATGAGGAAATGATTCTCACTTTGGATTTTCACAACAATCGCATCATTTTAATCCTTTTTTCCGCATTTAATACACCGAGGTGCCTGATCTACGTCTCATTTGCATGAAACCGTATTCCAGCAGCCGTCACCTGTTTTAAAAACGTGTTCATTCTGCTGATGGGAGATGAGATTACGATATATATTTTTTTTTTATATATATTTTTTTATTTTTCTTTTTGATCCAGCAGCCCATTCAGCTTATCAGAAGCTCCATCCTGCTTAAGAACGTTGTGTGAGTCAGCTAATGTTACACCTCAGATCCTGTGAGGTAATCAAAGGGAAAGAAGCTGATGTGGTGAGGTCAACCTGAGCTCCAGGTGATCGGGCTGATATGAGAGCCAAGGACCCTTTTCAGGTCAACTGGTTTCTCTCTCCCTTTCTTCTTGGTCTTCTTCTGCATGGAAAAAAGCACAGACGGTTTCTAGATGGCAGGATTTTGAATGAAGAGGCCTCCCCGCTGATGTCAGCGACTTCAGCATGGCGGGGAGAGGACGCTCCAACTGCTTTGTGCTGGTGTGCATTTTGCTGTTGTCGGAGCCTGAGGGGTGCCAAAGCACGGCATTCACTGACTTTCCAGGCCATGTGCTTGTGTGAATGCTGAACCTAGCAATTTTTTTGGATTTTTCTCTCCTAGCTGCTTCAAATGCTTCCCCCAGAGGCTTTCTAATATTATGTTGGTCAAACTAAATCACAAACAACCTCAAAGGCTTTGGACTACATTTGGTTGGAAAAACTTTTTTTTTTTTCTGCCAGCGCGTTCTGATGACTCGGCCTGTTGTTTCGTTTCACATTCACTGAGTCAGCTGACTGTCAGAAATTAACCTTTTGACTGCGTCCTAATGATGACGGACTTCCATTTCACTGGGAAATGCCTGAGCCGCCGCACCTGGGTTGCATAAATGTCTCCGTAGGTGAAATCACAAAGCTGTGAACACATGCCCACTGCAACAGCACAAACCAATTTAGTTAGAGATGCAGCGGTGGATTGAGGATTGTGGTTCAAGGAGACGAGGGGAAGGGGGCCATTTTGAGTTTAATCAATCATCCCCTACTGAAATCAGAGGTTGAAGGAGGGGAGGGGGTGAACACTATAGTAGGTGGGAATGTGAGATGTTTTGCGATGGAAAGGAATCCCTCTTTTTTTTTTTTTTTTTTCGTCTTAAGGGGCTGCACAAGCGTGCTCATTTTTCACCTGGGCGCGGCTCATTCGTTCATTAGGTGGTAGAGAAAGGGGTGCATGTGGCGGATCTGTGGCGCTGCTTCATTACTCTCAAAAGCCTGGCAAGATTGGACCACGCTGTAGAATATTTAACCCTCCCTCCCCCTGTGTGACCCCCCCCCCCATCATCACTGCCGGGGAATGATGTGTGTTCAACATGATTTGAGTTCCTGCTCATTACGTAGGCATCAACATAACTCAACAAAGGGCGCAGGCTACATGCTGAGAGAGCAGCACTGATGCTGATCCAATGCAAGCGCTGCCACCTGCCTGGAGGGAGGAACAGGAGGGGGCGTGGGGGGGGGGGCTTTGACTGAAACCTTGAATCGTTGTGGAAAATGGAGCACCAGGGTGTGTATACACTTGAACATTTCTTTGCAACAGATCCATTCCAGTTGGCCCCATTCCCAGGATATTATAAAAATGGATCCCATCCATATTGATCAGCATGCCAGGACAGCTTTATTAGTTATGCATTTGGCGGTCAGAGGTTTCTTGATTTGCCTCCACTGCATTAGACCCATAAACATGGCTGAAACGTGGCCATTGAAATACCTCGTCATCCATTACACAAGGCTAATATGGTTGCAGTCTGCTCTTTAGTGCCTTGAGGTCAGACTTTATAGTGCAGTTGAGTCATTGCCAAATATTTCTAGAATGATTTTTTTTTTTTTTTTGGTGTGACATTTCTTTAAAAGGAAAGGAAGAAAAAAATATATATATATTTTATATTTTTGTTCAATATATCTTTAGTTTCATTTGTGGCAAAATTATCGTCTGCTGATTTCATTCCAATGACTCCTCATACATATGTTTACCTGCCAATAATGTATACAGAGCCAACCTAAATGAAATGATAACATGATTTGTCAACTCAAATGAGTCGGCAGATCATCTGTGCAACTGTTAAAGGATCAGGTTGAAATGTCTGATCATCTGCAGTGATTGATTTGCATTCATTAACATCCCTGGACTGTGCATCACCACAGGTGAAATTCTTATGGAAGTGCTTTTGACAGTTTTTTCTTTCTTTTGTTTTTGACTCTGATCTTTTGACTCTTTGAATTTATCTTTGCCTCTCAAAGAATATGGTGTTATTTCTTGGAGGATGGCCAGAGTACAAAAATAAAACTCAGAAATTATTAGTATTAGTTCGATCCATCACTGGTGGATTTGTTTCCCGGGCAGTTTATTTGCCCTCGGCTCTCTCCGAAGGGGCTTTTTTTTTTTTAAGCAGATGACCGAGCCTAGTAGCTCTGCCCTGAGATGCCTGCACATTGAGCATTGAACATTGAGGTGTCAGGGAGAAGCAGACGCATTCTAGAGCTGGCAGGCAACGTGCTGACAGTTGTCATATGTTTGTTTATCAGGAACAAGGCAGCACCTCTGGGGGATGGAGACGCTCTCTCCAGAGAATTACTGGAGCTGAAGCCTCCTATCTTTAGGAGGGGAAGCAGGTTTGTCGCTATAGAGACCTCATACCTACACGTTGGTTGCCATGTTGATCCACCATACACACACATATGCATTGGCTTAGTGTGTGTGTGTGTGTGTGTGTGTGTGTGTGTGTGTGTGTGTGTAAAGAAATACACAGATAATCGAATGTCAAAACAGTGAGGCCAGGTTCACTTATATCACGATGGGCTCCTTATCTCCTATTATCAAGTGATTTCTGGGAGTTTTATCTCAAAACAAAGTGCTGCAGTTGATTTATCTCTATTCAACACCACGATAAATGATCCTCTGGTGTAAAAATACTATTTGTGTAGTTTGATCATTCTTTGGCTCGCACTCCATAACTCGTCCATCTGCTGCTGGTAGAGTTATGTGCCCTGATGGCAGGTAATGTTTTTCATTATATGCCAGGCCAGTTTTATATATAGAAAATGGGTGGGAAGGGACTCGGTCTAGCCTGGAGCCATTTCCTGGCTGGTCCCCGTAGGTGCATCTGATATTGATGCTTGGGAGTAGAGAGCGGTATCCCTGCAGAAGAGCAGCATATGTACTGTATGTGTGGAGTGGAGATTCCAGGTGTTTTCATCCGGCTAAATTTATCAGACAAAGCCATCACCCACGTCGACCGCCTCCTCGTGGAGATGTGCTGAAACACAAACGCACTTCAGACTGTGGAGATGCATAAAAAGGAACCAGAGACAAATGAGGAGAAGTTGGGAATAATTTTTCAGCTCTTCAGATACTTCGGTGTGTTTGGTGACCGGGTGGGCGAGAGGAATTAACTCAAGCAGGAAGCATTTGAGTTTTCTAACGCTGCTATGACTGGGCTTCGGCTTTTGATAGCAAAGCATTTTTTTTTATTGTTTTATTTGTTTTGTTTTTTCACATTAAACCTTCCCCAAGCCTCCAGAGGAAAATGTCCCTGCATATTTATCAGTCAATTAGACTGTGTGTCTACCTCTCATCAGCTCATCCTCTCACATCTCCAGGTATCTGTACAGCACAGTAAATATTTGAGCTCTCTCATTGCCAATGAATCAAGGCTCATTTTAAGAGTGGGTGGGCATATTCTGTGGGGCAAATAGGGAAGCCAGTGTTTATCTCAATCTTCAGAGCGCCCCTAAATGATGAGTGTCCTCGCTCTGTCATGCTCCAACTGATTAAATCATGTCGAAAGTTCCTGATTTGCATTCCAAAGGTGAACACCAGACTTATTTCCACTTTGAGCTGCAACAAATCTACCCCTATATTTTTTTTATTATTTTTTTTTTTTACCTCTATGGGTTGGTTTAACTCAAATGGAGGATTTTGAACTTTTGCTGGGAGAAGCGTGCCCTCAAAAAGGCAAAATGTATTATTAATCAAGATCATGTTCTTGACAGTGATTTTTGCATTAATGTCATCAGTGCGGTGTAACACACAGCCTCTCAGAAAGACCAGTCGCTGCTCAAAGTCCTTTTTTTTCTATTTGCTATAATGCTCTGGACCTCAGAGTGTTTTTGCACGTTCCATATGATTGCAGTACAGCAGTCATGTAATCTGTTTGTGCAATATCCTTATGAATACTGGGTCTGTTTATTTACATCTATATACTTATTTGGGGCAGTTTTCAGTCCTTTTAGCCTTTCACTCTTGTTTTTATCCGATCTTCTGCCTTTGCTTTGATCACGTTTGTTTCAGCAGGTAGTTTTTCGTATATACGTGTATTCATGGTGGACTTGTACTATTCTCCCTTACTCCATATCAAGCTTCCATTCCTACTCTGAAACTGTGTTGTATGAATGGTTGTATGCGGTCGGTGGACTGGAGAAGCTGAATTGCCTTTTGGGGATGTATAAAGTTATCTGCATCCATATCTGTCTGTATAAAAAAGAAGTGTAGTGAGTTTTTTTTTTTTTTTTTTTTTTTTTTTTTTCCAATCAACACATTTCCCATGAAAATGATGCAGATCATTTTTTCTTCTTTCTTTCCCGTAAGTGTTTAGTCATGAGCAGAGAAGGCTGAACTGGGACAAGCTTGTTAAGTCTGGCCCGCTCATCTATGTTATGCAGCTTGAGTGAACAATAGTGTTTTTGTTTTCTGGTGACACAAAAACAATAATTCCAGAAAGGTATTGGAACTTCAGGCCATGTACATGACTATGATTTATCTGATGTGTTGCTCATTAGCCATCGTGGCCTGTAACTGGCCTATCTTTGCCACCAGCCCACTTAATAGAAACGCTCAATGGAAAATAACAGTGGAGCAGATCAGAAGCAACCAAGGAGTAATGCATCAAGTCAGAGGGAAAGTGTTTGGCCAGCATCGATTTAAAAATAAATATGAATGAATAAATAATAATATTAAAATAAAAAAAGCTGTAATTTTCCTCCTCAACATCAAAAAAAGCAGCTCAGACAGCATTCAGCTAAATGTGTCATTAAGGAAAGGAGGCCTTCTGAAGTTGTAGCTTTCCCAGATTGTGCAAGGTGTTTGGCCTGGGCAATTTAAGTGATTCACATCTGAACAAGGAAGACGAGGGGAGAAACGGGCTCATCTGATAGTTACCTGGGGCAGCAGCCGGTCCTCCGCTCACACGGGTAATTACATTTATGTAAATGAGGCGCACAGTCGGGCCCTGGAACAAAAGCAATGCCATGTACACACACCGAAAGCCTCAAGCTGCCTCACCTGTACATTTAAATACATGCAGAAGCAGATACATGTGCATTATCATGCTAATGCACCCCAATACCTTGAGTTAATAATCATTTCAGCGCAACGCACAATATGAAGAAATGAGTGCCAATGTAGATGCTTGTGTGTGAGGGGGGGGGGATAAGAAGTCTTCCCCAGGAATCACTCTCTGAATGGCCCGCAATCTTCTCAGTCTTGTTCCGGCATCAGCCTGTTAGATTGCTTTAGCAGGAGATTGGTGGGAGTGGAGATGAGGAGGGAAAAGAGAAAGCTACAAAGAGGTGATGAGTTTTGGACTGCAACCTTTTGAAGTTCAGCTGATGAGAGGGCCGTGTTCAATCATTACTGAACGTACCACCAAAGCAAGTCAATCAGCTGCCAAGCGTTCCTCGAATACTAATGTCCAATATTTCTATCACCTTAGAAATGATACAAAAACCGATCATCAAACACAAATAATCACAGGAATACACATTTATGGGTAACATTCCCATGTATGGATCAAATTAGTATTGAAAATATTGAATCTATCATGACATCTTGTCACTTTCCGATACTGATTCAGTCTTGAATCGTTCCTGGAGAAAGTAGTCAAAACTCTTGTCTTGTCAATCCAACAATGGCTGAAGCTTTGGCCAAGCAGTTGTTCATACGATTGCTGGCTATGTAGCATTAACAAAACTTACCAATATCTTCTTTCAACTGACGCGGTTTCCTTGAATGTTTGTCCCAGCTGATAGACAAACTCGCCTTACTATTGGCGGCGGTAAGCAAACGGCATCAAGCCGCCATTTTCTGTTCATGCTGCAAAATCGAATGTACTTCCTTAGTTTACATTAGCATCAGCACAGGCCATACCTTTGTCACGTTAGCAAAGAGAAAGGCAGCAGCCAGGGTGACGTGCATAATGATGCAGTAACATACACTCGTTCTTGGCATCATAGTCGTGTTGCATTTTGAATTCAAACTAATTAGTTCATATAGTTTATTGAATCTTCTCCTCATTCTTTAAATGTTGAATTAAAGGTCACAAGGGCCTCTGTCCTCTTTTTGAAAATAATAAAAAAAAAATGACTAGACATTGGCAAATCAAAAGTGTTATATATGAATAATAAAATTAAATCTGAAGTCCTTGAAGTTTAACTTTCGGGGTCCTTCTGCTATGCATGCTGAGCCAATGTCACGCTGTCAAGGCTGACTGGGACACACGCAGATATTGGAAATGTAATATGTGCTCTTATCTTTTTGTCGGAAGTGTGAGTGTGCTGAGAAAATAACCTTTGGTCCCACAGCTTCATTCTGAGGTGCAATTCATCATTGAATTCCAATTATTCTTTCATATACTTCCAAAAAAGCATCTAGTTTTATTTATTTCACCATTTTCCCAAGAGGCCTGGATTGGACAGCTTTTACAGGCATAGTCCAAATACATGAGGAGCCTCAGCAGATCTGCCTCACCTGGATCGCCTGTAGCATATACACGTACATGCTGGAAAGCTCCCCGAGCAACCAGCCGACTGCTAATGAACTCATCCCGGTTAATTTCATTTCGGGTGCTGGCTCTTCCACGCAGCCACAGCTCCGGCTCTTTTGCTTTGCTGCTCCTGCTACTTGCAGGGTGCGTAGACTTCGAAGCAGCTCCACAGTCTGCTGTGGGCAAAAGTCCACCTTTGCTTACATGCACACTTTTGCGACACACATCTTGTGTTTTATATGTCCGGATGAAACATCCAATAAATGGACGAGCATTGATTTGCACACCCAGGAGGAGTTGCCCCTCCTCTACGGTACAATCATAACACACAGATGTTCAGTTAGCTGCGCAGAAATACAAGGGAGGGCCAACGTTGAGAAAGGTGTTTTATTTTAAATACGATAGCACCTCTTTTTATTAACCTCCTTAAATGTAATGGTCCTTATCCAACTAATCACTTCCCTTTATCGCTTTTATTGTGCCATCATCATCTGTCTTTGGATCGGTGAATCATCACCAAATCAGCAGAGGAGAATCAACATTTGAAAACACTGAATACTGACAACTGAGCTGAACGACAAAGTGAAGGTCAGGGTGAAAAATTCCCAGTGCCAATCCTCAGCATTTCTAATATCCTGATCAGATTATGGACAGCGATCATTTTCGACTGTTAATGTGTCTCTCCCCAACGAAAAAAGCATTACAAATCCAATATCGCTGAAACTGAGCTTTTAAAACAAAAGGATGAACAAATGGTTTTGGAAGTCATTTCCAAAAGGGGAAAAAAAAAATCACATCACTGGTGTAGAGTTGGGGGAAAAACTGCATCTCATCTCTTGTTTGTGCTGTTTATTTAAACATTTGTGAGCCTAATGGATGCAAGAAAACAGAAGGAAAACTTATTATTTCCTCTTGCCACTGTTAAATGAAATGGAAATCTGCCAGAAAAAAGAAAAAAAAAAAAACAAAAACCAAAAACAGCTTGCTATTTCCTCTGAGGGGGCAAAGCATGTCACGTGAGGCTGTGTTCTTGATCTTCAGCGCGTTGATCTCTTATTTATTTCTGTTTTCATGGAAAACAAAGTTTATCCGCTGTGATGAAAGCAGTGCAGAGGAAAGACGCTCTATCCCCCATGGCTGTATCACAAATCCTCGAGGTATGCTGTAAATCTCTTACAAGATTCACTGCAGACTTGGTGTTTATTGGCAATGAATTTACCTCTTAGAATAACATTATTGTTGGCGTTTATATTCTGCTTTAGCTGAAATCAACAAGCCCTGCTAACATCTGTTAAGATCTGAAAATAGAACATGCCTTCACTTTAAGTGTAAAAAAAAAAAGGACTTATCACTTGCGTGTTTTGAGACAATATACTTTCACTTGAATATATTTGAAAAGAGAAGGAGCAACTGTCCTCACGTCTTTCTTTCCTGACCCCCCCAGGGATGAACTGTTAACAAAGCAGGAGTGAATGACTCTTCTGAAGTGCAGAGAAAAATGTTGGTGCCGAATCCTTTCCTCTCCGTCCAGAACACTTCAATTTGCTGAAACTTTTCTCAGAGAAGTTGGATGATTTCCATGTTTTGCTCTCGAGCCAGTAGTTTAGGGATCATACCTTTTGATAATCTCCTCAGGATTCCCTCTGTTTAACTCAGCACTGTGACATACTGACAAAGGGATTTCTCCTTTCTCGGCTGCGCTGAAATAAATCATCTAACCTGACACAAATGGCACACACTAGAGATATAGAAAATCGCTATTTATACTTGTACACCTTTATTGCCATTAAAACCAAAGCTACCTTCAGATTTATTCATCCTAATCCATGACAGCCAAAAGAAATTATTAGGAGGATTAAGTATTTTACAGCCAGCCTAGTGTTACATATTCAGCATGGCGTGGGCAGGTCGATGTTACTCCTAGCTAACGATGTGCCCCGTTGGCACGCGCCCTCATTTACGTGATGGGCTCGATACTATCCGCCAATGACGGGATCAACAGTCCGAGCCAGTCCCCCGAAGGTTCCTGTAGTAGATGGTGAGGGGGGCAGACAACAGATGAGAAAGACCCAGAGGCTTGGAATAAAAAGAGATGGATAAGGAGAGAGAGAATCCCACCCGTGACGAAAACCGCAGCTCAGGGCGTGCTTCGCTCGCACGTCCAGCAGAGAATGAAACTGCGGCCGCCTGATTGGTGCCTAATAAAGTTGTCACATCCTATCACCGCTCACATCTACGACAGAAAGTACAGGCCCCCAGTCAGTGCTAGTCAGGGGTGATCAGGGGCAGCCAGTAGTGGACAACACCTCTGCGTGATGGATGTTCGGAGACAGCATCCCCTGATGGAAGTGAGGTCCAGATGATGGAGGGTGATACGGGCAGACAATAGAAAGCCGGAGGAATGACCGGAATGACCTGCACGATTTATTAGCGGTTATAAGGAACCAAAAATCACCTTAATAACCCCAGCCTCCTGATAACAGCTTCACTGCCGGCTCCATTAAAACACAAGGGAATTGTTCGAGGCCCATCCACTTTCTTGAAGTGACAGGGAACATTTCTCAGACAACAATGTCCTCACAGCCGGAGCATATGAATGTTTCATGCCACCGCTCCTCTGCTTGAAGACAGGTCCTGTTCTCTGCCTTGCTTATTTCCTCTTGCCCACACTCCCGTTATGGAGGGCTGTTTCTTCAGCCTGAACTCTAGAGGGAGGCAGCATGTGGAGTCTGAGGGAGGCACGTCTGCCCACAGGGGGCCACACATGCCTGTCAAATAGGATATTCAGAGCCATCAGTGGTGTCAATTTGCTGGAAGTAAGACCCAGATGGCTTCAGTCCCCTGAGAGGTCACTCAATTGCTGCTTGTGTCTTGACTTCCTAAAACAGCCTTTTACAGCCTTTTTTTTTTTTTTAACTGTAACTTTTCCACAGGTGTTCTGTTAAAGAGTATTTGTGATGGCAGCCATCCACCTTTGACTGCCCATTGCTTCATGAAATAATATTCCTTTATCTCTGCATTGCAGGCTTTGACAGGTTTAATTTCTCTTCAGGTTGTGCTCCACAGCGTAAGAGTCTATTGGATGGAAAATCATTTACCACTGCTTCCTCTGTCCTCAAAATATATAACACCCCCTCCTGCAGTTACCACTTTTTATTACGTTTTCCAAACTGCAGGTTTTTTGTTTTTTTTTTCACCCTCACTACAAATTCATCAGAGTAGTTGTTCTGTCTTTATCAAAAATTTTGAAATAGTGAAGCTGAGAAACCAGATGATGCCCGCCCTCTCGATCATAATGTGTTCCCAAGTTAGAAACTAAATCTGCTCTGTGTGTAATATTTGAGTACAACAGGCCGCCTGTGATTGAGCGGTTGGAGGGCTATATCAATCACGGGTGGCGTCTTACTGGAAGTTACAGAGAATGCTTTCATCTCTAACTTGGTCATGGTGCTTTTGCATTGAACAAGTGAGATAACAAAGATCTAAACAAGTTCAGTGTGAGTTGAACAAAAAAAAAAGGAATGTGTGCTTTTGGATACTAAAATGAAACCACCTAAGCTGTGGTATTTTAAAAACTAGATTTAAAAATTTTGTCAATATTTAAATAATTTCCATTTTTGTTTGCTATTTTTGATAGTAATCAATTTATTTCCTTTTTTTTTTTTTACTTTCAAGCTGGACAAAGAAATATTTTCCAAGATTTACTTTTATTCAGCTCATTCTTTTGGTTTGATGCTTTTATTGGTTCTGTTCTCTGGTAGCAGCAGGAAGTTGTTTTTTTTTCTGGTTTTACCAAATAAATTTATAAACTTATACAACTCATTTGATTAGTTTTTTTTTTTTTATTTTAATTGTTGTAAGAAATTTTTGACCATTTTCTTATTTTACAGTTTTTTGTATGCTGATTGAGTGATGCTGGTTGCATAACTTGTTGTACGGTTTGAGGAAGATTTTTTTTTTTTTTTTTTTTTTTTTTTTTTTCTGTGCGGGGGTTCTTTATTCAGATTTGATTAGGTTTCAAGCAACTTTGTCGCCATTCATGTTTTGCAGACTTTGCAATTGCTGACATGAAAGCAGATTTTTTGCTTTTGTCCATTTGGGTCTGCCTCAATGCTGCTCAATATCCACACTGAGTAAGAGTGTGTGACAGATTGTTTCTTCTCAATGATAATCTCTTTCAAATTGCTTAAAAATACAGTTTTCTTCAAATGCAAAATGAACGATCAAAAGGGCTGTCTTGTTAGCAATGGAACGAATTAAAGAGGAAAGAGAGCAAAGCTTCAGTCAGCAATTAAACCTCCATAAACGTTTCCACAGATTTCAGTTCAGTCCCCAATGGGTGATTGTTATCATTAAAGTGAAAGGTGCTCTGAAGGGTTTGCTTGGCCTCCATATTGTTAAGGGGGCAGATGTGGGCATTTTTCAGATTTCAAGTGGGCCTTGAGCCGGAAAAGGTTGGCCATGTTGATATTCCAATTAAAAAATAGAGTATTTAACACTTTTAATATTTCAACAGTAATCAAGCGCATGATGTGAAAGAAGTCTCACATAGCGATGAATTCCCACAGAATTATCATTTCATTCTGCAGCTCACACTTCAACATCCTCCGATCTCTGACCTGGTTTTATGGACCATCGGTTGCAGTTTGGTTTCTCCATTAAGTTCAATAGCAGATAAGTAAAGTTACAGTTAGTTAGCTCCCTTTCACATTGTAACATTAATTTGGTAACTGTGGTTCAAGCAGCAAGAATTGTGTCATATGTGATTACAGCCTTTTCCTCTAGGCAGTATTTTAATAGTATAGCTGGTCCAATGACTCCATACTGGTAACTACATTGAATTCAAATAACATATCAGGTTTTATGAGCTCATTATGTGTTTTAATGTGCAAAGTAATTACCGATTTCAGCTGTCAGATAAGCGAATGTAGCAGAGCAGAAAGTAAAGTGTTGCCCTCAAAGTAGTGTGTAGTGAAGTAAGAATGTCTAAAAGGCCTCAAAATCTCTAAATGAAGCATCACTAGTTTAATATTTCTGGCTATCATTTAAAAAAAATTCTTTCCATTCATGCCCAGAATGTACTATTGCATTTTTTTTTTTTTTTAAACATCAATGATTATCCTAAAGGAGAACAGACAGTCTTAATCCTCAATTATGTTTTATCTAAAATCTAACTGACTTCCTGCAAAGTTTCTTTATATAAATTATTTTATTTTGATGAATTACTCCGTGCAGGTTTAGTGTTCCCTTAGTATGTGTTCCGAGTTTCAGGGATGTTTTGAAAAGCTCAGGCAGGAGAGAGTTCGTTTTAGGAAGCCCCTCCTGATCTTTTTTTTTTAATGGACACACCAGCATAGCGTAGATCTGCTGCCTGAGTGCTGCTAATCGACTGAAAAATGGAAGCCATGCTGTCATGCCTGTGGATAGAATTACTTTACATTTCTGTCAGGTAAAAAACTTTCACTCTGACGTGCCTAGATTAAAAAAAATAAATTAAAAATTAAATCCCATCATGCCATCCACTTATTTCGTTTCACTTATTTGATCTTTCTTTTTCCTCTTTAAAGAACATTGCTATACTAAAGCAGAAACTTCTAAGGCGCCCAAAGTACATTAGTATGCAGGCATCATTATTGCAGGCAGGAATAGATAAACTGCGATTGATTTAAGCCACATATGTACTTGCAATTACCCATTCTACGAGATGCTTCAGTCATAGTCAATGTTACATTAGCATAATAGGCAGAAGAAGTGTGAGCAGTAATCACCTCTGTCCTTATTACCATTTTCTGTGTAAAATCTCCAATATACACTGTGCAGCTTACGCTCAGGTATCAAACTCTTTTATGTGTTCGTAATAAACTGTCATGCCAGTCTGTCTCTCTCTCACTCTTACTCATGTGTGAGTACAAGACTGGCATGACAGTTTATTACGAACACACTTGTGTGAGTAAGGGAAGTGTCTGATGAGGCGGGTGGGGGGTTGTAAAGGGGAGCCGTATGAGGAGGAGGACGGGAGAGAGCCCGAATATCATCAATGCAGTTTCTATTCCCTTCATAGTGCCACATAAAATTTTTTTTGAAATGGTGTATTTTATTGTTTGCTTCATCCTCTGGATAGATTGGTTTTTCCAGGGAACCGCTGACTTAATCTAATGAGAATTTAACAACATTTCATCACCTATAGTTCGCAAGGAGAGCATCTATATGGTTGGGTTGAATGAGAGAGTGATGTTGGAATGGAAAATAAGGGGATAAAGCAGGCAAGAGAGGCATGAGCGGTGATGCTGTAGCAAAAAATAAAAGCTGTTATATGGCTTTCAGCTTCTTTGTTCTGTCCTTCAACCTTTACAAATCAAGATGGAATAATGATTGGTTTTTTTTTTCCACCACCTCTTGCTGGTGTGTCTTTCAGAAGCTGCTGATCCACTGTTTGTCAAGGACTGATTGAAGAATTCTTCAAGGGGCAGCTGAAAGAGCAGATTGCTTCCAACAGGTAAGACACTGAATGCTACTGTTTCCAAAGTGGCTTGCAAATAATGATGCGCATGCCTCACGCAGCTAAAACATCATCACTCACAAGGATCTCTCACGCTCTGATACATATGCATGTACAAATGTACTTCACTGATCTTTGCTCAGAGGTGAAACATAGATACAGCTGAAGGAGATGAACTCATTCAGTGTTAGTATTTTAAAATGGATTCATCTACAATGCTGATATGCACATGGAATATTTATTAAACCACCAGCACCTGAAGTGCACAGTTTTAGGCTGAAAATGCAGCAGAGAATTGCCAAAGTAAGATCTGTACTGGAATCAAAATATTTGATTTAATGCAATTTGTCTGAAAACATTCATTGTAGTTGTCGATGCACTCTTTTTAAACTATAGCCATGAAAAAACAATGCAGGTTGACTGCAAAGATCAACCTGCTTGTAATGCTTTTCATTAGCTTGTATTACTTTTGACTTGGCTGACAGAATTTTCTTGTATTTCTAATACAAACAATGAAGAGTAAAATAGGCAAACACTTAAAAACTATTGAACTATGGCTACATAGTTGACTGAGGACATTTTCACACACTTTTATTGAAAAAAAAAAAAAGAATAAAATAATGTTGCTCAAGCCCAGCAGCAAGTACAAAAGAATAAAAAAAAGGAAGTGTATGACTAAGCAAGTGTACTAAGATCAAAACCCACTGCGTGTGGTCATAGCTATTTAAAGATGCATTAGAAAGTGTTGGTGGGCTGTCACTAAACAAGATATGTGAAGTAGCTTTGGGTCACTACGGTTAGTTTATCTCTTTTGTAACTTTCACATAGCTTAAAGTGTTTTATCATTTACAGATCTGAAAATAATATGTACATTGTTTAAATAGAATGCATTTACATAGAGATTTTCTGCCACATAAAAGTGTTTTACTTTAGGCATTCACCCATTCACACTTGTTATGATAGGGGCCTTTTTCTAAATCAGTTTCCACAAACGCTCACGCATTCAAGGAGCCGATGATACATTTACTGTACGTTTGTATGCGCCTGAAATACTGTACAGTGCAAAACAGGAAAAAGAAGTTTAAAACTGCAGTATCAAGCTGGGTGTGCCCCGGAAAGGAGAACTGCAGGGACCGATGAGGTGATAAGAAAATGCTTTGGACATTGTGTTGACCCAGAAATACAATGATGCCATCACGTCCCATTATAAAGGTGGGAATTCCCCCAACTGTCAGCATTTGGCGAGCCAAATCGTTGATCGCGCACGTTTTAACAGTGGAAATAATATGAAATATCAATACTTTCACCGTCATTAATTGTTTATTATCGCTCGGGTCGCGTGTTTTCATGTGCTTCTTTAAAAAAGAAAAAGAAAGCAAGAATAGCAGTCGTTTTAACGCTGTGTTACTTAAACGCAGCCCTAAACGTTGATTTCCGGGTGACGTCGGAAACACTTCAGACTCGCAGAAAGGCGGATCCCTGTCTGCTTCTTTGGCTTGCAGAACTTCTGTTGATCCTCGGTGGGTTTCAGCAAAGCGTCAACTCTAACTCGAACTGCTCCGAGACGACTTTGTCTTCGGTCGAGCTCTGAAATCCGTCCCCGGCCCGGCGGCGACACGAAGACTTTTCCAGCTCCGGCTAAGCTAACTTTGAACGCCGCTTAGCATTTAGCTTGACAGCCGCCCAGCAGCACATAACCGGACAGGCTGACACCGGAGCCGACACGGGAAGATGGGAGATAAAGAACTGATGTGGGCGTTGAAGACCGGGGACCTGGATGAGGTCAAAGCCAAACTGGTTACGGTAAGACAATGAGAATTTTTTTTTTTTTCGGTTCATGCAATGCAATATTTATATTTTTATTTCAGGCAAGAGGCTCTTGAGCTAAAGTTACTAACGGCGAGCGGGGGGCTAACCAGCTAGCTAGCTAGGTAACGGTATCTGGAGTTGAGTAATGTGAAGTTAGGCAAGATAGCGGTGACAAGCTGCCTTGTTTTCTGTATGAGGCTTTCACTGTGCAGGTGTATGTGTATATATAAAAAAACAAAAAAAAAAAATCATGCTCTGTCATGGACCAGAAAATGAAGCCATAATGCACAGTTAGCACCGTTAGCACCGTTAGCGGCGTGCCGTGCAGCTCTCACCTGGAGAACAGGTGGAGGCTGAGCCGTTTGCTAACAGTCTCGGTTCCGGATCCATGATGGCTCCTCTTAAACACAGCGAGTTTGGTCCGTGAAACAGCTTTGACTGCGGCCACTGCCGTAAGCTGCTTCCGCACGGAGCAACCTGTTGGTAAGCTAACCACCGATAGCATCAGCTGGTACGTGGTACAACAAGGAGACAGCAACAATAAGCTGTTAACAACGCGTGTGTTATTTCACCATACCGACTGTCAGCAGGAGAGTGTATCTCTGATGACACACAGCCAGGCTGGTGCTGGCTTATTGCTAGCGAGCTAACACACCACCCGGGCCCAGCCTGCAGCTGAGGTTGGTGGGCGGGGGTCTCAGCTGGAGGCTCCTTCAATGCAATCCAGCATAATCTGTTTGGAAAATATGGAGGCATAAACTCAAAAATGGCTCTGAGGCTAAAACTGATCTCACTAAACAGCCTAGAGTGTCTCTTGCTTCAGTAAAGGCTTGTGTGCTTGCCTATGCAAGAAGAGGCCATATTTTCTTTTACAAGCTCAACATTAAGATATTGTAAACATTAACTGGATATTATCTTTTAGTTAAACAAAAGCTGTATGATTTTTATTTACTGCACTATTACTATGATATCTTAAAACATCAAGTTGGCTAATTAGTTCTGCTAGTCTATAATTTTTACTGCACATACGCTTTCTAGTTTAAGTTAAAAGCTTTTTGGAAGACTGTCAGGTTATGTCTTTTTCACTCTTCACTCAAAATCATCAACCAAACAAGATTTTAGTGAAATTGATTTTAAATTAGCTGCAGGAATTTCCAACAATGACAATTTTCACAAAACTAAGCGTTTTAAATTTTGTTCATTTTGACATGTGTGACAGATACATTTCAGGATACTCAGGTATGAGATAACCTTACAAGCCCTGGAGGAACTTGTTAACTATCATTGAATATAAGTAATAAAAAAATCACTGAGCTGATTTTTGAGCCAGATCAGACTTTTGTGTTTGCAGCAGTTGGATGGAGGAATTTTTCATCTCCAAGGAATAATCAACATCCATCATTGCTAATGCATTCAGTGGGAATGAGTGCAAAATGAATTGTCTTCAGTGTGTTGTACTTGACCTTCAATGTAGTCTGGAGTAAAGGTGAGCGAATGGCGGCAGCTTGTAGTGAAGTTGAAGACATTGTGTGCAGACAGTTCTGTGTCCATGCAATAAATTTTAAGAAAAACAATACATTTAATTCATAGGCATCTTTGGCAATGACACAGTCAGGGTCATAACATGTACTAATAACTTGTAGAGCAACAATGAATGAGTTGTCTAAATTGTATGGCAACTGTCAGAGTATAACTATTCATCATTTAACTCGGATATAGGAACTAGGAGCAGGGAAGGAAGATATTGCTGATTATGTATTGTTCATCAGTATGATGTGATGCACGGTGTCTAAATCTGGCATTTGCTCTTTCTGTGCTCTCCTGTCAGCTGAATTGCATTTTCTCTATGTGGCCCCAGGGGAACCAGGTGGCCAAGGTAGCTCTGTCATCCCCAGCTCAGGTGTAACAAGATATACTTGTACCTTGTCAGACATTTCAGTAAAATCTACCTTGATACTTACGGGGATGTTACTTCGCTCCATCTTAAGTTTAACAGCACCTCAGCAGTAACATAAGGGGCAGAGGATCATGTGCTCGTAAGGCGTAGACACTAAATTTCATTGCTAGTTTGTCAACAGCGATTGTCCCTGTTTCAAATAAAATTGACTCTTCCTATCTCTGTTCAATGCGTGCTGTTGGCTTGTTGTAACATTGGCATTATTTTAAGCACTTTTTCTCCTCTTCAGGCTGAAGATGCAAACCGGACCCTGGAAGGTGGGAGGAAGCCTCTGCACTATGCTGCAGACTTTGGTCAAACAGATGTGGTGGAGTTCCTCATTTCTAAGGGTGCTGATGTCAATGTAAGAGCCACAAGAACCAGATTGCCATATCTTTGCTTTCATTTGCCTACTATCCTGGTCTGCAAAAAAAGAACAGTGTGTCTTTCTGCATCCCTGCACCACCTGAACCCATTATTGAAATGCTCGATGCTATGTGAGTGCTCACAGTTTGTTTGAACAAAATATGGCTGTCTGGTAAAACCAGTTGTGTGTGCTGTTTCACACATTGTCCACTTAGTAGTTGTCTAGGTTTGCCAGATCCAACATTTACCTTGATTGTGACTGTGAGCCTCAATAGTCTGCTCTTGTAGTACTAAATTGATTAGTATCCATTCATTTGGGCACTCCCTCATCCATTAGTATAAAACTTTTAATGCCTGTTCAGTAACTCAAAACTGTGTGTGCAAAGCAGCAAAGGTTAGCATTTGAACTCTGGCTTATTTGGTCATAAGGGTGAAACTAACTTTGGAGAAACAATTTACTAGGCCTAAAAGGTTAATTGTTGACTAATAGTGTTCTATAAAAAGTTTTCAAGGTGCTTACATATGCTCAGAGCACCCATATTTGCAAAGGTACATCTTAGATCACCTGAATACAACAACTCATCTTCACAGCACTTTCAGGTCTGGTCTTCAGAGACGGAAGGTGAAATTTGTAGTGAAATACTTCTTCGCCTGGCCTCCCAAGCCCAAAAGCGTTTACGTAACTCTCTATTTCTCTTGTTAACTGGCTCAGCTACTGAAACACGAGAGATAAATGTAGTGTTTAACCGCAGTGTGAGCTGGTATAATTTTTGGGCATGATAAAGTAAAAACCTCTCTCAGGAGTTTCAGATTTATCTTTGATTTAAAAAAAAAAAAAAAAGAAAAGAAAAGATGGATGTGCCCTTGTGTTGGATTTTCCTACGCTCCACTGTTAAATCAGCTTTTCTTTGTTTTCTGTCTGTCACTGATGCCTTTACTTTGCACTCCTTCTACAGGCTCCTGATAAACACGGGCTCACTCCACTGATCTCCGCCTGTTTTGAGGGTCATCTTCCCTGTGTCAAGGTCCTTCTAGAAAAGGTTGGTACAGCATTCATTCACGCTTTCAAATACACCCATCTGCACACAGAAGTGTCCAGGTGTCCTTCACCCATCAATGCTTGTTGATGTATCAGAAGCTCCGTGTGAGCCGTGACTGCTGATGAGGTAACTCATTGGACAAAGGCCCTTTAACACCATCCTGTGGAGGCTGTGCTGGAATGTTCATACAACATCACATACTGTGTTGGTACTGTTCATTTGTTTTGTGTCTGTGTTTTTAAGCAGCACCATTCAGGCCTGTTCCATGTAAATCTCTGCCCCATCCTTCCAACTCATCCTCTCTGTTGTTAAACTCTAGAACTACAGAGAGTGTACGCAGGAAAAACCTAACATAATGAGTGCATTTGCTTCCACACACATGCAACATATGGTATAATGAACCAATTAAGATCTAGTCATGCAGGTATAAAAACTCTTGAGCAAGAAGTCAAAAGACAAGTGACTGAAAGGCTTTTATTGGGACCTTGGGTTTCTGGAGATTCAGTAGTAACAGTGACATGTAGACCTATGGCAAAGAAAACATTTGAGTTCAGTGGTGCAAAAAACTGAGTTACTGGTCTACAGAGATGTGAAAAAAATGGTCAGACAATCCACTGTATTCCCTATTAAACCTTTGTGGACATTTTGAGGTGTGGATGCACTTGTACAACTGAAACCCGATTAAACACCCATGGGAGACATTGGACTTGTGTGTTGGACATTGCTCTCCAAATCATCTAAACACCAGATGAGGGAATATCTTTGAATGGTGGTCATAAAAAGTCAGAGACGTGTGGGATCAATGCCAAAGAGACTAGACGCTGTTCTGACCTTTGTGTTGGTTTTTCATGTAATTTATCTCACATCTGTATCTTAAATGCTGCCTCTGTCAGAAAGAAGCACATGCACAAAGTCTCTGTGACCTGAGAAAGCATACTTGGTGAGACTCAGCTGGCATCAGCTGTAGTAATGCAGCTGATTAACAGCTATACTGTAATAAAAGTGACAGAAAACAGGTTTGTGCAGTTCTGCAAATATAAAGCCTCATTTATAGGTGGAGTGGTTTTATTTTGGAAAGCCAGCGCCTTTTCTTGGATGTCTTGCTTATCAGAACATTCACACCAGTCGTGCACATAAATAACACATCACCTGTCCGTCTAGACTGGTGGAGCTCTGTTTTTCTGTAGCCTAATTGAGCCAGGCGGCAGTGGAGTTGTTGGTAGTGTGGACAGTGACTGTCATACAAATGGGACCCACAATAGCTGCTTGTCTTTGAATACCCCATCAGTTGTCTTTGTGGCTGGTACGGACCATTAACTGTCAACATTGTACAATCAAACGAGTTTGAAAAGTTAGTCTTTTTTTTTTTTTTTAATCATTGCTCTTTTTGTTATTCTACTTTATACATTTTATTTCCTTTTGTTAGTGAATGGCATAAGGTCAGCACTGCAGTGGGAAAAACACCCACAGCGTAAATAGCAGCGTGATGTCACATAGCTGGCTTCCATGCTTTACAGTTCTGCTGCTGTAAACCGAGATGTGTATATGAGCAGCAGAGATGAAGGGAGATCTTTTGGGGGCTCAGGGTGAGTAAGCAGCTGTCTGTTCCCAGCCAGGCTAAATGAGGCAGTGTAAATGGAAGCTCCACGACAGAGTGGCTTCATGGTGGCATCATCCTGGCTCAATGAAATGATGGGAAGAGGGGCGGAGGCATTCACAAGCTCAGCCACACTATCAACAAGGGAAGTTTGTTTGTTTTGGGTTTTTTTTTTTTTTCTCTCTCTCCATTAAACACACAATACAGTCATATTCAGACACACTTTTCAATCAGTTCACAGTTTCTCATGCACTTTGAAGCAGACGTTTAAAAAGAGGAAATTTGTGTGTGTATGTGAAACACTGGTGTAAGGTTAGAGAGACACTGGTACTCCTGCTTAGTTATCGTGTTGGCGTTGACTCCATTAATCCTCCACTGCCACACGCTCAGTCCTCACATCAATCGGCCAGCAGCTGGCCATCAGTACTGCTGGCAGAAAGATAAACTGAAGGATGCAGCCAATGCCAACAGGAAGAAACTTAAGTTTGCCTGTCATTAAGTTCTTTGCTATAAAAGCACGTCATGCAACATGGAAGCACGGGCAAGTTCACTGTTTCGACCGCAACTTGATCTGTTGTTTTTTTTTTTTTTTTTCGTTCTTGCGATCTGGTTTGTCACTATAAGGTATTGTCCACAAGCTGTATTGATTTTCATTACTGTTAATGAAGATTTTCATCTGAGTGGTGGTGATGCTTCGGCTTGGAAACAGATGTACGACGAGGAAATGCAGGCTGTATTTCAGACTGGGCTGTCTGCCAGATGAGACATTCTATGTCCACAAGCTGTAATATCTCACTAGGTTACACTCGCACCAAAATAATCATGTGCTTTCTTTTTCGTCTTTGTGATTTCCATCTTACATTTCCCTTGCTGCAAGTCTAATGTCCGTGGTTTGTATATCTTAAATTTTGCAAGATAAGCAAGTACCGTCTGTACAGTGAAATGAAAGGCCCCTTGGGGAAGGTGGAAGACCCTTTTTAAAAAGCCTTTCTGTGATATAAGAGAGAAAAAAGATTACCAGAGCTTATCTGAATAGGTATTATTGTGGGACGGGAATATGTGAGCTAACAACTAACCCCTGGGTTTGCTCCTCACATGTACTCACTGTCCCTACTAGACTTGTTTGCAAAGCTACTGTTGGCAATGAATTATGAAAAGGCTGCTTTAACCCCAGTGGGTGACCCAACTCTGAAATCCTCACCAAGGCTGCTGACTACAACACACAGAGGCCAGTCAGTTCATTTTAAGTCAACAATAAAAGGGCACACATGGGCATACATACATCCTTTTTTTTAATTCTATAAGGAACTGTGGACACCAGTGACCCGGAGGAAAGGCAGCGTTATTTTGTCACATCGGCTCCCATTTGTTGCCTTTTCTTTTAAATTGACCTTGTGAGGTCTCCTCTTTTATTATTCTGTGTGCTCTTGATCCACAGAGGGCTTTTTTTTTTTTTTTTTTTTTTTTTCCCCCTCAGTTGTCCACAAGAATTTTTTATATTTATTTTATGCTGCCATCATGCTCGAAATAAAGACTTGACTTGAATTGAAAAATTAAATTTTAAATGGCACAGGCTAAGAGATATCACCTTCACATGTTGGAGTTCAACAGGAGTTGAATTCCTCTTTATTTTTGATTCAGTAGATGTATGTTCTATACATTACCTTGATACTGTCACTAAAATAACTTGAGTCCAGGGAAGTATGCTTTAGAGAATAAGTGAATGAAATCCGATTTCATACAACCTATTTTGTGCGTCACACACAAAGGCTTATAAAATAAAAAAAATAAAAATAAAAAAAAAACGTTACTTGCCTTCTGTACTTGGATTGTTCAATTGCACGGACTGCAGTTTCTACATGATTAATGTGGCAGATATCTTATTGATTTTTCCAGCAGTTTATGTAATGTCAGAAAATGGCACAAGCAAAAGCATTCTAACTTTGCATGGCTCTACAACGCGACTACGTTTCGTATTAAATCTTTTCACCTGAGAAGCCGTATTTAGCAGATCAACGTTTTTATGACAAATAACGAAGTTGATCGAAGAATAAACGTTGGTGAATTCTGTCATTGTTTATCAGTGAATCGGCTTTGCCTTGCAATTTGAAGATTGAGATAGGCTAAAGATTACCTGTAGCCACAGGTGCTATACCAACCCCCAATTTTTTGTATTTTTCCAAATGTAATCCAGATATTGCATGCTGTGATAAAATTTCCCCTCTTGCGGGTCAGTAATGTGTTACTGGTGCCAGCAGGTTAGGAGTCCAATCTAAGCTTTGCATTTCAAATGGGTTTGGAGTGACATTCTGGCACAATATTTGGTGACTTAGCATGGGAGACCCTTAAGATCTATTCACTTTTGGCACAATAAGAACTTAATGGACACTTGGCAGGTGGGTGGCATGACATCACTGACCCAATGCTGCTTTGTATGACTCCGTAATGCAGGATGATGATGCATCTTAGTTTGACTGCAGACACCCTGGGAGTCTATTCTTATTCATTAGGCTGTCTCTCACTTGGCCACTAGCTTCTTGTTGACTGGATAATGTTTGGACAGCGAGGCGTTCATGAGGGTCATTATTCAAGTTGGGGAAAACTCATTACTGTAAGTGGTGTCAGGAGGATGCCACTGGGCTTGATGGCCATTGGGAATTTAATGGTGTATCCTGAGAGGCAGTAACAGGCAGCAGTAATGCCAGTGCTATTATTATAACTCCACCATAAATACCCACAGGAAGAATCCACCCATGGCAACCCCCCCCCCCAAAAAAAAATACTTTTTAGGACAACATAAGTGTATGGTGAGCAGAAGGGAATGATCATTATGAGAATTTTACCTCAGAAATTGCAGTATACTCAGGATATGTAATTGTATTTGTCAGATGGATGACTTGTTGGCTCCCAGACAGACACAGTATTGATCTTCAAAAGGCTAGATTCAAGGTGCGCTGCTATTTCCTGCCATCTAAACAAGGCCTGTGGAGCAGGCTCCTACGTATGGTCTTGAACCAGTTACTAATGATATCCCCAGAGCTTGAAGAATAAGGAGTCCTGTCCTCCCATCTTCTGTCCTCTTTCCCCCATGTATCCGGTACTACAGAGAGCATAATGATGGGCCATCAGGTACCTAATAGGAATGAGTCAGCAGCAGTTTCAAAAGTTAAACCGGCACTACAAATTCTTTATCATTATTGATAGTTATGGTTCAGCAATGTTTCTGCAGGAACATTCAAACATTATTGGAGAAGAAACATTTGGGTTTTCCTCCAGGAAAGTCTGACCTGTATCTGACAAGACAGATTACACTGAAGTAACCCTCTGTGCATTTGCAGGTATAGTAAAGATGATTATTTATTTTTATCTCTGAGATTTGAAGACCCACCTTCGTGGGTAAACTTTACACTTTGTGCCCTTAATTATTGAATGCTCTCGGCAGACGAAAACCACCTAAAGCACACGTGTAAACTTCCTATTTAACAGTATATTTGAGCACAAATTAAGCAAAGACACCAAGAGTTAACAAGTGAGCTTTAGGGTTGCTGACACTTTTTTTTTTTTTTTTTTTTTTTTTTTTTTTTTTTTTAACTTTAGTATGCTTTTTCTAATTCTTGAAAACAAAGCAATATTGTTATTTCCAAAGTTAAGCAACATGCATGTATGATCCTGTAAAACCTTTTTGTTGAACCACTTTAGGCCACCAGAGTCATCAGAGTTCACGTTACACAACAGGGCTGTAGTATGACAGGAATGTTGACAGGTGCACACATCTTACAGATTTGAAGCATGTTACAAACTGACTAAACCCTCTTTGAGTTTTGGCTTTGGTCTCCTGGCACATTAGAGATGTAGATCTGACGGGTAAACCACTCGGCCCTGGTAAATCTCTCTAGCTTGGGATGCGCTCTGTTGCTCCAGTGGCATGGAATTTGCACCCAGACAACCATCCACACAATGTGAGGTACTTGAACTGAGTTACATTGTTTTTTTGATGCCCTGCTTCTCCATGCAACAATAGACCCTCTCTGCCGTGGCTCTGTAAGCCTTTTGCTAAGAGGCTAAAGTTGGCAGGACAAACAAAGGGACGTTTCTCTACCACATACCCTTCCACTCCTCCGTCACCCATTAAATCTGTTGTCACTATATGTGCATTCAACACATTGTCTGTCTCAGCCCTCTGTCTTTAAGTTTCATTTTTGTCCTTGGTAATCTGAATGATTGCGTCCACTCTCATCTCTTTGACTTTCATTCTGTCATAAGAGATTCAAATGATTTATGCCTCAGCGCCTGTTACTTTGTTTTGTGTGTGCTCTCTGGATAAAGAGAGGCTGACAGGCAAGTGCTGAGTGGCTGTATTGTTGGAAAATGCCAGTGATGGAAGTTTCACTTAGTTTTAGTAAATTAGCAGGGTATGAAAGTTTAGTGACAATTGGGCGACTCAGAGCCAACAGCTGTTGCACTTCCCTCCACCTTCCTCTGAACAGCACTACCCTCTCTTTCATAACCTTTTTAATTTCATTTACTTTTTCATTGATTTTCTTTTAGTAGTATTTCTGAAGTGACACTTTCTATGTTTTAGGGTAAAAATCATATGAATTATTAGCATGCGAAAAGGAAAAAATTGATCTTGTTTAGCTTTGCAGAAATGTATACGCGAAGGGGCGAGCACACCTTTTTCAAAAAGGACTCTGCTCCCTGCTGTAACTCCTGACCAAGTGTTGATGACCCTACTCAGCATATTGAATATTCATGTCCCCTCTTCTCCACAGGGTGCTGACAAAGACCGGAAAGGACCAGACGGCATCAGTGCCTTGGAAGCTGCCGAGAGCAACGCCATAAAGGCTCTGCTCAAGTAAACGCGGCAGTGTGGGAGGTGGCTGGACAGGTGGGTGAACAGACAGAGAGATGGAGGCAGTGGTCCCCTGACAGAAGACGGACTCGCCCCTTTTACCCCCACCAACCTCTGTCTTAACACTGCTTTTGTCTGTTTGTTGGAGGATCATTTTGTCTGTCTAGTGATTTTCCTTTAATTTTTTTTATATTTCTTTTACCCAAGTTTTTTGGGATAGGATTTCTCTTCTTTTGGCCTCTGTTTGTAGCCATTTAACAGAAGGACTTGTCAGTTAATGTCTCCCCTTAGGGACCATCACTAAGGGAGGGCTCTCATACCTGGATCCTCAAACACTGCAGACTAGAACTCAAACTCTATAACGTAAACGCAAAGCTTAGCACTTAAATATACATCTCATTTGCAGTTGTCTCTTAAAGCTGTAAAGTAATGACATGGTAAAAGATCAGTAGTGTGTTAATATTTTTTACAACTTCAGTGTGAGTATCGTATGGCCAGGGCTGAATCTCATGATCAGTAATTGCACTGTACTATACTAGATAGTTTGAAAAGAAAGGCTGTAAAGTTTCATTATATTAACCTTTCATTACGTGTGGCCTCGTCCTCTACCTTGATTTTTTTTTTTCTTTTTTAATAGACCAACCAATCCCTCCAGTCTAATACAGATTTTTGGAAATGTTGGGTGAGAGAGGTCACGAGGCCAGATTTTCCTTTTCTACTTAGCCCTGTATCACTTACATATCAGACGGTGTTTTTGACAAATTTTGCGTTGGTAATGCATAAAAGATATCGTGTATTCTTCGACCAATCACCATGCTGGCTAACTAGAAAGACTTGAATGTTGCAATTTTTGAAAATCTGTTACTGAATCCCTTTCGAAGCGATGTTGACGTCACCGAATAGAACGCAGAGTTTTAGAACTTGATTCGTTTTTCTCAGCCCAAGACTAATCTTTCACAGCAAGAATCCCATTTTTTTGTTGCTGCTTCTCTGTGTATTTTGTAACTGATAGGCTGTTGGAGCTCTGAATGACGGGTAAATGGGGGGGGGGGTGGTTAGAGTTGATGGTGAAGAGGGGTGGGGGGGCTAATATTCCCCATTGCCTTTGATTTGGTTAGAAGCCCTGCCTGTTTTGCTGCATGTCAAAACTGCCTCTGCTTTTACGCTATGAAATGGTTGCTGTCCTCTCTCGGTTGCTTTCAGATGAATTGCTACATTGTAATGGATTAAAAAAAAAAAAGTTGCTCTTGCTGACTTTGTTGTGACAAAAAGTCTGTAAAAAAAATGAAATAAAAATATCTATAACATCTTTTTTTTTTATATAATTTTATTATTATATATTTTTTTTTTTTTTTTTTTGGGGGGGGGGGGGTTATTCTGAAAATTTTTGGAAACTGTCACAATCATTTCCGTAATACAAGTGTTATTCTTCCAAGTATAAACACCACCTACATGTAGCCAAAACATTCAAAAGTGTATAATATAAATATAATTATTTGGTCTGTTGGTAAACTGTTGCTGAGATGATACATTCTCTATTATAGAATCAGGTGAATAACTCAATAACAGGTAATTTTCCAGTAGAAGGAGTATCATGCTGTTTGACAGATGCTACCTTTGGTATTCTCGTCGCCTTGGGCGTACTAATCAGTATTTGCGAACTTGAGCAACTCCATCCCAAACAGAAACAAAACAAAACAGCAGACTCTAATCTTTGTTGTCATACCAATCTCTCGCCTCAAGCTGTTTCATTATGAATCACAAACTGACTTTGACTCCCACCAGGTTTGTATGGATTCAAATAAGCTCCATGTTCTATTACAACAGTCGGTTCTAATACAGAAAAATGCAGCACCATCCACAGGAAATTGGAGGAGTCATACCTGGTATTGATTTAGTCTGTTTCGTTCAAGCCATCTCAAATGAAACTTGTCTCGCATGAGGCAAAACTGTTGTGAACGTGGCAGGAAAGTTATATGGAAGTGATTTTTAACTTTCAGGTGTTACGGGAGGACCTTTCCTCTAACCTGAAATAAACCAAGAGGAACGGCCGTTTTAATTATGAGGGGCATTACACCACGCTTCTGCCTGCAGATTTAAAAACAAGCTCAGTGGAATGTGACCTCGAAGTTCGCCAGAGAAACCGTCCAGAAAACGTCTTCAACTTTGTACACAAGTAAATACTTTTTTTTCCAGCCCTTCATTTAGACCACATCACACTGGTGTTGAGTCAGAGCCCAAAATAAAATGAGATGGCCTCAACATTGCATCACAGTGGAAAATGTTAAAATCAGTTCAGTTCAAACTTATACATTTGGAAACTTTGTGATCTTGACTTCAATTTTGCCGAAAATTGTGCATCTATGTTGAACGCTGTGAGTCAGTAACGTTGGACCCGCTGAGAGACTTACGGGGGTAGGAGCGTGTGGGAGCGATCAGTGTGGCGAGTAGTTGCATCAGGTCCTGTCAAATGAGCCGGTCCGACAGGAAGCTGCAGACTGAGACGTGGCGAGGAAGATCTGGGA
Source organism: Echeneis naucrates (assembly GCF_900963305.1). Lineage (NCBI taxonomy): Eukaryota > Metazoa > Chordata > Actinopteri > Carangiformes > Echeneidae > Echeneis > Echeneis naucrates. The sequence continues at coordinate 3,757,465 of NC_042533.1, forward strand.
TGTGCTTGCAGATTCCCACAGAAAGAGTAAAAAAAAAAAAAAGGAATCGGTTACTGCTGCGTGGACCAACATCATGATTCATGGAGAAAAAGCCTTGTGTCCCTGCGTTCCCCCCTCAACACCTTCTCATTTCTGCTCATTTACATTTCTTTCAAAGTGAATAACCCAGAGAAAGCAGCTACCGGCTGACTGTGACATTCTTTGATTATAAAGAACAGGATTTTTTATTTATTTTTTTTTTTTTTTTCTGCCTTTGTCTTCGTGGAGCCAGCAAATAATCTCCAACTCTGCAGATGAAAGGCTGTGATTCAGGCTGATGATAAATGTGAGATGATTCTCTTCTCTAATGCATTTTCATTTAGTCAGTGAATTGCCTTTTTAGCGGCTCGACTGGCTGGCAGGATAATTCCCCAGCCTTCACGGTGGCACTGATCCTGGTCAGGGTTCGTTAGTCCAGCACGTTTACACTCCGTGCGTGTGCTATGTATTTCTTGGCCCATTAAAAAAAGAAAAAAAAAGTATATATTCCCAGAGATCACAGCTTCTTGTTGGCCTTATCAGACTTTTTGAGGAGAAAAGATGAGGCGTCACGCACAACTTGAGTTGAACTCTGCTCCCACCTGCTGTTCCTCAAAGAAAACTGCGGGAAATTATCTCCTGCATCTGAGGGACCCCCCCCCCCCCCCACACACACACACACACACACACACACACACACACACATAATCATGCAACTGCTATTTTTTTTTATATTGAAACAGGAACTAACACTTCTGTAAAATCATTTCAATTGCTATCATAAATGATGATTTCTCTGTCAATACATACAACACCCCCCCCCCCCCATTTTGTATTGGAGCCTAATTGATTGCTGAGTGTTTCTACAGTAATTACCAGATGCAGTAATTACCACAATGAGCTACCCGTATACATGTAGACACACATACGCAACCTTTTTTTTTTTTTCTTTCCACACAGTTGCTACAGAGACTTCATGCCGAGCTATCCTTGTGATCAACCAGCTCAAAATGGCGGTTAATGAAGTAGCAAATCCAAATCATTAGCATAATTAATACGGACTTCTGATTGCCTTTTGGGTATCTCCCCTCCCCCATCTCTCTCTAATCTATTATTGACTTGTTTCGTTTAGTTGGGCTTATGACTGATTTTCAGCTAATCTATAACTTATTTCCCTAGTTGTAGTTCAGCAGTCATATGACCTGGAGGTACGCCAAGCATGAAATCAACCATTAAATCAAAAAGTTGGGGGATGCAAATGGAAAATGACTGCGCAGATGTGTGTTTTGATTGGATGTTTGAATGTAGGTCACTTTGCTGTGTGCTGTTTTGGCAATACTGGTGTAGCTCTGTGTGTGTGTGTGTGTGTGTGTGTGTGTAAGATTTCCCAGCTTATCAGTTGTCTAAATTTTGTTTGCGTTCTGTTTTTTAAATTACAGTGCATTCACTGTCACAGCTCGCCGGTCACTTCTTATTTTGTGCCGGTACATATCCACAGCTATCGACACACTTCTTGACCAGCCAACGTGCCGGTCGCTGCAGCGAACCAGCAAATCAGAAAACTGGATCAACACAAACAGGTTGTAAGGACGGATAACTCTCTTCCAGCAAGCTCTGTATTTTCTGCATGGCAGCCATTTCGAGTGGCCACGAATTGGCAGCAAACCTGCCGGGCCAAACTACCAACTGTTTATTTTTTATATTTCATAGCGTAGCTTTGAGCATACAGGGAGTTCAGAGTTCCAGGGTCTTAACATGATGTATGAACATGAAGAGGAGCTGTGGCAGGGGGGGCTTGACTATTCGTTAAACACATTTATCTAACAGCCTGCTCATTAAAAAAGTTTATGTCCCCGTGTCTTCAAGATGAATTATTTTATGGGTCGTGATTAGAGCTGGGCCGAGTATCAATGTTTACAGCGAAGCGAAGTAAAGTTTAGCAGGTGATTATGTGTGGTATGTATGATGGTAGATCACTCCATATGACGTATATCAGCAGAATTCAGTGGGTGTGTGTGTGTGCGCGCGTCAGGGGTTCTTGTATACGTGTGTGTGTGTGTGTGTGTGTGTGTGTGTACTGTGTGCGTTTCCTGTCTGAACAGGATGAAATTGGTGGATGATAGAGCGAGGTTGTTCTCAAATCACAAATAATCTGTCTGGCGTTTTGGATTTTCCCTGCCAGCCCCGAACAGCTGTCAAGCTAAAAGGAGCAATATGGGCCTCCGCCTCCTTCTATCCGTCCTCTGCACACCTCCTTACTTCAGAATAAAAAAGGGAGCAAGGGAGAGAAAGATGGAGAGCACAGAGGCATCATTATCGGGGTCTCTCAAGTCCACTGAGCAGCTATTGGAGGCCGCAGGAAGTTGTGTTCTCAGATGCTCACGTACACATAAGCATAAATCTCTTACGGGCTATTTACTTATCAGTCCCTCTTTGTTTGTATGAGGCAGCGTGCGATGAGCTCAGCCCAAATCCCTCTGGATGCCTCAGCGCAAATGTTCTCAGCCGAGCGGCCATTTGCAGGGAAATCGATGCAACCGCATTGCTATTAGGAACATTTTAATTGGAAATAAAAACAGATTCATTATTACTGTCATGACGGCTGAGCACGACGAATGCAGCGTGGCTGACAGCCATGGATTTGTTGTTCCGCTGAGCACAGGCAGGCGCAGCCCGGGTAATTTGTCTGAGGACAGTGCCGCTGTTGAGCTGCCTTCCACTGACTTTGAAAGAAGTTGCCGTGGGTCCACGTGAAGCTATTTCTGAACTTCCCCAAAGAGGCAGATGGAGTTTTAACAAGCAGGTGCACACTTTGGCACCATATCAGCCCCATTTGATGTCATCGTTGTTGATGTGGGCCGCAACAGAGGAACGTCTGTATAGAGTATCATTAAAAGAATAAAACGCAGAGTAAATCAATTATAAAACTCTTTCCGTCATTTTCTCTTAAATCCTCCACTGTCGCACTAAATGAAGTAATAATCTCTCTGGTAAACGTCGAAAGCTTGCTGCTGCTAGCAAGTTTATATTCAAATCAATACTGTGATGAAATGTGGAATGTTTGGTGTCCTGACCAAGTACTCTTCTGTTTTTGTTTTTATCATATTTGGTCAACAGCTCACTTTCCCTGAGGTTTTCATGGAGGGCCACAGTGTCGATCGGCTGTTCAACTCCATGTCAGAACGGCAGAGTCATAAGATTCAGAGATGGATTGATGGTTGGAGGGAGACGTGCTGGAGGAACAATCATGTCCAGAGAGGCTACAGGCTGTGACAGACTGTCCTGAGTTACACCTCCATCGGTGCAAAACAAAAGGATCGGCCCGAGTTACACACCTGTCAGCTGGCATCTCTTCCAAATATCGGTCTCTGCTGTGACATGTTGATGTCGGGGGGGGGGGGGACACTTTGTTGGAAACTGTGTTGCCTCCTCCTTCACCTCTGGCAGCCATCTTCGCTCGAGAACCTTTTCCAAAAGTTGTTTCCCCCGCCAACTTGGTGCACCGTATCTTTTTCACGAAGGCTTGAGAAGTCGTGATGAATGAGCACACCGCAGCCTCGGAGTACTCAGATGGAGTGTGCGTCCCTCCATGTCCCGCGGTGCCGTGAAATCTTTGAAAGATCTTTGTTTTTCTTATTGATTCATTTATTTTCTCAAGGCGCTGTTTGTCTGTCTGTGGCAGAGTGATGGAGGGAACAGCGTGACTAATAGCACAGGTAGCACTTGAGGCCAAGACCAAGTCCATTACGATGGAGCTTGATGTCTCCACTTATGGCGTCCCCTTTGACTTATGTTGGAAGGCGCCTGCCGCCATGCATTACATGTCATCTCTCTTCTTGTCATTCGATGACAGAATGTCTCCTTCCTCTCCTCTTTTTTAATAGGAACCAGAGAGGATTGGATAAGAATGGCACACGCTGTCGGTCGCTCTAGTCCCCATTATACACTGTTTCATTAATAAAGACACAGTCCTTACTGTTTTACTGGCAGCTTCGGAGTACTGTGGAGTCTATGGAAAGAGGGCTGTTCTCAGAACGAATGAGAGAGAGAGAGAGCTTGTAAGGACACACAACAACATTGCAGTTGTTCAATCATTAAGGAGCGATGTGGCCTCTGAGCTGCTTCAGTGAGAGCAGCACATTAATGTCCTTCAGACACTGATACGATCCTTCAAACTCTTAGAAAAGACAAGACTCTTTTCATGACAAACAACAAAAGGACGCTGGCTTTTTCTCCCAGTAAGGGGACAAGCATCAAGAGGGGCGTGCACAATGCATGCATGCAGAGTTTTGTTTTCTACCAAAGCATCAGCATTGATAAAGTCATTGGACAGTTTTCTTTCATCACGGTTTTTACTCTGTTGATGAACGGAACGGTTTTTTATTGTGTGACGAGGCCAAGCTATCACACCAGGCGCCATTATGTCTGCCAGGTGGTGGAGGGCTTGTTCAAATAACACCTGAAACTTTTCACAAACTGGAAGGGTGAATATCTTAAAGGCAATCCCAACCCGGGCATGTTTAACATTTAGGAAAAAAAGTAGAGTATCTGTTGAGAACTCGATCACTGTTTTGTCTGTCACCACCGCCAACCCTCTTCCCAGACTCTTAGATGCAACTTTCTGCAGCGACCATTAGTTTTGTGAAACAGCCCTCCAAGTTGGCAGACGATAGAAAGGTTTCTCTTGACTCAAATCGAGAAGGTTCATCGATATGCTGGCCCCTGGGGACGTCCTCTCAAAGCTGTCAGACAGATCGCAGCCAATTATAGGACTTTTTTCAAATTATCTGTGAGTCCTAAACATCCCCATGCTCTGTCAGAGCTGGCACTAGCTGCAGTGGCTAATGGCTACTTGTTTAACCCATCAGCACAAGCTTCTCGAGGGGGTTGGGGCAGGAGGGACGATCGTGCTTGTTTGCATCTGTCTTCTCCTTCTTCTTTCTGTGAATTGCCAACAGAATTAGAGAGAAGCGCGGTGCACATATATCACAGGTGTCTAAGCAGGCTACCAAATGGGTGGGCTGAAATTACAGTGTCATTCCCAATTGATGGCAGTGGCTTGGGGTTGGGAAATTAAAAGGAGGAAGTAAAATATTTACTCCCTCCAACGGTCTTTGTGCAAAAGTGGCAGGAGTCGAGCTTCTCCTGCAGGAGGGAGGAGTAAGAATAGGTCACGTGCACGACAAACCTTTTCACTGTACACTCCGAATATCAGTGCTGCATCTTTACTCTAACTCTTACGCAGGAAGTTTCTCTTCTGTTTAGTTTGGACTCAGCGATCCGCTGGTGTTGAGATGGAGTTTTTAATTGCATTGTTTTTGCTCTTATCATCATCTCTGGAGCTTAAGACCGCTCCAGTATGACTGTGAAAATACTTTTTCTAAAAAAAAAAACGTAAAACTACTTTGTTTAAAGATGATATCAAAAACTGCTCAAAGCACAAAAAAAAAAAAAAAAGATATAGAAAGTGCAAACTCCAGCTCTACAAATGGTCAAAGTGTTTCATTGCCCTTGCTGTGTGAGTTATATGGGAAAAACTCAAGGGAAAAGTTTGTTTGAAGGAACACAAGCAGCACAAAGAGATTTGATGCTAATTCACTGATTGTGGATCATTTCATGGAGAGGAACTGCAGCGTAAAAGAACTTGAAATGCAAAGGCACTGACAAGATCGTGCTAAAAATGTAGAGGCCGTGCTTTTGAAAATGAACCTTGAGGCTCGGTGGACTTGAATGTTGAGCAGCCTCGCTCAGATTCTGGTATAAATATAAAGATTGAATCTTTACGTCTTTTCCTGTAATGAGGTCTGGACTGATTGGTTTTAGAGCTTTAAGTTGTATCATAGCTTGACTTTGCTGTGTCCCGATTCCAAACCAGCTGGGAAAAAAGGGAATAGGTGCTTTATACGTATGTAAAATCAACAAACTGGGCCATTTCTTTTTTCACTGTTCAAGTTTCTTGTTCCTCACCTCCACTCTCAAGCAGTTTTCATGCTGCGCAGCTGCGAGCTGCTCCTAATATTTCCCCGGCACATTGTGTTGTGGGGGCACACTTCAATCATCAACCCTTTTTAGATTGCATGCTGACTTTTTTTTTTTTTTTTTTTTTGGATTTTGCGTCATTTTGTCACCCCCACTAAGTGCCAAAAACGTGTGTGTCATGGAACTGGGCCAGCGCTATTAAATCAAACTGATTGCCTTTTTGGTTGTTGTTTTTTTGTTTGTTTGTTTGCTTGTTTGTTTTCCTTCATTTGAAAAAGCACTTATTGTGATTGACACCCCATCGGATTCATTATCACAGGATGTCTGTGGCCGGGAAACATCAGATCTGTCTGAAACAATAAGTCAGTCAGTCATCTCCTTTAATCAAAGAGTGTGTGATTGATGACCAGCGAGGGAGGCAGATGACAGATTTCAGAAACTTTAATCAGATTGAACTTCTGAGGACAGAAGCTGCTCGGTCACATTTCCTGCTCTGTGCACTAATCGGCTCAGACAGAAGTTTTATTATTGCCTCGACTCCAATAACAAGCAGCAGAGCGGCTGACATTTTTCTGTTTTTAAAACGACTTTCTCGCTCTCCGTTTTGTTGACGTTCACCCTCTCTGGTTAGGAGTGACCCGAACAGAAGGGATGAGCCGCTGATTTTCCCGACCGTCCTTCTCTTTTAAGATTACTCCTTTTTTAAAACAACTTGACAGTAATTCCTCATGGTCCCGCCATCTGGCTGTTATCTTTCAAAACTGAGCAGTAGGCAAATGTCTCATGTTTTTCCAGCTACTCCCAGCTGTTCATCCTGGGAATCTTTGGGAAGCTCATTCTCGCCGGAGCGGAAGTGTCAAGGTTAATGAGAAAAACCTCGGCCTGATGAAGTCATGCGCCGTAGAGGGGAGCATGCTGATTTGGGAACGTAGTAGTGAAGCTAATGTATGATCGGTCCACACTCTGACATGCACGTGTCGCATTTATCACTCCAACCAGGCTATTTAGCTCCACAATCACCTTCTCCCAACCTCCATTTCCCACCATATAGGTCGGGACGAATGAGATAACGTCGTCACCTACCGCTTTCTTTTCAATGTGAAGTAGTTGGTGTCTGAAAGATAAATTTCACCTCCTTTCTCTTTGCTTCAGAGGGTGGAGGAAAAAAAAAAAGGAGACTGATTTCAATCTCCAAACCATTCTGTTCTTTGAGATGTGATAACACAAGGCAGACAGCAGCGAGGGGAAGAGGAGGAGGTGTCTGTTTTAAAAATAGAAGTTAAGATCACCAAATGGGGAGATCGAAAATGCAGAGAGGACTAGAAATTATGGCAGCGGTTGGAAAAAAAAAGAGGAACGTTATATTCCCATGTCAAAAAAACAGCAGCAAGAAAAAGAAAGATATCTTCATTTCTGAATCAATGCAGCTCTATTGGTCAACTCAACGGCGCTACAGCTACTGCAAAAATACCATCAATGGGTATTTATTATTTAAGAATCAACCCTTGAACAACTTTGTGTGATTGGAAGAGAAATGCATCGACCTGTCTGTCCCGTCTGGACACAGATGTTTGCAACCTGCTGCTTTGTCTGAGACTTTGGAAGGTCGCTGATAGATGGAGTGAAAATGCTGAGAGAAGAGAAACCAGCTCAGGAGAAGCTGGAGAGAGACCAGGTGGCCTTCAGGTGATGAGTCAGAAAGAGCGAGCGGTGATAAAAAACTTGGAGCTCTTGTGCTGTCTAAGGTGTTAACCAGCTGTTAAAGGGACATCTGTCACTTTCTGGCTTGTGTTTGCCGTTTGTTTTATAGTGAGCTGATTTATCGCCGTTTCCACCTCACAAGCGTTTCGAATTAGCTGCAATCACTTCCCCTCTCCATCACACTAATGGTGGATGAGTCCAAAAACCAAGTTCTCTTTTCTGTGTTTCCTCGTGTGTCTCCTCATTTGATGTTTCTGTGCTGAGAGCGTCCTCCTCTGGGGGAGTCTTTCTCTTGACTTTGGCCAGTCAACTGTAAACATCTTTTACAGAAAATAAACTTGCTTTATGATGAAATCAACATGTACTCTGGTCCCATCAGCAGCGTTGTCACACCTCTGGCGTCTTCTCTATCAGCTGAATCACACAGGAGCAGATTAAACGTTATTCCCCACCTCCTCCTGTGAAGCTAACCCCCGTCCAGGTGGTAATGATTGCAATAAATGCATTGGTTTATTTTGGTTTAGGGTTTTTGCTCCATTGTCTGGGCTGTTTATTGTTCTCATTTCGTGCAGCAGGTGGCTGGTCGGAGTCCTGCAACAAATCAGCGCAGTTAGAAACAGCTGGGCTTTTCTACTCTCGAGCCTGATGTCCTCCTCTTTGGCTTCTTGGTGTTAGTGGTGCAATTTTGTTATGAATAAATACATAATTTTGACTTTCAATTACTTTTCCTTTTTTATCTCCGGCTTCGAGCCAGGTCGTGACAATTGTGACAAAACGTGGTGTCCTGAAAAAAGTTTAAAATCTGTGTGACTAAAAGTTGCTGAACTTGCTTCTCCCTCATTACTTCAGCTGAGTTGCACCTGGGCCAGATATTCCAGTGGATCTGGTCTATTGGACCAGCTGCTCAGACTGGTAACACCACACAGCTTCGCAGTGTGTGTGTGTGTGTGTGTGTGTGACTGGGACCGTGATCCAAGTAAAGCTTAATAAACAGAAGTTAAAACAAAGCACAAACATGAAACAGCTGTTTCCTGAGATGGATTTAACTGAGCGTATTTATAACTTTAACACAGATGGCCTGCCTTTGTGTATCATTATGAAAATATCCGCGTTATTTGACTTTTCATCACTTCCAGCTTTAACTATCCATCGTTGGCATTTTGCACAATCGCTTTCCCATGCAAGTTTTATTAACTACACAGAGGAGGCCGCTGCTTCTCGAGGAGCCAAACTTTTCTACCGTGTTGGGCCTCTGGTGCCCTGCAGAGAGAGGGTTTTCAAATCAGTTATAAAAAAAGCTGGAGACGGATTCAATTATTGTTTTTAATCTGTTTTTAATTGTAAGGAAACACTCCAGACAAGTGAAACTCATTTTGGGGTTCACGACAGTAAGTTTGGTAAAGACTGGGGGACTTTGAGCAGATAATCAACTTGCAGCCCTCTTAGATCCAGATTGTCGAGAAGGACGACGCAATTATCCAAAGTGTGGAGGGGGGGTGGGGGGGGGTGTCATCTACCTCCTCACTAAGGAAACAAACGCTTTTAAGTTCATAGTGCCCGTTTGGAGGGGAAAAAAGCAAAACACGCTGAAACTCGGTGACAACAGTTCAGCTGAAAATAAGCTGCTCTATTGACACAAGGAAGATTAAGCACTGTGGCCCGACCTGATATACAGAACATTTTGTTTTTAATGCCTCACTGCTTCCCTGTTCATTCCTCGAGCTATTTTACAACCCGAAGTGCCATTCTCTGCCCTTTTTGTAATTAAAAAAATATTGTATCTCTTCAAAAACTGCCAATAAGCAAATAAAGTCACTAATGAAAATGTTATTACGCTCCCCCTCAGCCGCACCACGGCGCCGAGACTCAACAGGGGGAAATATTGTAATCATATTATTTCAGGGCTGTTGAGACACTGAAGTGTGAATCCGCAGTGAAATGTATCAGTTTTGATATATGGACTTTCAGAAAGCAGCAGAGTTAATGATGCAGGATTTTAACATCTCATGCATGTAGAGTTGGGCAGCAGCAACATAGCTTAAAGAGGCTCAAACGTTTGCGGTGAAACATTTTCTTAAGAGCAGGACTCTTTGAACACAAAACCTGATTATTGTGCAGATGCCGCGTTGGCACACTTGGCAGAAAAATGCAGAGTTTGAACCAGTTGAAAGGCGCCGCAGTCGACCAACAGAACGAAGGCTGACAATTATTGATTACATGCGATGGAGAGCTCATTTGGAAAGGTTGGAGCCATGTTTCCCCGACGGGAACTCCAGCTGTGCAGCCACAAGTTGGTAATTTTTCTTCATTAAAAAGTGAAATAATATTTTTGATTTATGCTGAACGCACAGAAGGGTTATAAGGCTGTAAAAATAGATGCAGGGAGACAATTATTCAGACTAAATGTGCATCGCAGGTGACGGCCGTGCACTTTGGCTCACAGACAGACAGGCAGTGTGTGAGTGTGTGTCCACAATATGTTTGTGTGCGTTTTATCTAAATAGCTCTCCAGCTGATATCTGAGTCACCTGACTGTCCTGCTGTTGTCTTACGTTACTTTCCTTCACATATATATGCATAAATAGCTTTTTAATATTTGTTCATGTACAAGCTTTTCAAATATTTCAGGTAAAAACATATTTTCACAGCGTATTTGATAATATCTCCTCTTATATATATTTAAACATCACTCTTGATATACACACTTAGATTTTATATTCTGTGTTACATTTCTGCACATGTGGAAGAATAAAATATAATTCGCTTTGGCAGGTGTACACACAGTTCAGCAGGTGATGCTGTTTATTGTCGCTGTATTTTTTAGCTGAAAACTGTTTCCTGCTGCTTCTGGAAGTAAAGGTGATGAGAGCAGTCGTATAAACCCCGAATAAGGACGCGAAAGACGGGCAGCCACTGTCTTTTAATTGCACTGAGTCCCAGCTTTGAAAAATTCTATTGTCAATTGCGAAAAAGTAGCAAATAATTCGAATTGTACAGCGGCTGATTCTCCTTTTTCTGAAAGGCTGATCTGTCTCCATGCCGGAGAAGAATAAGCAACCAGGAAGCAACTGAGCATACAAAAGAACATGGTCACATCTTCTGCAATCAGCAATCTATTTTCCTCCATGCTGAATATAGAGCTCTACTAAGAGAACATTGTTCATTTATATTGTTTATAAAAGAAAGTCTTTGCTTCATGTTGTCAGGGAAAGCTATTAGCACAGGTCTTAATTACCGTGCAGCTACTTGGAGTTTAATTATAGAGTGTTTTGTTTATTATTTGCTCTCCAAACTTTGAGAAAGTTTCACAAAACTATAATGCTAATTCGTCCTCATGGATGGAGGTGTTGTGAATGCAAAGCTGATGTTGGAGCTTCTACCTCTCAGCTCAGCACAATTAAATATTTATGTGTAGTACAAAGTGCGGGGTCCTCAGGGAGGGGTTTGGCCGCCCACAGGTGGGAGGCTTGAATCGAACAGTGAATGCGGCGTAGGGGAGGCTGGGAGGTCGGCGGCACATCACGTGGTGAAGGCCCGCTACCTTGTGATGTCATCTTGCTTTTTAAAATACAAACTTTATTCATTCCTCATACGGGACTTATCTAAACTTATATAAACTGCAACCACTTTGAAAGTAAACATCTCCAGACGTGTCGTCTAAGACTCTGAGTTAATTTACCAGAGAAGATTTTCTTATAGATATATAAAGAAATAAGTTCTCTACCTCCGACCTAATATCTTTTCTCATCTATTGCCAAAAACTTCTATTATGTTTCTGAGACTCTGTGTGCTACACTCCCTGCTGATAATGCCTTCGGATTTAATAAATGTTCTTTATATGATTTATTTATATACTGGAGTAAAGTGTTATCAGCACAGAGCAAACCTCAGCCCCGTAATGTGGCCTGGCGTCTCCAGGCAAGTGGCCTGGAGTCTGCCGTTGGCTTTGAGATGCTGCGAGGGTGATCAATGGCTGCTGCAGATTCTCCAGGTTCATTGTTCTCCTGAGCACTGGAGAATATCTGCAGGGGAAAAAGTAAATGTATATACATGCAACCCCGATGGTGGCCTCCTTCTTCTCTAATGAAAAACTTACACTGATGCATGAATTCAGAAGATTCCGCACAAGCTTGCAAACCCCTTTCCGGTTGGGAGAGGACACACACGTACACGAGGATGTGGTGATGATCGCGGGGTCAGAACAGTCGTCAGCAGAGGGGCCCCGAACGCATCCTCGGAGGGAAGGGATGGACGTGTGACAGTAGAGGACAAATGATGATTAACAAATAAATGGATGCAGCCATGCAGAGCAGAAAGAGCAGGCTCACCCCCCCGTAAACTCAGATAAAAGGGAGGGCAGAGTCATGACCTCCACATGTGTTTGGTTCTTGTTACCAACTGTAGCACTGCCACCAAAGACCCGTCTGTGATTATGAAAAAAAAAAACCTGACCTTGTGGCTGCAAGTCAGAAAGTTCTCATCCAACACCAAGAGGAAGGATTAAAGAGGAACTGTAAAAAAGAAACAAAGACAGCAAAGAGGGAGGCAGGGACTTAGAGCGAGAGGAAATCAGAAAGACATAATGGAATAAGTTATGAGTAGGCAAGATGGACTGATAGAGAGGAGGACGAGATAAATAACAGAAATGAATGCTGGGAGGAGAGACGCTTCCAGGGCAGTGCTTATCCACAGCCCGAGTTAGTGAGCAAGGTTGGGGAACAGAGAGATTAAAAGGAATCCCACAGATTATCCTGGAAGAAAAATCTGCGGCTTCAACTGTTTGAGGATTGTGATTGAATAAATTCCATCTTCAAGTCCCTTCTTTTGTTCTGTTGCCATTTCTGCCCACAAGTCCGCATAATGTAGGGGAAGTAAAACGCTGAAGGCGCGAGTCAAAGGGAAGCTCATGACTCACAATGGCCCCGAAAAAAGAAAACAAAAACATATTTTTTGGATCATCAGTGTTTAGAAGAGGGTGCACCTGAGGGCAACCTCATCTGCAGCGTTTTCCCTTTCTGTGTCAACACTCAGCTGGGCAGAACAGCCTTCGAAGAAGAAGCCGAAGCATTCACCTAAAATGTGACATTATTCCTGAAGCACAGAAGCAGCTGTGTCATGTCCATTAAAGTTGCTGCAGCTTTGTGTCTGCATCCTTAGATGAGCTTTATTATGAAGTGACAGCCAGCAGCTGGTTAGCCTAGCCTAGCCTAGCTTAGCTTAGCTTGGCATTGGCAGAGGAACAACTGGCACTATTCTGTCCAAAGGTCAAAGGTTATATCTGTCTGCTTCCTATTGCCTGGAAACCTCATAGCAATCAAAGTGATCAGCTTCCTGTCTTTTATGCTACGATAAGATAACGATAAGATCTCCTGGGTGTGTCCGTGTAATCCCACCAGCTCTGTCTTTTTTATGAATCTTTATATCTGAGGATGATAAAATACCTTAAAAGCTAAAGTTTGTGTTGTGTCTGCAAACACCGACTGCTGCTTTTAGGTGCACACAGCCAGCGTGTCCGTTAATGACAAGTCGCTTCCATCCATACATCCCATACACACAGCCATGGGGGGAACTTTAGGCCTCAGTGTGTCTCAAAGAGACACTTAAACAACCAGAGGAGAGATGAGGCCGTCTCAAATCACTGACTTCCAAATTACCGAACGACCTCGAGTCAAATTCATCTCAGCAAATACATCGTGACCCAGAATAATCACGTTAGTTCTCAAAGGCACCGAGCCGCTGATGGAATCGCAGTCTACAGTAAAGATAGAACTGTTAGTTCATGACTTTTGGAAACGTAATCGCTCCATCAGCCGGGCCCACTTTTCCCTTAACAAGTCAGAAGAGAGAAGAGGAAAACCATCAGTCCAAAGGGAATCCAGACTGAGCTAGTGCTGATCTTACGGCAAAGCTGGAGCTGCGTAGCGAAGCAGAACTCCGTCTCTTTGCTGTCGCTGACTGGTCCTGAGGATGTGCGGGAACGAGGGAGGCAGCCGGAGGAAGAATCTTTGAGAGCCGACTTTGCAGCTAACGAGACGGATGAATCACATCACTGCCAAACCAAAAAGAGTCGGCGCTCATGGACACAAAACAAGTTTGGGATGCAGGTCTCTTCATATGTGGACACGTTGAAGGTCCCCCACTTATTTCATAAAACTGAGCCCGTATGTTGTTGGTGCATTGATGAAGAGCTTTGAAATGTTGAGTTTAATTGTATAATCCAGAGTTGGTGAGTCAGGAATATCTAACGAGGCACTTTGTTCCGCTGTAGACGGCTTTGAGAGGATCAGGGGGAGAAAGATGGGTGATTTTTTTTTTTTTTTAAGGGAGATTTGGATTTGGTTGTCTTTCTGACTGCTTGACAGTTGCAAAGGTGCACACAGTCACAATGGAGACAAATCCCTCCCTCCGTCCCTTTAGATGTTTGCTTTGAAATCGGAAACGAACGTTGAATGGTGGCTGAAAAGACCAAACTCACATCAAGTCCACGCTGTGATGAGCAAACTTGGATGTTGATCCAGTAATGAGGCCAGATGGCCAGATTTTTTTTTTTATTTTTTTTTTTATCCCTTTCCTTAAAATTGCAAAGCAGCCCGTTTCTTGACACTCCTGTTGATTTGACAGGAAATAGTTTATGAATATTCATGTAAAATCAGGAATCTGACACATGTCGGTTGTTTGGCCTTGGCTCAGGTATGTACTGGCTTGATGTTTTTAATGAAACACACCCTTTTTTTTTTTTTTTTTTTAAATCAATAATATTGACACGGTGTCTTGGTGAAATTGGGTTTCCAGTGAGGGCGTGTGATGGATATTTGTATCATTCATTCTAAGTTAATTCTAAATCAATTCTCTGCAGCGTGTGGATGCACATCGCATGTCTTCATGTCTGGATGCATTTGATCCCTCTCATCCAAAAACTGCAGGGCTACTGCCGGCATTAGTGTCACCTCGACATGTGGTTATTACCAGTCAGCAGTTTAACATCATATTAGCATCTCCTGAATCCGCGTCAGACCGATGAGAATTAAATGTGGTCAAACTATCAATTTTACATTCTGTTAGATATTTGGACTGAATATTTAAATGTCAGAATGGATGAAATGTTTAGAGGCTGGAGATCAGAGATCAGATCTTCCGTTGATTTGTAGTCAACCAGATGAGGTGCCTGATGTGATCAATTTCGGCAGGCCAAGAGCGAAGGCCTCAACCTGCCGCCGCCCCAAACTCACCTTCCACCGACTCACACAAATAAAAATACACCCCCCCCCCCCCCCCCTTCCCTTACAACAGAGCTGGATCTGCAACATTTCTCCTGTTTTCCATCTTTCATTCATGATGTCTCACCAGGCAGTTTTTTTTTCTCCCCTGACGCTCAGGAAGCTGCCACAAGAGGCACAGGTGTCTACAGAGAATGATGCAGAGTGGCAAGTCTTGCGCGATACAAAACATAAAGTGGATGTTTTATTTTTCATGGCATGCATGCAGAGCTCTTCAGGGGCCCTGGAAAAGAACACGGAGGCAAAAAAAAATAACACTTTGTACAGTCTCGTGTTGTTTGCTTGAATAGCTTAACAACAGACTCCGACCGAGCTGAGAGCTCCCCAGGAGCCCCGCTCTTTTTTCGCTCCTCTCAGTAGTATCACGAGGTGGGCTCACACAGCTTTAGGATAAGTGTGAGATTTTCAGCTATTCTCCTGACTTTCACATCACTTTCTGTCTTACTCCATCTGTGGCCCGCGGAGCAGTAAACACTCCTCCAGCAGGCTGATTGACTTGTCTGATATGTATGTTCGATGTATTTTAAATTTAAAAAAATCTCTCGCTGCAGGACTTTACTGCTGCTGAAAGCTGTTTTATTTAAAATACAGAACCTCTCCAAGCAATTTGTTTTTTATATATATATATTGACCAATGCTTTCTTCCACATTTCTTTGGTGATTTGGCTGATCTGTCTGAACAAAACATCAAAAGTACGGCAATGAATTTCTCCACCTACCTCACAAGAAGTTTAAACCAGTCAGAAGGAGGTTTTATCTTAAAATATGATGCAGCACTGTCTCCAGTTTGGCTCCTGACACGCCGTTTTTCGACCAACTTCTTGAACTTCTCTGGAGAAAAACGACACAAAGGCACAAAGAAGAAACATATCTCGCATCATTCATAAAAGTCAAAGCCTTTTCATTTCCGTGCAGTCTGTTTCGGAGACTCTCGCTCGAGTCGTGACAGCTCCCTCCCTGGGGTGTGTTAATATGGAGGCGTCAATGATGGGGCCCGCCAAACACATCCCCATTAGTCATTGAGCGGCTGATGACGGTGACTGGAGAATCTCGAAATCCAATTGGTGCATCGGTCTCGATCACAGCGACAGATGTCACCCCTCTGCCCGTGTGTTTGCCTCTCATCACGACTCCATAAGTGCCCTCCGTTAACATGCAGGATCCCGCCAAAGTGGGAGACGTGCAGTAATTACCCAGGAAATGAAGTGTGCTTACCCAGCTTCACTCTCCTTATTAGACCGCTGGGCCTCAGAAACATCCAGTCTCTCAGGGATCTACCTTGCTGGAGTGCCCACGAGCAAAACACTAAATCCTTACAAGCTGTGGCTGGTGATCAATGAAGCATCATCGGCTCTGAGCACTCACTTTCTCAATCAAGACAGAAAGGAATGCCCTAAAGGCCTTCAAGGCCTCGATGTCACCACCAATCCTAACTGAATGAATAGTTTTAAGAGGTAAAGGCTGGCTCAGGTAATCATCGAGCTATTAGTGTTTCTTAGCTTCCAGCTTAGCCTTTCCTCATGTAAAGGAGGAGCATCAGGATTTTGAACTCTGTTTTCACCTCAGGCTCCCAACAACCTTCCCAACTTCTCAGCCTGGAGTGAGAGCCAAGTTTTACATCGGCTCTCCGAGGACCATCGTTGAAAGTTTGCGGACTGGCTGCACAGCAATGTGTCATTTCATCATAATTTGTGTTTATTAGCAGGAAACAGGAAGACACAAATCAGGACAAGTGAAATCATCATTTTCTAATGAATCATCACAGGAAATGATCTGCGGTGTCTGTCAGGAAAATAACATTAACTAAAATAAATCTTAGCCTGGTGCAGCCTGACTCCAACCCAAAGCCCGCTGGCTCTGGCTTTTAAGTATAAAACGCCCCCAATATTAATGCAACGTCATATTTTTACTGCAAAAGCATTTTAAAATACTGAGACGAATCTGGCAGCTTCTATTCATCACAAAGCTTCCACCACCATCTCTCTAACCAGCATCAGCCAATAACACTGTTTCCAAATGCCGTGGGCTCAAGACGGAACGCAGAGGTGATTCAAGGAAAACAAATACAGTGAAAATGGTGATTTTATTCAGAGTTCAGAATCAAAACTATTCCCAGCAGAATAAAACAGGGTGAGAAGGTGTTTTGCACACAGGAACTGATAATCAGAAAAGAAGAAGAAGAAAAAACAAACAAACAAACAAAAAAAACCCACCACCCACGGAACAGCCCAACGTTTTCTTCAGCGTATAAAACTCAACATGTGCATATAAACATTTTTAACTTCCATAATCTGTGATGTACTTCCAGTATAAACCTCCTGAAAACCACGAAGTCTACAGAACTTCTTTCATAATCATCAGAATTGTTTTCTTCAGCATCACATTGATCCACAGATAGGAGGTCAGCATTACCGGGGATGCTGCAGACTCTAAATGCCTCTGCGAAGGGGGAAGAGAGAAGGTGGGGGACCAGGGAGGGCGACACTACAGGGGCCAGTTGGTCCGCCCACTGCTCTGCAGAAACCAGGGGGGGTCCGCGGACGGCTGGCCGAGGAAGCGGGCGGGACTGACAGCTGTGGAGAGTTGGGGACGTGGCGCGGCGGCTTCGTGCCACGAGGGCCCCTTGTAGGGTTTCCTGGAAGCAGCGTCTTGTCCGGACTCGGCCTCGCTTCAGCTGACTGCCACTGAACCCAGACGTCCAGCAAAAAATGCTTCTTGAATGCTGAGCACAAAAACAAGAGGCTGTGACTAACGGGATCGGGGCGGGGACTAAGAATGAACTGTCCGTGGAAAAAAAACAACAAAGAAAATAGGATCGACTGCAGGGAGTCTATTTCCAATAAACGGACTCCCTGACATCCGTCTGAGGAGCTCACCTACCTTCCACCAGGACCTTCTTGGCCATAGAAGCAGTGTGGTGGGATAAGAAGGCGACCATGGCTGACACCCCCCCCGTACCGGGCCCCTTCATCAGAGACACTCGCTCCACCCCCTCTACCAGCAGCTGCAATACCTGCAAACAAAGATGAGGTAAAAAGACAGCATCTATCCACTAAACACAAATCAGACCATCTGTTGTTTTCAGTATTGTAACAAAACAAAACATAAATGTTTAAAAGCTTATGTTCAATATTTCTGTTTTGGCCTTTAACATGACTTTGCAGAGGCTGTAGATGCTTGTAGGTCAAATGCCATGGCCAGTGGAATGTGTAAGAAGATGATGCAGGTTATTAGAGATTACAGTTAATAAATGGCAACATTAGAGGAGGGTGCAGGTGGTCAGAAACCAGTAGATGCAGTACTCCTTTACCCTAGACTTAAATTCAATATAAACGTCTTCTTTCAGGAGGATTGTTGTTCCCACTTGGCTTGGACAAATTATTCCAAGGCTAAGTCACAGCAGATAAACACATTATTTTATTCTTTTCTACCGAGTGAGACCTGATACAAACACACTTTGCTCCTATAAAATCAGTGTGCACTGTAACGGAGTTAACAGCAGCTTTTATTTAGATTCTGCCATCAATTTGTTTAAACGTCTGTCTTCTGTTGAAACATCACTGAAAATCTTTCCGTCTGAATTACATTTCTTTCTTCACTTGGCTGCTCATAATTACGGTTTAAGTGATATGATGTGAAAGCAGCATGGGAGAGGTGTGTCCATGGTAACGACAGTGACACCTGCTGACAAGTGTTTCTGTGGTAACGATCAGCGATCGAGAGGATGCTGTTAGCATCATATGCACATTTTTGACTCTCTATCTCAGTCTCTCATTCTGATTCCATACGTGGAAAAACATGGACTATAATAATGGACATTTAGTTTGCAACAGGAAGAATTAAGAGATGAACTCTATTTGTGAAGACTCCAGCCAGAACATTATAACCTTCAGGAGATTATTTATTGGAGGACTGTTGTGGAAGATCACTCAAAGTACCTGGAATAAGTCTCCTTGCCTGGTGGTGGCTGGCAGCCCATCAATACAGAGGTGTCTCTTCTCTGTGCTGTGGCAGACACTGAGGCGGACGCCAGGCGCCAGTGGGTAGCCATGCAGCAGACAGATCGCCGTGTCAGCTACACTTGATGAGCTGTATTTGGCGTATGCGAAGCCTCTATTTTGTCCACTGAAGTTCATCATGAGTCTGAACTCCCAGAGAGGCCCCACAGAGCTGAACAAGGGAATCAGCAGGTCCTCGTAGACGTCTCGTGGGATGTGGCTGATGAAAACCTCGCAGTTAGCTCCTGGCATGGGGCCATCCCATCCTGACAGCAGAGTGGGCAGGGAGCCTGATTAGTCGCTTTATTGTCTCATCATGTCAAGTGAGAAATGAAACAATTTTACTGAGTAATTTGTCAGCTAATGTCAGAGGATAAGACTGGAGGTTTTTTTTATTCTTGGTAGCTATCCCCCTGAAGACAAAACACCAACAGCACATTATTTGTTTAGCCCCTGCCTGATAGAGCTGTGGGCCAGTATTAAGATGCAGCATGGTATTTTACATTTACTTCAAGTCTCATTAGAACCCTGACACAAAATGAAAGCACGTGTGTCGTAAATTAGGTTATACATAATAAGTTTATCAGAGCATCACAAACATAAATATATTCATTTTAGGATTTGCCACATTATACAATGATTTGGCCATTTTGTGAAGATGTTTATCATAGAAAGAAAAATGTCTTGAGTGCAGTAAGCTACAATATTCATGTGACAACGAGGGTTGGCTGAGAGGAATTTAAAGAAAAATCAAGTAGTTCTCTTTTTCTTCCCACTGCTGTCATTTATCGTGTAATTTAATGTTTTGCACTTTGTATGCAAGGCCTTGTTTTTAAAGGTAAAAATGTATCAAATCTGTTTGAGACTCAAGTACTGTACAATGTCTGTTTCAATGAAAGAGTGAAACAACTTGAGTATTTTTACAGATTTGCAGATGTCACTTCATATTTGTCTCTCTACAGAGAATAAATTAGGGCTTCAGTCTGATATACAATTGGCAGTACTTTTTCAAAAATGACATTTTGACACTGTACAGTATGAAAAGCAGAAAAGAGGCTGATGTTCTTAACTATAAAACCCGAGGGACTGAAAGTAGTGACTTTTTCTTTGACAAGCACAAGAGGAAAATTACATGTACTGTTTGCAAAGTCCGAAGTGCAAACTGAAAGTGGTTAGGAACACCATACAACACCAAAAAGGGCAATAATTATCACAGAACATTTTCCAATTATTTAGGTACAAACTTTTCTATTAGCACCATAATTTTACTTCAGTATTAACTGCAGCATGTTTACAGCATCTCTGGAAAGTGCATTGCATATTTAACTGTTTCTTTAATAACACAAGAAAGGTTCTGGGTCACATCTGTTCTGTTACTACTGCAGACATTAACTACCTTTGTTGTTGTTTTTAAGTTTAATGCATTCCTTTTTAGGAGTTTGGACTTCAGTTCGAACAAAACAAGTCATCTAGAAATTGGAACCTGTTATTGCCATCTGTCACTATTTTCTTCTATATTGAATAGTTAATTGTTATATATACTGCAGTGAAAATAATTCCTCATTAAATCTATCTTTGGTTGCTGTTCTGATTTGGAAATGTGAAACGAATGTCATTGTGATCTCACCCTCTGGTGGGCCTCCGTACTTCCTCTGGCCGTTTATTTGAGTCAGTTTTATGTTGTTTTCTTTCAGCCAGGTTTTCAGAGCGTGCACCCGCTCAAGGTCCAGCACCTGGTGGAAAAACAACACAGAGACAATTTGCTCAGTGACAGCACCTCTGTAACTAATGGGACAGGTAATCCCAGTTTAACCAGCAGTCATAATCCTGTTTCAGTCCATTTATCACTAGAACTACCACAGCTCAGCCATTTGTCTTTTCTACCCACAAAGCCCAAAGGGCAGCCAAACGGCTGGATTAGTCTGGCACTAATATCCTAACTCAAGTGTGAACAGTCCAGCTTGTCACCATTGTTCTGTAAATGAGGTCCCTAGTATAGTCATCGTTCACAACCACGCCCAGACTTCCACCACAAACATCCAGTAGGCCTGCTTTTACATTTTCCATCAATCTTTATATGTACTTTTTATTTATTTATTTTCTTATTTTGTTATTTTCACCAGGTTTTCTCTGTTCGTCAGCAATAAAGGTAAAAAATTTTTACTTTATTTAGGCTACTCAATGCACCCATGTCAACTTTGCACACTTGAGGTGCGCTGCACAACACTCTTGCATTGAGACTTTCAGAGCGCCAAACTTTGTAATAACACTGGATTTTTGTCATGTAATACACGTCTTCAACGTTAGGTCTTCAGGTGGCACCAGGAATGTGTATGGTCGCACTTGTGATGTGTGAACCTAAATTTATGGAAGCAGATAAGTCGCACAAAGTGCTGCATGGTTATAAAAAAAGTATGTATATATAATATACACATAAACATAGTTCTATCAATAAGAATATAAAGAGTATGACAATAAAACACTTCAAAATAAATAAAATAAAACCATATTCAAAAATAAAAATACTATCAAATAAAAACTTTTTGCACAAGGCCACTTAAATATTGACAACATAAGAAATCGTATTTGTAATCATATCACAGATAACAGCAGATGTTTGAAGCTTTAGGCTGCATTCATCATGCCCTTCATCCTGATCTGCTCCACCACATTCAGATGTGATGGCTGCATTTACAAAACAAAGGTGGCTAACTGTAGACAGGTGAGGTGTAAAAGTTCAGCCAACGGCCTTTTGGATGTCGTCTGGGCATCATGGCAGGAGTTAGAAAACCAAACCAGTCCAATGAGTTTATGAAACCAGACTTCCCCATGGTTTATGTTTGTCGTTATGAATTATTCACTAATCAGTCCTCTTACAAGCCAGGCGTTGTAAACATGATTAAAAACAACATTTTAGTTGTTGCTCTTTATTAAAAAAAAAAGTAAACAAAGATGTTTTATATTCAAGCTATTTAGACTGTTTAATTTAACACAATAATACATTTGGTGGATAGAAAATGTTAATCCCCTTTGCAGTAATGTGTATATACACACGTTTTATCAATAACCTACAATAGTTTGGATTTGCTCGTTGTTGTCACTAACTTCAACACGTAAAAGGACAATTCAAATCTATATTTAAATAAATAAAAACAAAAACGAGTAAAGGTGAAGAGTTTGTTCAAAGTTCATTGTAATTAGCTGAACTCACCGGCAGAGCGTCCATGTTGGAAATAACGGTGAACCGGGGAACCGCCTCGGGCTTCTCTCTGGGCAAAATGTGTACCAATTTTGGACCAACTACTCAAAAGTAGATAAACTGTTAGAGAAATGATAAAATATGCGATTTAAAACGCACTTGCAGTCGTCTTCCTCCACACCGAGCTCCGCCGACAGGAGACGTTTATGGTCTGAAAACAGAAAAGAGAAACACGCTAACGTCAAAGATGGCGGCAACACATCCCGCCCCCCGCCCCCCTTCCACTCCAAACCAGCCAATCGTCTGCTTCATAACGCCAAACCGGAAATAAATTAAGCCAATCAGGACTTCGGTTGGAATGAAAAAAGCGCTGACAGGTAATAAAAAAAAAAAACAAAACAAAACAGACGAGAAAAAAAGTCTGACGAATGACTTAAAAAAAGAAATTACAATTCACACGATTCACATGATTTTAATGAAAGTAAAATCTGTTTCTTATTTCGATGTTTTGTTCGTTGTTGTGGGGAGTACCAGGAGCAGCTAGCTAAAACCGAACGAAGCGCTTATCCAATCAGATTTTGTCTCTAGGCAGAGATAACGCAAACCGGCTCATTCATTGGCTAGGAGCTCATAAACAAACAACAACAAACGCAAAAATTGCCTTGATGTTGGAATAAGGTCGGTAAAATGTGCATCTGCAGTTCATTTCGTATCATAAAATTCACAACTTTCACGAATAAAGCCTTTAATATGCTTCATCTTTGGACTCCATTGAGCCAAAGAAATATAAATAATCAAGATGAAAAGTCAAACTTCCCTTCAAATGTCGAGTTGGCACAGTTTCATCCATTTGCTGGTTTATGGTGCCAATAAATATGGATGAACTGTACTTTTATACTTGTGGTTTTTGTAAAGTGAAGCTGAAAAGTTCACTTGTTCAGAATCTGTTGAGCTAATGATTTGAATCATGTCCATAATGTCAAAAGTGTAAAGATCATTATGCGTATTTCTATATTGTTCAAGTTTTGCATTGGAAGTTTTGAGAAGCTTATTTATTTTCTGCTCACTGTGGCTTTAGGCTTTATCTGGAATTGCAAAGATGACAAACTGATTTGGGGAAGATACAGTCTGTTGATAGTGAGTTAGGTCTATCCATCCATCCATCCATCCATCCATCTTTTCCGTTTCCGGGTTGCGTGGTGCTGGAGCCAATCCCAGCCAACGTTCCTGGCGAGGGGCAGGGTACAGCCTTAACAGGTCGAACAGAAAAACAATGATCTTGTGCAGCGCTGCTTTTGTATTCTATGAATCCATCCACGTAACTCATCCCCTCAGAGAAATCAGAAACATTAAATTTAGAAATATAATGCTTCACGAGTTCATACTTAGGGGGATATGATTTAGGCATTTCCAGTTAAGGATGAATGGTTAACAAATCTTGTGCTCTCTCTTTTTTTTCATGTGTCTAACAATAGTAAATACTTGGTTAGTTTTTAATGATCAGTCTGATTTTTCACGAAAAACCTCAAAGCTGTGCAGAGAGCATGGTGGCAGGGGGGGATTTACTTTTCAGGAGCCACTTTAGCAGAAATGCTGTTGGCCTTTATTGAGCTGCTTCAGGCGTGTTCCTACAAGAACTGTCCAAAACTCCCAAAACAAAAGTTTTCCTTCAGTGAATGCTACTTAGCCTGCGTTTTGCTATTTGTCAGTGAGTCATGTTTTCTGTAGTATCTGGTATTACAGCTATGCTTATCATTACATTTTATGGCATTTGAGTGATTAACATTTCCAACTTTCAAATTTGGACTTAATGAAATTGCAAAGTCTGCAGCCAAGATAACCCATGACCCACGTTTTTCCATTTTGCTCTCTTGGGAAGAGAGATAGTTTAATCAGCAGCTGCCTCCAACATAACGAACATTCAAGTTTAAATATGATTCATGGTAAACCATAAGCTCATTTTGAAGATCCTGTGACTGTGTTGAAAGAAGGACATGTCAGTAAGGGGACCTTCAGAGGCATTATTATTGACTGACCATAATTTTTCTCTCTGAGGAAAGTCATTTTAAAATTGCATGTTCTCAAAGTATCTGCAGCTGAAATGCGCCCCACGAAGCAGGTCATAATAAATGAACTGGCCAAAAAGCACAAGCACTGAGGGCAAATAAGCAAGTTGTTAAAAAAAATACTTTACAATAACATTCCAGTCATTTGAGAAGTTCCAAAGCTTTATTAACTTTAATGCCTGATTACGATGTTGAATGGTAACAAATATCGGATGACATATAAATGAGGGTGGTAGCCAGAACCAACCAGAATGCTGCAGGAGCTGTCTCCTCGCCCCTCTGTAGTGGATATATCAGGCAGACAAGTAGCTGCTTTTTTTGGGCTTTGGAGACACCCAACACCCACCAGGGCCAGCCACGATAATGCAAGCTGTCCAAGACATGCCAGCTCCATTTAAAGACTCCGAGCTGAGCTGCTGTGACTGTGCTCTTATTTAGATGAGCCTTGATGAAATTGTTTGCAGAGGTGTGATGGACAGTTAAGGTAATTATTCTGCTTGAGGTATGGTGATTAGGTATTGTGGTTGAACACTCTCACACTCAGTATTTTGTTGAGCTGTTTTGATGCGTGATATGCCTCCTGCCAGCTCGGGAAGAGATGTGCTAGACAGCCTATTCTCGCATTTGGCCTTGCTTGCTGCGATGGCTGCCATGCTGCCACTAACTATGGTCAATCAGTAGCCGGAGTTGGTTTCAAACTTTCAAACCATTCGCCTCCAACTGTTGGCAGCTCTCTCAGTTTCCTCTCTCTAGGTCTAGCCCTTTTAATGACCTTTCTTTCAAACTTACAGAAGCAAGAACAGACTCATTTATGAGGAAAGACATGACAAAGACAGGCCGCTTTCTTTGCAGAGTTCTGGTTTAGAGATTCAAAATAATTAAACACTTCTGAAATCCCTTGGTTTGCTTTAACACGGACAGTGGAAATCAACTGTTGTATAGAAGCTATATTTTCCATTTTACTCATAGTTTAGAGCAGAAGTTTTTCACCCATGAGAGAAGAGCACACCGTCTGTGCAGCAGACGCCAGGTTCTCCAATCTGTCAGTGACAATAATCATGAGGCTTTAACTTTAAGATATTCCTAAAAACAATGAGCCAAAGTGTTTAACCTGGGAAGAAATGCAAAACCTAATCAATTCAAATCTCATAATGTTTTACATTTGCACAATCAGGTCCGGTGTTTGCTTATCGTTCTGGCCGAGATAGAACTGCACCTGCTTACTTCTTGTCTAATAGCAATTTGACAGTTAAGCAAGTCTCAAGTTTACGCAAATTCAGATGGTGCAATGGTCTCATATCGATTTGCATATTTGAGTCATTCCACTGATTTACAGCACAGACATATTAAACCAAAGAATGTCTCGAGGGTTTCCCATTCAAATAGCCATTGCTAAGTGGCTGCATTCATATTGCTAAACCTTATTTGAAAAGAATTCAATTGTTCCTGAATTCATGCAGCGTCACAACAAAAGATTTGACGAGTAAGAGAAATTAGGATTGCAGTATCTGTGTGTGTGTCTGTGTGTGTGTGTGTGTGTTTGTATTGTAACACTGCCCTCCCATGGTTATAATAGGAAGTCGTTTTTCTTTTATTATTATCTGGTTTTTTTATGCTGCATCTGTGTGGACTTTGTTCATAACCCCACACACTCAGAGGTCAGTGCCATGTTTCTTGTTTTACAGTAGTTGATTCTCTGCACCTGCAGGCAAACACACAAGATAGAAAAAAGGTTTTCGGTTTCCTGTTTACACCCCTGAGATGCCATCTGCCGCCGCTTTACGTGTTACTCATGTGAATCACATGGAATTCAAGAATTACAGCTTGTCCTTTGAGGCACCCCTGCAGCTTTCTCATTCATGTGAATGTGTTTTACATTCCGCTGGCTGAAAACAAATAAATAAAGAGCATCATACCTCTTATTCCCATCTGGTGTACGAGCAAATACCTAATGAAACATATGGCAGGGGAACAAGAAAGTGTAGATTAATCAAACCTTTAAATGTCACTAGATTAACAAGATTATCTTTTATGCCTCCTAATCAAGTATACAGTCATGTTTTGTTGTGTGATGTAAAATTCCTCCTCCCTCGCTCCTCACATTTTTTTATTTTCACTGGCATCCCATTTCTTGAGCATCAAAATGGAACACGCACACATCGACTCATTCCAAGAGTATCCAGATAAACAGAGTTACAGCTCCCACGTGTCCACTCCACGTTTTTATGGCCCCTGAGGTGAAATGGGAGTGCCACTCGTCCTTTGCTGGTGTTTCATGGCTGTCTTTTGAAACTTGAGCTGCGAGATGTTGACCATTTGGACAACAGAGGAATATTTGGCCAACAGAACTTAATACCTTGGAAAATAAAAGTGGACGTCAACAGCTCCCGGATATCACAGTTCATTGTTGATTCCAACAGCAGTGTTGATAAGAAGAAACAGGCCTTATCAGTTACCCTGTGAGAATGAAGTTTAATAATTAATTGTTGCTCTCTAAGCTGCTGATTGTGTTTGACTACCTTTGTTTTTTTATTTCACATTATCTGGATTTCAGTGCATTTTATTGTAGCAGATGCAACATTGGAGGCTGAGCCAGGAAAGCAAACCGTCTGAAAAACAGTGCACCTCCACAAGCTATTATACGCTCTGACACCACAACAAGGGTGTGTGTTTATTTCTCACACACACACACACACACACACTGTGACAACAAAGAGCACAAGACATTAGTGTGTAAAACATGGGGGAGGCTTGAGGGCCTTGAGTCAAGATCCTCTGAGGGGTCTTCACGCTGCTGTTGTTGGCGACTGTTGACACATCGCTGTCGTCTCTGTTTGTCTCGGACTGGATTTCATCATCGCTGCGTTCTCCCTGCAGGACTAGGATGACCTAAACGTCCTTTAAATTTCATTTTTATTGGGTGAAGCAACATAATGACATTACTGAATATGACGTAACATGAAGTGACGTAAAAAGGCATGACATGACAGAATATAACAAGACATAATAGAATATAAAGGAAATTTTACATCACAGGACATGAAATGTCTGAATGTAACATGGTGCAATACGATGTACCATGACATAACATGACAAAACGTAACACAATGGCGTGCATTACTATTGAAATGACTCAATTTTTGACATATTTCTACATTCATCTCATATTATTAGTTTTATGGTATAGAAAAGAGAAAAAAATAAATAAAGTAAAAGCACAAAACAGCAGAAAGAGACTGGTGGCAGAAAAGTGCACAGTACTGTTGACGCTGAAGCTGTTTGGTTTCAGTTTGATTGTGGTTAAAAAGGAAACATTCATTACTGGTCCAATATGGAAATAATCCCTTCAGACATTTCACTGTAAATATCATCATCATATTTGTTCCCTCCACACTGCTTGCAAAAACATTTTAAGGCTTTATATTATTATTATTGTTTTATTGCCCAGAAGTAGCGACATTTAAAAATACTGATTCGGCCTTATAAAATGAAGATCAAGCATCTTTTATTGCTGAACATAAACTCCACCCAGGTCAGTCAATTTGTGCCAGATTCCCAGTAAAAATCTTCAGTTAATGGGCAGAGTTCCAGGTCCAGCTTGCACTGACTGTACTTATTTAATGTCATTCCCTCTGCAGGGACAGATAACTGTCAATTCTTCAGACGCCTCAGTCGTAGTTTACTGCCCACTGAAGTATAATCTGGCTAATTTCACGAGTCTGTTTACAACATGTCCAATTTAAGAATCGCTTGTATTTTTTGGCTTGAGGTTTCACTCTGTTGTCCAGATTGTTGGCTGATTTCTTACATCTTAGTATCTGACAGTGTTACGTGATGTAAACACACAGAGTGAAGGGTGAAAAGAAACCAGAATAATCCTTCAAAATCGGTTCTGGCTGCCATTGTGCTCAGCCGTCAGATCACTCATCAGGTTGTTTGAGGTCCTGGTTATCCAGGCGGCTGGAGACTCAGTGAAA
This sequence comes from Echeneis naucrates, assembly GCF_900963305.1. Classification (NCBI taxonomy): domain Eukaryota; kingdom Metazoa; phylum Chordata; class Actinopteri; order Carangiformes; family Echeneidae; genus Echeneis; species Echeneis naucrates. The sequence continues at coordinate 3,785,680 of NC_042533.1, forward strand.
CAGTCAGCCAGTAGCTGTGAGGAAAGTCCAAGCCAAGAGGGCAGGCACTCCCCGAATGCTGATGATTTCCAGATGAGAGCGCAGACTGTTTGGCCTTAGACAGACACATTGAAATAGAAAAAAAAAAAAAGAGAGAGAAGAAGCAGAAAGACAGTGAGAGAGGATGGATGGAGGGAGGGAGCAGAAAAATGAACACAGTGGATGAAGGAATCCTCCTCCACATGAAGCTGCTGCAGGTGAGATGCCGAAGCTCAACAGTCAGAGCCTTTTCGCCCACTTTTGTGATGATCAATTCATGACTGAATCTCTGCAGAGAGCCAGCGCTTGACAGGAAGGGACGGAGCTGCGTGATCCGAACTGTTGCGCACGAGGATCGTCACCATGACGCAGTGGTGGGCTCTGCTCGCTCTCGTTTACCTGTCCGCCTACCTGGCAGCCGCTCAGTACCACAGGAGAGGTAGGTGGACTCCAACACTTTCACTCCAAAGAAGTCTCTAGATTCTTTCACAGGCCACAGCATCAACCTGATTCTTACACTGAAATATCTCTCTGTAACAAATTAAAGCAAGATGCTTTCATTTTGGTAATTCTGTGAAAGAATGTGTTTATTTTCCTGATATATCGGGAACATTGCGACACAAAAGGACATCAACAGATCACTTTCCAGTGAAAGGCCTGTTTTGACTGGACCCACTCACTGAGGAAATTCCTTTCTCAACACTTTCTTTTTTTTTTTTGTTGGAATGAGTCACATGATGCTTAGATCTACGAAGGGAGCAGGGAGGCTGACAGGATTTTAAAAACAATCATTCTGTGGAGAAAAATCTTAAATGTGAAACATTATATTCATTTGAACACTGTCGTCACTGTGTGGAGTTCATTTAAGCATTCATTAGGTTTGTCCCATATTTCCGCTGAAACGCTGCCGCAATTAAGTTGTGTTCTTGGGTGCTTGTGTTGCAGGAGCGAGCTTTAAATGAAAACACATTAAATAACACGTCAGGAAACAACAGCTTGATTTTAACATCCAGCAGACACAGAGCAACTTTAGCATTCTTGTGGATTTGTGCTTCTGGAAATCTGACGGATTCAAATCCAGCGTTTGCTTAAATATCACGGTAGTTGCACGACGCTCCACGTGCTCACCAGCTGGTCTCTAACTCTATCTGCTGCTTCGTGTTGAATCGGTAACACACGGTGGGTTGATGAGAAGACCTAAAACTGAAACAAGTAGCTGGAGTCATCTCTACAGCTGACTCCTCTCATGCTGCATGTCGTCATCTGGTCAGGTGTCGATGTGAAAATTTTAGTTAGCGCAGTTTTCATTTCTTTGCCCCATAACTAACACTGGAAAAACTTTTGTTGTTGAAAATCACTTCGTCCACGATGGTTTAAGCTTGAGACGTGTTATTTCTTTGCATCTTAAACTAGTGAAACTGTAAGAATTTCTCACATTTGCGCGTGAGCATTCAGCGTGCACTGAAAGATTTTGATGAGACTGAACCTTTGAATGGAGCACCGCTGCATCTAGTCTCATCTGACGGATTAACATCTAGGGTCACGTCTTTACATCGGACTCTCCTATTGGCTCTTGGACACTTGGACAACTTTCTGCAGAGCATTAGAGGCTTTGGAGCAATTTTTTTTTTCAAAAGAATGAGCAGAACTCCTGATCAGATGAAGATAAAAACGTCATATCAGCGCCATAACAATCCAATAAAATCATATAATATCAATAAAATACAGAGAAATGTAAAATTTCTGTGTTATAAACGACTGTGCGCTGTCACAGTGAGCAGAAGCCCTCATTGAGTGAAACAATTGACTGAGGTTGTGCAGATTTTGAATATGTTGAGGACTCGGGGCCAAATTTAAAGATGACAGCTCGTTTGTCTTTGCTTGAGGGTACACTCTAAGTGTAATATAGTTTTTTATACAACTGTCAAAAACCATTAACCATTAACTTCAAAGTTAAGTCACTGTGAAAAATATCCCCTGGGGGTCCAAAGTTGGACACCCCCAGTTGCCCAGTACCTTTATAATCGATTGGGCTCACAGTGGGAGTGTCAGTGCTGAAGTCTGTGTTTACACGGTGAGTCGTAAAATTTCTATCTTGACTTGCTAGAATATCATCATTTGTTTGAATTTTAACAAGCATTTAGATGCTAATTGAAATGCTGAGCGGCACTTGAGCCATTGAGACGAAGCGTTTCTTTTCCCGTGTGTCCTCTTCACCTCGTTTAACTGTATGCCAGAGGGATGTAGATGTCCGTTTGGGGTTTTTTTTCAGGGCGGGTGGGTTGCTGCTTTTCCCGCTTTTGTTCTTCCTTCCTCGCCATCTCTCTCATCGAGACATCCCCCCAGCCAAGAAAATAATTTACCCCTCCTAATTAATGGATCTTTGTTGTTCCCTCATCTGCTTGCAAGCAGTTAGCGGGAGATTACAAGTTCCCTGTCTGTGCATAATGACACAGGGGGGGCGCCTGCGCTGATTGTTTGGAGCATTAGGAGGCGGGAGGGGAAACAAAGCGGATGAACAGGCTTCGAGCGAGCACCAGGGAAAGCTCAGATGTTGTGGGGGCAAATATCTATATTAAATACATGAAAATAAGATAAAAAATATGAATTATCTTATTTTCTTTCTCTCTCTGCAGTCACATGTTAAAACTCCAACATGAATTTCTGACGGAATCTGTTGTTCCATTGATGGGAGTACATCTAATCCTTCATCCGTCAGTATTTGGCCCATCCATTTCACAGCGCCATCAATACCACGTCCCATCCTGTACCAGGATGTCTGCAGTTGTGATCTGTGTATTCAATATGTAATTTCTTCGTTTCTGCGAGAAGCTATTAATCGACGCAGAGGTGGTGGCTTTGACGCCGTCTGATGATAGCTATCTTCCCATATCGTACCAGACGACGATGCACGTTCAATGGTGCCCTCCTGGAATATCCAGCTTCCTGAAGAAGCATGAAACTTTTGTGTAGTTAAGTGTTTTCTTCTTCAGGCTCCCTCCGTCCTCTAGCGGTTTTGAATTTGAAGTGCCAAATCTCAGCTTTAATTATGTATGTTTACATCAGTATGGATGGAAATAGGGACTGAGATATAACCCTTTTCACACTGTGCTCAAACCGCACGGGTTCAGAAATAATTGGACACTTGGCTATCACATGTTTCTTGGGCAGCCTGCTGTTGCTTCAATGGCAGAAAAAAAGCCTGCATGTGGCTTCGAGCTGACTGAGATGAGTTAATGAAAGATGCTAATGAGGCTTACAAAAGCAAGACTTGGTGCTGGAGAAAATCAGAAGACAGTTGGTTTTCCAAAATCAACAGTTAGGTGCATTCTGAGAAGGAAAACGGGCAAGTTGAAATTAAAATAAATGTCTAAAGAGCAGGTTGAAGAAGAAAAGCTGTTTTATGACAGCAAGTCAGGAAGCCTCTCCAGGATGGAGGCAAATGTGTGGTCCCTGTTGACAAAAAGTAGAAGAGCTGATGACCCAAAACTTGAGATGGAGACGGCTGGATGAGCCTTAACCATGAAAACGACTGCAGTCCACAAAAACACACGAACAAAGAAAATCAGGAGAGCTCTGAAACAAAGTTTTACAGACAAATGAAACTCAAATCAACATCCGTCAAAAAGATGGAAGGAGGAAAGCAGGAAACTAAAGACCCCATAAAGTCGCCACCTCATCTTTCAAATATTTTCTTGCGGCCTGAGCAGGAATGACCGCCGATGGGACTGGCACGCTGGCATTTATCGATGATTTCCCCACCGATGTGGGAGAAACAGGATGAAGGAAGTAAACAGGAGTGCTGTGTGTTAAGAATCAGCTGCGTTGCAACTCATTTTAACAGCCAACAGGATGACAATCTTGAGGAAAAAAGATTTTGGATGTTTCCATCCAGCTGAGGAGCAGCTGAAGGCCTTTTTGTTTGTGCCGGAATTCTGAGTGTGAAATTCGCACAATATTTTCACTCACAATGCAAAAGACCTTTTACACTTGACCAAAATGACACACTGGACACAAAATGATAAGGACGCATTCAGTCTATTGTACACAGAGAGAGGAGGACGCTTGAGAAAAGGGTTGATTCCGGACACAGCTGCTGATTTCCATGTCATCCCAGAGCCTCAGTTCTCCTGCCAACCCGACTCATCAGCTGACCTCCACGCCCGCCTGTGCACCTGCTCCCAATCATTCATCACCCACCCAACCTTCCTTTCCCTCAGCCGCCTCAGAGATTCGATGCCGTGCACTTCAGCCTCAGCTACCTGTTCTCTGCAAGTGGGAAATTTTGTCTTTTTATTTTGAGCTGTTGAAGAAGGCAATCCCGCTCCAACGTGAACATTGATATTTTTAAACTGCTGTTGTTGAAGTTAGAATCGTAAAACAGGTAGTTTTCTGTCTTACAGCCTGCAGTGAAAAACTTTAAATAGAAATTGTGCCAGTCTGGCCTTTGGACTGTCACTTCCTCCATCCGGCACTTTTCCCTGGGTGTGATTTAGTTTACATTGAAGATAGAGCTGCAGCTCCACACGACTTACATCACATAAACTGTCCTTTAACAGTAACTTGTGCTTGTTTCTTTCTTCAATTAACATTTATTGTGCACAATGGATGAAGTCTGGCAGATCATTTCGACCGTGCACTGACGGAGGGGCTGTGTTACGTGTGAACCTGGCCGTGGCCCTCCTTGGATGGAAGCTGGATGATGAGGTGAACAGCTTGAGATAATATACCGAGGATTACACAGATGTACCAAATGAGCTGGCTACATTATTCTGACACGGGAACGCCGGGCTGCAGATTTTCTTTGCATTCTGAATGGAAGCCGGATTGGGAAGGCAAAAGCCAGAACCGAGGATGGCGGTCGCCCAAGCAGTCGGCAGCTACATGGTGTTGGGGGGGGGTCAGGCACTGCATGTCACTTTGGCTGGCCTCACGAATTCTATAAAGCTAACTGCAGCTGGCCGGCGAGGCTGTGGGCATCGGGGCCGATGATTACTGCAGAATTGGCGAGGCAGCGCAGCGTAGATGCTGCTGTAGGGTAGAGGGAGGATTTGATCCAAATTCAGATGGCTCCCAGTTCTTATACCACATACCTCATTAGAGATAGTGTGTGTGTGATCTGGGTGTTGGCGTACATGCTCAGACAAGCACTGAAGCGGGGGGGGGGGGAGCGAGGTGTCTAGAGAAGCTCAGAGGAAGTTTTAGCTTACTCCATTATGCTGTGAATCCCCTTTCAGTTCTAATCAAATTTGTTTTTCACTTCGCTCTCCTGGAGCAGCACCAGCAAATTGCTCTCAGAGTCTCAGACAATAGACAATACAAAGATATTTAAAGAGTCCGGGCAGCAGTAGTGGAATTGAAGGGAGAAACAGGAGATGGGCTTCCTCTAAATGCTTACACCACCTTCCCGAGTTTATTTTTCATCAAACTTTCTTTACACTTGACCCATCAAAGGCTTTCCACTACCATCGGGAGCATCTGCTCACTCTCACAGAGGGCAGTTGGTGCTTCTGATTTTAGCCTTCAGCCTACTGGTGTACTTTAAGCACATCGATTAAACCCTCTTGTTGGAGGAAGCATCTCTGTTTTAAGGGTCTCTTGCACCAAAACAAAGTGGATTTCAGCATGTTAACTAGATTTGAATCGTCTTGGTAAAAAGCCTTTGGGTGAAACTATGTTCTAGGCTACATTAAAGCTGCACACAACTAAAATACCTTGACGAACAGTGGCTCCAAGGACTACATGTAACACACTGATGAATTCGGAGAGATTTAACGCGCCAATCTGCACTTCCCTTCTAATCTGCGGAGCGTTTTCGTGCCTTTGAGCTATTTTGGCTTTATGGTGCGCATGTTGGATTATTCTCACAGGTTTAATTAAACTCATTTAGAGACACAGCAGGTAGATGATTTCAGGAGGAAATCAGGAGTTGTTGGAGCACACATTGGCGCTAATGGAGGAATGAACAATGAAGTTACATTTAGCAGCTGACCGGAGACAATGGCCCCAAACAAATGCTAATGTTGCTCCGTTGTCAGTGTTGTGTTAACAGCTTGTTTTGCTGCTCAAAAAAGAATAATTGATGCAGCTCTAAAGGGAAACTTGTTGATTTCTAAATGAATTGTTTTGTAATAATTTTTTTTTTTTTATCACTGTACCTTCTCTGAGTAACATAATAAGACACGTATATCAAAACATAACCGTATTTGAGCACAGTATCTGAGTGAACGTACGTTACTCTCCATCTCTGGATAAGAGGTGTGTGGAATTGCTTCACAGAGTTCATGGTTTTATCACATGTGACATGAGGAAGTAGATACGGTCTACTGAGCTGAGAGCGAGGGGTCTCATTCCAGCCCTATCTGGACATCTCTGATTTCAAGACCCCTGTTCTGCCACACATATGAGCCTAACTCTGGTATCTCTTCGTGTTTCAGCTCAGGGTGAACCTGTAAATATATGAGCATGTGTGTGGCTCAGGGTGGAGACCAATTCCTCCTGATGCAGCTGGAGTCAGATCTCTTCCTCACCTCCACAATATTTGAGCAGTAATGAATCTGTGTTTATTTAACCCTTGGCCCACCCACATCCAAACCACGCTGGTTAGCTCGCTGCCTAATTTCTGGACCAGCAGGGAGAACCTCTAATCTGATTTCCTCCTCTCGTGTTTTCTAGCCCTGTATCCATCTGCGTTTAGGATAAAGCGTGGGACATACTCGCTGATCGACCCCGCGTTCCAGCGCTCAGTGGAGGATGTCAAGCTGCTCTTTGAGGTCAGTTTGGTTGAAAAGGTTCATGGCCCAGCAGTTCTTGACTGGAAATTGATATAACCATGTTGTAAGTGTGCAAAGAAACTGTCCAAATAATTAGTTTTAGGTGCACGACTGGAAACCTTCTCGAAACACTTTGTAACCCTGCTAATTATTAGCAGAAATATGTGTTTACTAAAGTGTAAAGCATAATTTATTACTGTTGTCTGACTAATGAGGTGAGCAAAATAGTTCCTCAGTATGAGTGTTTGCAGTGCAAGTGCTTAGTTACTGAGTATTTGTCACGATGAGCCCTGACTTTCCAGATTCTGCTGGCTGGGATGCAGATAGAAGGTGAGGAACACACCATGTTGATCCCAGATGAGGAGCTGGCCTCCCTGAGGAGCGTGCAGAAGCTAGAAGCCATCTGCGAGGACATCCTGCCCAAGAGCCTCTCCGACATCCGCCGCCTGACGGCAGAGCTCACCAGGCGCCGGCAGCCTCTGAGCTTGCGGGACTTCGAGAGGACGGTGCTGACTCTGGTGTACGCCACTCAAACGCTGGCCCAACTCAGCAGCCAGCAGCAGAGAGAGGCGTGGACAGACGCGGTGGTCCAGCTGTTCAGAGCCATCCAGGAGGATCTCAAACCTGCCTGAGGAAGCGTTATCATTTTCAGTACACATGACAGTCTGTGACACCACAGTTGTTGACTTAATCCTTTGCAATTCCATGCATAGTCTCTACCTACCTGCAGTAGTCAGCTGTTTTTTGAATTGAAGAAAAGGGATCTTTTATCAAAGCTATGAAATGAACTTTGAGTTACCATTTTTTCCCCCTCTGTCCGTAAATTGATTTTCATGCACAGGTCAAACTATTTTTGCTTTACTGTTCTGTGGTAACACGTAATGATGCAGTTTATAAACTCCAATGCCACTCCAGAATAAACTTGGCAACTTCCAAAGCTTTAATCCTCTTTGGATTTCTTTTCTGCAATTCACTTGAAATTCCATCCATCCATCCATTCATCCATCACCACCAAATACAAATAAACTTACAATTCCATTTTTCTCATGGCCTCCTCCGTAACCCCCCTCAGCTCCTGACAGCATGTTTCTAACTGTAACAACAGATAAAAACCAACAAAGAGTCGTGTATTTTGCGCCACAGCTTAATAAGCATGATACTCACAAATACTGCAGGTGTGGGGATGGTAGATAAGTTTGCATTTTGAATTGTGTAACTTAAGAGTTTTGACCTTCTTTAAAAAGTTCAAGTATGCAAAATCAAACTGTAAGCAGAAGGTTAACTTGCATCCATCCCCCTGGATGCTGCATGTGTTTGGTGTCATCAAAGCTCTTTAGGATTTAAACGCTTTGCTCTGCGGAGAAAAGATTGCTGGGCTCATTTAAAGTCCTTTGAATGAAAACCATTGATTTATACTTACGAGTATGTGTACATCAATATGTCTGATTGCTCATTGGAGCGAACTGAAATGTTTGATAGGTGTTTGCTTTCCATATCCTCGTTTATGTTGGGGGGGAAAGGTGCTTGCTGTAATGCGCTTTCAGGCAATTCACTCATCTTGTGTGAAGTGTTTTTGCTCGGTATTTTCGCTCAATTCCGCTTTGTTTCTTGCACCCAGGTCTCTCCAGCGTTTTGCCATCAGATGCACGACGCAGCGCTTCCTTTCTGTGGATGTATATGATGATCACAGCAGGGTTTTTAGTCTCAACATGTCAGTGTTTGTCTGATACCTGAGCCACTGGCTCAGACATGGGGAGGCTGATTGATGAGGAGGTGCGTACTAATGCAAGACAGTGGAGCTCCATGCACCAGTCTCACAATGATGATGAGTCTTGGGATGATTCTGGCCACTACTTGACAGAGAAACCGGAGATAATGGCAAAAATTATATTATTCCTGGCACAGAAACTGACAGCACTGAGCTTCGTTACAGAATTCCCAAACTTACTACCTTTGGTTTCCATCTATCATCTTGTCAGACATTCATGCCTCCCGAGTTTTGGGCGGCGTTGTTGTTTGCTTCTGGTCACAAAACAAATCTGTGTGACAAAATGCGTCCCAACGTTGTTAATTTTTTCAAGATGCAGTTGCAGATGAGTTTCTTTGCTGTGTGGCTCATAAAAAGCTGATAAATATCATTTAGCTTTGTTTTATACATACATTCAATTTGATAAAAATAAAAATAAAAATAAGTGACATGAAGCCCCCACAGCACACTCCTGAATTCTTAAAGTTTTCAAATTAATCGTTAATTAAGTTGCACCACTTCTCTTTATCTCCATCTCCTCCCTTGTGATTGGACTGCAGATTTAATAGGGAAAAAATGAGGCTTTAACTTGGCTTATTGACTTATCAGTGTCCTTCATGAAAGATGAGTCTCTAATGTTCTATCCATTTAGTGCTCAGTCCTCTAAATGTCACATAGAGTCCCCCCCCCCCCCCCCTCCGGCAGCAGGAAGCATGTTAAGAGAGCAGCACCAAGTGGCTGCAGGGAGAACTGCCATGTCAGGGTTCCCTGTTCCTGTTTGGAAGCTTATACCTTCAATCCAGCCCATTTTTGATTATTTTACTAACATTATTGAGAGTAATGAAAATGTCCTGCTCATTTTCATTTGAATACACTCAGATTATAACTGCATCATATCCAGATTGTTATGTTGTATAATGTGGTGAAACTCAATTTATGGAAGAAATTAATGAAGTAATAAAAAACAATGAGCTTGAGTAATGATTGTAAGCCCACAGTGCAACCTCAGGATATGAAATGCATGCATTAAATGTAACTTATGGTTCAAACTTCATTAATGAGGAACAACAGAAGACATTTATAATGAATTATTTACCGCTGTGAATGCGGGGAGCAAATTATATATTTAGGTGCAACATTTCTTGTTGTACAATAATCCACATGGACTTGAAATAAAAGGCTTTAGATTATTATAAAAAGATCAGCAGAAGAATTAACTCCACATGGAGAAGATTAGACTTTCCTGCTACCTGAACATAGCACTTTCTGCTTTAGGCATTTTAATTCTACTATTTAAATTTTTTTATTTATTTTGCCTCAAGCTTCTGTATTTAAACCATCAATCATCGGCTCTACGTGCCCACTAGGTGGCAGCATTTACAAACCTGTCTGTGTTCAAGCCTCACTCTTCTCATGAGTCAGAATTTGTGTAGATGTTTCATATCTCCAAAGAGGCATGCAGCAACAGTACAGCATGTAATCATCGTACTCTCGGTCCACATTGTGCATATGTGAGACCTCATTCAAACAATATTTTGGTGCTGCGCTGACAGAAGGACAACGTGGTGTTTCTAATTTGATCTGTTTTTCTCTCATTTGTGTTTGTGTTTGTTTGAGGTGTCTTAATTAGAGGTTGGAACATGGTGGAAATGTTTCTTCCAGCCGAAGAACCATTTGTTTTAACTCAGGCTTATCAGTTGCATAAGTTTTCCCCCACAGCTGTCAGACATCTTTCCAGCCTTCAAATCTCACTCCTCTGGCAGCGGAGAACCGATGAGACATCACAACGTGTCACATATGTACACAATGTTTTCACAGCAAATTAAACAGCTCACTGCCTTCGCTGCGTGGTTTCTAAACAGCCGTACGGCAACTCCCCATAATGGATTTTTCCTCTGCCTTTCAGTCAGATGACTTGCAGTAAAGCTTGGCACGTTCTCCTATTCGGAAAAAATAATTCAGGATTCTCAATCTCCGGCATCAAACACCGCGGCCACTCCATTAAAAACATTCCTCTGGAGAAAAATCAGCAACAGCCCATACATGGCTGATTCTCGTCTTTGAAGATCCTCTGACACGAAACGTTCATGTGGAAAATGGAGTTTTCAGGCACTAAACAGAGCCTTTTTTGTATTAGGGTAAATCACTGGCATTACAAGTAGGAATGAAACAAAGAAGGAAGGCTGTGACTCAAGAGCTCCAGATGTAACATCTGAAGTTCGGGAGGTTGATTTATGAGCTGCAACCGCAAAATGGGTTGAGGTCAGCGTGTATCCATCAGCCTGTGCTATGCCAGTGTCTTGACTGGCTGATTTTGCAGTTTTCTTGCTCCAGTTTAAGTGCCACCAACTTCCTATGGTGGTCTGGAATCTGGATTTAACTTGTTATGCTGTCTAAAGGTTTGACATTATGGCAGTTCATCAGCTGCAACCACAACTCCATAAAGAAGCGTTGGCCATTCTCGCAAGATGGAGGAAGGAATGTAAGCTGCATTTTGTGAAGGAGTGGAATATCTCGCCGTGTGAGAAAGCCAATTACACAGCATAAGCGAGGGCAGGCAGTCTGCTGAAAACAACCTCCTGCTCTCTCCCGACCTCCAGGAATCCACACAGTATTTCGACAAAATATAACAACAGCTGGGAGACCAGGTCAGGAGAAATCCCAAAAGCGTAAATGAAACAGAAGAAACAGCCGCAGAGTGCGTGGATTGTTATTGTCCAGATATATCTGGAATCTGGATTCAAGTTTTTGTCAATACCTTGTTTGTTTATGCTCTTTATATCATACAAACTCCGTTCTCAAAGCAAATCCAGTGCTCCCACCCTTTAAAGATTTGTGGGGAATAACAAAGTTTTTGATAAAGCAGAAAGAAGTTGGCCAGTCACTGGATGCAGGATAAAGCTCTTGTATCCTCCCAGGTTCTTATCGGATGTTTTCTGAGGCGGTGCGGGAGTCACACGGGGTTTGTGGTATGCTGGGTTTGTACCTCGGGACTGTAATTGGATTTGGTTTGGTTCAACCCAGCCACAGGTGGAGCAGCCTGCAGCAGTCTGTGAGAGAGCGATGATGACCACGTCTGAGTGATTGATAACGCTGTTACGAGCAGGCCATGTCCTCGGTGAGATTACGTCAGTCTAATCCCTAAAACTCTCTGAAGGGCTTTTCCATATCGAGGCTGTAACTTAATCATACAATTAGTCAACATGAGGATCAATTTAAAGCTGCCTTTGCTCAATATTTTCATATTTATCTGTTTAACAATGATGTGTAATGTTCATATATCTACAGTATAGTTATTTGTGCTGTCCCCAAGTGTCCAAAAAACTCAGTTAATACTGCTTTAAACTGGGCGGCAGCAGGATTCACTAAACTGTAGCACACATGAGGAAAAGTCCAGTCTTTGCTTCTTTCAGTAAACCAGCAGAACAGCAGTAAGTTCACATTTATCTCGTCACCTTTAAAAGAAATGTTGGCTGTGACAAATTGCATTTTCCGTCTCATGTTCTCCGCATACCTCTTTGGCTTGATATTGCTGAGGACATGTGGGATTAGCAGCAGCAAGTTAACATGAGAAAAATGGAGGGTAGATCCCATTCAAACCGTATTTGAGATACACAGTGTGCAAATTGTCTTGAGCTGGCCTTTTAATAGGGTTCAGCTGACTCAGTCTAATGTCTGCTGTCAAGCTCAGATTCAAGTCTTGCTAATGAAATGTTATGGCAGATGGTGAAGAGAGTAAGACCTTAAATCACCATAGTTCAAAGTTTCTTTGACCCCAACCACCCTGTAACAGAGAGACTGATGATCTTAAACATTGCAGCAGATAGCTGTTGAGTCATTTTATTCGTTATTCCTTGTAAGAGAATCCTCGTGCGTTCGCTCCGCTGGCCACGTTAACAGACTCTCTTTTGATAAAAACCCTCATATAAAATTTCATTGCCCTCTAATGTTCAAGATTGCGTCTGAAGTCCTCCTAATATAGTCCTGAAAATTTGCAAACTTATCCTCATACTGATTTCAGAACCAAAGTGTGGGCCAAAGATAAACCCTGGCGGGACTCCGTGGAACCAGATCCTGCCTGTTTGACTAATGAGTACACAGCACAGTTTGAGAGGGGGACTTGTGAGTGTAATCCACCTTGTAAACACAGTGAAACGTTTGATTTCCTCTTAAGAGGCTGAATGTTTGCTGACGCTCAGCTTCACTTACGTGGAACTGTGGTCAGCAAGCAGGTGGCTTGAGAGTCACACATTTCACTTCGGTGTAAATGAAGCTCGTCAGCTCGTCTCTCCGGAACATTTCCCTGTTTAGACAAGAATTAATCATTAAGTGATTCTGAGGATCAGCCGTTTGTTTGCTTATAGTTGACACTGTGATTTAGCATCAACACACTCACTGAAAGAAGCGCCGCGATGGCGAATAACAGCGTTTGTTTCTCAAGGGGCGAATTGTGAAACGCAGCAGGTATGTGTGTTTGTGTGTGTGTGTTTGTGTGAGTGTGTGTGTGAGGCCTTCGGCTCTGAACATATCAGCAGATGCCGCCTTGCTGCCCCTTTTATGTGTTTGGTGTCAAACTGACTGTGAAGAAGTGCACTGGGGCCCCTGGGAGTCGTAACCGTTAACTCACACTTTGCTTACACTCTCATTTCTCTGCCCAGTCTGATTTGTATATTGTGTATACATTCCTCCGGAGTAATTAACTCTACTGGCAAACGTCTTTGACATCAGCTTGGACCGACACAGTCCAGATAAATGTCCATTTCTTGTTGGCACTACCCAACTCTATTTTTTTGTTTACCTCTAATGCAAGGAAATATGCTCATGAGGAATAAACGATAAGAAAACAACGACAACAGAGATTCATTGCCCTCCAGACACAGTTTACAACAGTCCAATTTGCAGGAACAGATGTGAGTAGTCACAAAGCAGCTCTGCAGATGCTTTCACTTTGGAAGCCGGACAGCAAAAGTACACTCACCGCAAAGCAGCCAGACTCACTCTGAAACTCTGGACTGAATATTTTGTTTTTTCTCAGATGTCCGCCTCGTTCAAGCTTTTATCCAAACTCATATCCACTGAACTTTTAACTTCATCCAAGCAGGTGAACGGGAAGAATTAATCAGAGGCAGGGATGGTGTGCTTTAAAAATAATACAAAAATCCCTCAAGCGTTGTCGTATTTTCTCCCACAAAAGCCACCAAACTTTACCCAGGATATCCTCGTCTGGTTGGGATGCCAGGGCTGCCTGAAGTCACACAGCAGGTTTTTAAGAGTCTGCTGAGTCCAGAGCTTACAGTATGAAACGCAGGCGCATGCTTCTCATCTGCGTTCCACAGGCCAAGAATGCTTTACATATAATCAAAGAAAAACAACAAAACCCGCTCAGCTCAGATGAGAGCAGTGACTGCTGACTGGTTGACAGAATAATCTACATTAAATACGGCGGCTGGCTTTTAGCATTTACCTGAAAGGCTGTGCACTTCATTTACATTCTTCTCCAATGAGCTTCAATACTGTGCACAGATGGCTCCGTGTGGCCAAAAGCAATATGTACGCAGATGTATCCAATCAATACAAATCTGCCAATGTAGCTAAAATGGCGCGGTCAAAAGGTACCTATGATTGGTCGACCTCTATAAAGCCCACTGCAATCCATTTCTGTCAGCTCTCTGTGTGGAGGTCCAGTTTAAACACATACTCAGAAGGGGACAACTTCTTGTCCTGTAATTTGTCTGCTTTATTGACTGAAGGAAAGAGGATGGACACACTTGTGGCGGACAAATGTCCAACCCAATCTTGTATTGAGACAAACACGTCCGACCCGTGTCACCCCCCCCCCCCCCCCCCGAAGAAAACGGGTTCACGCTGGGCGAATCAATCGGAGCCTTGAGTGGAATTACCTGAGAGTATTCCCGCTCTTTCACTCAGCTAATTAGCGCTATTCATCCACGGTGGATGGAGACGGTCCCATGGCGTTCGCTGGGTGGAACTAATTAAACTTCTTGACTCTATATGGCCCCTCACTGCCTTCCTCCTCCTGTTTTACTTAAAGCCTGGGACAGTCCCTGGGGAGGGAGGCGGAGGTGGTGGGCGGGACTATTCTTCCTTCTGGTTTGTAAACGTGTGCTGGGTTTGATTATTGATCCCAACCTGGAGTCACCCCCCGCCCCATTCCAATGTTTTGATGTGTGTTGGGGGGTCACCCTGAAGAGGTAATCAAGAAAATGGGGAGGAACAGGTCACAGACTGCACACTGTAATTGAATTGTTGTTAGACAGACGGAACGACAAACAACTCGATGTAATGTAGACGAAGAGGCGGGGCCGCTCAGCGTTCGTTAGCTTGTACTTTAATTATATTTGATGAAATTAAAAACTGAGGGGTTGATGGATGAAAACCTGGACATGCTTTTCTCCAGATAAATATCCTCCACGTTGCAAATGTTACCTTGATCACATATGTTTATAATCGTGCTGGCCTGATTTGCTGAACTCTTTTTTTTTTTTTTTACGACAAAGCAAGGCCGACCTTGGACACAGCAACCCCGATAAATGGAAATGAAGTCATAGATCTATCCTCCCCTTTAAAATATAATCTGCTCACCATGCAATTCCATTTTCGAGCTTATTGGTGTTACAGGTATTACACTCAGCAATGTGAGGAATTTGAGTCAGAAGTAATAGGAAAAGTGGAAAAATTTGATTTCAGCTCTGCTCAGTGGCTAAAAAGGCTGCATTTCCTTCATGCTGCAGTATCACTCTGGCACAGGAAACAAATAAATGCTTGGCTGTAAAGGAGCAAAAAAGGTTAACACTCACAATGATATATGAGATCATATAGCTAGATCTATCATTTTCAGATAGTATGCGACTTTTTGAATGTGCTATAAATTACTTTTAGGAAAACTGAGGTTATTCTTTCTTATCTAGTCTGATAGTGTAGGACTGAAGAAAAGAACGGGCTTGGCAATGTTTCAGTTTCAGAGATTATTGTAAATCACTTAAACAGTTCCAGTAAGAGCAGCAGTGACGGTAATGAAAGGCAGCAGTTACTCGCACGACACCGTCTTCAGGCTTATCCTGAGCGTATTGATCGAACTGTCCGAGCTTCAGTCAGAGTGTCAATCAGGGTTTGATTGACCCGGTCTTCAGGTCCCTGGATTGAAATGGAGGCCCAAATAAGTAACTGGCACCGCAGCAACATCAATAAAATACGTCAGTCATCTCGACTTCGTTCAGCCCATCCCTCCTGAAAGCACTCCATTAGAAAAGAAGGAGGATACGAAAAAGGCATTAACAGCTAACGCTAATGAGAACATCATACATTCAGCAGGTTTTTGGTGTCCAAACAAACAGAGACGTGCTTGTTTGGAACAACATATGCTCCTATTTATTCATTATTCCCCTCAAAAGCACAAAATTTCAAAGAAGTCAGGATCACTTGAGTCATAAGGATTCATGATTTAAGTGCAGCGGAGCATAAAAGTCCCCAAAGCTGTTGATGTATTTCACTCTGAATTTTTCTCGACCTACCCACCAATTGACATGGGAGTTTTAGTTTTAGCTTTAGCTGTGTCTAAGGACAGCCACATGGTGAAAGCTGCTCTAAAAGGCATAAAAACAAGCATCAACACGTCATGCCATACATTACCAGCTTTTTTCCAGCACTCGTGTGTGCACTTTTCAAACTTTAAACCAACGCGAGGCCAGAAACAGGACCTAAATGGTACAGTATCGTTTCAATTTGTGACCTAACTCAAAGCAAATGTTACGTTGGAGCACTTTGGGCTAATGCAGTGTCTGCAGAGTGTATATTTAACAGCTCACTGTTAAAAACATCATCCATCATGAGGAGTAACAACAGGGCCAATTGTGGCTCTTTAAAATGAATTAAAGCTAATTGAATTCTACTCTGCTGATGACAGGTTGCTTTCAGACGTTGATTTATCTCATGATTCGTCATGCTCGTCAGTTGACCCCCGACCTCAGGAAGCACATAAAACAGCAGGAAGTTTACATAAGCCCCAATTTATAAGTGATGGGTGACACCGCGACCATATAGCTTCCTTTTTTTCTGCCATCCAGGCACTCTAATCTGATAAATGGGCCTTCGTTCCACATGAATTTAAACTTGATTGAATGTGGGCCTGCGTAATATATAGACGGCTTTGCTGAGATTTGTTGGTGAAATTTATAAGATAGTGTTAAGAAAAGTAGATGACACAATTAATAATGTGACTTCATTAAAAGTCAACAGAATATATCCATGAATGACATTTATACTGTCATATTCTTGTAATGCAGTTTGTTTGTCTGAGATTTATGTGGAGAAGCAAAACCAAAATATTGTAAGAGAGGGGAAAAGAAGCCACAGTTTTTGGAGGGGCCGTGAATCTGGAAATGTGTTGTGTGCCGAGTCACACCTCATTGTGTTTCCAGTGTAAAACGCAGCTGGATGAGAGCAGCTCTTATCCAACAATGACACAGATAACACACTGTTAGACTCAACATCTGCTAACACGGGATATCAGTCAGTTTGTCGCTAAAGGAGAGCTTCTTTTTTGTTTTTTTGTTGTTTTTTTTTTTGGGGGGGGGTGGAGTGTGTATTTCAGAAAACATTTCAGCGGAACGGCAACAGTGCAGCACTGCCTGTCTTTTGTGAGGACTGCATTCACAAAGTGGTGGGCCTGTTTAGTGTTCAATAAATAATAAAAAGGGGCTGCTGTGCACCAAGCGTTACAAGGCCAGGTCAAGCTGAAATCATGACCTACAAGGCGAGACATAATTTGAGCCCTTTGGTGTGCTGTACGCTCCCTTCCACAGGTGAGCGGCTTTGGTGGGTGTCTGTGGGCGAGTTGTGAAGGGGTGAAAAGCAGGTGAAGGTGAATGGAAGAAAGCAAGCAGCTCCTCTGGGGCCAAATAATTTAAAGGAGGGTATCTGGGAACTGAGGGGTTCATGGTGAGTGGTTGTCAGGGTCGCGGCTCTGTGGAGGAGTCTTAGGTGTCTCAAAGGGTTTGCAGTCACCTTCCAGTTCTAAACGTATGGGAACTGACATCATGCATCTGGGTCTAATGCCAGGGTCGCGTAAGGGATACAGCTTGACCTTTGGCCTTCGGTGAAACCCAGCCATTCGTCATGCACTGTTGGCTCAGAGGCTCCGGCTCCTGGCACATCTGTTCATAATGCAGGTAGTGAGCTGGAGGCGGCGGCTGCCATGAATCCGAAACAAACTGCTGACGTCTGTAAATTGACGGAGCTTTCGCCATTTGCTTCAATAGAGACTTCAGCTTTCAGCCTAATGAGCGCGTGCGTCCATCGAGTTCCAGCCGCTCTGTGACAAACAACGCTCACCTTTGAACTTTTTTAAAATCCTAAACCCCAACTAGATGTGTTGAGCGATAGCTGGAAATGCCAATAAAAGGAGGGAGGCATATTTTAGCCTGTTGATGCTGCGAGCGTCCATCCATCCTCACACGTCAAACAACGCCATGACTGTTGCGAAGTGTCCCATTTAGCTGTCCGCTGCTGTTTAAAATGATTGTGAGAAGTTCAGGTGTTTACATTGCTTAAGATAGATGATGCCAGCTCCCTTTACCTCAAACACTCGATACATATTCTTTTTCTCCCTCATCATGCTGGTTGCAGAAAAGGAAATGTTCCCCAAGCCCATTCTGGTAGTTTTGAGGAGGAAATTATTATTATTTTTCTTCCTGATTCATGGATAGTGCTTCCTCCAGGCATTTGGAGCCGTGATGGAGATGCTAGCAGGTCGAAACCAATCTGCATTTGAAACAATTCGCCTCACTAAAAAGAGGCTTTTAGTTAATTGGATTGGACTGGCTGACATGTTACGGCATTACGGTTTAAAATGGCGCTGCGTTCAAAGATATTAGTTCACTTGAAGATAAAAAGGGCTGTTTATTTGCAGTTAATAAGATTTTCAGACAATCAGTCTGAGTTACATCAGCGTCAACCGACTGCAGGTTGTGGCATTTGCAATAGCGCTGCATTGTGGGTAATATAGATTTTGACAAAGAAGAAAAAATGCGTTCAATAAAAAAAAAGGATTTGTCTCTTGTGCAAAAGTTTTACTATGTTTTGAATTTACTGTTTGTGATGGTGGCTGTGTGTGCTACATGAGAACACTACTAACTTGTCTTTTCCTTTAGGCTGACTTGTAAGAGAAGTCGACCAGTGATTGGCACCGGGTTGACCTCTGACCTGTGATGGCGGTTCAATCGGACAATCACGGCCTCTCAGAGCTGACACTGAGATGATCTCAGTAAACAGGAGCGCCCTCAGAACATATATTAGCATCAACCTGATCGTGCACAGTGGAAACTATTGAGTGACCTTGTTGCTTTGATCCAACAGGAAAAAAAAGGCCCTGTTTACCTGATTGAAATTCATCTGGAGGAGCAGCACAGAAATGTGAAGTCCCAGGACTGATGCAGAGTGACAGACAAATTACAGAGATTCAGCTGAAGGTAAAAAACAAATATCAGTCCTCCCTCAAGCAGACTTTTATCTCTGTCTCCATCCAAGTCTATCTGCTAAAGTCATGTGAATCATGATAGATGTTGCTGGGGTGGAATGTGCCTGCTGGAACAGGCTTTTTTTTTTCTCCCCTTTTGAAGATTTTCTCCAATTGGTATGTTAAATCTCATCAGTATCAATCACTGATAGGATCAACAGCGCCAAAGTAATCACAGTAGATCTTATCACAGGATTGATTCACTGTCCGAATCAGGCACACTGCTGATCTGAGAGTTCAACTCCAGGTTAAAGCAACATGTTCTGGATATGATGGAGCACAAAATCAACTAATGAGAAAAAGAAAAACGTTTCCTATCAGCTGATTCCACTCAGAGAATTTTTAAGGCTTAGTCATATATCAGTAGAAGGTAAAATTGGCACTGTTGTTTTTCCACTTCAGGGTGAGCTGGGATATTTTACACCCCAAACTATTCCCAGTTGCCGGATGCACGTATAAACGTATTGTTGTTGTGAAAGTGGGAGAGGATGGACACAGCAACAGTTCGGGGAAATGAGGGATGAAATTCGATAAAATGCAGGAGACGTCACAGTAACAAGATGGGAGCTGGCATGGCAAGTTAATGACCTGGAGCTGACAGACCGAAATGGATTTTCCTCCACAATGATGATAATGTTGAATGTGGATGCAAGAAAGCCGGGTGGATGGAAGTATCTTGTGCTTAGCATAATGTACCATCTTTTCTGCTCCATCTTCAAGCCCGTCTTTGTCTCTGGCATCCTCATCGTTAAAATAACTAAATTAGCCGATAGCATCTGCCGAGCCGAGACAAACACATGAGAACTGTATCTTCAATCAATCTGGTGTCTCTTTAAAAGGTCTAATGTTAACATTCAGGAGTAAACAAGAGAAAAAGCTCCCTAATTTTTGTTAATACGCACTTTGATGAAAGGCAGGAGTTGGCAGGAGACAGCGCGATTACTCAGCTAACTACTGATAATAACTGGAAATGATAATGGCAAATAACTATCATTTTTCTGTAATGTTTTCCAACCATGTGCTGAAATTCCCATTTCCAGCAACAACAGCTCCAGTTAATAACATCCAAATGAGAAGTTATGATTGAGTTTGTCAAAAGTCAGGTGAGCTACCCTAAAAACAGAAGCGGTGCAAATTCATCCCTGCCACCAGTTGGATTATTTCTGCTGAGTACACATGGGGGGTCCAGTCCGGGTTATTTATTTCAGACCTGAAGTCCAGATTTATCATTAACCTGTTGGGCCTATAGTTTTCTTCATGCTGAAGTTTTTCTTTGGTTTTGACTTCTTCCTCAGGAATTGGTAAAAGATCCCTCGATTGGTCCATGACAACATGAGGTCATCCCTTCAGCCTGGATTAATGTACATCATCGACTTGGACGTTCTGAAGACCTCCCTGACAGAAAACCGCTGCAGCTCCCCCTGCATGAGCTTTCTCCGCATCCATTATGTTCACATCCAGCTGCATGATTGTCACAGTAGCGACCAAACAATAAATATTCCAAACCTGGAGGGGTATCCAAAGCCTTCAGTCTTTCAAACCCCCATTTCCTCTGGCTACCAACTCTGTCATCACTGCCTACCAGTGAGAAACCCCTAATCTCAGTGGCCAGCGTATTTCCCAGAGTCATCCTTCCTCCAGCAAATCCATTATTCCAGAATCCGCTTCCAAGACTCTCCTTGCAGCAGCTGTCGCCCGCCCAAGTCCAACCATTCGTTCCAAAATCAGAATCTCTTGAGCTTCTCATTTCATCAAGTCTGATGCCAAAGCGACCCGCCTCGTATCCACACTATGAGCCAAACTTATGCATACCCAACTCTGGTCTCCCAGAATTTACCATGTTTCAGTTTTTCCAAAAAATCCCTACTACTCATTTTTGTGTGTTCTTCTAATCATTTGAACGAAGTCCAGCCCGAAAGCAGTTTTGTTTCAATTAATGCTGCCTCAAACAACAACAGCCTAATCTAACATTATCTTAACTTATTTTAATTCTTCTTGGTCTCGTCGCCTGGGTACATTTCTCACAAAGAAATGTGTAAGTTTCATTCGAACTGTCTGTCCTGTTTGAATGAAATCAGTTGAATTGGATGTCTGCTCGTTACATAAAGAAGGCCTGCCACAGAATATTTTATCCTGTTCCTGACCTGCTCCTTCATTCTTCCTTACTGTGGTGGTTGATTTCACTCCGCGATGACAGGACGCAGCTCCAATCAAGCTTTTGGAAAAACTTATGTATAGTAATTGCTTTTAACTTGGAAGCCCCACGAGGGGAATCCTAAACCTGTTTGCGTGTAATCTTTTGGAAATAATCTGTGATTGAAAGCGTGACAAACTCTGTAGCTGGGAATCAGAAACATGCACAAAGAAATGATCACCACAGAGCATTGCTATGTCTTGATACAGCGCTTTAGATATCTGGAAAATTGCTCAGAGGCCAGTAAACTGCACATAAATCCAAGATGACGCTCGTGAAGCTGCGAGTCCAGCAGTGGCTGATTTCTGTGCAAGATCATCAGCTTTATTAATCAGTCTAATAAACCTGCGGACTGACCGTTAAAGCTATGAAGAGCTCAAGTGTTAAACTCCGTCCTAACATGGAAAACAGTGCGGCGGCTGGACCTGGGATAAATCACGACCAGATTCCAGTAGTCCCCATGTGGATGTTAATGTCTTGAGGGGAGAACTTTTCATTTGATTCATTGTTTTTTCCCCACCCACTGACATGGAAGTGTGGAGGACAGGCAATGCTATGCAGCGGTCGGAGAGGTCACCACTCTGGTGTGTCAGGGAGCTGATGCAGGGACAGAGACATTCTCTAACCACCTTCGTTCCCTCGATAGTGTGAGACGGAGCTTCAGTATGTCCCTCAGCTGTGACACCCGTCTCAGGACTTTTAGTGGCTCTGCCTGAACTCCCCCGTCATCATTTCTCCTTCTACAGTGCGAAGCATCATCTATAATCTGCACTTTGTTGTGGAGTGTTCTTGTCTGTTCTGATGTGTTTTGAACATGTGCTACACCAGGTGCTGCTAATGTGTCCAGATTGTCCAGATTAACAGGTGCTGCCAATCTGGAGGCCCAGTTATTGTTTGTGTTTACTGGACGTTATTACGCACTAAATCTTCCAGACAGGCTACATTTCTGGATCCCAACAGGCTGGACCGCGGCTAGCTGGATTATCGTGCCAACTCCATCAGAAGTACAGATTGGAAATAGAAAACAGGAAGTTTGTTTTCAGAAGCGGGATGGAGATGGATGCTGAGCTCGCTTCGTTTCCTCTCCTCGTGTGAGTAAACCGTCGTTGATGCTAACGTCCGCTAATGGCAAAACTGACAAACAGCCAGCCGACTTGGCAGCTGTAATTGCTTTGTCCTCGCTCATCATTTGGTGGTTTTCTAATTAAATCTGTTTGTGGAGCAGGGTTTTATAAATGTGGGGACAGGGGAGTACCCTGTTTGTGTATCTGGCTTTGTTTTGATTGAGCAATTGTGGCTTTTTGTATCCAAGTGTTGCCGTTGTTGTTGTTGTTTTTTTTTTTTTGCTGTTGGAGCTCTAAGCCTCTCAGCTATGCGTGAGCTTAGATTTCTGTTCATTCCTAACTGAGCACCAACATGTGTGTCTGGGTGTGCTTTCAGCTTTGGATAATTTGTTCTGACAAAAATGAGAATCAGTCACTTGAATGAGTTCCTTTCTTTATCTCATCAGCTCATCACCACAGATGTCCTTCTCTTATGGAAAAGACCTCCATCACAGAGAAAGTCGCACTTCATCTGGTTTTTCAGCCCCAGTCAGTCCGCATTACGGAGCAGCGGTGCACGGTAATGTATGGATTCCAGCTGATGCTTTGACTCTGTGAAGGAGGTGCAGGGAGATTTCTCTCGAGCTGTTTTGGCGCAGAGTGTGACTCTGGCCAAATTCCTAAACCTTTTCTTGTAGGGGGCGGCTAAACCTCTGCATCAGTCTCTCATAGCAGGCAGCTGCCCAGGCTGAAAGTGAGGAACGCTGCCTATTCCTGTTTAGCATTTATCAGATTTGTCCTTTGGTGCCTGGCAGCTAATTAGGGATCACATTATTCACATCTGTGCCCTTTTGTTTTCCTACGTTTTCCTCCCGTACAGAAGTGTTGGCCACAGATATGCGCCGGCCGCACAGATGGAATGAGCAGCTGCCCTGATGGGAAAATATAAACCGGTTTTATTTCAAAAAGAAATGTGTGCTGCACACAAATCACTGAATTTGTGGCTCATTCACACATCAGGCAGAAAAATGACACTGAAATTTCAGTAATCATTAACAAAAAAAGAATTAATGCTCCTTTTGCTCATCGGTGGATTCCAACAGTGTGGAAATAAACAATTTTCACTCATTATGACAGTTTATTTTTTCCAATGGAGGACGAGTATTCCATCTTTTTATATCATTAAAAATGACATCTAATGTCTTAAATTGAAATATTATCCCACCCTCTGGCTCACTCTGTTCATTTATGAGCCACATTTTCAGTTTTTACACACAGACAGGACAGCAGCAAATAGATTATCTGGCAAAGTAAAATAATTATTAGTCGTAATCAAAAACAATCTTTAAATGACCGCGATTAGTTCTTCACCAATTATGGGCTGAAGTGACGCAGAAGAAAATTAGTAGTTCTAAAAGCCAAGAAACACGGAAACCTTAGAAGGCATATTTGGTTTTGGTCAACTTTTCTTGGCGAGTAAATGTGAGCTTTTGTGGGAAATAAATAAAATGTCCTACATGACGTTTTTCACAGGAAAAGGCAAAACTGTACTAAAGATGACAGCAGTGAAAAGTGACATATTGCAGAATATTAGTAAGTTACAGTGACTCTAAATACTAGACAAGGTGACTACATTGGCATTAAATATGGTGAGAATCACGGGAGCGCCTCCTTTGACCTTTGACCTTCGCATTTAAAATCAACCTGAAAAATGCGTAGCATCTGCAGCACTAACAAAGGACAGGTTGTTCAAACGTGTGCGACACACACATACTCAGCTGTTGTGCGACCTGAGATAAAACAGATTTTTGGAATTAACCTACAAAAACATTTTATTGTACTGCAAATGTAACGTCCCCTTATAATCATGGCTCCTCTCAGACCTTCCACCTGTCTGGACTTTGTTAGGCCCACCGCACTCATTAAGTGAATTTATAGCTAAAGCTTGGACAGTAAAGGACACGCCTCATCTCTGTTTAGCGCTCACCCACTTCTTTCCATTCTTCTGCTTCTTCGCTACAATTGAGGAGAACGCCATCAGGCCCAGTGAAAAACCTGCATCTCTCCGGTGGCCCATCCTGACACTTTAATTGGAGAGGCATAAATCAGGCTCCATTGTCGCAGAGAGGGGTAATTATTTCCTCCTGTCTGAGCCACCGCTGATCACACTCTTTCTTTCTGTCCCCGTCAGCCGTTTCACACACTCTCTCGTCTCCCTTCCCGTCCTTCCTGAGGTGTGATTTATCAAAGCGCTCGGCTTTTTACCTCAAAGCCAAAGTGCTAAACTGTAAAATCCTTCACATCCTGGCTCATACCTGCAGTGAACTGAAACGTGACACTCAAACCCGAGAGTAACACAAACACATCCATTCATGAAAATGTCCCCGGAGCTCAGCGTGGAAATGGGGTTAAATCAAAGTCATACATACTGCTGCATTCAAATCTGCTTAGACTCATGACTCTTCTGGTTTGGGCTCGTGTTGGAGGCTTGTGTCTGTACTGGAAGAAGCGTTTGTGTTGATGCAGGTCTGGCATGCGTCGGACACCCAGAATGCCTCCTCGCGCTGAGCCAGCGTGCCAACATGTAAAAGTCACAGTCATTTTTCTGAAAAGGGTCAAACGTGACAGCTCAGGGTTGCATGCTCTCGGTTTGAAACCCACCAAAACCACATCCACAACTTTTTTTTCACGTCTGACCACATCGGATGAAGAATGTTCTCAATGTTATTTTATTTTTACTGTCCACCCCAATGATGAAATCAATCACTTCTTGGCTCAGAACAGAACCAATAAGAATATTTGATGAGGGCCTTTTGAGAAGGAATGAATACAACATAGAAGGAAAGTGGAAAACCTTTTGGGGTTTTTTTTGTTTTGTTTTTTTTTTAGCCCTGGCTGTCGGCAGTGTTGGTGGTCGGTCCGCCACGCTGTTCCAGACCACTGTGGTGGGCAGGACCTGGGATGATGGCTGAGGCATTTAGTGCATTCATTTTTCCCAGAGGATGAATTCACAAAATGGCACCTGGAGGTGAGCATTTGTGACTTTAAGCAAAACAATCTTGACAACCTTTGGATTAATTTGCATAAAATTTGGTTGCCCCCAAAATTTTCCTGAGTCGAAATTATTAAAATCGTTTTATTTTTGAGGTTTGAACTAATTTGAGTTTTTTAGTGAGCTTTTGCCTTGAACTCATTGTACCTACATTACCCATGATGCAAATTGACTCCTGACAGGTCAGTCGGAGCATCAGGTGGGTCCACTTTGACCTTTGTTAGCATTTAGCTCGCTCAAGCAGTGCAGGTATGCGGAGCAGCTCGCACAGCTGCCAAGTCTTCTGTCTCAGCTCAATATGAGAGCACTGATTTCATGAGTTTAATGTTGCCTGGTTGTTAAATACAGCATCTACTTACAATCACACTCATCCCTGCCTAATTAGCAGATGCAAGAGAAAAGGGATGTAAAGCATTCTTTGGTTCACATCAGGGAAAGGAAAAGTGTTTGATCATCCACACATTAAAACCGGACTCCGTCCTGAATGTGTTTGACCTTTCGGACTTCCTTCTCTCCGTGTGAGGTTTCCTCCACCTCTGATGATTTGAGCTGTACATGTTAAAGTGATCTGTTTGCTGTCTAGTTAACAGAAAGAGGGAGGGCGATCCTGTGGAGGCGGGGGAGGAAAGGGGGGGCCTTGAGTGGAGAGTGTGTAATAGGACACCAGCCCTCTCTGTCTTTTAGCTCTCCTCCCTCTCTCCTCTCCTGTCTCCTATGCTCTCTCTCTCTCTCTCTCTCTCTCTCTCTCTCTCTCTCTCTCTCTCAGTCAAGCCTTCTCTGTGAGCTCTTAGATGGAATAGCAGCATTTTTCCCTCTTTGGTGTCACTGGAGGAGACTGGAAACAAGGTGTTGCAAAGGGGGAGGATTAATATCAAATAAGGCTCGGGTCTGGTTTGGTACCTGGCTCCTTCACGTGGGACCAACGCTGAAGGCAAGCTTCCCCCCCCTGAAAGGTGAGTTCTGGACCGGCGGGCTGATCTCAGTCTGGGCTTACCTGCCGCGGTGTGTCGGGCTGGACTGTGCTGAGGCAGGATGCAGAGAGGAGCTGCTGGGCTTCGGGCGAACAGGTGCAGAGAAATGGGCAGGGTAGCTCAAGTAGACCGGTCCCTTTCTGCTCCTTTAAAAATATTGTGTAATATCACATTAGACTCCTGTGTCATGCTTTATTCTCCCTCGTGCTTCGGCCGCAGTGTCCATTTTATTCACTGGCTTTATTTCCTTTGCTGAATCCAACAGAGCTGGAAAATCGCTTGTTTTTTATTTATTTATTTTTTTTTTTTTTTATTCAGTTTTTTTCTTTTCTTTTGGGTCGGGTGAACATTTTTTACATAACTTCTTGCTCATTAGTGTTAAGAGGATTTGACCGGCATCACAGGGTTTGAATGCTGCTACCACAAGATTCACATGCTGTTTTCGTGAGTTTTTCTAAAGTTACTTGAATTACACAGTTGCTCTGCGTTGGTGTGTGTGAAGGAACGTGTGGCTGTAACACAACCACTGACAACTGAATGACAGGGTGTGGTATAAACACACGCACCGTCCTGTTAGAGCCAGAGCAGACGGCAACATGTTCACCGTTTCTCTTTTAATTCATGCTCTTCGGTCAAAATACTCAATAATTTAATCTATGAAACATAACTGGGAGGACTTTCTCCCTCAATTTCCTTCGGCCAAATTGTGTTCATGTGTTTAAAGCGATTCCAGAAGCAGATGGTAGCCAGAAAATCACAGATCCAGTTTGGAAAATGGAAAAATAAACATTATTTCCTCGTACAGCTATGCAGTTTTTCTTCTTTTTGTCAATATTGGTTTTTCAGCGATGCTTCTGAAAACGTTAAATGGAAAATTCATTAGGCCGCCAGCCAAAGAATGCACAATAAACTCAATTATCATTACACCCCACTGGAAATATAACTCTCCGGCCACTCAGGCTGACCCCTTTTTGTAGAGAGGCATTTAATTGCTGTAAAATTCCTGGCAAGCTCAATCCCGGAATTTCAAGACTTTTGAAGTGTTGATTATTTTTGTTCAAGGCAACAAACAGCAATGCACCTTTTTTACCAGAGAGACCTTTAATCCAGATGAGCATCATGGTGCTCTGTGAGAGAGCGCGGAGGGGGAAACGTTCACGTGTCTTTAGAGCACCAATCATCAAAGAAATGGAGGTGGAGACGTCTGAACCTGATCTGGTCGGATGTCATAAGGTGCTCAGGAGGTGACTAACTCTCTGTCAATGAGTTCAGCAGCTGTGAGCCCAACATTTCCAAGCCAGAGCCTCTCCCTGGGAGATCACTCCGAGCATGCAGGGAGGGGATGTTCAACAGTTTAAAAACTGAGTCACTCAAATATTAGTTATATTACTTCTTATATTTTTGCAGTGTCATCCTTGATGCCAGCCGTGAATGTTCAGTCAGTTTTCTTTCTTTTTTATGTCCAATTTGAATCCTCACTTTCCATCAGATTCGGGAGGGATGGTGGTAAAAAGGTTTTAAGGGTTATAAGTTTGTGGTTGACATTTGCAGGAGACCCACATCTTGACTTGTTGCCTCAGAATTTAAAGAAAAACCACTCACTGAATATAAACTGTGGCGCGTGGAGATGGAAAAAATGGAAGTAATTGCTGTTGAAAGTCGACAGAACTTGGCAGTTCACACACGGGGACCAGGCGGCCCCCACGGGACGGGACTAATGCTGCAGATGTCAAAGCTGAAGGAGGGTGTGTGTGTGTGTGTTTGGATGATGCAGCAGGAGTGAAGCTGCAGTACAGCGGACGGGGCCGTCTGTTTTAACCCCCCCCCCCCCCCCCTGCTGTTTTATATCTCTGAAGCGCAGCCACAGAGATCTCCTTCCTCTGCAGTCCTCCATCTGTCTCCCTTATTCACCTGGATGGTGGATTTTAAATTCTGCTGCCTATCAGTCATGCTTCACTCCACCACACCCCCCCATGTTTCAGCCTATTTGTACACTACACCCCAAACTGAAATTTTCATAGCAATCACACATCTTTCTTATCTGCGGCCCATCAATTTTTCATCATGCATCCATAAGCCATGAGATCGCGGATCCATCCTCTTGTAAAAGCAATGTTTTCTTTTTGTGCGTAAAAGGGTAAGGTATTTTTTTTTTGGGGGGGGTGGTTGTTTTTTTTTTTTTTTTTTTTACTTGTGCATTATGGTTTTGTACCAGTCAGGTAGAATAACAGCCCAGCCTGACTCCAGCAGTGGAGATTTCCATAGCAGGAGTTGGCCCCCCCGCAGGCAGTACAGTACCTGCCTCTATCAATTATTGAGCCGCTCTCGTCCCGTTACGGAAAAAGGAACAAGAAGAGGAAGAGGGGAGCATGTCACCAGCAGCTCTTTTGTGCAGATTTAACTCATCCATATTTAAGAGAGGTACATCTGCACAGATATAGTTAGTGACGGGGTCTGACTGGCATGTTGTGCTCTCATCTGTGTCAGTTTGGGCCGCTCATTTTAGTAAATAATCAGTCACGTGCCTTTCTGTTCGTTACTTTTGGCATTTTCTGTTAACTTGGACTTGATGGGCTCAAGATTGAAGGCATTTTGCTGATAGCACCACTAGAAGGCACCAGTCAGAAATATCATGTCGGAAATTTTCAAATGCTTCAGTTCAACTTGGTTAAAATATTTGGCATTTTAAGCTGCTCGTAGTTATTTCTCAAGAGGCGACGGCTTCATCATTTAATCGCCTCGTTTTCAGATGCAGCAGATACTTTTCTCTCCTTTTCAACTCTGAAACTTTAAATATGCTGCACCAAACCGACGTTAGCAACCAATATAATGGAGAATTTAGCATCTTAAAATACTCACGACCAAGGCAGAGCTAAAAGCAGACGGTGTTTGTGTTGATCAGGTGAGAGGCAACCTGACTGTCAATGAATTATACTGTTGTGTTTCTGTTGTAAGTGTAAATTGCCAACTATTAAGTTACCTGGGCTTTTATAAGGTGACAGTGATTGATGATCATGTGTTTTCTACAAATAAAGGTCAAATAAATTCCTATAAATGATCTCATATGAAACATGTAGCCCTGTCATGAAGGAGATTAAAACCTTACGAGCAAATTTGGCTCCATTTGTGGCCTAAACTCCTTTTGAGGCTTCTGTACCAGATTAGACTGGTGCAGAGGCAGTGATGTGTTTTGTATTAGCAGAAATGTCAGTTTGTGGGGAATATACTGGAGGGAAAGCTTGTTAGTTTCAGCAGGGATTGTTAAATTGGCAGAAGAGGAAACTCACAATGGTATCATTTCCATGCATGAAGGAAACTTTCACTTTTTTACTTTTTCCCCCCTCTCTCTCTCTCTCTCTCTCTCTCTCTCTCTCTCGCTCTCTCTCTCTTCCCCCCGGTCCAACAGGCCGTGGTGACGGGCCGTCGTTCCTGAGCGGTGCAGTCATGGGCAGGCCAGAGGGGTCGGCCAGGCCACCTCTGGTGTCAGCAGTGGCACTCTCCCTCCTGGCTCTCTCTCTCCTCTCCACCGGGGTCTCCAGCATCCCGCAGCCTCAGCCAAGAGTCTTCCTGTCCTTCGAAGGTAAATCAAAATAACAAACACGCTCCACTGAAATTAATGTAAACTCTCAACCTGGCCGCCGTCCACTTGTTGTGTTTCGCCCCAGATGTAATGATGTTACACTGATGCATTGTGTTTACGTCACTAATGCTAAACAAATGGTTGATAGTCAAAGTTAGCCAGGGGGCAGGCTATTAAGGGATAGTATAGTTCTTACCTAGACTCTGGAGGTCCCAGGTTTTTTTTTTTTTTTTTTTTCGGGAGCAGATTAATCTTTGGCACGTTGACACCTCAGACCTCGAGGCTCTGTTCTTCAACCATCCTTTTCCATCCATTGTCCCGCTACGCATAAGCAAAAAGTCAAACCTCTGCAGGAGGTGGCAGCGCTTGTCGGATCTCCCCCGAATGTGTTCCTAGTTAAATTTTAATCGCACTGTACTGCAGGCCTGCGGGTATGGTTGCAACCTCTGGTTTTGATTCTCTTGTTTTATTTCATTTCTTTGACATAGATTATTTTATGAATATTTAATTTTCCCTTGAAATGAGTGCGCTGAGCATTTGTGTGGTGTCTGGGCGTGGCTCTACCTGCGGGGGCCAAGGTTACGAGGATTTGCTCTCCTCGTGGAAATGCAAAGTCCCCTTAATGTAAATCAACAAAATATAAGGTCAGGACATGTTTTAAGGTTAAAGTTGTGCGAGTTAAACTGTGAAAGTAGTATTCATGATAAACGGTGTTGGACCATCACTCGTGAGTGGGGCAGTAACCTTTCTGCAGGGGGCTGGATAGAGTGCAAGGGCTGACGGAGACGTTTGATCACCTTTCACTACCTCTCGCTGTGGATTCGAGAGCACGGAGCAGCTGAGGCTGTCCGTCAGTAAGGCTTCTCCCTTCACACTCAGAAAAGTCTTCCAATGTGAGCCTGAAACAGCTGTGCTTTTGTTTTTCTTTCTTTCCTCCATTCTCAGGCTGTAACTAACTTTGCCACGTATTCTTCCAGCTCATTCTTTCCTTGAATGCTCCAGCGTCAGTCTTTCTTTCTGTTTTTTCGTGCAGTCGTGGGTCAGCCTGTTTGTGCTCTGCACATTGTGTGAGTTCTTAAATATTAAAGCTCGGGGATAAGGCCAAAATTAAAGCCCAGCACCATCTCTATCTTTGGTTTTGACCCCTCCAGCCACATTATTCAGTCGGTCCTCACTCGTCTGTGTTTTCAAATGGCCATTTTAGAAGGTTAAAGGTGGCCATGCTGAAAATGAGCCTATCCCTGTAATCCTGGAAAGATCCGTTCCCTCTCTGAGTGGGGATTAGATCTGATTAGTGTTACTTACTGTAAGCATGTTTTGCCTCAAGGAGGTCCATAAAAGGAGAGCTTGAATGCAGTTCCCTAATTCTTTAACAGACTGGACTTTTCTCTTGATGAGTGTTTATCTGTATGATGAAGTAAATGTGTTTTAACCTGCGATAATAACTTTATGAGTCTTTCCTGTGAAGGAGAAGGATATTTATTAAAGCAAGAATTTACATTCCAGCTTTGCTTTAGCACCTGATCTTCAAGTATTGGGTGTAAGAGGTTACACCTTTAGTTTTTTTGGGTTATAAATTATTTTTCTAACTGAGGAGGGAGAGGGTCATAATCTCCCCTCAGCTACAGGAGAGAGTTCAGCATGGGTGAGCACCACATGTAGGGAGACTCTCAAGGCCGAAGGCGGTGGCTTGTTTCTCCTGTAAACACTCTTGTTCACCAGGGGAAGAATTCAGGCAGTTTGGGCTCTGTCCAAAGCAGCCAGAAGGACAAATGAAGAGTTACAGAAGAAGGCTGCAGGAGCGGCCTCATGGCGAGGAGGAAGGTGCAGGTGCTTTGGCACCTGCTGGGTGACCAAAAAGTTAGTCCTGGAGTCTGGATACTTCTGCAGTCATTATTACGAACCGGAACTCAACCAAGAAAATAAACTAGCAAGGGAGACGCTTGTGAAGCTCACAGATCAGGAGGCTCTAATGTCCTCCACCTTTTTCTTGTTGTGCCACTGCTGAAATCCAACCCAGGGGTAAGCCAGGTTCATGGGACTCCCGGCGTAGATCCGTCCTGCAGAGAAGTTGCTGTCTCCGACATTCCTCCTTCCCTTACTCTTCTTACTCGCGTGCTCTTGAGGCGAACACAGTCAGGCCACAATTAAAATCGCATAATAAACAGTGAAAAATGCAACCAACCCAAATAACAAACTCTCCAGCGGGGCCTTTCTCTTTCGTGCCGTGGATAATAAACACAGGCCTCTCACAGCAAAACTATTTAGGGATATCCAGTGTGATTAAAGTTAATGACTCCTTAACGTTTAATTTGGCCTGTTTTATAGCATGTTTGATGTATTTGCTGAAACGAACGAGGCTGAAAAACAAAGATTATGCAGATCTCAGAGCAATTTTAAATGCAGTTGTCAACATAGATGTTTTGTTTTTGTTAGTTTTTTTTTTTTTCCAGATATTAACCATCAGGTCAGTTTCAAAGATTTTGTGAAACCTTTTACAAATTATAAAAAGTTTATTTTCACGTTAGTCTTGAAAGTCTAGACTGATGCAGTTGTGGTTTCTTCATAAAAAAAATGGCTAAAAATAGAAGATCTTCCAAGAAGTCTGGCTTGTTTTGGAACTTTATCTGCCTTTCAGCCTTGGACAGTCAATGGGCTCTTTCAAAAAATCCAATTTGAATGCATTTAAACTAAGTAATTTAATTTACTGCTGCTTCAGTGCATCTACGTGTTACCTGTTGATCATCACGCTGGTGCGTCGATAATTAACCCCTGAAGATTCAACAGGTCACATGGAGAACAAAGTGAAACCTCCAGCTGCATTAATTAGTTTTTTTTTACAAATCACTGCAGATTGTTTTGGGGTTTTTTTTTATCCTCAGATTAAAAGGCAGCCATAAATTCAATTAGCTTGCTTCTGAATATGTGTGTGTGTCCAAAAGGAGGCAAATGTCTTGCAGAGCTAAACAGCACTAATGGTGAGTTATGGCTGCCTGTGATGTGTTGAGATCACAGACAGGATTAACGGAGCACCGGGGCTAATTTTAGACATTGTCAAACATCTTCCAGATTTCTGAGGGTAAAGAGAGTTCAGATAACATCCAACGTTCAAAGAGATAATGTCATTCCCATTATTGTGCAGGAATGTCAAAACCCAAAGACCCAACTTCAAAAGTTTTGTGTGACAGCGTATTTAATTAGTTAAGTTTCAGTTGTGCTACTGTATCTGGTGATGGCCGCCCCGCTGCCAAAATGCCATTCATGGCATGGTGGGCTCAACGAATCAGTTGGCAGCTGGAGCGGTGGTCCACCCCAGCTTCATGATCCGGATCATTTAACTTCATCAGAAGTCTGGCTCTGTTCTGGCAAACCTCCAGCGGTGACTTGGAAATATATAGTATGTAAGGTTGCACGCTTAAAGATGTTTATTTGAAAGGCCTTCACATGCTCTCGTGTGGATAATGTTGACTTTGGCTGAGACCCCGGTCAGGACAGAGCAGAGATTGATTGGGAAGATGTTTGCAGTTTAATGAGCGCTCCGTCACACCGGTATGAGCCACACGGACTTCCTTCACCAGAACCATGGTGATCTAGCAGGCTTCAGAGCGCCGGGAGACCATAACCCTCTCCGCTTTTATCGTGCCTCATACCGGAGCCATACTGTGTTTGGCTGTCGGTGGATGTCAGTCTTTTAGGGGTGTTTACTTGGAGATGAGGGTGTGTTTGCACATACCGAAGTGCGTTGCTCGAACTGATCGCTTTCTGCTTTCAAGAGGTTCTTCTGAATCATCATTGTCCAAACTATGTGGTTTTCCAGCTGAGCAAGCCACACAGAGTGTCAAAAAAAAAAGATTCTCAAGACAGCCGTGACTAATTTAAGGTTGTGATTAATCAGAAAAATAACATTATTTCTGTTTCTTCAAAGAGATCTTGAAGCCAAGGTAGCCTTAGCCAAATTGCATCAGCCTTCAGTCAGTCTTCAAACTCAATTTGAGTAAAAGAGAGAATAATTTGAAAAACATGGTTTTCTTTTATTGTAATGAATTGTCTCACTTTTCTTTTCCCTTTGAAGGATTTTCTAGAAATAAATCTAAAGTGTGTCAAGCGACGCAGCCAACAGACTTGTCTAGCTAATGGTATATTGTTGTCTTTGGGGGTCAACAGAGGGCCAAAGGGGTTAAAGTTCAATGAGTGAATCAGCCAGAAGCCGACCAGGAAATCTTTGTCTGTGCCCCGAGGTTAATTTGTGTCTAAATGGGGACATCTTCCTGCCTCAGTCTTAAATTAGACTTGCCCATTAGCCTCTCCGTTTTTTCCAGTGGTGAACATATAAAGCCTGTGAAGTAAAAAATCAGTGATGCTCTGTGATTATGGGGATTTCTGGGCAGGGCAAAACACAGGCCTGTCAGAGCTGTCGACGGGCTTACAGAGACACGCTACAAATAGGTGTAGGTTAGCGCTGCAGCCGTGCGTGTGCTGTATTTTGGTGTTTGTTCATTATGTGGAGGCATTTTCCTCAGACGTCTGTCCCAAGACGTCCGACTAATCACCTGATTTCAGCGTGAGGGTAAGTGAACGTTTCAGCCTGCGCCGCCGTGGTGAAATGTTTGACAGCCTACCTTTCTCCGTCTCTCTCTGTTTAGCCATTCCTCCGTCTGACCTTGCTACCCCCGATGAATGTTTTATTATTCTTCCCGTGCAACATGTTGAAAGGTAATCAATGGCCATCAATTTGGACAAAGACAAGAACTCTTCAAGGATAGCCACGCTCAACGGAGAAATCCTTGAGTTGGAGGTTGTTATTCAGTGGCCTGTTATTATGAAACTATAAATATACGTTTTCTGCTTCTTCCTCTGTTGTGTAGCAACTTTAAGGTTTTAAATTGTGTAAAAATGGCTCACGTTGAAATTCTTGCATCAGCTGAGCAGAGTAAGTCGCAGACAGCTATCAATAAAACAGATTCCTTTTCCGTCACTGGAAACTTTTTATGGCATAATGGATTTTCTGTAAGCAGCGTTTTTTTTGCTTTTTGTTTTTTTTTTTTTTTTATGCTTGAGTCCTTCACAGATTCAAAGTTTCGACAGGTGCATCTGCCTTTTTCTGCCTTCACTCGACACTCAGGAAACAAATCCCATCATGCCACATAAATATGGCACGATTTTCGGCCGAGGCGTGGCAGAGAAGAAGAGCTGTCCTCCATGACTAGTAAACCCATCAACTCTTCACAAGCCGCTGACCCAAATCTCCTGCAAGTCTCCACTCGCTCTGAACATTGCTTCACGAGGCTCAGTGACAGTAAAATGTCAGATTTACTGTCGAACCAGAATCTCCTGGTGTGGGCAGGTGAGAGGTCGACCGAAAGGGTTGGTTCTGTGCGAAAGATGGACTGGCGGTGACACATGCAGGGGAGGCCAGGAGCTAAGTGGGGCATCTGGAACGCAAACTCGCTAGTTGGTGCGGCAGCATGATGGACAGGTTGTCATCTCGAGTTTCAGCTCCTACAGGGAATACTGGCCAACACCTTGGCAGGTCAGCCACGCACTGAAACCGGCAGTTGACATTGGTGCTGGATAACATCACTCCGCACAAACATGTGTATAGCCAGGGGAGCTGATACACTCCGGCTCACATGTCATATTTAGATATGCCCAGTGTTTAAGTAAACCGATCTGAGGGGAGGTGTACATAAGCACTCTGGCATTTAGTGCAGTCGCATGATTTTTATTATGAAAGTCTGAAATAGATAATTGCTGACAGACAATTGGGGAAATTAATGAGACAGTGTAAGTATCTGAGCCGGTGCTGGCGTCCGTCCATGGCCAGACGGTGAAGCACAGTAACTGCGTGCATGCTGTTTGCATTTTTAGGGCCGAGTGCAGCCTCGCCTGGGAATGTGGAATATGTTTGTTGGACAGACAATCGGACGACTCTGTCAGCCAGCGCAGGGCGGCCTGGGTGGTCCGCTCGCACTGAAATGACACCTTAACTTCCCTTCTGCCATATTTACACGCCACCAGTCATTACTGTATAGCAGTGAGCCGAGTCCCCCCGTGAGAAAGGATAGCCGTCCCATGTGGCCAACAGTCGTCTTTTATCTGAAGAGGGGCCTGTCAGTTGCCAGGATAAAGTCTTTTACTGGCGCAGTATGTATGAGCGGGCCGGCCCTGTATTAGGTAAGTGCAGCCATGTAGAACTGAAACCAAGAGCTCTTAGCGTGGCCCGGACAAAGAGGAATGGTATTTGGCGCCGGGTTTGAAGTCAGCCCTCTGTGATGAAATCTATTGCATCCTGTAAAGAGAGACAAATTGCGAGGGGGGGGTAGCATAAGTCCCTGCTTCAATATTTATCAAGACGGGCGATTGGGGTCCTCCCACCAGCTGCCCCGACAACCACCAGAACAGGTCCTCCTCCAGATGAATAGAAAGCGGCACTCATTAGCATGGAGGTAATTTATTCATGCTGGCCTTTCAGGTAGAAAGCCAGTTGATGAGGACTGATTTGCATGGGAGGAATTAAGGCAGCTTTGTAATTGGCCCCGCTGTCAGACCCTCAAGTGTTAATTAGGTGCAGGGACCTCTTTGGTTTGTTTTGACACCGGTGTTAATCAAAAAAAAAAAAAAAAAAACAACACTTCAGACTCTGTGGTCAAATTCCTTAAAGCTGTTCATCCCTGTTGTGACAAAATAATCCCTAATTGTTGTTCCTTGATGATTTTGCCACCTTTTCATGTTCATGGAAAAGAAGATGAGGCTTTTCACGAGGCGACTCCCTCATCTGGCGAGCTGCAGGGAGGATTTTATAAACTACAGCTGTGTTTCTCAGTGTTAACCACTTCTCTGCCACAACATTTCCCTGAAAAATAAACCGTCACACCTCACTGTTTCCCTTCTTGTGCTGCCGCATCTTTCTATCGCACTTTGAATTTCAAGATGAGGCCAAAGGCTGTCCAAGTAATACCAGCTCAGCTCAGCTCAGTCAGCTGGCATCGAATCCAAAACCCTCAGATCCAGGCAGTCCAGAACTACAGTCGCCTCTCTCATAAAGATCCCACATACTTTCCAGCCACTGTGAATCTCTTAAGTTTAGCGATGCTGCTTTGCAACAAACAGCTCCTTGTATGGACATCCCAAACCAGAACCATGGTGGTATTGTTTATGGCTGAAAGAATTGGTCGAAAACTTAGTTATCTCATCACGAAAACAATTTCGGGGGCCAAGTCTGTCAGAAATGTATAACCTGAGGAACGCTTCCTTGTGGTTGTTGCCTCTCGAGCTGTCCGATCTTCCTGCATTTTAATTGCAGCCATACGAACATGGCCACAATGACAGGTCCCTTCCTGTTGCTCGCATTTCTTTCTATTTCTATTTGACTTCGCAGCACAGTAACTTAAGAAGAGGCGGTTCTTTTATAACTCTGCAGGACTCTGGAGCTTGTTGCCTTTCTGTCTACGTGCCCTTGAACAATCAATTCTTTTACAGTTTCCACAAAGCTGAATTACCTGCCTCAATGATCACAGCTGGCAGTTTCTTCAGATATCCTTTTCTCAAAGGTCTGCAGTGACGGTGAAAACCTATTTCATCATGAAACAAAGACTAGTATTTAATTCTGAAACTCGAGACAGGACGTCGGTCAAGGATCATTGACATTTCATGCTTGTTTAAAAGATGAATGCGCATTCATGAGGCCAACTCTTACAACACCAGGCCATTTCTGCAGACTGGACTCTGACTGAGGGTTGTGGCTGGTGCTTATTTGTCAAAAAGTAGTGAAAAAATATGACTGAACTTCTTTTCTCTTCTTTTCTTTTTTTTTTTTTTGCATGAACAATAACTCAAAATGCTTGGAACAGCGCGGCCTAATATGTCAGAAATTTGCACAGCCTTTTTTTATCCTGCGGAGATCTGTACCGTTTTATAACCTTCAATTTAGTAATAATGTTATGAATTCACAGCCTGGAGAAAGAGGGGGGGTGTTT
Organism: Echeneis naucrates; assembly: GCF_900963305.1. Classification (NCBI taxonomy): domain Eukaryota; kingdom Metazoa; phylum Chordata; class Actinopteri; order Carangiformes; family Echeneidae; genus Echeneis; species Echeneis naucrates. The sequence goes on from NC_042533.1 coordinate 3,823,568, forward strand.
ACCGGGCAGGAGGGGGTCAAATGACACCGATGACTGACTTGCATTAAGAATCTGGTGTTTTTAATGAAGAATATTCATTTTCAATCTTCAGTTTTGACATTAGATATTTTCCTCCCGTGTCCAACTCCGTTTTAATTGAGTGAGACTTTAAGATCTGAAGACTTTAACGTACTGTGCTTTGGAGTCCATCTGCCAACATGTGGGGAAGATTTTTTTGTTTGTTTTGTTTTGCTTTGCTTTGTTTTTTTTGTTTTTTTTTTTGCCAGTAGGACCTCTTCTGCAGCAAAGAAAGCAACCTGCTGTTTAATATTGAATGACTTCTGTCATTTCTTGGCCCAACAAAAGGCTTTTGTACTGCTTCCACTTGACCACTTCGCACAAATGACCAACATCAAAGAGCGAGAGAGTCTCCGCTCTCCAGACGCCGCCTTAGCCTTTCGCTCGACCCCAACTGTCCATCGCTTGGATCAGGGTGGATGCTATCAGCGCCGGTCTGCCATCCAGCCAATAGGGCACGACGGGTCAAAGCTCAAAGTCAAAGCCAAGGCACCAGGGACCGTGGCCGTGTAAAGCCCACCTGCCTTCATACATAATAGAAAACCCACCAACTGTCAGCGGTCCAACTCTGCTTCGTCTGTCTTCTGTCCCTTTCTGCCCCTCCAACTGCAGCGAGGACAACAGCAAGAGGGCAGGAATGCGTTATTTATTGTTTACCATATCTGTGCGCGTCAACATGAACAAGATGCTCCGCCGTGCCAGGATAATGATGTCCATGCACACTTTTGACACTCCTCCATCTCGGGAATGGGCTGATCTCAGCTAGGAGGAATGCACATAAACTCATGACTAACGAACCAAATGCAGTCCAGAGGATTTCTTCATCACAGAGACGAAAACAAAAAACAGTTGTGCTCCAGCTTTTGTGTTCTGTTTTCGTAGAATGCTGTTCGTGACATCTAATTTGGAAGATTTACAGGGTTGCGCTGCCAAAAGATTTGACAAGATGCCACAGAGCAAATTAATTTGTGACTCAACAGTAGCTTCACTCTGCAAAGACCTCATGATGGTGATGAGCTGGCAGTGATACTGTAAATTCTTGGTCCCAGTCCATGTACTGAATGGCTCTGAAAAACCTTGACAATTGTTCGGAGGTGCCCCCGACTCTCACTGACAGAGCAGGTGCACCATCTGGCAACTTTAATGTCGGCCTACAACGCCGCAGCAGTGCGGTGCATGACTCACATGCTTGTGTGAGATTGAAAGCAGAGCGCTGAGAAGATACTGGATCCGAAGGTATGCGGGCTCCAGAGGGTTTCAGTTTGTGTGTCGGTGAATGAGCCGGGGGCCGAACGACACACCCCTGCTGCGTCCCGTCTCTGCACCCGGCTTAACTGGCCTTCCAGCCGCACAGGGGAACGTGAAAGTCTCACATTTCCCCCCGCTGAGAAAACAATACAAAGTTTACCATAACGTTAAACAGTCATTTCACCCGACGCCACACCCCTCTGAACTATTTGTTCCCCATGTGGAATGATCGGGAAGGATCCTGTCAGAAAGAGAGCTGAAAGCGTCCTGAAGAGTCAAAGTCAGTTCAGTGAAACTCGTTTTTCAGCTGCAGTCAGCTGATGAACACACATTAAACAATCCAGTGTCGTTCAAATCTAAAAGTTCTGCCTGTATGTTCAGAAAAAATTCAATGAATACAGACAGACATGACTGGAGGTCAGTAAATTCATATTTATCCATCAACAAATGATAAAATGTTGAATTGAATATAAAAATAAAAGAAATCAATAGAACTGTTAACATTTCAAGAAGCAATTAGAGGTTTTTATAGCAAAAATAAAATCAGCCTTGGCCAGTCCTGCATATTTTGTGCCCAAAGTCATATTTCTTTGTAAGTGGCACGCCTCATGTCTAATCATGAACCATTTGCTGTTTGGCCAAAGTAATTCTTTGACTTATCATGAGCTAAAGTGAGACGGGAAAGGTTCACCACAGATCAATGAAAGCAGCTGAAAATATATTCAGCGAGCCTTGAGTTTATTTCTTTTTTCATTTTTGTGCGACCTTTCCGAAGCCAAATCTGCTTTTAGAAACAGACAGACTTTAGTTACTTAATTATTTCATCAGACTGCTTCCTCCATTTTGCATTTCTCCTCTGCTAACCGTGACCCAGCAGAACCAACTTGTAAAACCCTGCATGGCTGCTTTCCCTTCGGCGGTTTGAAAGATGCTGAACTTACTTCTTCTCTCACCTCTTGCCTTTTTCACAGGCCTTTCGGGCTGCATAGCTCAAAAAGCTGTGGTTCCTTTGCTGCCCACTGAGGTTTGGCTTGACCACAGAGATTATTTCTGCCCGTATGAGCTGTGAAGTTTGATTGTAAAAACAAAAGCTCGCGCTCTGACCATCTATTGTAAACAGCTGTCTGTAAAAAAAAAAAAAAAAAAGAACGCCGCCATCAGCTGAAGGAATTTAAATTAACATTTACCCCCCAAGCGCAAAGATGAGGTTCAGTATTATGGCATAAAAGGTTTTCATGAATCTCCTCCAAGACTTTTTTGGGGGGTCGGGGGGTGTTTATAAAATATCCTTTTCTGTTCTGGCAGATTTTGGAGCCTTGCATGCTTTTAATTAGCTGTAAGTCGGTATTCCGCCCTTGGTGGGGTGCAGCCTGACGGAGCGCGGTGTGTTACAGCTTTAGCCTTTTCAGCGTTAGGATAATATTGCCTTTGCGCTGAACTCCCTGTGAAAACTGCGATGCTATCTCCTCCTTGATGCGATCTCGCGCTCCCTGTCGCTCTAGAAGTTTCTCTTTTATTAAACACCATCTGCTTTACAGAGTACCTTGACTTTTAATTTAGTTTCTGGCAACTCAGGTAAAGACAGAGTCGAACTTGTCTGCATGGTCTTCATTATGTGCAAGATGATGCTCTCACTTCAGTACAAGGCCATTTATCCCAACATGGAGGGCGAACAGCCGTGGGAAACTCGGCTGTAACTGAAGTGGTTAACTTGTCTTTTATTTTAAGTCAAACACTCCAGGCTTTTTACGTGGCAAATGTGCCAAACAACAGCTTGTGATTAGAGCGGGAGGCGCAGCACAAAAGCCACTTCCCCTGCAAGATAAAAGCCCACAGCCTCAAAAGCGTACGGTCGCACAGTAATGAAAATGTGACTTTAGCCCACAGCACTGAAGCAAAGCACAGGCAACCTGTTTGTTGATTAGGGGAGGGAATACAAAGAAGGCCCAGAGAGGATCAGCGGAGGGGAGGAAATGGAGGATGTAGATCTACATTGCCCTCCCACACCCCCTGCTCTCGGATTGAAAAAGTGATAAATATGCATGACTTTGGCTTCAGCAGCAAAAGCCCTTTGATGGTATGGTAGAGTGTTCTCTATCTCTGGAGCAAATAGGCTGAAAATAACTGTCTGAGCATATTTACTCTGTGTTTTTGTGCGAACAATGGGTGCTGTTAATGAGCGGAGGAGACTGCGGGGTGCTCTATAGACTGTATCTCCACCGACGAGCTCTCCGTAGCTTCTTTTTAATTGACTGGATGAAAGTCAGGGAGCATCTTCGCCCAAAATAAACGGGTCTCAGTAGGTAGTGATCACAACATCTATCTGATTGGAATGAGAATGATCTTGGTTACATTAATTTTGCTGTGAACCATAAAAAACTTTCACGAGGGATTTAGAGGAACTGTTTGCGGAGTCAGACCACTCAAGTCAGGACTTGGCTCATGGACTTTTGTCGGGGACCACCGGGTGTTTCGATCCTCAGCTGGATTTGGATAATAATGTAGCTTTTAGTCAAATATGTGTGAAGTCATTGTAGATTTGTGAAAAACATCCAATCTTTGCCTAGTTAAATAAATAAAGGTTTGATTAAAGCCCATAATTTACCATCACATTCAACAACTCAAAACAAAGTCAGCAGAGTGAAAAGCATTGCATAGACACATAAATGTATTTATTTATTCATTTTTTTGGTCTTGACTCTGAGTTGACCCTCGTTTGGAAACAGATCTTTGTGGTCTTGACTGCAGGAGTTTTCCTAAAACACGACGGAGGGAACAAGGATGTCCTTTAAAAAAAATGATGCCTCTGTATCAAATTATATGTGACAATATCCATCACTGCCTTTTTAGATAAAAATGTGCAGCAGCAGCAGCTCAGTTCTCCATTTACAAGCACCGAGGGGCATGTTTAAAAACCAGCACACACATCCTTCAAGTCCTGTTACACTTTTTTCTGTTTGTTTGTTTTGTTTTGTTTCTTGGGCTCGAGCATGGGCAGAATTTGGAGACGTCTTATTCTGATAATAGTGAGGTTAATGTGGGCTGCTGTGTAGCTGTTTCATTTGGGTTTAAGTTTAGTCGAAACAGCGTGGACACAAGCTTATTTGTATTTTTTCCTCACCCCCTTTTTTTCCCGCTCTGTGTGTGTCTCAGACCTGCAGGCATCCCAGTCCTTTGAACACTACAGTATATCAGACAAGGCCATGGACTACAGGATCCTGCAGATGGACGAGGACCAGGACAGGATGTATGTGGGCTGTAAGGACCACGTCCTCTCCATGGACATCAATAACATCACCTATGGCACACTGAAGGTTAGCACGTCTTTATCATCTGGCCACAACAAAGGATGAAATAATAATAATTTATTTATTTTTCATCAAGTTGTACAAGAGGAACATCAGGCCATAGACATTACTCTAATGTGTGCCATCATATGCAAATCACCACACATCTGCCATGATCACAACAATTTTGGGGTTATTCAGAGCAGCCATAAAAATGCTTTAGCCCTCTGATAGCTGATTCTGCATGCAGCGGAGGACTTATCCTCAGAGTAATTGATGGACATGAAACGTATAAACAGATGGAAAAGCATTTAGGTTTCCCCTGGGAGTGCTGCACCGCATCCATTTTGTCTGAGTAAATTGCTTGATATATTCATTGAGCTGAACCTTTAAGCACATCTCGCAGGTGTAAAAACACACATTTTCCACAGCCTTCACCAACACTCGAACACACTCCCTGTGATTTCTGTTTCAGCTCTCATTCTTCTGGTTACATTTCCTTCAGTCTCCTTCTAGTTTCCTGGGCGTATTGTCAATTTAACTGTTTTGTTCTTTGCTTTTTTTTTGTTTTACTGCCAGGTATTTTGGCCTGCGTCTACCAGCAAGATAGAGGAATGCCAAATGGCAGGCAAGGACCCAACGGTAAGAACAGCAGGCCATCCAGAACCAGCGTGTTGAATCAGTGGGGGCCATTTTACAGAATACTTTTATAACTAATAAAAATAGATGATGACTATGTATTTTAGCTGTAAATATCACAAAGAACCAGGCTGGAATATATCTGCTGTGGAATATTTCAAAATGGGAATCTGTTGATGATCCTTTGAAGCTGGATCCAAAAGTGACCCAATCCCCGCAGTCTGTTGGCTTCATTTTTCAGTGATGCCTTCATACATTCATCAGAACAAGACATTTTCCCATTTATATAGGAAAGCTGAGTTTCTTCATGAGAAAACTGGTCCTCATGCCCTCCACATCTCTGGTTCATCCTGATCCGTTCCTCCAAGTGGGTTCGCAGGGAGACTGTGACCACCTCGTGGGATTCCCCGCTGCCATCTGTGAGCTTGAGTCAGGTCCGACCACATGTGCAGCAGGCAGCAGATGTCTGCGGGGTCACTGACTGGCTCGGAGTCCTCCTGGCATCAGCGCGCTGTTAGGTCGAGGGTGAAGCGTGGGCGGAACGGGGGCCACAGAGCACCGTCGAAAAAATAAACCAGAATCAACGCTTCCAAATAGGACACAGCTCATTGGCGCAGAGATTTCATAACCCGGCCTGATTCTGTTCAGCACTTGTTAGCTTTAATGACGACATACAGCTACACTCAGAAGACTGATTTCTCCTCCGCCTCTGTTTCCCTCTAATTGGGTTGTTCGGAAACGAGCTCGTGCACAGTTGCATAAAGACGCCGCAGTGCAGGTGTTGGGGGAATAGAGGAAGAAAATGTGGGTTTGGTTTTTAAAGATGAGACCTTTTATATTTTGGTAGACAATAAAAAGCATGACGTCGCAACATGCGCTGCTCATTTGTCGTCCGCCGTCTCTCCAGCCTCTGACAGCAGCTGGGGTTTTGTACAACACGCTGTTGCAGAAATGGAGATGAAGCTGTTTCCAGTCAATGAGTGATTTGTGCTCTGAGTCACAGCCAGTCTGCTTCAGACAGGCTCCCACAAATATTTGGGTGAGCCATCTCTGCGTGAAGCCATTCGGCCCCCCCCCCCCTTTCCCTTCTGTTCTCCCCTGCTTTGCATGCTGCTCTGCCAGATTTGTCTCTAAAAACTTTCAGTTTCCATTTCTCTCTTACCTTTTTTTTCTGCTCAGTCACTACTGAGTCCTCCAAGTTTCTTTTTTCACCTCTGTATGTTTTTTTTTTTTTTTTTTTTCTTCTCTCATCCATAATGCCCGTCTTCTCTCTCTTTGGTTTGTTCATTTAAATCACAGCCCCCCCAGTGCTTCTGTTATGGTTACCCTCCTCATCTGTATATATTAAGTGCCTCTTCACTGACAGAATCTGTGGTCAAGCAGAGTCACCACACATTGTTTGCTCCGGAGGGGGGTTGTTAAGGAGAAATCTAGATTAGGCAGGTTGATTAAGCTGCTCAGAGGCCTTCAATTTATACTCAGCAAGATAAGCACTCGAACTTTAGGCCATGAGGCCGGATGCTGTTTGTTTGGCACAGTTACAAACGCAGCATGCGTATTATGAGAGGAAAATAAAACAGGATACGGTTATCTTATGTAGCTGCAAACAGTATATAGTTATATTTGTGCAGGCCCCAGACCCTGAAGGAGAGGACGCTGAGATGAATTGGTGATAAAAGTGAGGAGACAGCAAGACGCATGCAGAGAGATAAAGAGCAGAAACATAAATAACAGAAGTGGATGAGCGGCAGTGAAAATTCAGTTGTTTTTCATGGATGGCTCTCAGTGGAGCTGTGTGCCGACGGTGAGCTGCAGCAGCTGCCATTCCTGCAGCCGCGGCCAAGTTCCTGACGGCTCCCTGGATACGCCTTCCTGTCCTCCCCTCTTTATCTTCCCCTTCTCCACAAGTTCTGTGTGAGCTCTGGCTTAGTTAGCCACCAAGAACAGCTCTCCTGCCGCCGCTGGCTTTCGGGAAGTGGGTGCAGATGGAGATCAGTAATCTGTCCTACCTCAATATATGACTTATACCGCTGACACTCTTTTTCCACTGGCCCTAATCAAATGATTCCAGATCTCACTGGTCTGGTATTGTCTTGCATCTGACTGTGTTCCGCGTCATAACAAGTGAGATAAGTTTGAATTACTCCCTCATATGGAATAAGTTCAAAAGAGATAAACAGGTCCTGCATTTAGTGTTCTCCTTGGCCGCACATCAGGAAATAAACTTTATCCTTTGTTATGTCTTTTCTTAGTGCATTGTTTCACAGCTTAGATTGAAGAAATATGAAAACAGTAATTATTTTCAGTGTACTATAATGAAGCAGAATGGATCGGAGCATCTGCTTTTCATTCCTATTTTATCATCTAAAAGGTCGTGCACGTTGAATCATATTTGTGAAACAGTGGCCACGGTGCACACAAGTGAGGATGAAGACATAAACACTTGCTTAAATGGTAAAATATTGTAACAGTGCCACAAGTGAAGACGAGTCAGTGAACTCAGTCAGTTTACATTCACCACCACGAGCTCCTGGTCATACCAGACCGACAGTCTGAATGGATGGAATTGTTTTTTGTTTTAGAAATTAGATTATAGCTATCATTGCATTGTTTATTTTCCCAAAGTTGCTAGAGTAGCTTTAAATGATCTATTTTAAGTTTTGCTATTTCTCCATATTCAGAGTTTTCTTTCCTAAAGCGGCACCATCGGGAGAATTTTAATTTTGCTGCTATTTTGATCTGTTCTTCTCTGGTTCTGACCGGCCTGGTTGACCATTTTGTAACTCTACAGTTACCGAGTCACTGTCACGTCCAGTCTTTCCTGAAGACAACACAATAGAACCCTTGTACACATTAACGGCTGAGCAACACTTACATACAGCTCATTTAATGTCACAGTCTTCGACAAAAATATACTGCGAGATGATGATTTTCCATGGATTGAATCTGAGTGACGTATTTATTGTTGCGTTTTCCTCTACTGAACTTTTAACACGTGTCTTTGACTGTGTTTTCCAGCACGGCTGTGGGAACTTCATCCGAGTGGTGCAACCGTACAACAGAACCCATCTGTTCATGTGTGGTAGCGGAGCGTACAGCCCCGTCTGCGTTTACATCAACAGGGGCCGAAGACCAGAGGTGGGCACACGACAACTGATCCATCTTACTAAAGAAACAAACTGCTGAGGGAAACTGATGTTTTTTAAACTGCCAGCCACAGTGTGTTATTGCACCACTACCATGGCCTTGAAAAAGAAAACTTGAGAACATTAAACTGATCTACTGTTAAATTTGAAGATGTAGCATTGTTCAATTTAGAGGCATGTGGAAAGGATTTGGTTGCAGGAGACCTTTTAAATCTAGAAAATTATAAAGAGGTCACAAAAAGTCTGCAAGGATGTCAGATTTTATCTATTCAAAACAACAATTCATCATTTCTGGACACTGTTCTTTGCTGGAAGCAGAAACAGAGCAGCATTACTGTCACTGAGTGCTTGAAATGAACTGGAAGACAGCCAGCAATGAAATTGCACATTGTCTTAGATTCATGTGGAGCTTTCAGATAATGATTGTTCCTATTGTTTTACTGGCCCACTTTGAAATTTACAAGTGTCACCATATGATGACAATGACTTGGTATTATAGAAATAATGTAAAAAAAATGTAAAAAGTCATCATATTTTTTTGTTAGAAAAGAGTTTGTGTAATCGGTCTGATGCCACATGAGAGCGGACAGCATAAGGAGGAGAAAATGGAGCTCTAATGTAAAGGATGGAGAGCAGATTTCTCAGCACTGCACTGTCATCTCCGGCCGCACAGCTCTGGAAGTGAGTGTGGGGTGAAACCTCCAGGAGAAAAGTGCTCACTGAGCGAACAACATTTACCCACAAACTGCCGACTGCTGCCAAACATTAATAGGCTGAGTGAGAGCGTTCCCGTCCCGGCTCTTTTTCCGCACTGCGGTGCCTTTTGTCATTTTAGAGGCTTTTTCTTTTTTCTTTTTTCTTTTTTTATTTGTTTGAAAGTCAGACTGCTCTGTTTGTATTTTCTGAGCTCAAACATGTCAGCGTCTGAAGAAAGGGATCTGTTGTGTATAACAAAGTGCTACAGTGAGAACCTGACGCAGAGCTCACTGTGTGACGGCTTGGCCCTGGGAACGTGGCCCAGACTGTTGTGTTGTTTTGAAACACAATAGGATGCCTGAACCAGACAGGTTGTATACATGTCCGTGTCTTTGTGTTATGAGATTGTTCTTAAAGTTGTCCTCAGACACATAGAGTAACACACACTATAGTAAACTGTCACCTCGCTGAACTCAGTCAGATTCTTAGTCACTCGTTTGTTTTCGTGGGTTGTAATTATTCCTCCAGTTTTGAGAAAAGCTTTATTTGTTTCAAAAACACAGAAGCACCTGATGAAAGAAGGTCAGCCATCAGACATTTTATTTTTTAGTTAAATAATGTATTTAAAAGGGCATTTACACAAGTGTGGATTTAGCAAATGTCCAAGCGAAGCATCGTTAACCTAAATGCTGTTTCTTAGATTTGGGGTGCAACATCAAACTGGTAATAACAGACAGTTTCCGCAGAGTAGAGGTTAATGATAAAACCTGCCAGATAGACCCTCTTTGCAAAAAACAACACTTTCCTTCGAAGGTGCTGCTGAACTGACGTCACGCAGAAACACCACCATGTGTCAGACCTAAATAAGGATGAGCCCAGAAGCTTTATAAATTAGATAAGCTGGACTGTCCACCGGCCTCCAGGAGGAGGGGGGGGGGGGTGAAACTTGGCAGCCTTTTCATCTAAGATGGAAGAATGGCTATCCAGCACATGAACAGGGAAATTCCTCCTCTCCTCTCATAAGGAGTTTTCTCTTTACTGTTCCTCCTGGGCCAGTTACCAAAGAGCAGGCCAGGACCGAATTTGTGCTGCCGCAAAACCAAAAGGGAAAGAAATGTGAGCAGAGCTACCTAAAGGGTCATTTGATATGCTCACACATGCAGTTTTATTTTAGCAGAGGTCACCAGACGGAATAACATATCAAATAAAACTATTTGATAAACAAAACTTTTTTTTCCCCCCCTCTGTGAACAGGAACAAGTATTTCACATCGACTCCAAGAGTGAATCTGGAAAAGGGAGGTGCTCCTTCAATCCTCAAGTGAACACGGTCTCCGTTATGCTCAGTAGGTACCTCATTCCTCTTCTGCCGTGATTTATGAGTCTTCGACGCCTATAAACATACAAGTCATCAAAAAAAGAGGAAATCTTACTTTGAAATTTTTTCCAGTGCGGTGACGGCACCAAATATATTCTTCAGATTCACAGAATGTATCAAAGTGTTTCCAGTTGACCATTTTGCCAGCTGTTGAAAAAGACAATGCTCCTTTTTGATACATTTTCAATAAAGCGGAGGGGGAAGAGAAAGATCATCTCGACCTGCAGAGGAAGCAAAAACATCTCTCAAGGTTTTGTAGGGTAACTAAAGATAAGTCTGCCTTTGTACCGTTGTGCAGGTGTTTCTCTGGCTAACTGTGGCGGTGACTCAGAAAATCCTGTGGAAGTGTGACTCAGCAATTATGCAAACTTAGCAAACCGTCCAATCAAACAGCCCCAGCGTGACTGAAAGGAGGAGAAATGGGGTGAAAGGTTGAAACAGAGAGGCAGGGATAAAATCTTTGGAAGACTTAAGAGAATCCACAACAGAAACCATAATTCAGGACACAGCCGGTCTCACTTAAATACACACCAAGCACTTGACCGCAGGCTGATATAGCCTCCGTGTTGGGCTCCCCTTTCTTTGATCTGTCATTGGTCCAGGCATGCTGGTTTGCCGTTGACACGTCTAAAGGTGACGCGCTGCACCCTCAGCTCTGCTTTCTGACACCTGAGCATTGCCATGTCAGCAGCAGCAGCAGCAGTTTGCCAGCCAGTGAGCTGCTTCAGAGCTGAAGGGGGGAGGGGGCTCTGACAAATAGAGTCAAGGTCAAAGTTCACTATCTGGATGATACAGTGATGCAGGACTTCAGTAAGAGTATCTGAGTTTGAGCAGCAGGACACACACGCAACTGCTGTTAAAGCTGCAAACATGCTTCCAAATGAATCATTATTTATTAATTATGTAATGAAATATTTAGCTATAATTATCTTCTCTGCGTATGAAGCTGAATCACAGTTTTTCCGGATGTAAGGAGGCCTGTTGATGCTTCATTTGTCTCTCTTGTCGTAGACCAGGAGCTGTTCTCGGGCATGTACATTGACTTCATGGGGACAGATGCTGCCATCTTCAGGAGCCTCACCAAGAGAAATGCAGTGCGCACAGACCAGCACAATTCAAAATGGCTTAGTGGTGAGCACAGCACACACAATCACACATTCTCTGAAGTGCCAGTGTATGTACTCGTTATTGATTAATACACAAAATAATATTTAATGGACTGATGTCTCAGTTTGGTATTATGTTTCATTCAGAGCCGATCTTCATCGATGCCCACCTGATACCAGACGGAACAGACCCCAACGACGCCAAACTGTACTTTTTCTTCCGCGAGAGGCTGACAGACAATAATGGAAATACCAAAAATATCCACACAATGGTGGCCAGGGTGTGTCCGGTAAGCGCCTCAACTCATGCCCGAGTAAATCAACATTGTGGGCTTCTTGCGGGTCTTTGAGTCACTATGTGTGGCTTTGGCCTGCAGAACGACATCGGAGGGCAGCGGAGCCTGGTGAATAAGTGGACCACATTCCTCAAGGCCCGGATGGTGTGTTCAGTCCTGGAGGAGGATGGCACCGAAACACACTTTGATGAACTTGGTGAGTGAAATGCCACATTAGTTTTGTGGAAACAGGAAAAAAGTTTAGAAACAATTTTCCAGCTAAAAATATGTGACCAACAACCGTCCTAATTGCTGAAATCATGCTATTTATATTCAATGGTTTTCTGTGATTGCTTTCTGCACAAACAATCCAAGCTTCCGCTGTTTGCTCTGGACCAGGACTGAGGCCTTCATCAATTCTTATAATTGCCCCGTTGCTTTGGGTTTCCTTGTATCCGTTCATGAGCGTTTTATTCCAGCCCTTTATTAGCCGCAGCTTTGAAAAATGCGAACATCAGCTCACAGAGTTGTCGGCCTGCTTTTCCATTCAAGGCCATCACATTCGGCCGGTCAGCACCCGTCGTCACTCATTTCTGCATTCATCACTTATCTGCAGGGGTGAGACGATTTAGGGCCGAGGTGTAGGGAATGTTTTCAAAGCATCGCACACCTTCGCTTCCACATATGTTCCTTTTGTCTATGTGTGTGTTCCCTTTCAGAAAATGTGTTTTTGCTGGAAACCGATCAGCCCAAAGGTCTGTTGGTGTTTGGAGTCTTCACTTCCACAAGGTAAGAGCGACGGCAGCGAAGCCAACTCCAACATTCCTGCAGGTCTCTGTGGTTATGTTAATCACTCACTGAATATCAGACGTGAATGTCTGAGGGCCTGTTATATGGAGACGTCATGTGTTTTCAGGTAAACTGTCACTTAAAGTTCTTACAGCGTGGTTTCTCTGCGTGGTCTTCGTTTTGATGCGCTTTCCTAATGATCACGCAGCCGCACCTCTCTGCTGAGCTCAAGGGCAAGAGACACTGTTATTGACTCCAAATATTTATATGTGCTTTGTTGGATGTGTCTAGATAATAGCAGAAAGATGAATGTTTGAGAGCAGAGAGAGTTTTGTAATTACATTCTTCAGATAAATGAACTCCAAGTCTCATTTTTTAGAAATCACAGTTTCATGTTTCTTTTTCCATTTTATCTTGAAACGCAGGCAGATAAGCAGGGAGGAAAGTAAGTAAATACGGAGGAGAGCTAATGTTTCTATAATTTGGAAGATATAAACAAAACACTAAAACTTAAAAAAATAAAGACTGAAGTATTTCAGATATAGAATTGGGTATTTTCTTTGCACATAATCTCAAATGTATGGGATCCAAACTGAGAAAGTTTTCAATGGCAGAAAAAGGAAAACAATTTAAGAAAGTTTAAAAGTTCAAGAGAAGCTATTTCAAATATCCACGGCCTGGTAAAAGAAACATTATATACTGAAGCTAAAGTTGACCCAGCACCTCTAAAAGCTTTGTATGATAATAAAAGTGTAATGCATAAAATCTTACAATAATGCCCCTGAAAGAATTATGAGCGTCTAAATTTTAACACCTGCTGCTGTTAAAATAATGATGAACATTATTTACACATGATCGTCTTTGATGTTTCAAATAAAGGAGAGAAAATATTTTCTGCATACCTGCTAAACTGTTAAAAATTGCCCATTAAATCGTTCACATAAAGTCAGAGCCGGCAAGGTGGGACAACAAAGGTCACCTGAGCCATCTGTTCTGACCTCTACTGTTCACCCCCGCCGATATCAGGAATATTCAGCCTCTCTTATCGTCCTACCAAATGTCCTGAGACCTTTCCCACCAGCCATCAGCCCCCCGGCTCTGTTCACCTGAGCTCCACGAACACACCTGTTCCCTCTTTCCTCACTCTCCCCAGCAATTTCCTCCAGCTCCTCATCGGATCGTCCTCTGTGTTTTATAAGCTCCACGTCTGTAAACCTTCTTTTCTCCTCCTGATCAACTAAAGCTGTGCGGACCCTGTGATTGGGTCCACACTGCCTGTGTTTCTTCAGCTTTGGATCACTCGTCACCTCAGGAGCATAGAGAGGCTAAAATAAGTGTAAGGTAGCCCAAAGAACACATCCTAAGCCGACAGCGAGGTCGACTTCCCTCACTGTTATTCCCATCCCCTGTGTTTCTTCTGCCATCGCCGCTTGTTCCACTTTTCAACAAAGCGTCTTTTATGTGTTAAGCAGTGTATTTTTAAAAGACTGGGCCAGACCACATCGGATAAGGAGGGGGGGGGGACTGACCTTAACCAACAGCCACGTCACTGTTGTGTCTCACTGAATGGATGCATCTCATCTCCGCAGCTCCGTGTTTAAAGGCTCGGCAGTGTGCGTGTACACCATGGCGGACATCCTCACTGTCTTCAACGGGCCCTTCGCTCACAGAGAGGGGCCCAACTTTCAGTGGGTGGCGTTTCAGGGGCGTATCCCGTACCCAAGGCCTGGAACTGTGAGTTCATTTTGAAGTCACAAATTCATTTATACATTTATTGGTTCTATTGCATCATTCCAAAAACAAAATTCACAAAAAAAAAACGGATTCTCAGTCTTTATTTTTTACTTATGCTAAGTTAGTCATATGGTATTTTGGACTAAATTTGAAGTGAATAATTACATTAGACTATTTAATGTATAACAATGACAGTAAATGAAAATAATTTAAGCCATCTGAAACTGTAATACTCTTTTAACACTCTTCAATTCGATGTATGAGATAAATACATACATAAGATAATTAAAGGCCCCAAACATGGACCCGTGTGGGACTCAAATATCAGCCAACTATTTATATTGTTGCCTAAAATGAACATGCTCAGTGACAGATATTGATTTATTTAAAGAAATTAGATTAAGGATGGAGCCAGTACTGTCACTGAACAAGTGGCCACATGAGATTCAGCTCACATAACGAACACATTCCCAACTTTTCCCCAGTGTCCCGGTGGAGCCTTCACACCCAACATTCAGACGACCAAGGAGTTCCCAGATGATGTGGTGACCTTCGTACGAAACCACCCGGTGATGTTCAACCCCATCTACCCGGTGGGGAGGAGGCCCCTGGTGGTTCGCACCAATGCTGACTACAAATACACATCGGTGGCCGTGGACCAGGTCATGGCAGCTGACGGCAACTACCAAGTGCTTTTCCTGGGCACAGGTAAGGCCGACGTGTTGACACGCCATTTTTCATGTAGCGATCATTTATTAAACTGGCCCAACACTGCATTAGTACTTGTATAATTTTTTTTTTTTTTTATTAATTTCATTCCTGCCACACACTTGAGGAAACAAGTGAAATGCCCTTCCCACCTCCATCCACAGTTTGAGCTTTGCAGCTTCTCTTAAGAAAAGCAACAAATCAATACCAAATCTGATAATTGTATAATAAATATGGATCAAAGCACAGCGCACTAAAACAATAATAATCCTGTTAAGGCTGTGGTGCCACCACCATTACGGCAATCACAAAACAAGGCAGGTTACATATTAACAAAGAGCTCTTTACACTCTCATCCCTCTGAGGTGTTTTATATAGAAATGATTGAGTGGAGGGCCATTACCAAAGCCAGTTATCGCAGGAACAGATAGCACAATGGGTGTGGTAGCTGAATTGAAAGGAGCAATGTGGCAAGGCAAGGAGGACTTTGAACCTTTTTATTAAATCATGGGAAAGTGGAGGCACGTGTTATATTGGGGGGGGCACCATTAAATAAATATCGCTGTTTAAAAAACTGAGGTTAAACAGAGTAATGTGTACGTGTGTGTAGATAATTTTTCGTGCATTTGTGCTGGTGTGTGTCCAAATGAGCACGTGTTTGCTTTCAGTGAAGCAGTCTAGGATGCTCCTGCACAGCTGCTTGTGTTTACCAGGCAGCCTTCAGGAGAAGCTGGTGAAGCGGTGCTCCGTCTCGAGGGTGAGGGAGACGCTCTTATCGGGCGTTTCCCGGGCAGCTCCAGCTCCCAGGACGACGCGGCTTTATTGATGATGTCGGTGTTGCATTGAGGCCCGTTTTTCGCAGCCCTTCTGCATGCTGAAGAGTTCCCACTCTCTCTCCCGCCACAGTTGATTTTGCTATTGAAACCGGTCGTGGCCATCATGACTAATTCAAATGCAAACACGGGCAAAGGAAAACAGACTTTGAGTTTATTTTTTTTCACCGGCAGTAGTTCTCTAGTTGCACCATTGACAGACATCTCAGGTGATGGTTTGAGTGTGTGTGGCTACAGCTCATGACATGTCCTCGCTCTGCCCCCCAACAGACAAAGGCACTATACAGAAGGTGATTGTCCTGCCCAGCAATCAGTCTCTACATGAAGATCTCATCCTGGAGGAGCTGGAAGTGTTTAAGGTCTGCTGTCTGTTTTTCTCCCCTCTTCTTTTTCTCACTTTCATCCTCTTTTGTTCCCAAAATCAAAGGCAGGAAGGAGGAGGGCGTGCTCGGCCACAACACAAAAGCCAGGGGCAGACAGACGAGGGCAGGGTGGCGGTCAGGAAATGGATGTCCTGCAGTGGGGAGCAGCATGGAACATAATGCAAACGTCTGGCAGCTGCCCCAAGTGAACTTTATATTTAACTAAAATTGCAAAATTTGTGATCAGATGTAAAAGCAGTGACTCCTTTGATCCTCGTACAGCATCTGGAGAGGAGCAGCTTGAGACAGAACAGATTTACCCTCACAATGCTGAATATCTTTCTTCCAGAAAGTTTAAAAACATCTGGAGAGAAGCTGTTCCGAGACGGCTACCTTCTCTGTTATGACCAGAAAAAGTCTGATAAGCTATCTAATAGTACAAAAGACATTTCTGGGGATCATTAGTGTCCCAGGAGAACATTTTTCTTCTTCTCTCTCACATTTTAGTAGCCAACGGTTAACGCTGCTTCGTTAGCCCCCAGCTAATCCCAAATGTTTTGTTTTTACACAAAGAGATTAAACCAAAAATGATTGCTGAACTGAAACGAAGTGTGTTTTTATCAGGGAGCCGCCATGTTCCTCCGGTAGTCATGAATGGACAAACCAAACTCTGGCTCTGGAGACAGATTGGTCCTTTAGGAACAAAACTTGTCCAGAAATCAATGTCAACAATGACTAACTCCTATAAACCTGCTCCATGTCTATGCTCCTTTTCAGAATCAAGCTCCTGTTACAAACTTGAGAATATCCTCAAAAAAAGTAAGTACCCTCTTACTTTTAGCATATTAAGTGCAGTTTTATTGTTTGAACGTCTGTGGCTACTATATAATGTCTGAACCAGAAATCTCCTGTGCATGATAAGCCTCCCAAAGGCGAGGAAATAACAAGCCATAATTGTTTCGGCGCTCTGCCTCATTTTCCTGTCGAGCGGCCACTTATTAAGACAAACAAGGCGGCTGACATTTGAACTGTTTACTTTGCAGCAACAGCTGTACGTCAGCTCGGAGTACGGGGTCTCACAGGTCTCCCTGCACCGCTGTCACGCTTACGGCTCGGCCTGCGCCGACTGCTGCCTCGCCAGAGATCCTTACTGCGCCTGGGACGGCCTCAGCTGCTCCCGCTTCTACCCCACCG
Source organism: Echeneis naucrates (assembly GCF_900963305.1). NCBI lineage: Eukaryota > Metazoa > Chordata > Actinopteri > Carangiformes > Echeneidae > Echeneis > Echeneis naucrates. Next base: position 3,841,019 of record NC_042533.1, read on the forward strand.
GCAAAAGGTACACAAAGGCTCTCAGTTTCTGCGTTTTGTGACAGTATTCGGTGGCTTTAAATTTAATGCAGAGGTTTTTACTGTCCACTAAGGACTGTTCTGCTCGCAGTCCAGAAAAAAAGACTATAGGAGAGCTGTAAAGTCACACTGTAATTTTTATCAGCCTTAATAAGTGGTGACAAGTGTTGATTAAAGCGCTTATTCATGGAGGTGGACATCCAAAGTGTAAAATAAACATGAGCACAATGCAGACTTAAAAACACACCACAGCATTTCTGTTCACTTCCATTAAATTCGGCCCAATTTTCCGGGAAGAATCTCAGGAGGTTTTAGCCAACAAGAGTCGTATTCATCACTTAAACAGCAAGTATGACAACAATCAACGTGGCGCGCCCAGTCGCACCGAATGGGGGCCGCAGCTGATGTGCAATATGTCAAACATCGAAAAAAGCAGCTCGCAACTTGTGGGGCCAAACGTGACTGGAATCCTTCAGTGAAAGTCGTGTCACTGATTTCTGCTTTTGTTGTTGCCCTCTCTCTGTCTAGACATAACACAGACAGGGATGTAAGAGCGACACCTTCGCTCTTAACCGATGCCTCTCTGGTCTCCTTCAGGACCGGCTGCCTTTCTCCTGCCATTTTCAGTCAGGCGCAGGTCAAGTTTAGTTTGGTCGCAGAACAAAAGCACAGCCGCTGTTTTCCTGTGGAAAAAGGGTCTGAAATGTGTCAGCTGTTTACGCGTTCCTTTCCTCAAGCTGTTGTATGTGACTGTGCACCACAGAGTGGAATAACACAGTCAGATTTTCCTCATTGTTTTGGAAGCCACAGCTCCCACCACAGTTTTTAATATGAGAGGAAGCAGTTTGTTATGATTATGATTTTTTTTGTATTTAGTCATTCTGTACGTCTTGTTTGTTTTTCAGGAGAAGCAGAAGGCAAGACATTATGCATGGAAATCCGCTCACTCAGTGCAGAGGATTCAACCTAAAGGGTAATTAAAGCTGCACGAGCCGCTTTTCTGCTGACCTAAATGACATGTATTATCAAACGTGCTGCTTTTAGTGATAAACCCACAATTTCCAGCCAATTGTGTTATTTCCACTCCAGTTGCCTATCAGCCTTTAGATGGAAAATTGTTAAACACTCTGTGTCCTACCTGCCATATATCAGACAACAGAAGTTAGCCAGCAGCTATGAAGCCAGGTATTTTTCTCAGGAGTTGGTGGAGGCTCAAACAGAGCTAAACCACAAGACAGACCGACACAGTTTCAGTTTTTCAGGCCTCCTGCATCAAATAATTACCTAAGATATGTGTTTTCTCAACATTATACACAACTGCTTATTAAAAAACGCATTCACTTTGAGAAAATTTGCTGTAAAATAAAAATAAGCCCAAATCAATGGCAACTACTTGTTTTCTAAATTAAGACAATCAAAGTAGTTTACAACAAGGCTTCAACTACAGATGATCTGGGGCGTTTGTAGTTGTTTGTGTGTGCAGGTAGCGCACAACATCTTTCAGAGCTCATTCATTGAACTGGCAGGATGCAGTCGAGGATTTGGTCCCCGGAGTCATCTGTTTCCGCGAGCAGTTTACATCTCTTAATTAACATGAGCTTGGGGAGCCAACCATATGGCCATTACCACTAATTAGTCACAACGCTGTCATACATCCAGCCGAGTGATGAACCATTTAGCTGCTTCAAAAATGAGATGGTAAATGACACGGGGCCGAGTTGGTCCGCTGCACTGAAAGGTTATTTTGATAGGCAGTAAGAAGTGAGGAAAAATGGGTGGAGTCTGGTTGTGCTGCAGATGTCGGCCTGAGCTTTGTGTCAACATTTCACTCTCACTTTTGGGACTTGAGACGGATTTGGGTCCATCTGTGGGCTTTGTGTCTGTCAGCGAGTGATGTGTGATGGGCCTCCTACGACCGAGTGTGTGTATGTTCTAGCCTACAGAAACGCAGTGGAGATGACGCAGTATGGTGTGAAAAACAACACCACCTTTCTGGAGTGTCTACCCAAGTCTCCCCAGGCTTCCATTCGCTGGCTCATCCAGAGGGACAACGACAGGAGGAAAGAGGTTTGTTTGCCGGTTAGAGAGGTCGAAGTTCAACATCACAGCCGGGGTTTCTTACGTACAAACAGCCCAAGTGTGGCCAAGGACACAATATAAATCCCTCGAGCAGTAAGTGATTAAATGTCTTTCTGTTTTTTATCGACTGGGAGCTTTCTGACATCGTAAAAATTTAATCAAACAATAAACGTGTCACAGCCCATCAGATCAGTTCACACGCTTGATCGGGACTCATATCGCCTGAAGAATGATGGTGAACATTTACTGCCAGCAGAGCGTCATCATGAGCAGTGATACTGATCAAACATAATATGTACCTCGGCTAATGACTGGATTCTCAATGGGGAAGCATTTTCCAAATATTTGACACCCCTTAAACGGCAAGCGCACTTTGAAAAGGTGTGAAGGATTAAATAAAGTGAAGTGAGAAAGAGTGGCTGCATGATTAAGACAGACATTAATACAGATTTAGCCGTCACCGCTGTAGAGCAGGCCGAGAGAAACGGCCGTTTGTTTATGAGAATATGTTGGAGTTCAGTTAAACAATAGAATGGATATATCTGTCTTTCGAGCTTTTTATTTGTTTCGTCATGTGCTGTAAAACAGCACAAATTAGTACAACTCAAATGCAGAATTCGCAGCATATTTTATGTTACTTTAAATATTTTGACTTTCATGTTGGCAGCAAGTGTCAAGTTTTTTCGGGAGCTGAAATGAGAATATGACTTAAACTTCGAGCCAAATTCATTCATTTCATTTAACAATGCCTGGCAGCAATTCAGCTTTCATCCTTCTTATTGTTTTGACTGCCACTTTAATTCCTTCAACTCAACTATTTTTTTCACCCGTTTACTTGGTTTTTTCATTCTGTCTATAGTAGATTTGGAATGTAACAGTATAATCCTCCGCTACCAATAATGTGGATGAGCTCATGATACAAGCGAACTGTGCTGCCTGCAGGTGAAGCTGAGCGACCGTGTCCTCTCCACGGAGCACGGCCTCCTGATCCGCTCCGTCCAGCTGTCTGACCAGGGCCTTTACTACTGCCTGACCACCGAAAACGGCTTCAAACGCACCGTCGCCAAGATCCGCCTGCGGGTGCTGAGCGAGGCCATGGTGAGCATGCTGACAGACAAGCAGAAGTCGCCGTGGGCGTGGGCCAGCTCTTTGCACCCGAAGGTCATGTTGGCAGCCTTCAGTCCTGCGGAGAGCCTGGCTGTACAGCAATACTGCAAAGAGAGGAAGCAGCTCCAGACCCTCCAGCAGAGGCAGCAGCAGCAGCAGCAGCAGCAGCCCCAGCCACCAGGACCTCTCAGGGGGGATCTGGCCAAACTGAAGCCCCTGCTGGACCGGAGGAAGAGCCGCAACCGGCGGAACCACCTCCCGGAGGTGTGACGCAGGGAGCTGGTAGCTATAGACACTGACACGCGCACCTTCCTGTAATCCTGTATCCTACCGAGCAGTTAAAAATCCTCATTCTCCAACTCTTCATCTCAAACTGCAGAGCTGCACTGTGTGGATGTACAGTAATTCGAGGAGGTGGGTGTCATTCAACAATGTCTCTTTGGGTTTTGTTTTTCTTCTTCTTCTTGCATGAGGAACTGTGACCAGGTGGCTGTGATACACACTAACACACACACGCACAGGCAACCACAAGCTACTGCTTTGTTGTTGCAGTCACAACACAAACTGAAATGGTCCCGTTAGGAGTGCCACTAATAGGCTAAAGAGCATATCGCTCTTGATAATACACTTTGAGACACTACTACAGTCAATGAGCTTGTTATATATCATATTAAATATCAGAGGGGCGATTTCAGCGGTTGGATTTCGGCTCACAGTAGATTTATGGAAGAAAATGGAGAACATGAAATATGAACTAAGATAGAAGAGATAGAAAAGGGACTAAAAGGGAGACAGATGCATGTTTGAAAGTGAGCGCTCTCTCTCTTTATGCTAGGTGTTTCAGTAGCAGTTACTAGACTCTGCTCACATTTGATTTTTAATTTTAAGATAGCAAAATTCTCTCTATTCAGCGAAAACAGCAAGGGTCAAAGGGCACATGTAGGCTGACGGCCTTGCATGCTGTCTGCAGTGGCGCTGCTCATACGAAGCACAGATGGCATGAAGTGTTACATTACAGAGCCGAAAATGAAAGATTTATTAGTTCAAAGACCAAATTTCACAACCAGAGCTGAAACAGAAATAGTAAGATAGTGAGGAGTGTGGGCTGCTGCACACATGATCTGACTTGTATTTATTCCTATTACTCCGACGTACGTGTACGAGAATGTGCCTCACTGTAATTCAGCTGCCTATTGTATCTGTATCATAACAGCCTATTGTATCTAGCACAGGTGCATGGTTAGAAAAATTCATCAGTGACGTCGAGGCGGCTCAAAGGGATAGTTTGACAATTTGGACGATAAGCTTTTTTCTCCTTTTAGCTGGAATCAGCAGCTAGCCAGCTTAGCGTAGCGCAGAGAGTGGAAACGGGGGAAAGAATAGCTCTCACTCTGTCCAAAGATTTTTTTTAATGATGTAACTGCTAAAAAAAAAAAAAAAAAAAAAACTCACTATGTACTGACTGCTAAGTGTTACAGTCAATTCTGGTGGTGAAGAAACAGCTTCCACCTCGACGGAGCCCCGATAGATGTGACCTCCCTTTATCAGTCTTTATGCTAAGCTAACTAGCTGCAGGCTACTTTTTATGGTACAGACATGAGAGTGGTAATTTTTATTTAATTATTATTTTTTTTTTTATCTATCTTGCAGGGAGAAAGCAAATTAGATTGTTTCACAAATTGTCAAATTACCTCTTAATTCTTGCCTGATTTGATTTCAGAAAACAAACCTTCAGGTACGGTAAATAATGGATGTTAGTGTAAAACCTTGAGGTATAGTTTACAATGAGAATTTCCATTCTTGGATCTACTTTTTTTTTTTTTTTTTACAGTCTGCACTGCAAAATGGACAAACTTTTAACTCAGAAGTAGTAACTGTCAGTGTCTGTGAGGTAAACCATTTAACATGATATGTGAATAGATTTTTCCTTTTTGAGGAGCGTAGGTACTGTAGAGTATTTGTTGCTTGTGTACAGAGTATTTTTTTTTTTTTTTTTGTTCTGTCTTTTTAATTTAATGTGCCAAATTCTGTGAAAATGTGTTTTCCTGTATATACATTCAAAATATTTCACCAACTAACTGACTGGATCTGCAAATTGCAGACATACAGTATTATTTTCATTTTGAGAAAAGACTCTAGTTGTACCTTTCCTCGTACAGATCTCTGCCCCATGTTAAATAAAACTGTGTGACCAGCATCATGTCAACTCTGTAATTTCAGTGTTATGAAACGTGTATTTCTATTTATTAATGTCATGATAGCCTGAATAAATCCATTCAGATAAAAGTCAATGTAAATGCATATTGTATCGTCAGACTATATTTTATTAGAATGTCTTTTACTGACCGTCTGCATTATAGTTATCATTGTTAGGTTCTCAATTCGTTACTTTAAAGGAATAATTTGACTTTCAAAAATATGCTTATTTGCTTTCTTGCCACAAATTGGATAAAAGCAAAAATATTGATATCATACTCAGCTCTTAATCTGTGCAAAAAACGAACTAACTTTTTGAAGGTTTGTGCAGGACATCTAATTCCGTCTAGCTGTTGATGGTGTGTTTGCGATGTTAAGATGCTGGCAGGATTTGTAATATAGACATATGAATGTATTTAAGAAGTGTATTATGAGAATTGTCAAACTATTTGCATTAATTTAAAACACTCTTAAATCTATGAAAATGTTTTTACAGGCTTTTTATGTGGTAGCTTAGCAGCTCAGTATTCCAAATTGCATGTCGTTCATAAGAGGAGAAAAACTTGTCTGAATTGGTTTCAATGAAACACTATATGTATGAAATATAAGATTTAGACCATACAGTAAAATCAAAGACACCCAGGAGGCAGCTGACGGCCATTTAAAACCTATAAAACCAAAGAGAGGTCTCCTGCTGGGCAGAAAAACTGCTTTCTCGCCAAATAAACCCAAGTACCATTCATAACCACAGTATAATCATCCCCCAGCACATTCTTATTATTCGTTTTGATTCATGGGCCACTCAAGGTAAAGAGGAAACAGAATAATTTTGCTTCAGCTTTCACAATGCAGAGTTTTGTCTCAGCAGCAGCAGGACACTCTCAGCTTGTATTTTAAGCCGAGAGGGACTTAGACCAGTATGAGAGCGTGGTGCAGAGAGAGAACAATCCAATACAGGGAACAGGACACCCGATGAAAACTCACTTTTTCAGCATTTATTCAGTTTCAAGACATCAGCTCAGCAAAAGATATGATCAATTGTGCAAGTTAAGATTCATGTATTCGTTTCTTTTAAAGGATGTCGCTCAAATCCATTTCTCCTTTGTTAGGATTTTAACCTGACGTTAACAGGAGTCTCCCCCTACTTTGCCCCCACAGATACCTGATTGAGTTCCTGTTACAGTATTAGCATTAATACCTGGCAAAATAATTCAGTTCTTGGGCTTTACAAAATCAGTTTCCCTCCTTTGAATTAAAGGAAGTATGACATTATAAATAACACAAAAATTACAAAAAAGTGCAAGTCTATATTCAAAAGGCTCGATATCCCAATGCAGCTTAAATTCACTGTGCCCACAACTTACACACAACACTGATTCATTCACGCAATTTTGCTATCTTTCCTCCTCACTACACAGTAAGAGATGAGGCACAGGACGAAGACGGACACACCGACGCCCAGCAGCACGTACTGTATCGTCTCCAACATCTGGATACGGGAGACAAGACGCTCTTTAAACACATCGGCTTTTTCATCATCCAACATGGCAGTCTGGTTTCACGCAGGAGACAAAAGAGGGAGTCGCTGATTAACATGCAAATCCAGGCCAACAGACTGTGCACTTCACGAGTGCTGCTCTATTTTTATCTTACCTCGTTCATCCAAACAACAGGGAAAATCGTATAATCCTTGACTTTCTTAAGAATCCTGCAGGGAAAGAGTTCATTACTTGGCATTCGGTGCATGACTCCGTCTCAAACTTTGTGAAAAGAGTAGACATTTTGGGAAATGCAGTTTATTTGTTCTCTTGCTGGGTGTTAGATGAGAAGAGCTGCACTGCATGTGGAGCCACCACCAGGGGAAAGTAAAGCCTAGCTGTGAGCTCATGAGTACTTTTAAATTGCATTTGTGAGCTTTAAGGGGGCTGATGGTCTGATTCAGACGGACTCAGGCTGACTGTTTCTCCCTGTATTTCCCTAAATATTTTAATTTTAAGAGGGGAAAACGGAACTTACGTAACGGTCTTCGATGGCCCGTACATCATATTTATTTGAATTCTCTTGGCAAACCTCAAGGTGAATCCAGTTAACTGGGGGTAAAATACCACAAGAAATGAGCACAGCTGCCCTTCAAAGTCCATAATCACGCAGATCAGTGTCTCAAGGCTCTTACAGGTTCCACGTCGAGGAAGGTTTCATGCTGTTCCTCATTGGGATTTAGACCGAGCACGGACTCTCGAAGGGATTCACTGCCGTGAAGGAAGTGGGGGAGGGAGATATAGATGGGTTTATCTGTTCAGGTGGAAAAAAAACAATGATGATTTGAAATGACAGGTCTCAGAGCAGAATGATGTGCCACGATGCCTGAACTCCCAGCAGGTTCTGGTTTAAGGGGTAGGTCTGAACTGACCATCTTTACAGGCGCTGATGTCCAGTACTCCAGCCAATGTGCAGTTCTTGGTGGTGGCTTTGTCTCTGCAGAAGCATCTGTTGTCTGGGTTGCGCGTAGGGGAGGCCATGGTGTCTGGATGCAGGTTAAAGCGGTACACGTCTATCCCTTTCAGATTTAGGCTCTGCTGAAAGCTGGCGGACAAAGACCTGAGGACAAAATGCACCAGTTAATTCAATAATCTGTGAGCAACTGTCCTCATGTATCCCAAATCCTGACTCAGACCATCTCAACTAGCTGATTGTTCTTTTCGTCTTGGAAAGCTCTGACCTCTAGTGGTTACTGGGAGGAAAGAAGTCGGTTGCAGATGTCGTTGTTGACGCTTACTGGCACACTTAACACTGGCAAATCAGAATCAGACCAAATCTGGTGTATTCACTCAAACACACTTAAGCCCTTTATCACCTGCAGATGTCTGATGAGAAGAAATTCAAAGGCTTTGTCTTTTCCAAAAAGGGAGGGAAGGAGGAGGCATCTGACAGAGAAAAGAGAGGAGGGGAAATTAGTTCGGAAAGATGACCATGCCTGCATTTGACTGAAAAACATTTGGCTTTTTAGGCAACTCATCGCTGCATGAGCTCCACCTGTCCCGTTGATCATGTCGCAGTATGTGTCATTCCAGTAAGTCAAGCTCCTGTGAGGCAAAATTTGATTAGTCAGACAAACAAGATTTCCGTTTTAAATGAATAAATAACCACGACTCAAGTTCATTTAAAAACTACATGTCTGATTCACCTGCGTGCTGTAACTGGACTTACCTCTGTCCCTTCCACATGTCAATAATTGCCACTTTTGAGATGTCATCCTTCCCACTGTAGATATTGTACGGGCCATCTTTGGTGTCGTTATACTAAACAAATACAAATATTAGATAGTATCATGTTGTCTTTGAGGTGCTACTGTGTAAGTCTGTTATTATATGTGAGAGTAAGACTAAATGTCTGTTTACTTACAGGTAAAAATACACCCACAGGGCTTTTCAACATCGGGTCCGTATAACCCCACAGTATTTCCTTGACTGTCCGGTTGTGGAACAATGAGGAATTGCTCGTCTTTATCATGTTTTCCAGCACCACATGGAGTTCTTTTGGTATGAGTGAGTAAGCACCCTGAAATTAAAAAAAAAAATCCCAAAAATGTTTTACATTTGGAAACACTCAGCAAATTAGAATGGATTCATGAGCAATGTTGTTGGGAAATGTGCAACAGTACGGCTCAAGAATGACACAAAAAACTGTTGTGCACACAACAGCCGCTGTTGTTTCACAAGAAAATAACCCTCTTTTATGACTGAGATTCGAGATAATTACTATTGGAGGCCATTCTAGGCGTGTGTGAGTTCTCTTATCATTTGAACTTTAGCAAAATTTGAAACAATATGTCCATAAACACTGATACTTAAAATTTATTTCAAGCAATTTACTAGGTATTTCCTCTCACACAACACAAAAACTACCTATAGTCTCTCTATTATTCATATAACCTTATTTTTATTTATGAAAATTCTGATTTAAATAATTTTGCTAACTTTAGACGAAATTTAGACGCACGAAAGTTGTTGTTGAGTTTGCTAATGTAATTTAAGCCATTCATATTCTTCTAAATAAAATCAAACAGAATCGCATCAGCACGGAAACACTGGAATCGGCTCTTCATACAGATCTGATACAACTCCCTGTGATTTATTTCACTGGTCACGAAACATGATAATATAATTATCTATCATCTATCTATCATAAACGAATTGCTTGTAAAATCAAGGATGCTTTTTAGCCGTATAAATGTGGCACTGTTAATTTTCTGGCAGCCCACAAAATGAGAAATATCATGAAAAGGGAAAGCGTGCAGACAAAAGTAATCCAAGACAAGCTGTCTGAGCTTGTCTTGGATTTGGAAAAGCAGGTGTAGTCACTGTTCAGGTCAAGAATCACCACGCAGCGGGGTGACACTCACTTACAGCAACAGCCAGGTTAAGGCTGGTAACAATGTCTTCCTCTGGTCCCACTGACATCGATGGCTCGAAGATTGCGCCATGAGGCAGCACGAAGGAGACAGTGTCGTTGGGGTTGAACGTGATGTTTGCTTTAGGAAAAAATCTTGTCCTGGAGGGGAAGGGAGATGCTCTTAGGATAAGAAGAGAGCGTGTTCCTTTTGTGCCTTATATATCATCAGATAAATGTCGTGGAGTGCTCACTGAGGAAGAGTATAGTATGAATTTCTGAGGAATAGTGTGATGGTGCAAACACAAGAGAGACAAACAACTTGACCTTACCTGTAAGTGTAAGGTCCTTTCTCCTTTACCACTGGTGTTGCGCCAGTCTCCAAAACTTCCTTTGCATTTGTCACGTCAAACAACCAAAACTGCCGATACACAGTTGCTCCTGTGGCTTTCCAGTTGTCATAAGCTGTCGTTCCAGGCTCGATGACGGACTCCTAAACCCCGTAGACACACAGACAATCTATTTTTAACATGCTTCAAGACTGCCAGCAGGCCAGCTGCCCCGCTGATACATGCACAAGGTTGATGCTCTCTTATGTATAAAAAAACCCCCCAAAAAACAGAGTTGCCTAATCGCTAAAAAAATTCTCCACAGCTTCTAAAAAAGATGATCTTTTGACGGATGAAAGGGCGACTTAGCTCTAAACAAATATTCGTGTTTACCAGCTGAAGAAGCTTTCAAAAACACTCCCCTCTCATTTCTCCTGATTCACCTTCATCTCTGCGTACACATTCACACATTCTGTCACTCCATACCCACCAACCCAGGGTGAAACTGAGCACCATACCTTCCTCACAGTCCCCTCAATGATGCTGTCCCCCACCGGGATTAGGATACCTCCTAGGATGGCTACCACCGCCCCAAGCACAGCTCCGGCTAACAGCCCGCGCCTTCTGTTGCAGCAGCCCATGGTGATGTACGTTTCCCTCAGTCCGACTGTGCGTCTGCCTGGCAGCCTGGCAGCCTGTTCTCCTTCTGTCTCTGTGTTTGTGGCGTGTGCAAGTCTGTGCAGCTTGTGTGCGTTTTTGCCCGGGCAGCAGTGGCAGCACAGACAGCCTGTACCATCAGAGGAGCTGACAGAGCAGCTGAGGCCAGGTAAAGGTACAGATACTTCTGACAGACGCCCAAGGAGTTAACACACGTGCTTATATAATGTTAGGGTCAGCTGGAAGTCACTCCATCCTTCCAGGTATCAGTAAGCACTATCTGATTAGGTGATAAATGTTACAATAGGAGAAAGGTTAAATGAAGAGGTTGTAACCAAGAGGTGTATTGCATAAAATTAAGTTAATATCAAATCAAATATATATATATATATATATATATATATATATATATATATATATATATATATATATATATATATATATATATATATATATATATATATATATACACTAATATGAATACTAATTATATACTTATTTCCTAATAAATTATAGCAATAAGACAAAGCCAACCGAACAGTCTTGAATCAGTTTTCAAGAGGACAGTGAGATATGAGCTCCAGCTATCCAGTAACGTAGATGATGGGACATTTTATCTTCTCCTCTCTGAAGCTTTATCTAGCCTCCGATCGACTCATCTTTTGTGCTCTCTATTATTTAATCTTCTGCCTTGGTGCACAGAACATAAGCGTAGAAATAGAAAAGAAAGAGGACATAAATGATTAAGTGTATTCTGATTGTGCAGAACCATTTTGTATCTCTATTGGTTGTTGTGTAGTTTCCTGTGAGACAGTGAAAGGAATTACTCTTTATCCCTCTTGAAGTTGTTTCCCCATTCTTATCTTGATTCTGATAATACTCGTGATGTAAATGACAGATGGGCAGATGGCTGTTTGGAACATAATCACCAATGATAAAATATTCTGTCTCACATCAGGTGATTTTTTTTTTTTTATCTTATCTGCCCCAAATAAAAATTGCATATGTCACTGAAGTTTGATCTGGCTTGTGTATAATCAAGACTAAACAGATTGATGAAGATGATAAAGACTTTAAATGGATTAAACAAACAAATTAGTCTGCATTTCCAATAATGCGATGGAAGAGGCCTTTCCTTAGAGTCGCTCTCTGTGTAAAATATGCGCCTTTCAAAAGTCTGCTGCTCTGGTTTGTAACGCAGGCTTTTGGAGCCTCAACACAAACCATTGTAACCTTGATGTCATCACTGTAACATAATTGCTTGGTATTTTCTTCAGCTTCACAAAACTCCTTCCGTGAACAGTGTCGAGCGAATAGTCAATAGAAAATCACATTTACAAGCTGCCTTTCCCACTCTGTAATGGGTAAACTGACTTTCGACCCTTAAAATGTCAACATCGTAAAATTATACAATCCTGTGAGGTTGAACAAAGAGCATTTTCAGCTTGTATATATTTTGGCCTGCAGCATGAATGTACTGATGTTTTATACTATTACCACTGGAGGGCAGCCCCACCATTCCCTCCCCAGTCAGTGCACGTTCATCCAGCTGAGTCTCACTGCTAAGGTCTTGTCTCTGTATATCTAAACAATCTTGGCAAACATTATGAAACTCAGCTGACTGACCGTACTGTTTATTTTATGAATACAACTTCAACACTTGTGATGGATTTCAATTTGTGTTGGCATGTTGACGTCCTATTTCTCTTTCAGGCACAACATTTTTATTAGAAAACATATTATTTTATGTTTTTTTGCAAGTCTGGTTTCATTTTCTTCTCTTTTCTTTTGTGATCACCAATCACCAATGTGATTGTGATCTAAAACTAACTGATAACTTTTGACCAGACTCTTGTCTCACTTAACTAGTCTCAAGTTCTGTAAAAGACAGGATGACAGGATGTGAGTCGGGCAATTTATTTAGAAATTTCGATAGGCAATACTTAAGCAACAGCAGATCACGTGATGACAGAACAGAAAAACACCATAGAGTAAAAGATTTCCAGTTTCCTCTAGTTTCTCAAATCAAGTATGCAATGACTAAATGAAGGGGCCTTTCCTGAGAGCCGCCCTCTACTGTGCACGTCATCACAAGTTGTGTAGGGTTAGTTTCAAACACATTAACATGATCAGAGGTTTACAAACTTATAAATCTCATCTAATGAGGAACGGTGGCCTTTTCAAAGGACATTAATGCATCCCATGTTTGTGGTATTTTCTGAGTTAGATAAAAATGACATAACCTTTTTTGCCTGAGGGATACACTGGCTGTTTTGTGTTATCTCAAGCCTTAAGAGGGCCTGGATGACAAAGATGGAAACCTCCAGCCAGCACAGGACTAGAACGAAAAGGTCAACAGTACAAATTTGCATGTACTTCCATAAAGCCGCATTTGACATGAAAATTACATGGGAAGGCACAAGCTTTCCTACACCATGGGCCATTTGTGTGGAAATTTTTTGGAAGGGAACACCGCAGGGTTTTAGACAGACTGTTGACATTGAAGACTAGCACTTGTCCGACAGGCTTAATTATTTGAACCACAAACAATGGGTCTGTACTGCTGAATGGCAGGTGACAAGACTAGCACAGACACGGTTGGAGGTTTTGTGTATATGGTTACATTTAATTCATAGCAAAATTCTAGTTGCAGTACAGACCACACAGGTCATGTAATTATTTTACATTATTTATATTATCTATATCAGAGATGCATTAAAATATGTGTAGAATACTCAATAAATGTATTTTAACATCAAATAAGGATTTTATTTTGATTTCAACTATTGATGCTTACAAGACAAATTAAGATGATTATTTAAGATGTTTATTTTACGAAAAAACTTCTCTGATTTAAAGATCAAACGGTATTAGCTGTTATTTGGAGAGCACTCAGTAAAGTTTTGGGTGTGCAGACTTGGAAGGCATTCTGCTTTTTGCAAGTATCCGGTTTGGGCGTTCACCTTCAAAATAAAAGCATTAAACCAATAGGTGGAGAGATTTGGTTTTCAGGTATTAATTATTTGGTATTAAGTTATTTAATGGTGACAAATAAAATGAAAAACCTACTGTATGCAAATACGAGGCTAAAAACCACCAGAGAAATCATCCTTAAATGTAAAAACAAAAGAATCAATGAATGATATGATACATCACAGGTGGGCAGACAAATGTAAAGATGTACTCTGCATCTTAGCCACAATTTCTCTGCAGGTCTTTTGGGGTTCCTTTTCCCTTTTTGGCCTGGCAGGTAGAATGCACCATTAGAAAACAAACAACACAGACAATAATAACATTGATTTTTTTTCTTTGTAAACATTTAAATTATAAAAACTAAAAAATTTGTGGGTTTTTTGTGCAATAAGTTGCCAAGTAGTGCAAAGAGAGCATTCCGATGCTGTATTAAGCGATTGCACATCAAAGTAAAAAATAAAAAATAAAAGAATTGAAAATCTGAATCAAAATCAAGAAATTTGACTCCAGTTCACTTCCCTCTCTCAGCATGCAAGCCTATATATATATATATATATATATATATGAAGAAGATGAAAAAAAATAAATATAAAAATAAAAAATATAAAATAAGAGGGACAAGAGAGAAAGATAGATATTAAAGTTTAAAAAAATCCTTCAATCTTGATTTAACAGTGGAGATTGAATAGCGTAAAAAATCAGCAATAGCTGTCTACATTATTATTATTATTGTTGTTGTTATTATTATTATTATTTTATGCAGCTCTTAGCACAGAGATTATTCCACACAGTGTGTTGACCTTTACTCTGAAAGGTGCGGCCGGAACTGTGATGGCGGCTGCTTGCGGGGAAACAGCCGTGTCCGCTCGGCCGGAGCTGCCGGCTCACAACCTGCAGCCGCCGCCACGACGGATGGAGGCGACCGGGAGGGAGAGCCAGCAGCGAGGAACCGCACCGATATCCGAATAACCGTTCTCTGTTTTGGATGTACTGAGGATTAATTCAAAGAAAGAACTGAAAAACCGAAGAGACGCCATTACTTTTCTTTTTCTTCTTCTTCGTCTTTTTTATTTTTAATTTTTTTTTTTTGTGTGTGTGTGAAAAAGTCGCTTCCCCTTTTTCCTCCGTCGGCTGTCATTTAAGATTAAAAAACACAAACGGCCGTGTGTGTGTGTTTAACCCCTTTAATGTGGGTTTGTGTGTTTTATGTCAGAGATTTTTTTTTTAGATTAAGAAATTAGATATAAATAAAAGGCATCTGGGTGTGTGAAGGACGCGGCCGAGGATGGGATGCACGCTGAGCACGGAGGACAAGGCGGCGGTGGAGCGGAGCAAGATGATCGACAGGAATCTGCGGGACGACGGAGAGAAGGCTGCCCGGGAGGTCAAGCTGCTGCTGCTGGGTAAGAAGATGGGGCCGGGCCGGGCCGAGCTCCGGTCCGGTCCGGTCCGGTCCGTATCGGTCCGTTGGACCAACTTCGCTCCAGGGATATGAGGGAGGGTTTGGTGATAGGCGGTGACACGATGGTGGTGAAACCCCGCGTTTCTGACATTTATTCCCTTTATTTTATTTTATTTTGTTTTATCCAGCAGGCGACCAGTTGTGAAGTTTCAATTCCGCATCGTTAGCTTACGCTCCGCTTCTTAGCTAGCTCCGGTTTAACGGTCAAAACTGTCAACTCTCTGATGTCACATCTGTGTGTGTTTATTTGATATCTTTAGGTGAAAATCACACACAAGGCAAGTTTTCCCCTCTTTGTCCCCCCCCCCCTCCTCCCTGCCCTTCCCCTCCCCAGCTCTTGGCATTGGATCCATTCAGCCATCTCTGTGGAGCACTGAATCGACCAAATCCTCTCAACAATGGCACATTTCCTCTGTCTGCTGTGTAATGCAGTAAAAAACAGGCCCATGGCTCATTAGGGGGCCCAGGCCTGGCTGAAAAACTTTGTTGAGTCAAGTCATTTCTTGTAAAAATTTTCTTTTAGCACATTCAAAATCTGTCTTCTTTTTTTTTTTTTTTTTTTTTTTTTTTTTCTCAGCTTCCTGTTTTTGAAAGCCAATTTGTCACCTCACCTTGTCCTGTCTTGCTCTTAGCTTAAGTTTCACTCTCAAGATGCATTGAGTGATGAAAAGAAAAGAAAAAAGGGCGTGCGTCTTGTGCAAGAAATTCACAGTCAAATGTAGTCAAAAGCTGATTGAACGTGTGCAAAAAGTGCACAAAAATGACACAAGAGAATGGCATTGCGTGCTTGGTGTGGAGGTGACCCTATCATTTCTGTTTTCACTGACCTCTGTACACCCACGCCCTTGCTCAAATCCTCACCTTCTTCAAACGCTGTCTGTGTCTGTATATATGTGTTATTGGGCTTTCTTTTCATCCATTGTGCCATTTCCTGGCTTGCTCTTACAGCCATTAATGCACAATTACAAGATTTGCTTGCCTTTGGAAGCCAGGCATGTGTAACAAAATGGCATTACTTACTTGTGGAGAAACACTGTTATCCTTGTAAATAGAGACCATAGGTGAAAAACTTTTCCATCAACCCCTGAGGTGGTTGGCTTTGGGAAATGTTGACATGCACACACATGGTATGTGGGTTACCAGGACACAAAGTCTGAAGCCAATATCAATAGCAGGCAAACACCTGACAGAAGGCACAAAATAAGAGCTGTTAGCGTTTTGTTTTGGTTTTTTTTGTGGGCAAATTTGTAAGCCAGAGCAAGGTAAACAACGTTTTTCCATGGTTTATTTGCACAACTCGGCTGCACATTTGCTACCATTCTGGTTGGTGTTCATCAGCATGACAGAATCTTCCCATTTCACAGGAAAAAAAATTAAGATTGTGGGTTTTGTTTGAACTAGATTGCACATGTTTACTTATTACAGGTAAACTGGATTCCTCAGGTGCTTTGGAGGCCAGATGGGGCTTGGTGATTTAAAACGAGCAAGTTGGGTCAAGTTTCTGCTATGCTGCTGTAGGGTGGAACACGAGTTAATCAGCTCCGCAGACCATGTAGCCTTACTTCACCTATTCTCTGTCTCTCGGTAGAAAGGCCAGTTCTGTCCAGGTGGTTGTGTGCCAGGTCGTGAGGCCCCCACAGTTGGCTTCTTTTGGCACAACTTCCTGCCATTTGTGTTTGATCTGTTCTGCATGGTAGCCAGGTAACATATGCATAACAGATCCTCTTCAGGTTTCTGCCTGAAATGACACACAGACAGGCCCAGACGCCAGGAGAAAGGAAACGAGGGCCTGTAAAATGAGAGCACTGGTAATGACTGAAGCATTAAAAATTAAAAAGCTCCACTGCAGAGAGGCAGGGGAGAGTCAGTTAGGAGTTTTGAGTTGTTTACCCTGAGGATAAACAGTCACTGAAATGATACTGTTTCAGGGATGTTGATTTGCAAGCAATTTTGGAGCATACTCTTCTCTAAACTCAACGTGTCAACAAAGAATGGCGCTTGAAATGACTGCAGAGAAGAAGTATCCCATACAGCTCAAGCGGCTAACCCCACCTCCAAAATGAGTAGATAATTTGTGTGCAGGTTCATGTGATGTCCACCTGGTTTTCAAGTATGGCCAAGTTCAAGTTGTTTGCTCTGTCGCTGGCATGAAGAAAATTGGCAAATGTGAATGAAGAAAAGGAAAAAAAAAGAAGTTTATTTGCATGCAAAATGATTTGAATCTCTGACATTCTGTGTGCACTCTGTCAAGTTCAAACCTGGTAGCAGGCTCAGGTGCTCTTTCTTTTATCAAATGAAAAAACATTTTCCATTTAGCTCTCATTTTATCTCCTGGATCCAATTATCCTACTATTCATATCGACATGCTAAAATAGATTATAATCTCCTCAGCCTAATTACTCTTTCTATAGCTGTCGTGGAACTGTGGAAAGAACAGGGACTGTGGGAACTGTTCTCTCTCTTAATGTCTCCCATATTTTTTAACTTATGTAACCAGCATGACTGTCTTACTCATCTTGGAGGTGGGGGGTGACCCTCATAAACACGGACAATCAAAGTTGTTCAATTGCTCGCTTTCCTTTATCACCCTTAGCGTTGTTGAATATTTCAGCCATGTGGGAAACAATCTTTTAGCTATTGATTTGCTTGTTGGCAGATCGATCCCTGTGATTTAGCGTGGTGATTTTCCCTGGTGAGTAGCTCCGCTCCGGGAATCCTGGAATCCTTCGTGAGTGACTCAGACTTAAATCCCCCTAGAGAGAGAGGCAAGAGGTAAAAAAAAGAGAAAAAAGGATAGTGAGTGAGTGAGAGGAACAATAAATCATACAGACTATAGGAAGCAGAAAGTAAAGAAAGAACAGGGATGTGTATGACTGAAAGAGAGTGGAAGAACGAGAGGGAGAGACAGGGATGAATACCAATGCTTTCATGCTGCTAATGTGGCGTCACTAATGTGGTTAGTACATTGTGCCAAACTTCATAAGCCCTGCTTCAGTCTGGGGACTGCTCACCCAAAAAAACTGGATGTGCAGCATCATGGCCCCCACAAACTTCCTCCCAAATTCATCTTCCCTTGGCCCCAAAACAAACATAAGCTATGCTGAGAAACAGAATTTTTTAATAACTTTACAGATTTTCCATCAGGCTTAGGACCAACATATGGTTAATCTATAACCAAAGAGGCCCCTGGCATTGGGAGCCATTTTAATCACATTTGTCTCCATACAGCCATTGTCACAAAACATTCCTCATCCTCGCTGCTTTGGATGATCATCCAGAGGGAGCTCTGAGAAGAAGTATGTGTTTGCGGTTGGCAGATAGAAACGGCTCTGTTCTCTGAAAAAGGGGGAAGAAAACCTGTCTATTTTCACGGCAATGGTTCTCTTGGATTTTCCTAAAATAGTTTGAACCACTCGAAACAGAAACCAGCTGCTACAGTGGTTTGGACTGTGTAGCTGTTTTGGGGTGGGCGTATCAAAGCTGTGGGTGTGTAACATGACTCTGCATGAGGAGCGGTGGGTCAAGCATGTGGTTCCATGTAACCCTTGGAGGTCTGCGTGTGTGTGTGAGTCAAAATCAGGACAACTCTTTGTTTTGTGTTCTTAAGTAAGAGCAGCTTTGACAGGGGCCACACCCTAATGATATCACTGGTGTGAAGAGACTAGAGCCAAGTCGCTTACATAAACACACAACTCACTCCCTGTTGAATATAATGAAAATTTAGACGCTGAATTTATAACTTTTGTCTGATATTAACCATTAGAATGTCCAGAATCAGGGGATGAGCTGGTTCTGGGCCATTAACAGTCATGACAGAAGACGTCACTGGAGAAATTTGCGTCTACATTTTCACAATTACAGTGTGTTTATGCTCTGATTAATCAAACATTACTTTTTATTTCGACTTTGTGACACACGTCTGAATCATTTCATTTGTCTCAATGCAATACAAGAAATTTTGGAAGACTGGGATTTCTGTTTACTTTGTGTTGGGGGGGTGATCATTAAAAAAAATTATTCAAGTAGGCCTACAGCTGTTATATTTATCAATGCTGTTGCTGAACTCTCCCTTAAAGTTAAACAAGACTGTTCTGCGGTTAGCTTGAGAAAAGCAGTACATGATCACATTTGATGAGCAAAAATCACAAGGTTTTTCGCATTATTAATAGATAAATAACTCGCGAAAAAAAGAATAGTGGGGAATTTAGTAGCATTTGCTTTTCAGAAGTCTGTATTTCAAAAGTGCACTGGAATTTTTAAGCAAGCAAAGCAGTAAACCTCCCCAGAAACCACAGAGAAATCACATTACAAGCAGTTAGCTAGAAGTTTCCTTCATGAGGAGGTTACTTTGAATTCAGAATAAGATCATATTCTGCCCTAAGTGGGTTTTCATCTGTCCCGCACAGAGAGGAACTGTGTTGTAATGTGAATTGTCTCTAGCATTGTGAAAATGCCTGTTGGGCAGTCCGAGATGGTGCCGCCATGCCAGCCCAGTGGCCAGCTTGGCCCCATCAAGCAGCATATCTGCTACCTGTGTTTTGGCATAGCCCCAGCTGAGCGTTCCACCCCGCAGCACAGGGAGCTGCCGCTGTACCATCAACCCCCCCACCCCCCACCCCCCGCCCCTTTCCCTCTCTCTCTCCTTCAGGGTGCTCTGGCACCCGAGTGGTGACACATAATTAAAATAATGTGTCCTCAGGTGAATCCCATCCAATTATACTGGAGGTGAAGTGCCAGAGCTGTACTATCAGCATTCAGCTACTCCTGAGGGAAAGTTTGTAGGAATCTGGATGGGTAGCTTGCACACTGCAGCGGGATGCGTGTATTTATTTATTCATTTTGTGTTTAAAATTTTTATAGATTTTACCCCGGAGAAGCTGTAACTCACGGCTTGAAGCAGACACAACAACAAGTGGGATGTGTCACAAATGCAGTGTTGTCATATTTTTTTTTTGTTGTTGTTTTTGCAACAATAGGGAAAGTGGAACTAGATTAGGCAGATGATTTATTATGCAAGAGCGAACCATCTTGTCTCGGACGACAGTGTCACGAGGTAACAGATAGTGCTCGGTTTCATGATATGAGTCCACTTCCTCTTATTCAGTTTCGAGAGCTGGGGCTGTTTACTCTGGGAATAGTCTCTCTCAAGTGGTTTGGAAAAATCTTCCCTAGTGGCAGATGAGCGTTACGTCAGTGACAGTCGGCCAATTGCTTCTCTATAACTGGGTCTGTGATGCTGTAATATGAGGACACTGAGTGCACATTATTAGATGTAGTTTATGGTAATACCCATTAGAGCACTCTAATGAACGTGGTCAACACAGATGGCTTTGATTGGAAGGAGAATTTTAATAAAGGGTCACTTCCAAGTGACTGGTTATGAGAGCATTGAGTACAGTAATGGAAAAAAAAAATACCAGATGCATAATACATGGAAGCCAACATCACACACACACACAACCACAACCACAACCACAAAGCCTCCTCAGGTGACTGTGGCCTCACACTAAGGATGTCCTGGATATAACGACAGCAGTTGCCATGGCGCTGTGACGTTTGAGAAACCCGCAAAGCTAAAGCCGTGCCGACAGTCTGATTCCCATCATGCCCCCCTCCCTTCTCTGCTCTTTTCATCACTGCATTGTCTCATCGGTCAACTCTCACGGCAGTCTATCTAGTCACTTGCCAACACATCGTGCGTTTTTTTTATTTTGGTGGGGGTGTTTGGGCACTTCGCAGCCTTGTCGATAATAATCTGTTTTGCTGCCGTGCACCAGCAGGCCAAGAGCCATCACACACTTGACAGCATGAAGTGAAGTCTTTTCTGATGAAATACCAAACACACAGTTTCCCCAGATTTCTTTAGCAGCAGAGATAGTCATCTGACCCACCGGTTTTTGACTTTTCAGTCCATTAGACTGGAATCACGTGGAACTGCGGCCAAAGCAGATGTTCCTTTTAAATTCAGCACACACACTGTTGTTTCTCAGTTTTAGTTCCAAAGTGA
This sequence comes from Echeneis naucrates, assembly GCF_900963305.1. Lineage (NCBI taxonomy): Eukaryota > Metazoa > Chordata > Actinopteri > Carangiformes > Echeneidae > Echeneis > Echeneis naucrates. The sequence continues at coordinate 3,862,236 of NC_042533.1, forward strand.
TTTTAGTGTCATTGTTCCTCATCATGCCACTAGGTCATTCCCTGTACGCAATGTATTAAATGCTTCGTTTTTTTATAATTATTACTCAGAAAAATAGATGGGTTTGTTATCACAAGAGTAAGAAATTTGCAAGTTTCAGGACTATTTCTGCCTGAGAGACTTTGTTGGCTCTTTCGTTTACACATTTTTCTTTTGTTTTCCAGGTGCTGGTGAATCAGGGAAAAGTACAATTGTCAAGCAGATGAAGTGAGTAATCATTCTACACACTGAAGTATCTTTTTTTTTTTTTTTTTTTTTCCTTCCTCCAGGGTATCAACAATAACTTTTCTCATCAGATATGCATAATGGCAGCACACTTCATATAATTTTCAATGTTAATTCATTTTTCTACAAAGCAAACAGTGTCAGGCACCAATGGTAATTTTATGGCGGGTAATATTACGCTCCGCAGCTCGCAGTACAAACAGGACAGGTACCATCAGTAATGAATAATGAAGACTACCCAGCAGGATGTATGAAGATGAACTCAGACACAGTCATCAATCAGCAGACATAGAGGTGCCTGGGGGGTGCATTTTTTACATATTTAAACAGCTGCTCTGCTGTGATATTGCCTTTTCTATTGGTTCCTCACCTGTACAGGATGAGCTTAGCACTGCTCCTGCAGACATGTTATTTTCCTCACTATCATGAAATCTGTCCACTCAAAGAGAATGATTTACTTTAGGGTATCGTAGCATAACACAGCTTACAGAGCTACATGTTGTTAGCCGAAGTCGAAAACTGTCAACAAATCCCCATGAAAATATATTATAGCCTATAATAATGACAATATCTGCAGCTGTTACATTCGTTTGTGTAGTCAGAGCCTGATATAGTTTAGGGAGACATGCTTTTGTCCAAAAATGAAGAAAAATACTGATCACACTGTTGCATTATCATCAGTCATTAGTATATGGAGTATATATTTAGCACACCAAATCCACAGCTGAAAATAGATCTCAATAAATGCCATCATTACTGTGTATTCAGTGAGTACATTTCTAAGGTAAAGAATTGTGATGCATTTAAAGATGTGCATCTCTAAAAGAAATAAATGAGCTTGAAGCTGAAAGCTGCAGACGGGGAATGGAAAGGCAAAGCCAGCCTTTAATTGCAAATTTTACTTAGAGATCAAATGAATGCTTGAACCCATGCTAATAATTTCACATTGTAGACATTCAGCTGATGCTTTTAGCAAAAGCTTCTTTTTCCTGGATGACAATAATTTAAAGAAACAGAAATGTGAAGCATAGAGATCAGTATTACAAGAAATGAGCTCATGAGAAAAACAACTCTGAGAAAGAACTTTCTAAGAAAGAGAAGAGACATCTTTATGTGGGGAGAATTTGCTTTGAAAAATGAGTTTTTTTGTTTACGATGAAATTTGGAACAATGTGGCCAATGTTGGCTGTTACTGTAAAGAGCTGCATTTAGTAACAAAAAAGTCTCCACCACTGACTCGCCCCACATCTGTCTCCCTCCCTCTCCCCAGGATCATCCATGAGGCAGGCTACTCAGAAGAGGAATGCAAGCAGTACAAGGCTGTGGTCTACAGCAACACGATCCAGTCTATCATCGCTATCATCAGAGCCATGGGGCGCCTCAAGATTGACTTTGGTGATGCTGCAAGAGCTGTGAGTGAGAGGGCGGCAGAAGTGTAATGCATTTGTCTTGGACGAGAAATCTGAAGTGAATTTTTGAGGCATACTAAAAATTAAAACTCAGCAAATACTTTTGAGTTTTGAACTTAAGTCATATTAAATGTATTGTAAAGGTTTAAAGTCACATTAGGCAATGTGGTGCTTTGTTGTTGTAGTCTGATGCCAGAGGAAAATTTATATTGGCTTGGTAGCATCTTTGTGTTAATTATAATGGTGGTGTAATGATTTATAATTTTAACACCATCCTGAATCCTCTCTCAGGATGATGCACGACAGCTGTTTGTGCTGGCCGGCTCAGCAGAGGAAGGCTTCATGACGGCAGAGCTGGCCGGTGTTATTAAGCGGCTCTGGAAGGATGGAGGTGTTCAAGCCTGCTTTAGCCGCTCTCGCGAATATCAGCTCAACGACTCAGCGGCATAGTGAGTCACACATATAAGCACATACAAACAACCGAGGCAACAGTTGTGGGGTTCGCCAAAAACTGTGAGTCACCCACTGAAGAGACCCTATAGGCCCTGCTGACTCAAATTTATGTCAACAACTTTTGATGGCAAAGTCTGTCGCATCAGGCTACTAGGAGCCCAAATTACTGCTGTTCCACTGCAAACACACAGAAAATCTGATGCCATAAATAGCCAAACACATGCTGTCCCAGCCTCCAGCCATGCTCAGAAAGCGCAAAGCTACCACACCGTGCATCTGCCTGGACTTTTAGACTGTCAATATTTGCCCTCCTCTGCTAACCCTGAAGAGCAGTCACTGGAAAGAGTATTTAATCTTTGACTTTACACCTCAGCACAGGAGCATTCGCCACATGCTTAAAAAGAGAAAAAGAAAATACACAAATACAAAGAAAATTCTCTTTCAGCAGTTAAATTGAGGCATTATTTTCCTTGACCAGCCCTTGGCTTTGAATCAAATGATATCATCACAAGGCAGCTCCTCAGTTTTGTTGGGAGAAAAGCTGCTGAGGAACAAACATCAGTGATGACGGCAGGGGGAAGTGCAGCAGTTGGCCTTTTTCTAATTGGTTCCTCAATCCGGCTGTCCAGGGGCTTTGCATGAATAGGAAACAGCTTTTTTAAACCCAGAATATATCACTTCACTTAATTCTTTGGAAGACAAACAAAAGGCTTTGTTTGCTAGAAGGGGAGATTACTTGTGTTTGTCTTCCAGGAGCAGGAGGTCACTTAAGTCTTTCTACATGGAATTTTATCAGCAGTGACCTTGAGCTATTAACTTGGGTGTGTGAGTTTGTGTGCAGGACCCACAGATCCACACTTAGAACCAATTTTAGCCAAGTCTTATGGCTTTAAACAGAAATGCTAAAACAGTCATGAAATGATAACACATGACTCAGAACTTGTTATAGCTCAACTTTAATGAACGTTTGAAAGTGTAAGAAGTTTAAAACTACATGAATGTTAATTATTATCAGTTTGTTTCAAGCTTGACGGACAAAATATTATGTTTGAAGATAAACAAAAACTTTTTCTTGGATAGTTTTGAAATTTTTGCCTTTTTTACAATTACATTTTTCAACAACTGACTAACTGATTAATCAACTACTCATTCGGAATACATTGGCTGTATGAATAAGAATTGAATATGTCACAGTCAGAAGATTATTTAGTACAAACTGTTCACCTTGGCACAACAGTTTCTTTTGAGATGGTTGTGGTCACACTAAAAGTTTGGGGATTTCTGCTGACTCTAGTGTGCAGTTGTTTGAGGAGTATTGTTCATCGCACATTGATTTCACAAAGAAGCATGAAAAAAAACATGTTTAACTAGGATAAAGAGCTCATTCAACCCTGTTCTCATTCAGGACCACGGGAACACAAGAGTCTGTCCCGGCAGGTATTTGACAAAATGTGGAACAGCACTGGCTCAGATGGGCAGATGGCTTGTCCATTACTGGTTTAACAACACATTCACACTTTCATTTAGGAACGTTCCAACTCAGCTGCGTGTTAGACCCACGGCAGGCCCCAGAGGGAATTCACTACACAAGAGAGAAAACAATGCGCGTTCCCCACTGAGAAGAAAAGAGCTCATATTTAAACCCAGAATCTGTTTGCTGTGAGGCAACAGCTCTAACCACTAAGTCACTGTGCCACAATTTTTAAAGTTAAGACAGAGTTTTTCTATCTGTCTCTTTAAAGGGGTTTTTGGTTTCTTGGTGCTAAATTGTACTGCAACTGAAAATAATTTAATTTCACAACATGTAGTCATCTGAGCTGAAGTAGTTTTCCCACAAAATGTGAGCTTTTGATGCGGAAAATATCAATCCTGACTTGTTTTCAGTTGTGAATAAGGAATGCAACCTGATGTATCTATGAGAATACATAGGGAGTTGTTTGTTACACACTTGACCTTCATACTTCTGATAAAGTTTCTTTTTTTTCCCACCTGCTCCTTCTCACTCCCTCTTTCCTTCTATTTTCTGTTCTTTTTGTTTTCCCTATTTAACATCCTTCTCTTTGTGTCCTTCCCTCAGCTACTTGAACGACTTGGACAGGATATCCCAGGCCACCTATATCCCAACTCAGCAGGATGTCCTAAGGACTCGAGTCAAAACCACAGGCATTGTGGAGACGCACTTCACATTCAAGGACCTACACTTCAAGTGAGCATTTCTTCACTGCAACAACTGGCTCAAGCTCAAAGGGTTTTACATGATGGCTTAATTGGGTTTCCTTCCTGTCACTGACTCATTCGCTTCCATAGACGTTCCCTTTTGTACATTTTCAGCTGTAATTTGTGACACAGTCTATGAGGGTGTTGTGCGAATCAGTGATGACTCAGTTGTGGCCCTCTGTTGAAAAAAACAGACAGGAAGTGGGAGCAGTCTGTTCAATGATTGACAGCTGATGCAGTTGCCATTGAAATCATCATACAAAATCACGAGGGAGAAATCTCATGCTATAGTTTTCCCATAAATACACACACACAAACACAGAAGCATATACAATACCAGACAGGATGTCTGAGTTTACTCTTCTTCTGAAAGCCCATTTTCACCGCTCTAAGAAACAGACCTGCTAATATCTGACTTTTATCAAAATGATAAAGGCTTCAATCAACATTCAGACCCAGATCATATGATCCTGTAGTAAAGTTTTTCTTGCTGTAACATTCTTCAGAGCACAGACACCATAAACAGAACTGTTAGCTGTACAGTACAGTGCTGTTAAGATAGAAATACAGCAGTTGCACTGAAAAAAATGTTGAAAAGTTCAAAAAATACACAATCACCAGTTGAAGTGTCTCACACAGAGGCACCAACACTTTCACAGGAGCATCAACCCAGGGACGATGTGTGACAGATGTGTGACAGATATGTTTTATCAGTTTTCACAGCAGTCAGTCATCCTCAGCTGTGTGTATGTGTGTCTGTGCTGTGTAAGTGCATGTGATGGCATTACTACTCATAGTTGTGTGTCTGCATGAACCGAAGGACAAACTTGACCGGCTGTCAAAAAAGGTTGAATCTCACATTTAAATCAACCTGCTTGTACCAGCTAATTTTCATGGACAATGGGGAGCTAAATGAGGCATTGCTTGTTTCTCTTCCACGTTTGACAGTCACATGCATTTTCTCATATTATTTTCGACACTGCCCCTTTGGAATCTGATGAGAAAGTATTCTTTGCCCTTTGAATGAGCTGCGACTTCAAATCGTCCTGAATAGGGGCATGCATGAAGATCCAAAGGGCACTGACATTAAACATTTCAAAGCAGACAGTAATATAACCCACATTCATACCTCTTGGGAGCGCAAATAAGAAACATTGGAAAAGATCTGTTCCTCTTCAGTTTCTCTATTTCCTTCTGCCATGACAAGGTCAGTGCACAGTTCTCTAAAGACTGCCTGAATTTTATTTCCCCTTTATCATTCACTGTTACGTGTAACTACACTCACACTCATTTTTGGTTTTGTGTCCCATTAACGCTGTCTGTGCTGTATTGTGTTGTGTGCATGAAAGCTGTGGAACATGGTAACGGGTTAATTTCTTCCTTGTCCACCACAGAATGTTTGATGTTGGTGGTCAGCGATCTGAGAGGAAGAAGTGGATCCATTGCTTCGAAGGCGTGACCGCCATTATCTTCTGTGTGGCCCTCAGCGACTATGACCTGGTACTGGCCGAAGATGAGGAGATGGTGAGTGGTGCGCCCACTGACTCATGGAGGAGAGATAATAGCAGGCATAGTCTGTTCATACACAGTGGGAAGTCTGGTTGACCTGAATCATGATGGGTCAGAGAAGTAGAAATAAAGGATGGCTTCTTTTTCCATGTTGATAGTTCAGTGTGAAGCACAGTGATTTGACGTCATCTTCCTTCTTCCCCCAGAACCGTATGCATGAGAGTATGAAGCTGTTTGACAGCATCTGCAACAACAAGTGGTTCACAGACACCTCCATCATCCTCTTCCTCAACAAGAAGGACTTGTTCGAGGAGAAGATCAAGAAGAGTCCTCTTACCATCTGCTACCCGGAATATGCTGGTGAGATTGGCAGCGTTTGGCAGAAATTTCGACAAACATAGCAGTTGAAACCTCAAAACTTTCTCTTTAAGTTTGATGTATGCCTTCCATAGTGGTGGATTAAAAATAGTTAGTATAATGACATGCAGAGATTCCACAAAGTGATTCTAATAATTTTTTGTCAATATCAGTCAGCCCCCAATCATACAAATCAACAATTCCATCACTTTCACTTTCCATTTCTCCTCTTTTTCAGGCTCCAACACTTATGAGGAAGCAGCTGCCTTCATCCAGTGTCAGTTTGAGGACCTGAACAAGAGGAAGGACACCAAGGAGATCTACACCCACTTCACCTGCGCCACAGACACCAAGAATGTGCAGTTCGTCTTTGACGCTGTCACCGATGTCATCATCAAGAACAACCTCAAAGACTGTGGTCTCTTCTGAGGATAATGACAACAAAGACTGCAAACCCCCTTTTTTTTCTTGGTAAGGAACTCCTGTGATCGTTATTATCCATCCTCAGTCTTTCCAAAAGTCAGAGCTCGATCAAAGTTCACAACTTTTTTGAGTGACTCGCATGCTGTGGCCGTGTGTACTATGCGTGACGGATGAGGACACCTGTCAGGATTATGAATGAATGTCTATTCACCGTTGCATCAGGATGCAGTGGGAGTTGCTTAGGAAACCACGTGGAAGCCTGGTTAAAATGTCTGCCTGTGCACTCTAGCTGTTCCTTTGCAGATGTGTTGAATAAATTGGCTGGTTTACTTACAGACCTTAAGCATTCAGAAATCTGGAGGAGTAGATCTGAAGTTTACCACATAGATGCAGTGTAATAAAATAAAATGACTGTCCTCCTTTAAAAGAGGCTTAAGTCATTTCTGCTTCATTTAAATTTGTGTTTTATTTTGAAGTTACTGCGTCGGGATCGAGGACTCATCCCTCCTTTTTCTCTCCCCATCCTTCATGTGTCTTTCTCTTCTTCTCAGGCATCGGAGCCATCTTATTGTGAATCTTTGGAGGGGAAGATGAGAAGAGTCGGGATGATCAGTTACAGACCAGTGCTGTACTATATGCCACTTTTAACAGCTTTATTTATGTTTTTGTCTTGGAACATTTTGAACTAGCGTTACGACATTTGTGTTGGATGTTTGTATCATTGTAAAAGCGTCACAGCAAACTTTTTTTTTTTATTTCCTGTTTTTACTTTATTTTAATTTTTGAGGAGAAGGAGGAGAACATGTTTTTGTTGTTCTTTCTGCCGCTGTCTCTGGAAAAGGAAACTTTGCTATCGATGGGAAAGCTTCTTTTCTTCCTCCCCTACATCCAAAGGGGAAGAAAAGAGGTGCAACTTTGAGTCTAGTTTGTTGGTACTTGTGCCTTCGCATGCCTTTTACTGCGGTCGTAGTCCTAATGCTTGTTCTGTTGCCTGCTGAATTGCTCTAAACATAAAGAGGTAAACTGTTTTCATACGTTAGTGTCCCTGCTATCTTCTATGTGCACACCACTGAGCTATCAGGAGGAGGAGGATTTTCCCTCTGGTCTAAAGGTACATGGGTCTCTGTGGTGACCAACATGTAGCCTCCACGGTCCCCCACCCACCCCTATCCGCCATGACAATGGAAGGCCTTGCTGGCCAATCACACAGTACCATACTGAGATGTATATTGTTACATTTACCCCACAAATCTGGGGTTAAGGTTTTTAAAAAATGTCTAAAAATCATTCTACCCAACCATTCAGAAAATGGTTAGTTAAGGCACTGAGCTTGTCACATGCTCAAGTAAAAAGTACAAAGACCAGAGTAGGCACATTTTACTGTATATTTTAATGTATTTGGTGTTGAGAGAAAAATTGTACCACAGAAAAAGATGGCTGTAGAGGTAGGGATGAGGTCTGAAATGTTTTAAGGTTCAGATGCCATTCATGGTTCCTATCTAAGGATGATGATTTGGGAGTAGAGGTGCTGCTTTGAGGATCCATGAAAACTTTCATTCAGGTGATTGGAAACGACTGTCAAGGGAAGCCGATTGTGGGATTTTTAGATCAGTAGTACTTTGCCAAGAAGACTGATGATAAATAAGATCCTGGATGTTCATATAAAGAAACTGCCACAAATGTCAATGTAGGTGTTTGTTCTCCGCAGAAGGAGAATCTTTGTAGACTCATCTCCCTTATTTTGCTAATAAAAACCATTTACAAAACACTTGGAATTGAGTGAGTTTTCTCTTAAATATGCTCACTGTCTGTTTTCTTTCATTGTGCATCTCAAGAGCAGAACAATGCTTTTTTTTGTGCAATGCTTTTATCAGAAATGGGTCCCACACTCCTGCTTTGATGCTTTTGTATTTGTTGGAATGGAGTGGGTGCATCTTGTCAGTGAATAAGCACCTTGTGTTGATGCATCATCCTTCACAAGAACCAAGGTACCTTGTTGTCTCCTGAAGAGGAGTCCCACGGAGATGATGTCAGATCTGTAAAAAACCTCCCTTACATCCATACTCCTGCCTGGCTGTCTCACCTTTTACCTTGCCAAGTGAAAATGCCTGAACATGAAAGATTTAGCAGTGAATGCTGACATAAAAACGGACCTAATCTAATTTTCCTACATCCTCATCAATGTGATGTAAATGCTCTGATGTGGCCATCTCCACACTGTCGCCAGTGTGTATCTCTGCAGTCAGACCAACACAATTTGCATTGTAAATGTCTGGTAACATGACCTGAAAATGCCATCAGTGATACAGCAGGGACACAACTTTACACTAATGTTGATGTAGTATCTTTTTTTAATGAATTAAAAGGTGTCTGAATGGCCATTGTGGGAATATAAATCCAACATTTAAATACTAATCTGATTCTGACATAGATTTTCTCCACAAAATACTTCATGATTACACTCTATGCAAAAAAGCAATGACATTCTTAGGTTTTATGCTATAGAAATAAGAAATGAGATTTAGAAGACGCCGAGCTAAGAAAAATAAAATAAAAATACTGTCAAGTCTAAAAAGCAAAGACTTCTTCGTACGCCATTTTACCGGAAGTCGTTTGAGTGGCGGTGGATGTAAACATTTTATTTAGCCCGATAATAGGAGCCTAAGGATCTAGACAGCTTTATTAAAACACACGTTTCGAGTTACATCAAAGCTAAAAAGGTTCACCACAGCACGTCGCTTCGAACCTTTAAAACTTGGACTTAATAAACTCGACGCTAAAGCCACCCGGCGGCCGCCATTTTTAACGGCTGCGGACTTCGGCCAGCAGCTTATTAAATCTAAATCTAAATGAAATCTTATATAATCTAAGAAACTTATTTCCCCAGGTGAAATAAGTCTCCCGCTGGCCCCTCCATTCTTCATTCTTTCTAGGGCTGACTAAATTGGACCAAAGTGAAACAATTTCAGTGCAGTCGTGTCAGGTAAGCCTTTTAAATTCATCATCCCTGCTGGGTTGAGATTTCTGTGACACTCTGAAGCTGTTCATAGTTATTTGACCCACATTGGTTTCTACACACGCTTTCTGCTATATTATAAGAAATAAATGGAAATCTATATATAGAACTAACGGAATTTGGGCTGAATTGTAGACCCTGAATGCAGCACAGCTGTTTAGCATGTAGCTAACATGCTAGGCCATGAGGCTAAAGCTAACATTTAGCGACAGTTTGCTAACATTAGCCGCCATGATCGAAATAGTTACTGTAACACCATTGATTCCGTTGCCTACCTCGATATGAGGGATTCCCTATTATAATTGTGCACTTTGAGGGATTTTGCGCCCCTGACACTTTGCATGTGTGTGCTGTCTCAAACAAATAAGCACGGCTGATTTGCATGTGTGCTGAAATCCCTTTTGCAGCAGCGTCAGCCGGGCATCGCCACATTTGAGCCTCTCTGACAGCCTTGCAGTTCAAGGAGGAACAAGTCTGAGGGAGATAAGTAAGAGAAAGGAGCAGGCCGAGTTGAGGCTTGTTTTATACTATGCTGGGCTTTGGCTCCCATGGGTGGTGCCAATTGGAGAAGCTGAAGTGTGTGCATGTGGGTGGGTGGTGCATATGCTGTATTTATAGCACCTTTAAAGATGAGAGAGGGAGAAGAAGACGGAGTGAACAAGGGGGCGGCCATGATATACCAGTGTAAAGGCAACAACGGTGACACTGTTGAGGTTTCTTTCAGCAATAAACGCAGGTTTGGGAATGTTTGAAGTGTGTGTGAGGAGGAAAGGAGGAGGGTGTAAACAGATGGAACAATGGAGGCATTATTTCACAGCTGTTCCATTGGTGTGTTTACTGTCTGCTCTTTCCTCAGACACTTTCTCAGGCGGCAGTGGCAACGGTGATAAAGACGGGCTTATCAGCTCCACTGCCATGTTGAGCAGGATGCATTGTACCCTCAAACTGGACTCACTTTTAGTCTGTGCTGCACATTCCTCCGTACAGTAGACGTCATATATCAGCAGTCTTCCTCTGAGGCCGGCATGCATGTGGATTATTTATAGTTGACGCTTTTATCGCATAACTCTTCTATCTTCCAAATGTATGCTGTTTTCTTCTGGGTTAACTTTGAAGTACCCTCACACCCTGCCAATGAGAGGCTGCCATTGTGTGCAATAGGCCTCCCAGGGATGTTTAAAAGGTTACTTAGATTTTAAATGTAACATTTTTCTCACATATCCTTTTTTCTATCTCTGTCATGATAATTTATTGTCCTATCACCAATCCAAATGCAAGACACTACTGCACTGTAAGCTGAACTTCCAGACATCTCTCATATGAACAATTTCTTTCCCCATTAAGCTCAATACCATCAGTGCATGCAGTTCCTCACTAAATGTGAGTAACTGTCATTAAAAATTTTAAATTAAAATTGTATTTATTTTTTTATCATTTATGTGATTTAACACATGAAAGCAGTCTGTTTAATTTTTAATTTCCTCTTTCAACCCACAAGTGTGTCGTGAACATTACAACAGCTGAACCAAGACATTGCGTATCTGCGTGGCGTAATTACAAATCAGAATTCTGTTTGAAGTCCTATACGGATTTTATGTGATGGCATTCCAGAGAGACAGCCATTTTGAAAAGTGGATTCAGCTATCATTAACTCAATTAGTTTTTTTAAATTTTTTTATGTGTGTCTGTGTGAGAATGTGTGACAGATTGGCTGTTTGTGTATGCGTGTGTGTGCTGGAGTTGCCTGTCACCTTGTGTTTACTGGCCATACTCATTCAGTCTGCAGCTTTCAGCTATCATCTCCACGCATACGCAAGCGTACATGCAGACATGCTCACACTCTTCCTCTGTGATGTCACTGATTCCACGCTCCATGGCAACAGAGAGTGAGGAAGCAAGAAGGGGAGAGAGAGGAAAACGAGAGATATTCCTTCATAGTGAGAGGATATAGTTGTTATAAATAGCTCCTGATGTTCGTAGGTTTCTGACGGCAGGGTTGGGTGGCACTTTGGTCGGTAGGAGTGCACAACAGGGCCGAAGGTGTTTCACCGAGAACATTGTGTTACTATCAAGTGGCAATTTCAGATCACTCAGTGACGTCAGTCTTTCGTGGCCTTTAGGGAGAAATGTTATTTCAAGACTTTATCAACGCTGTGGGCGGAGCAGAAAGCAGCGCTGTGAGTTAAGTGGGCTAAAAGTGGCTGACAGCTAGCGTGGACGTCATATTTCCTCCCTAAGTTTAATAACTTGATCTTTCTTGTCTGCACTCCATCAAATTCTCACTCTGTCTCCATGTGATTAATTTTAATTCTCTCCAGCTCTGGGATTTGTTCTGCCTCATCCATGGTTCTTTTGATCCCACTGATGGCTTTGCTTCATTGAGTGTGGAGCCTCTCTTTAAGTTTTGTTGTCTGCACAATAGTCATTTGATCTCACATGTCTTGTCAACAAGTACGGACAAACTTGAAGTAACTTAATTGGTTGTTATAGGTCACAGAGGCCACACTGTAGTTCACGCCTCAAAGACCTCAGTAATACATTGGGTGATTGTGTGTGACACACAGTCTCAGTTTTGGATCTAGTTTTTGGGTTCATTGAAAAGGAAAATCTGAAACTTAAGCTTAATGTTTCCACAAGTATGAAAGAAACTGCCATGACACCCATCCCTATTAGTATATTGACATATCTACATACAGTATCTGCTACTGGTTTGCATTGAGTTAAGCTCTAGTACAGGAGTACAGGTGGAGGTGAGTTATAAAGTCAGTAAACTGACCTAATAATGTGTATTATACAGCAATATTTACTGCCATCTGAGTCATTAGTAGTCAGATCTGGTGCTGTATTGTTATCACATTCATTTGAACCAGTCAGGGTCCTATGACAGCTTGCTGCTTTCATTTTGTGGAGAAATTCTCCATGCAAAGACGGCAAGAATCAACATGGTGACTAGCTGTTAGCTCCTCAGACTGGCTTGACGCTATACCTGGTTTTGTCCTCGGCGCTGGCTGCCATTTTTTTGCTTGTTTGTTTGTTTTTAGAGTTCCTGCCCATTACCAAATGGTTCCCAACTAAACTTTCCCAAATGCTTTCAGAGTGGTTTTGTATATACCAGTCTTTCTGCTGAGGGTAAGGTTGCTTTGGAGTGTGCAAGTGGACCTCCTGCTCAGCTAACTCAGCCTGTCCGTGGGCAGTAGCTTTCTGCTGCTCTTACTGTGAATGAATCACTGCTTATTCATAAAATCATGACATGAAATGATTGTTTGGTCCTATATATTGCAGATATGGCAGACGGGCTTTCATTTGCTCACATGTCATTCCAGATATAGGAGCATCTTCTCAAAACATGGCCTTACCTGACCACTTGCTGTAAGTCAATGGAAGAAGACCAGTGTGTTGAGCTTCATCCTCTCTGATGCACAAATGTGTCTACAGACAATAAATATGGTAATGCCCTACTTTCAGCAGAATGCACGTAGTCTGTATTCATCAGCTGATGAAGTGAAGCAGAAACAGATATAGCTGTTAATGGAACAGGGAGTGTGGCCTTGCAGGGTTCAGAACAATGCTCATCTATATTTAATTCTGCAAATGGTCATTTAGTGGCACTTCCAATGGAATCTGAAGTCTAATAAAAAAAGGAAAAAATCTCTGAGGCAAAACACATAATCAATAGGAGCCGTAATTATCAGCCTCTCTCTGTCTGTGTTCTTCCTCTGTTCCCATGTATTTCATGCCAGAAAACTGGTTTAAATCATTTATCAGTCTGATTGCTCACCCGCATGTCCACACAACCATCAACCCACAAATGCACACGGCCTCATCTTTGTGTCCGGAAATTGCTGTCAGGGTAGCTGAGCCGAAACAGGCTGTGATCTAACTGTGAGGAAGGGGGGAGGAGGAGGAGGATCTGACTGTCAACAGTAAACAGTGTCAGAGTGGATACACCATGGCTAGCATCCACTTAACGACTTTATATGGTGTTACTGCACATTAGCAGGCTGCTGCATGGCAACATTATGCAATTTAACCATGTGTTAAATCGACTTTTCTTAAACTGCTATCATAGTAAGGGGTTTTTATTTGTTTGCAATCTCAAATACAATTTTTTTTTTAAACTTTGCCCTAAAAGCCTTTTTTCTCACATCTTCTCACTTTTGTCATTACTGAATCAAAAGATACTTAAGCAGCAATGATTTAATGTGTTAAAATACTTTGACAGTAGGACGCAATGTCACATTTATAGTAAGTAAGTCATCCCCTCCCTGCGTACAGCACAATCGGCGCTGGCTTCCTTACTCATAGCTCCCTCTAGAGAAATATCTTTATCACTACATTTGGAGTCTCACACTGGGGCTCTGAGTTATTGCACATTTCCTGAGCTGTAATATCATAACTGGGGCAATATTGCAGAGGCCCTGAGATCCTATTGGATTAGTCCGTCGCCACTTCCTACATTTTCAGTTGCAGGAAGATGCAGCTGATGTCACAACGCCTTAACGCTGACACAGCTCCAACTGATGTTTTCTCACACAAGTCAGCCCCTCCTCCTACCTCGAGCGTCTCCGATAATCTCATCTGTGACTAAGCAGCGTGGAAAAGATGATGTTCAGCCATGGGGGGATGTATATCTGTATGTAGCAGTGTGTAGGTGTGTGTGTGCCATGCAGAAAGTAAAAATACATTTATCTTTCAGTATTAGAGGACAATATATATATATATAGAGAGAGAGAGAGAGAGTTAATTGCAAATATATTTATTTTGAAACAAGTAATGGTAGTAATTTTAATGCAGATTTTCTGCATGAAGCGACAAACAGCTGTGAACAATCTACTAAGCTCTTCTAACAAAATGTCTACGTGGGTAGCATTGGCAGAAGCATTCAGAGAGTCTGAGCAGCAATGATAATACAAATGTCCCCAGAATAAACACATGCATTTACATCAAAGGTTAGTAAAACTAACAACACTAAAGCTCCAGCACATTAGCAGCAGACGGGGAGTAGACAGAGCCTGGCCACATCTGAAAAAGTGTGATTTACTCCTGTATGGTGAGGTAACCCCTATCAGCTGGTGGCCAATCATCTGATAAATGAGCATCAGTGAATCAGTCATGCAGAAAACATAAACTGCATAAACTAATGCAGTCATTTACCTGTTTTGAATTGATGAGATTTTTGGTTTGTTTATTGTTGTTTTTTATTTATTAGTATGAAAGAGGGATTTTGTCTTTTATTAATTAGTCCATCTTTATGAGCCAGTTATTTCTCTAAAGCCTGACAAGATAACAATTTCTCTCCTCACGCCAACACATTTTATTGCCAAGACTGTAAATTGTCTAGAAGACAGAGTCACCGCCGCCTGTAACTGTTCACTTACACAATTTCAAATGCAGAAAAGGGCATTGATCGCATTTAAAATTCAGCCGTACACACTGAAGAGATGCTCAGCAATCCAGCATGAAGCAGGGGCCAAGCAGAGCAGAAAAACAAGCAAACGACAAACAAATAAAAAGAAGAGTGTTGTTTCTGAATTCACAGTAAACCATTTGAAGGATGTCTAATCAAACTGCAAATGAGGTTGGTGTAAACAGTCTGAGTTGGTGGTGTGTGTCCTCTCACTTGTTTGACGGCATTGTAAAAAGTCATTAAACTTCATTGGTAATGTGAGTAACTTCAATTTAGTTTTTTTGTATTTGAAGAGGAGCAAAAATGTTCATAACATGTTTTTTTAAGAAATCCTAAATATACTTGAATATGCGTGAGCACAAATTAACCTGTGAACACCTGCCATGCACGACACGAGGGAAATAAAAAAAAAAGAAAAGAAAAGATAACCGCTTCAAAGCAGACAGCACCCTGTGTTTGCTGCAGCTAACAATTAACCTGCTGTGATTTTGCTTTGCCTTATGTAGGAGGGAGAAAACTCACATTTGGGAGTATGACTCAACACAACAGTGTGCATAAAAATCAGGATACAAAGTAAATCTTTTTCTCTTTCCTGGCAAACCAGGTACATCTGTTGCCAGGTATATTTGTTTTATAAACTCCTCTTGTTCTATCATAAAAATACAAAATTATAAGGAACAATGGCTTATTTCTAGAAGTGATGCAACACTCTTATCTCCACTGTAGTAATTAGGCTCCACTACACTGCCAGTTCTTTCAGTGCACTAATGAGCAGCATGAAGAAATTGAATATATACACACTCATATGGACATATCTCAGTAACTCTTGGATGGCTCTTGTTTTTCAGTCTGGATGTTCAGGCTTTAATGGCTTTGTAATGCCTTCCAGATGGTAGCATGAGAAGAATTGGTCAGATTTGTGGGTTCATCTCTCAGGATGTTGCTGGCTCTGTGGAGGCATCAGAGGGAGGAGTCCTCTGATTTTCTGGGCAGTTTTAAAGATTAATTCCTATCTACCTCCAAAACCCCACAGTGTTTGACACTAAGTCATGAATGCTAGTGTGCTAAACCTGGTAAACATTATAACTGTTGAACATTAGCTTAGGAGTGTTGTCATTGTGACATGATTATCTTATCAGTTGTTAATGTTGTAAAAACAGCAGTGATTTCCCTAAATTCATAACTAAAACTCGGGGGTAGATTGTGTCTGTTTCCTTATTTTCTTTCTGCAGTGTGTGAAGCAGCTTTTGTGCCTTTGTTGTGAAAAGTGTTCTAAAGATAGGCTGTTGTTATAATTATGGCAGTATTGACATTGGTAGTGTCAGGTTTGTGACCGTTGGCCCAATGGTGTGTTGTTGTAAACTGCTGATGGCTATTTAAAGAACTCGTGCACTGACATAAACCAGGTCTCCATGTGATGTTGATAAAGACCTTGCGTTGTTGTGGAAACGGCACATCAACCAAGGACATGCATAGTTGGCCTCCATCAGATGATTCATCTATATGTGTCTGGATTTTTGTGTGTGGATTTAGAAGTGTATTCTTGAGCCCGCCCCACCTGCTTCCCCCATATGATTTTAAAAGAAAGGCTAATCGTGGATTTGAGGAAAGACAGAAAATGTACAAAATAACATTGTTCCACCACTCAGATGCCCATCAGTGGTTTGGATAAAGTTTAACAGATGATTCTCTGTGTCTTAAATAAGAAGTTAGCTCCCTCCAAGCAGCACGATGCCATGAAAAGCAGCAAATTAGTGAAACTAAATCAGTAACCCAGAGTTCAGAAATCAATGTGTTATCTGTGGCTTTCATCTCTGCATGTGGCTGTGTGTCTCTCTGCCACATTAAAGGGAAAAATGATTTGTGACACTGAAGCCACTGACTGACTAAGTCAAAGTGTAAAACTAAGTTTGTCCTCGGCTTCCTGCCGTCCATCTCCCTGACTCCCTGAGCGAGTGTCAGCTGCAAGTCATCAATTTGTGCTGTGGGGTGTGTTTGTTTCAGCAGCACACACCCTCGCCCCTCATTCCCCAGCCCTCACCTGCTTCTCACCCCTTCCCTGTGCTCTGATCGTGAACAACGTCCCATTGTTTGTCCACAGAGGCGATCATGTCCGCCTCCCATTCTGAACGATCATCCTTGGCTCATGTCAGAAAAAGAAACTCATTGGAAGTCACATCACGGCGCTGCCTACAGGCGATAACCGTAGAGGGGTGCTGATGGTAGCGGGTAGCTGGGGGGGTTGTGGTGTAATGTGTGTTTTATGTTTGAGAATCAGATGATTCCATCTTCTGGAGCACTCCAGTAATTAGGAAAGCATAAGTGGGCTAAGGTAGAGCGGCCCGTGGTTTGATACAGCTGTGGCATGTATCTTCAATCAGGTGACTGATGCGCTGATCAGTGCTGCCACTGACAGCAGATGGAGATTAATACAAGAAACTAACTGGGCATGAATCCCTGGCAGAAGTGAGGAGAAGCTCCTGAATCAATACGACAGTTACTCATTGGAGGTTTCAGGTCCTTTTGCTGTGTGAGTGACCAAAATCAGTGTGCGCTTTGTGTGTGTGTGTGTGTATTGGAATACTTTGCTGTGACAGTATTTGACTCGATGCATGACAGTGGGAGGTTTTCTGAGAGATGTACTTTTCCAGATCGAAGGAGTGGCTCCAGCCATGTCACCTTGAACAGGGAAATGCTTTTGTATCTCTGGTTTCAGTCTGCTGGGTTCCTCTTTCCACTTTTCTGAGTTCAAAGAAATGAAATGGTTTAAAAATAATTTGAATATTTTTTTACTTGTAAGTCAACCTTTGTTAAAAGAAAAGAAAAGAAAAAGTGAAGTTCTGCCTACTGACCATAAGGGGACGGTCTGATTGTATTGAAGTGCAGTGACAAATGGTCCTATTTCTCACTTTATTTCTTACCTCAGTAAATGTTTTCCATATGAGTTAATGATCTCAGGCTCCCTCAAGTCCTCTTCAATACAATATGATTTTTAAATGATAGACTATAAAGCAGAGATTACATCAGAGCCAGACATGAAGTGGTGACCTGCCTGTTAGATCCACCCCTCACTCTTCCGCAGCTACACTTCCTCATCTTTCCTTCCTTCTGGTTACAAAAATACAAGATGGCGACGGCCACATTACGAACTTGAGGTTTCATAACGGCAGTCCCCAAACCAATGGGTGTCGTCATGCAGGGAAACGACTGAGGACTGAGGTAACAGAAAGACACTGTGAGGGGAAAAAATGCTTCTGTGAACAGGTACAGATCAGAAAATATATGAAACAAAGTTCCCACACTGAGGGAACAATGAGAATTTTCAACATTTTTTTTTTTTCCATATTGTCTTTGTGCAACCTCATGTCATTCTAGGTCTTGTTAAGTCTTTTTGTACAGATCTTATCTTCACATGCACAAACCTTACTTTCCCCTCCAAATTTATTTAACTTTTCCCAAATGCATATCTGCTGCGACCTGGAAACGGATAAGTGATTTAGATGATAAGAAGATGAAAGGAATGATGGCACAAGCTCATTCAAGCCTGTGCTTTGCTTTCTGTCTGGAGATCGAAGAGGTTTCTTCACCAGCAGATGGCAGCATGACTACTTGTTCCTCGCAAGATGATGGGGATATTTTTCTGCTGTATCAGAGAACATGCTGCAGAGTCACCTTAAGCTTCTTCTTGTTAGTCTGTGAGTCATTAATCTTTGGGAGTTTTTTTTTTTTTTTAAGTTATGGAGGGATTGAATTTAGAAGGCTCTTGAGATAACTGATTTAAAATGTATCATAAGTCTGGGCAATAATTCAATATAATCCTTGATAATGACTTTCACTGGAGTTGTACAATGATTATATGGTCACTTCATAATTTTTCTTAAGTTCTGAAGTCAGCTAAATTAATGAGTCCACAAAAACTGTAGGACAAAACTCCCAAAGGGAGTTATAGAACTTTCCCATTTACATTGCCTGTGCAAGTAAATTACAATAGCGGATCATTTTCAATATGATTTTATTGTAGTTAAGATTTATTCAAAGTTAATCACTCAGTGCAACCTATGGAGTCCTAAAAAAACATCAGTATGGTATCTGGAAAAGGACAGCATCTAAAGTAGCCAACTAACTGCAATCAGGCACTTTGCAGCTTGTGCATACAATGAATAAAAATAATGATAATAAGAATATACTGAAGGCAAAGTATTAATTTATACTTTTATTTTGCTGACCTACTTGGATATAAATGTGTTGGACAAAATATTTCCTAATAATTGGTCAACCCCTAATTGTGATATCGGTTCAAACCAAATCATTCTTATTGTTGTCACGTGCCTGATGTAGCACTGTGAATCTTCTAGCATGCAGTGAATTTACGCACAGATTTCTGTGGCCCAGTTTTCTTCAGTCCTCAGAGGTCACAGCTCAGGGAAGAAGAGGTTAAACTCTTGTCTGACCAACAGTGTGTGTTGATTTGGCTGCCAGCCTGCTTGTCGACAGTGTTTTTCATGCTTCACCGGAGCATGAACAGAACACGCATTCTCCTCATCGGAGGAGTTTTGCGCACAAGCTCACCCTCTATCCGGCCTACACACACACACTTATGCATGCTGCACAAGTCATTGCCATGTCATACTCACACCATTGCACAGTGAGACCTGTTTGTTGCTCCTTGCACTCAACGCTCACGTTGTTTGTGCAGAGCTTCATTCTATAATCCACCTCAAGCTGTAATGACTTTGTGATAAGCAGGAGTAGCTTCTGTTAACAATAGGGATTGCTCTGTAGAAGCAATTTAGACACTGCAGCGGCTCTCTTACCTATTGGTGCCAGCAAATGTGTTGGTTGCCAGTTTGTATCCCGTGACTGAATGATTAGGAATTATCCTCGCCCATAGGTAGAGGTTTGCAAATTGTAATTAAATCATTCGTAACTCAGAAAATGTAATCGTAACAAATGGCAAGTGATTGTTTTTGGCAGCTATTGTGATATGAGATTACAGTTGGAATGATCTTTTCTGATAACTGATTTTTCAGGCAAGGGCATCTGGTATCTCTGCAGCATCACAATGCATATAGTGCTAAGAATGCACAACAGTGTTGTGACACATTTTACCCTGCATCTCCTGAGATTAAAATATTACACTTGGCCATATATCTCAGTTAATTGAACAGCTCCACTGTTATCCAGTGATAATTGTCTGTGCATCCATAATGCACTGCAAACAAGAGCATCTTATAGCTAATTCAGCAGGCTTTTAATGGTGTCAAATTAAGACAAATGCTATTCAAGACAATACTCCCTATGAACAGCTTCCCCAAACTATACATATTGTTTTTCCAAAACTGACAGCATGATTACCTGAAAAAAGACTTCTGAGGGCCGGCATGCTGTCTTCTAAATGATGAGTAATTGTGACTTAAGTTCAATGTAGCTCAAACACCTTTTCAGTTTAAGTAAAAAGTATCTAAAAATGCCTCTTAAATCCAGCGCTGCTCTCCTCACCTGCTCCCTGCCAGGAAAAGAAAGACTCCTGTAATCTCCCAGTACAAGAATGAGCTCAGCATGAGCTACAGTCACCAGCAGCCAGAGTGACAGGTGATCACGATAAGGATCAGGATTGGGCGTCGCACAAGGACAAAGAGTTTTCAAAAGTGGAGGTGAACAGGTTGCAAGATAGTGGGAAATGAATAGAGCAACATCACTGTGCTAACTTTTACCCCTCACTGTGTCTGGGATGATGCTCTTTTATCTGTCCCTATTGATGGTCCAGACTGCTCCAAAGTCAGATCAAGTCATGGCTCAGATAGTAATGCTTTATATGACTCTCAGCAATCTCTGTGGATTATGGCATCGTGACTCAATAAAATGAGCTGTCAGATTCTGCTGCAGAGGGAAGAAAGGGGCAGAGATACAGAATTTAGTTTAGGATGGTGACAGACACACGCTCTGTTAGCTTTATGGCAACGATGTAGCGTTTGTTCCTGTCACACCATAATTTCTGTCACATGTTAACACAATTAAGTGTATATATTGATTGGTTTGAGTGGGGGGGGGGGGGGGGGGTATATACACCGAATCTCGAATCTGGCAAATTATCGCTATTAAAAGCTGTACTGGCAGAGATCACAACCAGCCCTTACGTAATGTTCATTGTCCTTGTACATCTGTTTTTGGTTTCCAACTACTTCTGCACATGCAATGCTTCACAGTGTTTCCCAGCTCATCACTGTCTCAATATGCAGTACGTTTTTATGTGAGAGAAGAAAATGTTCAATAATGCACCTAAAAATCTGCAATTCTCTGACTTTTTGATACCACGCTGGCATATTGGCACCCCCCAGTGGCAAAAGAAAAAGACCCTGAGCTGGCTGAAGTTGAAGGCAACGTAATGATGTTATGATGTAGCAAATATTTTTGGAAGAGAACATAATGCTTCCTGGATTGTGTTTTTTATTAACCTATTATATTGAAAATGTCCCAACTAGTCAAGAAAAATATGTCTAATGACTAAGATCTGCAATAGAAACTTCAGATTTCTTTCTAAGTTACTATTATATAAAGAATTTAATGAATGCATAAATTCGACCATTGTGTGCCATCTTCTACTCCAAAATAGGAGAATAACCCAAATAAACATGCACTGACAAGTGACTGCTGCACTGACCCAGCTGGGCTGCTGTTTTCGCCAAATCTCTTGATTACTTGCACTGGGAAATGTAGACGTAAAATATGATCTCTTCAAAGTCATGAGTGTTTTATCTTTCCAAGACCAAGCCATACTTTAACATCCCCTCTTCCACTTGATAAATCGTTTTAAAAGCAGACAAATGAGTCGTTTGCTTTTGATTGCAATGGCAGGAATATTTATTTAGGTTAATGAATGAAGAGGGAAATTGTTCTTGGAGCCTCTGATGGCTGGAATAAAAAGGGATTGGAGTCAATCAGTCTGTGTAAAATGATGCAGCTTTATCAGAGTGATGATTGGAAGGTGGGGACAGTGCAAACCAATCACCATGGAACATCAAACAGTATTACAAAACTGTGAAAAACAAGATTGACCCAGAGTAATAATTTTCCTTTTACAGCCATTTTTGACAGCCTGGATGATAATAAGAAAGAAATTAATTTGAAGTGATCTTGAAGGTCATATCCTTCAAATTCAAGCCAAGGTCCTGAGGCCTAAAGGGGGTTAATTTAGATGATTTTGCTGGCTGGATATAATATCAGGGGATCACCCCTCATCAAAACATTGTTGTCCTTCACAGATTTAAAGAAGGTCATTGACGTTTTTATCTCATCTATGAACTGCTCCGACTCACAGCTTTCAAAGATGTTTTCCCATCCCCACTTCATTAAACATTTAGAAGTCAAGGCTTTTAATTGCTGACATTTACTTGTTTTATTATATTCCACACTGGAGACCTGATGGAGTTACACGTTTGCAGATCATGTTGAAAACTCAGGTAGTCAATTGCATGGCTCTTGTTTTTGATTTTGTGACTTTAAGTTGAAAAGATGCTCTGTTGTTTTGTTTTTTCAAAATTAAACCCATATTTCTCTAAAAACCCTCCCGGTTCCATGTGAAAATTATGAAGCTGAAGCTTTATAGTTTAAACAGTGAATTTTCCGTGAAACGCAACTGGTTGGTACGGAAGCTGAAATGTACTGCAGTGGTCTGTGCAGGCTGCCAGTCCTCTTTGTAATAGTCTGGTTTTGTCACATTAATTATAATGTGGAAGCAGAAGAGCTGTGGTGATGAAAACTCACTTGGAGAGGCCAGACACTGCCAAGAAAAATATTATGACCCTATCTCCAATTTCTGTATCAGCTTTTATCTTTGATCTTTGGCTTAGCTTCTTGATCTTTGATCAATTTGTGTTTGTTTTATTTCTCTTTTGTTCATTATAGCGTGTTACAATGTACAGGATTTACTGTTACTCTTGAATTTTGCTTTTAGTGCTCAACTTTTCTGAACACAGTTGAAACAAAGTTTTAATTCAAGACATTCACAAAAGCTCAGATCCTTTCACTAGAAACATTACTGAAACTTACAACACAATGCAATCAAACTGTCATTAATACTGGTTATCACACTTTTCATTTTAAAAGATGTATTAGTTGTCTCTTGAAGTAGATATGTCAGAAAACGTGCAATTGGCGAGAATACCAGAATATCTGGTCACATGTTCACAAGTTGTCCAATCACACTATTTGCATCAAGTCTGTGGGGTTACCTGGTTCATACCTGGTGACTTACGATGCATTAGGGCACCAAAGGCAACTCTGTTGTCCAACTTCACACAGGAGCTACTGCAGCATAGTTGAAAACCTCAATATTGGCTATGAAAGGAAGCTGTCAGAAAATACATTGCATTTAAACTTGCTGCATTTTGGGCTGTGTAGGCGCAGAGTGACCAGAGGGGTCAGCATGCATGTTCAGCACTGAAAGCATCTCCAAGGGCCATGTGAGCATCAGAACTGGACCATGGAGCCATGGAAGAAGACGATGTGGCCTGATGAATCACATTTTTCTTTTCCATCAATGTTCTGCTTGGAAACCTCAGGTACTGACATTAACACAAATGTTGTTTTGACAAGTAAAAGTTGTCTGTACCATCTACACCCCTTAATGGAAACAGCTTCCAATGGCCATGATATCCATAGGCCTCTTTCAACAGGCTAAGCTGCCCTGAAACGTCACTCGCTTGGTTCAGAAATTATTTGAGGAGCACAGCAAAGAGTTCAAGGTATTGACTCGGCTGGTCTCAATCCAATCAAGCCCCTGTGGGATGAGCTAGAAAAACAAGTTTGATCCATGGAGGCACCCGGTGACTTAGAGGACTTAAAGGATCTGTTGCTTTGAAGTCTAAAACAACCGGATTACATCAGAGACTCAAATATTTTTACTGTTTTTAGTTTTGATCTCCTGAAATACTTTAGGAAAATGTGGATCCTTTGTGGCTGCACAGTATTCACTGACTAGTTGCTAACTTTGGCTCTCAGCTGTTCAGTTTTAGGGAGTAATTGAGCTAGCTTACGCAGGAATCCAGGCGTGTTTAAGACTTATGAATGCTGCAGACAAAAACAATAACCTGAAAGGTGATTAAAAGCCAAAGCCAACTGTAGAGTTGTGGGATGATGATTGATCCTGACGGGCAGTTTGGCGATTTGATCCATAGTTCAGACAGAAATCCTGATGACCACAGATATTTGACTGTTGAGGCCAGTTAATTCTCACCCTCTACCATAAATGCATTAGTGGGAAATCATATAGAAAGCTCCTGTGTTATCCGCCACACAAAGACTGGGAGCTCTGACAGTCAAGGGGAGAGAAATCTGTCATCCTCTGTGGTTCAGGGAGATGCATAATCATCGGCACACACATAAACAGGAGAGTCACACGTGTGAGTGTGTTTGTAGAGGTGCACAATATTTCTGCAGTTATTTTGTGTTAGCCATATCTTATTTCATCTCCGTTTCACTCTGTGTGTACCTTCAGGTTGAGTCCCCTCTGGGGAAAAAACATTTCTCCAGTAAAGCTGAAATGAGCTTTCGTCCTTTTCTGGAAAAACAAAACCTCTACTGGTTTTTTATGGAGCCTCCTGCACAACCTATTCGCTTTTTGAAATATGGCAAGATTGAAACGGCAGGTAGTTTGCTGTATTTCATCTCTTTTTGTTCTTTTATCCCAGTGAGATACAGAAAAAAATGTTTCCAACAAAGAATGACAAGTAGCAGATAAGAGGCAAACGGCACAGTGTCCATTGCAACACACACACATAAACTAACAGACATGCATTAATGTACTCAGTTGTGCACTTTCACATTATTTCATGAATAATCTTTTATGCATGGGCCTGTTGCTGCAGTTTCTACCTCTGCTTCAGTGCGGCACTCACCAAGGACTGGGAAGTTGTTGCTTATTGTGACACAACAGTCAGCCGTCTGGTTGGCCTTTTTCACGTAAAGGAAATATTTTCATGAACTCCTGTCTAAAACAAATAATTGTGTTCAAAAGTACAGATGATCTCATTTCTGTCAAAGTTATATTTTCACATTTCCAGAAAGTTATCCCCATTTATTATTTAGAGCAGAGGAGTGGCTGGATTGTCAAAGTTATATCTAAGTGTAATCCTGTTTAATCTGAGTCAAGGAGGAGGGAGTAAAAAATAGAAATGTGAAGAGGTGAAAGAAAACAAGCACTGTAGAGCCAAGACAGGGAGGTGCAGGAAAGGTCAAACGAGGCATAAAGGGAGGCGGGAGCAGTCCAAATACTGTGAGGCTACATAGCTACTTTTCAGTGAGAAGCAGAGGAAAAGACAAAGAAATATCTTTAACTCTCCCTTATAATGAACCACTGCCCACAGATGGTCACAGATTTTCTTCCAGTGCCTCTGCACCCCCTCACACCCAGCTCAGGGCACCATTAGCCTGGAAACGCCATGTTCCTGATGCTCGACTAGAGCAGCTGAGTGCATTTCGCTGCTTCAAGAACCACATCAGTGACAAGCAAGACATACAATGTGCATGACAAAAAGGGGAAACAGTTACGCCTGCAGTAGTCAAGGACAGGCTCAGCGGAGCAGGATCAATCTTGTCAGGGCTTTGTGTTGTCATGACCGTGCCCCCTGGAGGGAAGTATGACACACTACAATTCACTGGAGGGCTTCGCTAACACCCTTATACCATTTTTCATTCCCCCCCAGTTAACTATAGGTCTGGAGCTGGGGGTTGGAAATATTCAGACTTTTTTTTTTTCATAACTGCAGATCTCCACATTTACTCTGATCATGATTTATCAAAAGCATCTCAAAAGAAATCTATGCAGCTAAAATGTAAAGATAATCCCCAAAAATTACGTCAAGAAAAAAAAAAAAAAAAAAAAAAAAAGGGAATTAAACTCAAAACTTTTATGAGTAAACTCACCCTTTGAGTTCACCCTTCAAAGAATGAGCCTAGAAATATTTTATGTTTTTGTTATTGTCATGAAAAGCCATGAAATACACTACCACTCAAAAGTTTGGACACACACCAAACCTTTGACTGGTAGTGTATATATCTATCCATGCCACAAAGCTTTCTGACTCCCATCCAATCTTTGGATCTAAGCTCCAGGCCCATTTGTCCCGGTTTAAAACTTAAATCTTAAAATCTGAAACAGCTAAGTGCTGCCGTCTCTATTAAATGTAATTCCAACAGGAGTAAATAGCCCATCATCCGTGGATTAATGCACATTTGAAGAGTGTTTACAGCAGCAGGGCAGGGAGATTTTAATCACAGAGGAAGTTTTTCATAGTTTTTGGATAAAATGGGGGTCTGTGGCAAACAAAAATAAGCTTTATCAGCTCTGGTACTTCTTATTTGAATCAATTTATTATTGGTTTTGTCCTCAAAATGAAGAATATTACCGGTCTTATGACTATGAAAAGAACAAATTCAACACTGCTTACATAAAACATTAAATGAAATTCTTTAAACAGGGTACCTTAAATCAATCACATTTATTGCACATTTTAATTTATACCTTATATTAATTCTAGGCTTCATTAGTACTTTGGCATCATGTTTGCACTTTTCATACTTAGAAAGATGTTCTGACTCGGCTGTGAAAGAAAGTGCTGAGGTTTAGCAGATAATGATGCTTTCTATTGGCATCTTTAAAACATCCCGATCCAGCAGCGATGCCTGTTTACAATAATGACACACTGCCAAGGAGCTTTTTCAGACTTGAGTGCAACTTCACAGTACATCATAATCATCCATTTGATCTCTGCTTAATATACCACTTAACCCCCTACCTGCAGGCAGAGAGAGGAAGAAAATCTAAAGAGGCATTCCTGCGCAGCAAACTTGTCTCTCAGATTCTCAATACTTAATTCTTTCTTCTTATTACCACGCTAAGCAGGGACATCAGAGCCCATCTCGGAAGGAAGCTTTGAGAGCTTGTTTTGGCTGTGGTCCTAGTTTTGAATTTCTCATTGGTATTCCTGCTCTACAGTCTGAGGTAAAAGTAAAAGCCATTCCCACGAAGTGCTAGACGCTGTCCTACTGCACCCATAGTAAACAGCAAGGGAGCTCATCACATCATACAGTTCCTTCATTTATTCTGTATTCAATTTTAAATCAGTTTGGCATTAAAGTTGTACCCCAGGACGCGATTGTTGGAACCCTGGCAATTTCCTGTCTGCGCCCCACATTTTCTACCATGGTTGCTTATTTGCATTTGCCGAGCTCTTAATGTTGTCACAGTCTGTTCTTAATCATGAGCTGTGTTTGTCCAGACCCAATTCAATTATTCATCTACTTTGCACAACAAGCTGCTCTGCTGATGTGACACTGTTGATGCGAATTAAACTCCCAACCAACCTAAAGGACAAGAACTGATAGATGCCATCTATTTGAGTTCAGTGTCTCTTGCAGAGAGGTGTATTGGGAGTCTTAGTGTTGCCATCTGTCAATGACAGGAGCACAACTCTCATAAATTAGATGAGTGGAACAGATTTCAGAAGCTCCAGTTCGACCTCTGGGGAAAGAGAGAGAGCGACACAGGCTAAATTAAAGATACAGAGGATGAGAAGGTTGTGGTGGAGCAGCTGAAACAAAATATTTAAACATATATGGTACATGAGCCTGTGTACTGCACACATCCTGAGAGACGAGAGAGGGAAACTATCTGACTGCTTCTATTCCGTCTCAAATCTTCAAATGAGATGTTACTCATGCACTTTTTCTGCTCCCGAAAGCTTTTTCTCTGCAAGTAGGTCACTTCAACATAAAAAAATATGTACAGATACAAAGAGACAAAAGCAGTTTTATCTCAGCTTGCCGTACTTCTCCTCCTTAAATGACAGCATCACACCAAGTGCGCCACGTATCTGTGCACGTGTAAGCACCGGTGTGTACGTGTTACGGTTTCCAAGGTAGTGATGTGTCACAACCCCCCGAGGTTTTCAGCCTCCATCTTTCTCACGCCTGTGGATTTAAATTGTCATAATTCTAGTTGTTATTTGATAAACGATGCCATTCTGAGTAGCACACAGTCAGACAAAGACATTTTCATAATGATATATTCTGCCGAGTAATAATAAGCCCCACTAGGATTGGGAGGGGGGGCTAATGCTCATAATCCATCTAAACTCCTTCTCATCTGTTTCCTGCATGGGGAGAAAATGCATGTCCTCTACTTACTGTGCTCTAAATTACTGGCACTATACTACACACTTTTCTATACACAGAATAGCTACACAATTAACTCTGTGGCCCCCAGCTCTATGTAATGATGCAGTTGCACACAGATTATTTTCAGGTTTTTATGTGGACATTTGATTGTAACCGCTTAGTTAAAATGAACCACTGCTGCACCAAGGAACCACAGCTTTTCTCCACAATGGCATTATTTGTCCCTTGTGAGGAATAAAGTGCCATCATGCTCATTTTCTTCTAAAGGGCAAATGTAACCTTGCCATTTTGGCTGCACATGAGGTGTATTTGAGAAGCATAAATTAACCCTACATTGAGCACAGGCACACAAAAGGAACAGATGGATGGATGCAATGAACCCATACCTTTCTAAGTGCTGTCATTAGACTAATAATGAGGGTGAATAAATGAGCACTTTGTAAACTGTGCAATTCCTCTACAATAGCATTAAGAGCTGTTTATTTACCAGTTAAGAAAAAACCTTGCAAATTCAGCATCAAACTTCATTCCTTAATTTGCCAAGAGCTGTTTCCAGTGCTGTATAAAACACCTATGTTGACTCTCAAGCATGCATTTTCTTCTACTGAAGAAACCACTGGCCAATAGTGACTCACTGCAGTTTGTAATTTTCCCCAAAGAAAATAATCCTTCTTAAAGAATGTATTAAAACCTTTTGTCTTGTATTCCCAACAATGAACAAAGCTTTTGTCGAGTGACAACCACCATGGCCTGTTTGCAGCAAGGCACTGCATTCAGCCGCTTGGAAAACGTACAAAAAGCCCACCGGACTCACAGTGGTTAAAACATGTAGAGCTATTTTCTAATTTTGTTTTGAGGACTACGCAGGTGACAGAAAACCCTCATAGTTGAAAGGTGTTCAGGTGTTCTGTCAGAAAAAATGAAATATAAAAAATTGAAAAAGAAAGCTGACTTTAGGGTGACGGTGAAGCTTTGGCTCTTTTTTTCCTGCTTTATATTACCTGTGGCCTGACAAAGTCACCCATTTAAGTTA
Organism: Echeneis naucrates; assembly: GCF_900963305.1. Classification (NCBI taxonomy): domain Eukaryota; kingdom Metazoa; phylum Chordata; class Actinopteri; order Carangiformes; family Echeneidae; genus Echeneis; species Echeneis naucrates. Next base: position 3,891,500 of record NC_042533.1, read on the forward strand.
CAGTTTTATATGCTCAGTTCGACCTCCGTGCGAAGCAAGCCCAGTCATATGACTCCGGTGTTTGTGGTGTGATGAGGAGTGTGATCATTGCATTGGATACACTGTTGGGTGTGGGTGTCACATGTGTGCATTTTGCTGTTTGGCTTTTGCTGCCTACCATACTACGAGGCTTTTTGTGGGGTTTGTGTCTCAACTGTGTGAGGTCTGTCAAAATTTGCAATGGAGCTTTGAGAGACAATCACTGCTGGTGCGGAAAGCAATCTGTCAGCATGGAATTAGAAGAGGGCATTTCCCTCATAAGTGAGGCTGCTGTACGACTGCTGTTCTTTTATAGAGACTGACTCATGGCAATTAAGGGGGAGGAGAAAAAGAGACAAAGAAAACAGGAGAGTGAGAGATTATATATATATATATATATATATATATATATATATATATATGTGAAGCAGATATAAGCACACATAAAAGGAAGCATTTTCTATATTTCAACAAAACAATAACCAAATCAATACACTGAATTTCAATTTCTCGTCCCCTTTTCCTCTGAAATGCATTTTGACATAACAGACAGCCCAACATCTGTGTTTAGTCCCTTTCCAATTGTGTTTCACCTTCAGCTGAGGTAAAACCTCCAGTGCCCTGCGTCGCTCTGATAAGAGGCGCCGTTGTTCACTGGATCACCGCCATTTAGCCAGTAATTCTCTTCTTTATTCCACCGAACAATTCGCTTCTTGTGTCACTAAATGGTTGGACCTCACTCTGAGATAAAGCACAAAGACCCCCAGAGGTGTCATATCTGAGCTCCTGGAATTAGTCTGGGTGGTTATGAGCTGGATCACAGTGTAATCAGTACTGTGGCACCTGGCAGAGCCAAGAATATGAGCTGCTTGCTGTCAGGCCACTTCAGGTGACTTTAGTCTGAATCCAAAAAGCGTGCAGCCAATAGTTGTTCGCTCCTGTTAAGACACCTGTGTATATATTTATGAGTGATACTCAAACGTTTTAATATAGGGTCATCAATGTTGAATAAACAGAGGCATGCTGACTCAGCGTCTTGGAGAGATGCTGAGCAGCATCGTAGCAGGTCTTTAATCAAATACACCGGCGCAGAAGCAAGCCAGTCAAATTACATTTATCTACGTCCAGTCTAGCATTCAAAATGGAAGACCGGCTTGTAGTGGGAGATTTTTGTGAATACTCACTAATGTTACATAATAGTGAGTAGTCACACGGTCATGTCTCACATGTTTCACTGTCAATCTGAAAATTATAATTAGTGCAACTCTAGGAAGAACAAAATCTGTACAGAAATAAATAAAATGAGAAGTGTCTTGCTTCACCAATGCAAAAAAAAAAAAAAAATAACAGCACAGGTGCCAAAGCTGCTCAGTAGTATTCACTAACGAGACAGGTCAGGAACAATTGGAGTGGTCGTTGTTTGTAACTACTTTAAGGAGAACTTCGAAGTCCCCTCCCAATTTTCTTCGTCTCAGTTCACTTAGGTTAAAGTGTAAAAAGCAGACACAAACTGACAGGCTCTGGGTGCACATCACCCTTACCTGTCGCCCTGAATGACGCCATCTCCACGCCAAGCTCATTGGTAAACATAAAGTGTGTGTCGGCAGCCAGATGGAGAGTGCGGGAGGCTATCTGCTCTCTCCCTCACTCACATATCAGCTTGGCTGGATAAGCGAGGAACCAGAGTCAGCACAGGAGCCTATTTTAGGAGGGTGATGGCACTGAAGTAATGAAGGCCCTTGTAGGAACCTTATCGTCTCTGTCTTCACTTCACCTAACTTTATACCATCTTTCTTGCCCAGTGTATCACCTCCAAATTCAAACCCCCGACCTCTGATGCCATTATCCACCCGCTGGTGTCACAGAAAATCATCTAGAACCCAGTGCAAGGGCATGCCATGTTTGCATCTAACAGTTCCCCAGTGCCCACATCTTCTTTTCCCTTCCCTCCTACCTTAGCAGGAAAACTTTCTGCTGTTATGTGTCCTCCACTCTGAGCAGAATATCAATTCGACTGACACTCACGACTTGACAACACAAGGCTATAACTCATCCTGTCTGAATGCTGATGGCAGAGTTTAGCCTTGAATGAAAACACTGTTGTTCAACTCTATCCAGTGTTCAAGTTATCTGGCTTCGCTTTTATAAACCTTCCATCCCAGGTCATATGCAAATTTAATGATACTTTTAATGGACTTTGTAAAAGTCAGACATCTGTCTCACTCCATTTCCTGTCTGTGTCAGTTCCTGAACTCATTTAACACACTGTAGTTGTTTCACATGCAGCTGGGGATGTAGGGGAAATGGTTATCACCATACGGTAAACAAGCACCACCATAAACAAAAATCATATACCCACCCAGGAAGGCTATGTGCATTCAATTCATATTTCAATCACACTTTTATTCCCGTAGAAGACACTGCTTCATTACTAAAGGCTTACTTTGTCAAGATCGATCCTGGCTCTCAGACCTGAATTGTAAAAACTGAAAAATGAGCATCATTCCCACAGGGTTAGCTAATCAATCCTACATACGTTTCACACGTTTAAAGGAGCAGTGGGAACTGTTCAAATATGGTTTATTCATTGGATGCTTGTTAATTTATTTGTTTTGCATCATTATTACGATGGGATAGATTTAAGAATAATCCAAGATGGAATGGAAACTCAGATATTCTGACTAAATTTGTAGCCTCAAAGCAAAAGCTGACAAAACCCAGATGAGCTCGTTAGGAGATAAGAAAACTTGCTGCTCCTCATGACAAATTAAAAAAGGTATAGTTAAAGAAGTTGCTTTTTGAAAGTGGATGCTTGAATCCAAAGCAAATATTTTCCGCTGGGGAATGAGGAGACTTTTTTTTTTTCCTCCTAACTTCTGTAGCTTCAGTCTGACCTAGCCTGATAAATAAGATTTCTCCAAACAGCCTTCTTTTCTGTACAGTTGCCATAATCTGGATTAGAAGACTTAATTGATTAAAAAAATATTGATTATTGCTCTGTCTTGACCACAGTAAGATTTGTGAACAGTTTTTTTTTTTTTTTTTACCCCAGGTTTTGCCTCTCAGGCTGCTCCACTTGGTTTTTCTTCCATAATATTCTGTTGGAATTTATTGGAGGCTGGGTGTGATTTGGATTTTACATCTAATCTTGTTTTGTTTTGGGTTTTTTTTTTTTTTTTTTTTTTTTATTTGCCTTGAGCATCCATCAAAGACCATGATATAATAATTTGAAAGAAGATACAAATACAACAATTATCTTAAAAGGAAAATGATCTCAAGTAGAGAGTAGAAAGAATTTCAATGTTTTGAATCATAATCATTCACTACTTCATTACATTTGTCACATTGTGTTATTTTTTTATATTAATATAATGGTATATAAATACAGAAGATTGCAGTTTGCACAATCTTGGACAAACCTACAGTTTCAGTCTGAGATGCTGGAATGTGTGAAGGTGTAAAACTGCACAGCATTGATGCATCTTTGAATAAAACAAGCATTTTTCAGGTTCCTTTGTTTTTGGTGATGTTTAAATCATCACCACTAGAGGAGTTCTGGGGACTGGCCTACATTCGTTGGAGCAAAGTACTTTGAAGGAAATTTGCTCTGTTTTATCTGTCTGACATAGCCTTCAGGAAATCTTCTTTCGCTTTAGGGCTTTATTCTTAAATATACCAGAGCCTGCAGGAGTTAGCCAAATCTCCCTTAAACACTTCAACCTTCCTCCACCTGCAGCAACAGCTATCCACAAACTCCCCGGTGTCGATTTAAATGGACGTCCTCCTCATTTATCAAAATCATCACTGAGCACACACCGTGATATGCATGCCTTTTCCTTCACAGCGATGTCATAGCAGGCCTAACTGTGACTTAGCCATGGGAAAACCTTTATCTCTGTGATAAAGACTCATTGAGGTGGTAATCCTGCCAACGCTTATGTTTTTGGTCAGGGGCTTTCTAAGTTGTTTTCCTTTCCTGAATATTTGACTCTGACGTGCTGACTCATGCGGCGTAATAGCGGTTATCACCAGGAGGAGGACATGATGGGTGGATGATGTATTCTTCCATTGGCAGCCTCCAGGCAGATGCTCTATTCTGAGTGAGTGACGGTTCGGGCTGAAGGTAAGAGGGCTGCTAAATCTTCACTACTGCTGCAGAACCAGTGATTATTCATCACTGCAACAGGGAAGCATAAAGCATGCTGGTGTTGACGAGGCAGCAGCTGTGGAGAGCTGGTCTTGGGCAGGACTCAGTGGGAACAGGCCTCCCTGGTATGGCATGGATGGCCGCCGAAACCCCTCCACTCCACCCTCCACAGGCAGAAGTCCACCAACCCTGGACAATAATTACTCCTGCCACACAACAAAGAGTCAAGGTGAGGATTAGGACTGAATTATGTGTCCAGGGGGAGGGGGCTTTGGGGTGCACAGCATTCCTGACACACTCTAAAGTGTGTGACAGTAAAATATATTGTTTTTAATTTGAATATTCATCAGCCGTTGAGGTTGTTTACAGCAGAGAGCAGCAGCATGCAGTGCACATGGCTTTTGGGGTTTTAAATGGAAGACATTTGAAATGAAGGAAATGTACTGTAAATGAAAATATTAGCCAAACACAAATGGCTTGTGAATATCAATAGGAAGACACAGTGGAGTGCAAGAACAAAGAAAAAGTTCAATTTAAATCCTCTTTTTAATACATTTGAAGTCTTTCTTCAACTTTTGATGTGTATGTGTATTTATAGATAAAGCTGCTTCTTGGCTTTTGTCAATCTTTAGAAGCAGTAGCTTGACACAAGTATATAATATCCTTGGTAAGTGCAAAAAAGGAAGAAAAAAAAACATTTATTCCACTTAAGCAGAAATATAGTTGAAGGCTCAATAAATTCTTCTGTGGTTACTTACAGCTCATGAAAAGGCGAAAGGATTCGATGCATTAAATAGTTAAACATTGAAAAATGAATTATTTGTGTGGCACTCTCACGACTCCAAACGGTGGATGTGGACTCTTGTATATGAGCAGTTAAAGAGGAGGAGATGCTGTTTGTGAGTGTTTGAGTGTGGATGAGTAGTGGCTGTGAAGACAAACTAAGATTTGCCCTGAAAGAGGGTAGTGTGTAGTGCCTGCTCTACAGCAGGGGTCGCTGTTGAGCCAAATCATCCAATCAAGTCAGCATCCCCCTGCCTCATCCCTTCACTGGCTTCCTCTCCCTCTCTCCCTTCACTGTCAGAGAAAATTTAGCATGACAGAGCTGGAACAATAACTTGATTTAATATCTAGGTCATGCAAAATCTTCTAATCTTAGCAAAGAGAATATTTATTGACTGGGGGTGAGTGACTTGCAGTGTAGGCTGCTGTTAACGGAGAGATTGGGGATGAATATTTAAGTTGTGGGCTGCGTCTGCATGACAGAGGAGGTGCGTACAATGGAGCGCAGCGAGCTAGGTGCTACCTTATCAAAAAGGCTTGAGGTAAAATGAGCAGAGTGATGAATAAAAATAAGGCGTGTGATTAATGAGGCAGGCTCGGAGGGAATGCGGTTTGGAGTTTTCGTAGGCCGTGGTGCTTCGTCAAAGGCAAAAACGTTATTAGTGGAAATCATTTTTTTCTCATAAAATGACCAGTTGAGCTCATGAAGCAGCAGAAGTCTTGAGAAAAACAAAGAGATGTCCTGTACTTTGGTATTGTATGCTGGAAAATAAAGTAAAAACTTCAGTCTGTGTGAAATAACAATGTAAAGGTGGGAGGATAGTGCTTCACAACCTCAGAAAATGCTGGCTGGATTCCATTTAGTTGCTTCATTTTCAGGTTCTGAGGTGTCCTGGTAACGACTACTAATCTACAAATTAAAAAAGATTATTTTTAATTGCTTCTTTTTATTTTTTACAGTTCACTATTGGTTGTGTCAAATCTGTCTTGAAACACAATCATGTGATTTAGCCAGTTTTGGATCAATCACATCAACACCAGTTGGAAAAAAATAACTGCAGCAGATCCATTCGCAGCTCTGGAAATATTCCTGAGCTGTAAATGTCATCTCTTGGCGTTCAGCTGCGACTAAAGTTTGCTCAGCTGTTGTTGTTGTTTCCCCCCCCTCTTTTTTTTTTTTAACTGCTGGAACAACAATCTAATTTTAGTGTACAGACATGAATTCCTGTACAGTATATGAACCAACTGTTACTCCAAACTGTAACTTCCTGCAGCACAGATGCTTCAACATCTCCCCGTGCTGCACACTGTGTCAGCACTGTTGGGCGTTCTCATTAGCAGCTGTGGCCAGAGGTCGCCCCACCAGCTTAAAACCATTCATTACATTTAGAGGAAAAAAAAACAGCCATTGTCATTGAACACATTTATCATTTACTTATTGATAATTAGGTTAAGAAAGAGCTCTAATCATAATAGATAATTGGAGTAGATCACTTCTCTCCACACAAAACTGAAAATGTTCCACCAATTTCAAGCTGCTCGCTATCTAAAGACTCGCAGAATGAAAAGAAATGATTTCTTTTACTAACTTTTTCATTTTTGCCACCAGACTTAGAATTTAATATATAGAGACACATTTGTCAGATGAGGAAGACACTGGAACCGTGACCGGGCCAGTCCTTCATTAACCAGATGACCATTTATCCATTTTCTCTGACAGTGATGTAACAGTTACTCCTCACTAAACGGGAAGAGAGGATCTTAAGGAGCCGCTGATCAATGGGGGTCTTTACGCGGGGTTTTGTGAACAGAATACCGAAAAGCTGGCCTGGGGTCGTGCTATCATTCAGCATCAGGGCCAGGGCTCAGAGGGTCCATTAGCTGTGAAGAGATCCGTCTTTAAACACAAACTCCTTCACACTGGACAAACCGCAGTCGAGGGAGGGCAGAGGGGGGCACTACAGCTCGTATAGTTGCAAGGTCTGAATATTAATTGGAAGGCTGCTGAAAGCCACGCTAACCTCTTCAACCCTGCTATGTTGGTACTCTCTAAACATGAAGATCAACTCTGCTCTCTTGATCCTCTTTGCCTCACAGAGGTGCCAGTCCATGTCATCTGTGCCACTGGCTGCAGGTGATACCTGACCTGCATGAACTTTGGGTAACCCCCTCCCTGCCAGCAATTGTCTGGCAGGGAGGTATATCTGTCTTAAATAACACCACTCTGGTGTTTGCGTGGTAGATTAGAGTGCTTTTGGTTGCCTGATTTAAATTGGGGATTATGCAAGACTGTGATGAAACACCCACAGAAAAGTTTTATACACACTGTGCTGAAGTTCTGTGAATTGTTTTTATTTTTATAATACCGCCCTCTGCATTGGAAAAAATACCTATTCTCCTAGGTGTAACCAAGTTATTTGGCAGGTAGGTTCTTCTGCAGATTTGTTATCTTCATGCAACCCCCGACTGACTCAAAGAGATGGGAACTCTGTGATGATGCAGAATGTGCCCAGCATTAAATCTCTGAAGATCTTTGCTGGGCTACTTCCCACTGAAATATACTTCAGTGGTTTGCAATTATAGTTTTTTTTTTTTTACATGTTTATTTCCTTTATTCAAATTAAAATGAGCAGTGATGCATTAGAACAGGGAAGGACAGCAGAGGTACAAATAGATGCTGAATGCTTTATAATTTCCAAAATTGAACAGGATAGTTCACTTTCAAGAAGTTTTGTTCCAGATGGTTGGAGCAGAAAATAAATAAATATATAATCTGATCTTCCAGTGCAGCACCATAGTGGTTAGCGCTGTTGCCCCACAACAAGAAGGTCACAGGTTTGGTCCCTGGCCTGAGGCCTTTCTGTGTAGAGTTTGCATGTTCTCCCTGTGCCTGTGTGGAATTCCTCCCACTGCCAGACATCATGTTTGGGTTAATTGGTGACACTAAATTGTCCATAGGCCTGAGTGTGAGTGTGAGTGGTTGGCGACCTGTCCTGTGTGTTCAGGTAGAAGATGTTTGAAGCAATGAAAGATCTTCTTATATCAGTCCAGACATGTGGGACCTGCAGGGAGAGTTTGGTCCAACCAACCCTTCCTTTCAGGGTGCGATAATATGGACTCTAACAATCACCTGTGTGAAAAACCTCACGGCAGAATGATGAAGAGCATCTAAGGAGAGGAATCACATCATCATAGTGTAGAAACAGTGAAAGTTAGTTTTATCTGTGTTTCTTTTAGATAGAGAGGTGGTGTTTGATTTTTGAATTCATAAGAAATGCACCTTGGGAAGTGGTGAGATCTTTTATCTACACTGGTTTGTATCATTGACTTGTTTTCTAAGCTGTAGAAAAGCTGCTGTAAGTCACATAACTTCCTATCACTTCCTGACTCTGGGCCGTCCACCTGGCTGTAGCTCTGGAGAAGCTCTGACTGCATAATTGTTATGTCTTGATTCATCCATAAAGATACAGGAGAAAGAAAAAAGCTGTGAGTTATATAAGTTATAAACGATAAAATTGATTCTACACAGGTTTGTGGTTTGTATATATTCCAAGGTAAATGATTGAATCACAGGCAGTTTATAGCTGTTGGCGCAGACATTCGAATTATTCTGCTAATCTTTCACATTCATCCTAATAATTTCAGATGGAAGGCAGGAAGGACCATTATCTCTGCTCTTATTGATCTTCTATTTAGCTTTTCTCATTTAATGGGCTTTTAATCATCATGCACATAATTCCCTGCACTGTCTCCCATTTCTGGACCAAGAGACACGGAAATATACAGATTTCTGCAGCTTGCTATAAAATAGCAGAGCCCACAGTGAATCAGCTCAGATTCCTGAATTAATGTAAATTAGTAGTTTGGGTAGTTAATGAATGGCGAGATATTGTTGGGTTGGTTGAAACAGAGGAAGACTAGAAATACTAGAAAAGTCTATGAATAACAAACTCTGTCTTTTTGGGACGAACTATGGAAGTGCCGACACAGACAGCCACTTGTGTTGATGCCATGAGGATGTCGTCGCGTGTGCTGTGGTGTTGTAATGCTGCTCATATGTCCGTCGGCACAAACGTACCCACATGCCAGACTGTGATAAGGAACCTTATGTATATTTGTATACATGGATTGGATAAGGCGGCATGCTGAATATCTAACGCTGCAGTGAATCCAAACCAGCAGCTGCACATGTTGTACTTCAAAGATGTTGTAAGTCTGTGGCTGAAAAATGATATGAAACTGAAAGATGTGAACAACCTCGAATAGGTCGGTGGTCTGACATGAAATATTTATCATTTCATGCATTTATATAATCTAAGATGCACTTAAAGAAAAGCATAAAACCAAATGTGCTGTGCTGTAACACATCCCAAGTCTCCGTAAATATGCATGGGAATACGTACATGCTCTAAAAACACAACATTCATTCAAATTTATTGAAGGTAAATGTGCGTTTTGTCATGAGAAAATGTGAATAGTAGTCCGAACAGGTTTATTGTAACGTGGAGCAGGTTGAAAGATGCTATCCTCCAGTTTGATGGCTTGTCTCTGCTGGTTTGTCAGAAGCTCTTTTGTTACGGGATATGAGAGGTGTCTTGTGGAATTCTATCAAGCTGTCAAGCTGTTGATTGCGTGGCAATATTGTCGTCGTTGGTCCCCCCTTCTGATAACTGATGGACGCTGTGTAGAAAGGACTGGTGAAGACAAATGGCCTACTGCAATAGTGTGAATGGAGCTCTCCCCTCAGTGGGAAGAAAACAGGGCAGTTTATATATATATATGTGTGTGTGTGTAGCGGAGTGAGCACTGGGACTCTGAGGCAGTTAAAAGCCCTTGCCATGGGAAAAGGTACTTATCTGTCTGAGCTGATAGGATGGAGTTTGTTTGGAGGGAGGGGGGAAGCAGGGTGGAATCCTGCCTGGATCATCCGGTGTGAGACAGAGAGGGGATGAATTAGCAATCAGAAAGCTGAGCAGAGAGGGAGACAATCATGGCAGTGGCCCCAAACTGAAGGCACAACAGCATCACAACCATCAACAGGGCAATCAAATCAAACCTGGGCCAGAGACGCCCTGAATTTCACCCCTGAGGTGTTGTGATTCACTGCAGATGTTACTGGGAGTCGAATTCATCAGCAGGAGGCCCTGTGGAGGAGCTGCACACGGAGGCCTTCGCGCTTATTGCAACTTCACAGAAGATTTGCATTTCATTTTGAGGCCCTTCAAGCGACTAAAAGCATGGCTGTGCCAGCAGCCAGCACCCAGCACGTATAAACCGCCACTTGTTTCATAAGCCGGGGTTGGTGTTCCCGCTGCACAGAGTTCTAAAAATGGTGACTCTCTTGAACACACTGTTGTGGTAATGTGCTGGAGAAAGAGAAGAAGAAGAATGTATACATTACACAGCCAAAAGCATGTTGGACGCCCAAACATCACGGCCATATGTGATTATTTCTGGAGCAGCATTCACGTGCTGCCGCTCTCACTGAGCTGAGCCCATGAACTCCCATCTGCTTGTAAATGTGACTGATAGGAACTCTGATTTCCTGCAATATGAAAAGGATGTAACGTAACATTGGAACTGTTGTTCTCGTAACGCATACATTATGTTTAACAGTCGCGGAATGAATTCCCATCAGCCCCCGCTCATGGCGCTCATTGTGCCAGCACAGCGCATTTTACGCACTTTAATCCCACTCTGTTTTTCCAGCTCTGCTGATGCGCTCTCCTCCTTCATTCCTTCATTCTTCTCCTTCCTCAAACACTGCCCCCCTGAATTCCTGCAAGTTTTAATAAAACTGCCTCCCTCTTCCTCTCCACCTTTTTTTTTTTTTTTGTTTTTTTTAATTTCCCCTTCTGCCACCTCTTTCTGAAATCCTGCGGAGGAGAGAATGATGCATTGTCTGTTTCTTTGCTGTCATCACCATCCAAGGGCAGCCGAAACTGATTGTGACGCAGCACTGTTGTTCCCCATAACTCTGTCTTCAAATCTGATTGACAAAAACATCATCTCCTCATCTTTTCTTAACTCCAACAGCGTAGTCCCTTTTCAACCTTTCGTCAGCATTATCAGTTCACCAGTGCAAAGTTTGGCCAGCCCAACTCTGCCCCTTGAACGCCTCGCCAGCCTCAAGCTGTTGTTGTTTTTTTTATCGCTACCAACATTTTGCAGTGCTGGAGGAAGAATCATCTCGTTGGAAATACAAAGGAAGGCAATACAAATGTATATCCAGCCCCATCATAATGTATCGCAACTGATCCGTCAGTTGAATGGTGGGGGTCGTTCGAGGGCTGTAGGCTCATTTCCTCAGCAGTTCTAATGCCCCAGCTGTATCACTGTTTCCTGAGACATCTCTTGAAACATCTTTTAAAAAAAAAAAAGACCCCCACTTGTGTTGACACAAAGAATGCGTGGGAAACAAGTGCACTTGTCTCAAGTCATCACTGAACATTGAGCATTTGTTGTGAGAAAAACACGATTTTAAGGATGAAATTGGATTAACTCGCCAAGACAGATGACTCTATTGCTATTATCATCATATATCTATACAATCATGACAGTAAGGAGGCAAACTATCATTACTGAAAATGTGCCGAGGAGAGGATGTCATCCCCATGAAGGAAAAAACCCACAACACACATTTGTTGGAAGATGGATGAAACTCACTCAGTTCTCAATGTGCATTATGTCCCTCTCCTCTGGTTTGAGATCAACACAAGGAGGATTTTCCTTATAAAGCTATTTCTTGTGGCACAAGACAAAACTATTACAGCTAACGGGCTGAGTCTGTGTATAATAAATGTTGTGAGAGGAGACAAAATATGTCTTGAAGTATCAATATCATTAATAAAGCAGGAAAAGCTCGGCCTCAAAATACTCGCTGCCCTTGAAAGAAAGCTCCATAAAATACAAACGCTTCGTCCACCAAAGGCCTTGAGGATGTTGAAGGAAATAACAGCTTTCTGTCGAGTTTGAAGAATAATAATGACCGTAATGACAATATATAGGAAGAATTCACAGGCCCCAGTCCGACCAGAGAAAAAGTGTTATTGAGTTTGGTCCGGTCAAATACAGTAGGTTGATTTAAACCTTTAGAGGCCTTTAAACTCTGAAAACTGCCGTCTTGTTTTTAGCTCTCAAAACTTTTACGAATTACATCATCTTGAGTGTCTGTAAGCGAAGAGGAAGAATATTTGTGGTATGAAAGCTGCTCTGCTGCCATGCCAGTGGAAACACCGCCACTCTGCTTCTCTCTCTTTCCCTTTCCTTTCCTTTTTTGTTTTTTTTTTCCATGGAAAGCTGGAATTGGGAAAAGCTTTGCCTCTCTCCTCCTCCTCTTCTTCCAGCCTTCACATCCGGGTCAGTTGGTTTGGTTTGGTTGGAGCTGGATGCTGCGTTCAATCGCGCCTCGTAAAGTTGGAACACTCATTAAACTCTCATAAATGAATATAAACTTGAGTAAATGTGAGCGTCTTTTTTTATTTTAAATATAAACCGTAATGATTGTTAGTTGGTGAGTGACTTCATTATTTTATTTTGGTTTTTTTATTTATTTATGTATCTCTTTTTTGGAGAGGGGGGGGGGTGAACTTATGTCCCGCAGTTAGAGTGAGCCCGTGAAGGCATCCCAAGTTCAGCCTCTCTCTGCTCAACCGGACCGATGATCCAGCTGCTGTGCGCGCGCGCGCGCGCGTGCCCGCCCGTGGATACAACTGGCGTCTTCTGGTGAGACCGGACTCATCCGAGAGCCGAGCAGAGTCCGGGGGGGTCCGCAGAGCCGCACAAACTTCTTCCACGGCCCCCCCCCCCCCCCCCCAAAAAAAAAAAAAAAAAAAAAAAACTAAAACTAAAACTCCACCATGTCCAAGAGCGTGAAGAAGAGGAAGACCCACTGGACCAACAAAGTCCATGAGGGCGTCCTGTGCAGGACCGAGCAGGGGGAGCTGGGGCTGGAGCTGAAGGGCGGCGCTGAGAACGGACAGTTCCCGGTGATCGGAGAGCTCCTCGGCGGGGGGAGGCTCTGCCCGGAGGAGCTGCTGCTGGAAGTGAACGACACCCCGGTGGCCGGACTCACCACCAGGGACGTCCACGCTGTGGTCAAACACAGCAGAGACCCGGTCCGCCTCAAGTGTGTCAAACAAGGTGAGCCACCCGAAACTTTGTCACTCTGTGTGTGTGGTTTTTTTTTTGTGTGTGTGTGTCAGTTGGGGAAATGACAGCAGTACTATTGTCTCCTGAGGTCTTTGAACACGCCGCGTGAAGAAACGCAACTTTTCTTCTTTTGTGTGTCCGCGTTGTTGAGCTCGGACGTTGTTGTTCTCGTTGTTGCACTGAGGTGTGCTGGACGTGCCCTGGTTGTGTTGTGTTGTGTTGTGTTGTGTTGGTCCTGTTGCTATGTGGTGTGTAGTTTGGCTTTTCTTAAGGGGGTGTGTTACATTCGAGGCGGTCAGAAAAATACAAGTTCATTGAGCTGCACGGTCATTTAAAAGTGCTCCTGTCAGCTCCGCAGATAACTAATGATGATCTGGAAAGGTCACTTTTAAACACTGGCTTGAGAAGTTAACATCTGTGTTTTACACTCACCAATTTTTAATTATGCCAAATTTGATTCATCACAAAAGTTTGTTTCCTTCTTTGTACGTGAAGAAAATTGCTCTACATTTTTAGTTAAACCTTTGACTCACACATATATACAAAAAATATATTTTTCCCTCTAAAGCAGACATTTAAGTATGCAATATTTATTATCCAATTTGTGCTACATTGAGTGGACTAAATTGGATTTGGAAAGGCTATTGCATAAATATTAGAAGAAATCCCAGAGCCCTTATTTCAACATTATAGTAGTGTCATGGAAAATGAAAAATCCCATTGAGTAAGATAAGGTCACTGTAGAACACTGCAGACACACAAGTCCCCTTCAGGTACAGTATTGTAAAGAGGGAGGGGGCGTTGAGTGGGAAGTTCGGTGGATTGCTTAAGTGAGTGCTGTGGTTTCTTTACAAGCTGGATTGTGGCGTTCAAAGACTTAATTAATGTATGAATTGAACACATGCAGCGTCCAGAACACCCATTTAGATTCCTCCTCGTAAAAAAAAAAAAGGGGGGGGGGGGGGGGGGAGGAAAGAGCTCTTTTAAACTTGCACCAACTCTCAAACTCCAACCTGCCATCTTAGTCCACTGGACGTCCAGCTCTCCTGCCTGGGACTCACTCCTCCGGCCATCTGGGTCTTTGATCATCATGGCTAATGATACTGGGTTTCTAGTGTTGTGAGCTCAGAGGAGGATCTGTGGAGTCTCATTTTTAGGTGGAAAAATCAGCAAAACCCCTGTAAGAGGCTTTGGATCTAAGTCTTAGCCTGTGAGTTTGTATGTGCGTGGTGATGTGGGTGTGCGATCCAGTATCAAACCAGGATTTACTCAAAAGGCAGCCAAGCCTATGTCAAATTAATGTCTTAGGTTTTTATTTATTTATTTATTTTTTATGAAATATTTATATCCCCCAGTGATCGGCCGAGTGATTGATATTCTCCTGTTGCTCCACTCGTGTTTGCCCGATTGGCTGTTTGTAGTGTAAAACTGTTCTTGACAAGACTGATATGTATATTAAGTAAATATTTTCTAGGTAGAAAAATAAAATAAAACTCCACTTTTTTCCATGCCCTCACAGCAGTAAGCTCAATAAATGAAATGTTTCACTTCTTAGCAAAGGCACATTAAAATCCTGTAATCTCTTGCAATAGATTCACCATCGAAGAGACTGTCCTGTGCAAAAAGGTGGGGGGGGGGGGCAGCAGTTTATTACAGCTCATAGTTAGATTTTATTATCGGGTCACCTCTAGCAGCTGCAATAATTATTACCAGGAGCGAAGTAGAAGTCAGGCAGGGTAGTATAACAAAATCTGCGTTCGGAGATGGTCAGGCTGGGTGGATTGGTGGGTAAAAGAACTCAACTTTCACACTAGAGATGGTCTTTGTTTCTCGTGCTGTGCGAGATTTCCTACATATAATGTGACAAATATCAACAGCCCGTAGTCAGAAATGGGCCGTCAGGACCTGCTCAGCATTCTCTCTAAACCTGACCCAACTTTAACATTTGTTGTTTGTTTTTTTTTTTCCTGTTTATTTGAGTTAATTTCATCAGCACAGCTTTTCCTCCAGTATGTTAGAGATTAACGTTGTTTGGAGACTAAAGCAAGAATCTTTAGGTTTTGATAAATCCTTTGTATTGTCAGAGCTTCTGCATTATTATGACCATAAGCAGAAAAAAAGGTAATGAAAATGTCCTGAATTCTAATTGAAGAAGGAATATCATTCACCTACGGGTTGTATATGTCCGTCCACAGAGTGAGATGAGTTTCAGGGTTTTCGTCAAAACCTTCAGCGATAAGCTAAACGTTTTTTCCGTGTGAGCAGTTGTTCGATGTGAACTTTAAGCTGATCTGATCTTTAAAAACATGGCAGGATGTTGAGCTTCTTTCCTTTTCCATAACTACTATTTTAGTCAAACGCCTGAAATGAGCCTGTGATAAAATTTTAATTGTTTGTTGTGACTGGGTCATAGCGGATCAGCTTCGATCCAATAAAATGACCATAAATTGTTCTTTGTTTTCCCTCCATTAGCCTGCAGTCGAGGAGCAGGGTCCTTGACCAATTTATGGTCCATCTCCAAAGCTTGTTTGTGGCCTTTTTGAATAATACATCAAAGTCCGCTGTCACACTGGTCTGCTGCTTCACCAATGTCACAACTCTAAAAGAGCTGTCACTTTCTCGTGGGATGTCTTGTCTGGTTTGCCGGCTTCTATTCCGCTCTCCTTTGTAATTAAACACCCTGATGGTGATTTACGTCCTCTCCGTCACACTGATCATGAATCATCCTCATGCATTCATGCACTTGATCTCTTATGTGGTTTAATGTGACTTTAATTTTTCATGTCATCTGAAATCCTACGGCACTGTCCCATTTTTATGCTAACACGCGTGCACATATAAAATATTAGGATTTTTTATTAGTATCCAAGGTGAGGATTAGATTAAATTGCCACAAGCAATCAGGCCTGCTGTGTGGGACATAATTAGAATCCCTGCAAAACACTGATGGGTCTATGAGAGAACATAGAGCACAATTATATTCCCAGAGACACAGTGAAACCTCGTTAGAGCAAGGCATTATGGATAATGTAAGGCTGTAACTGAGGCTGCCCCTGTGGTTACCGCAGCCTCTGTAGGTTCAATGCCAGCAGAGGCCTAATTTGTCATTTTCTAACTTAAGGTGCTGATGCACTGATCAGAACTTTTGCTTGTGTGTGTCCACATATTTGCGATGAAGTCCAAGAACAACAGGGCAGTATCTCCAAAAGAAGATTAAGGTCCAGGGCAAATTCTGAATAAATAACATGCGTGGTGAGGAGAAAAAACAAAAAACAACAGAACAAAAACATGTTCCCTTTGTTCTGTGAGTTCTACACCTCAGCGGTTGTCACCATCCTCCCGGCCAAAGGACATTAAGCCCCAATTCAGATCCAAAAACAACGCAGAGATAATGACACGTGTCCAAGGATGACACATTAGAAGCAGTGCTGGCGTTTATAAAGAAAGGTGAAGCAAAAGGCTGTAATAAAAATGTTGTGGTGCTTTGAAATGCCATCTAAATATCTGATCGACACATTCCAAAGGGTTATCAGTCAGAAATGTAAATGTATAAATGAACTTTAAGTTTTAACTTTTAATTAATTGTTCCTCATCTAAGTCCCTCTAAGCTTGTGTTTGTCCTGCAGGAAAGGGAATGTGGTAGAACTGCAGCTGTCAGACTGAAGAACAGTTAACTGTGTTGCCAGATCTCATGAGTGTGTTGCTAAAATGGAGACGGCTCTCAAATGAAGTTAATTTTGTCCCAATCTGTCTGTAAAATTTCATTCTCAGAATAACCAGGGCAGCGTCTCGATGGCCACCTGGTTCAGCCTCCTACCATATGGGCATACTGAGCCCTGAGCAGGAAATTCCCGGTTTGACTCCCGGTCTCTGCTCCGCTCTCTCTCCCTGCGCTCCATGATTCTCTCCGCTTTCCCCATCAAATAAAACTTGAGAAGTTGGGAGGTTCTAATCTTGTTTGCATGTATTTGATCCTTCCCTGGATGAGGAGGTGTCGCTTCCAGTAAATGTCGAGTTAATTCTTTTGTTGGTCGAGCCTTGTTTTGCTGGAGCTCCTTGTGTTTGCACCTCCAGATCATCGCGCACCCGGCTCTATTCTAATGTCTGCGGGGGTAGTGTCTCTTCTTTTCACACGGCGCTACAGTACGGCCTGAATGCGGCCTAAGACGCAGCATGAAATGAGACACCTTCATCGCTGTCCAAAACCACACTGACGTATAAAAGATGCAGCAGAGCCGTGGCGGCAGGTCAGTATAACTGGATTAGGACACGAGCCAGTCCATGAGCCGCAGAAACCAGATGTTGCGATGTGTCGGAGGTATCACCATTGTGCTTAAGGGTTGTTGAGACAACCGGGGATGATTCAACAGTTATCTGCAGCTCAGTGGATATTATTTAATCCGCCAAGGATACACAAAACAGGCAAGATAGAAAGTGAACAATGCTGTTCACATTACAGCTGCCTGAAAAATGTTAAAATGAAAGTCTATCACAAGTGTAGCAAATCCATTCTCTTTTCGCTCAGCCTTACCTTGGATAATCTGCGTGATGGAAAGTAGGGATTCATACATCTGTGTTTCTTTAATTCATAAATATTGCTGCCAAAGCATCGAGATGAATTAGCTTTACGCCACGCTCCTGGCACCTTTTGCCACCATCTATCCCTCTCTTGCTCCCACACATGCAGGCTATTGAAATGCCCCAGTTCAGTTTCCTATTTCAGCTCTGGTGAAGGATTAATGCAGCCAGCTATGGAGGCTGTCACCGCATCTTTCACTGCCACCATGGAGTGAGAAGCTTTTACTGTAGCTGCGCTGTAGTGTGGCCCAAGAAGCGTATGCTGATGGAGCCTCGCTGAGTGGTGTTGGGTGCAGGTAAGAGCAGACATTTCCAGGTCAGCCGTGGGCAATCGGTGTGCTCGCTGGGTGCCCGCTAACCGTTAGCTGGTGTTGGTGGGGGGGGGGGGGGGTGGGAAGTCATTACTGCAGCCTGGGTACAGACAGGGGAGCTCTAGTGAGGCAGAAAAGGCAGCGGGCATGCCACCACTCCTCTAGTTTTAAAAGGTTGTTACTCGCCTCCAACGTGGCTCCGGAGATCTGTCAGCTCGACGCTTCTCTGCAGAGTGAAATATCCCAACGAATATCGGAGGATATTGGTTGGTGAGACATTAATTGTTCCCAGAGGCGTATCATCTCCAGGCCTATTTTCATGGAAATATTTAAACCTTCGGCTTCCAGTACTCTAAATCCATGTTGGATTTAACGCTGAGGTTCACAGTTCGCTCTTGACTTGGGCTGAATAAAAAGTTAGCACATTAACTCTACAGTGAGTTTCAGCCGGTGCAGGGATTAGTCTGGGTGGAATATGGGGCTAGATATGCAAAATATCGATGATATGTTGAGTGATAATTTTGATTTAAGCAGGACCAGGACGCTGGACCAGAGTTGTGTTGTAAGGCCACACAATGTGTTGGTCTGTATAAGGAAACTTTGTAATTTCATCCACAGACTTGATGTGGGAGATTGTTTCCTGATTGGCATTTCCTTTTTTGTGCAATTAACTCACGACAGGTTTCTTTATCAACCATCTTGGACAGAACGGGCCTTTTGATGAGGCTCCACTATTAAATGTCTGTCTCTCACTTTCTAGCAAGATGCTTTGGTGTTTGAAACAGTATCTGTGAAGATATATGGGGTTGTTGCTTCACACTGGAGTCAGAACTTTGTTGAAAGATTTAGATGGACTGAATTTCAACAAAACCATCTCCAATCTGAATGTAATAAAGGAGCTGTGATTCCACCTGTCCGTTTTGTTAAAATGTATGTGTGTAGTTTGACAGAGTTTCTAAACCAGGGGCTCTGTACATAATCCCATACTGTTAACGACGTCGTCTCCCATGAATGCAATCGTTGAATCACTGTCTTGTGAATTGCCTGTAGCAGAAGTGGAAGCTCTGTCAGAGCTGTGGATGAAGTAATTTAATAACCGTCTGCTGAATGTGGCGGTGTGTTTGTATTGTAGTAAGAGATCAAATCACTTTGAGCTGTACTACAACAACAACAACAACAACAACAAAAAAACTATTCATCAACCCTCAAAGCACGTGCTGCCGCAGCTCAGGGGAAGGCGCAGCGTGTAATGACACCATCAAGTCAATGGTGCGTACCCAAGTAATGGGATGACTGATGTAAGCGATGATGAGTCTGGACCCGGTCAGCAGTCTGATGGGGGTTTGAAAGATGGGGACGGGGCACTTCCTGAGAAGTTGTGTGGAGTCAGACGCACACTGTTTGCGTGGGAGTGCGGTAATGATTCCCGGTGCAGTCAGACTCATCCGTCTTCTTGTCAGGGTGCCATTGTGAGTGTTAAGTTGTACACAGAAAGTGTGATACAGCAGCGATGCCTCAGTGTGTTTGTGTTGACGTGTATGTACATGTAAGTGTATCTCTTGGGCTCTGGCTCCACTTACCTCATGCTGTCCAGTCATGCTTGACAGAGGTTTGGTGGAGAGAACCTGATGTTGTTGCCACTGTTACACTGTCTGACTGCCAGGTTCACCTCTGGGGACAGGTAATGATAAGGCCCACAGACAGACACACACACACACACACACACAACTGTCTCTCTCCTTGTCAGCATCAGCCATCTGTTGTGGGGAGTGGAAGTATTTCAAAGCCTGAAAAAATGGAAAAGCTGCAAACTTTTTCTGTGTGTTTGTGCATCTGTGTGTACCATATATCTGTGGTGTGCATGTCTCAATATGGACACCACCTACACAAGTGTTGGCGTGTATTTTTTGGCCTGAATGCATCATGGAAGTATTTTTCCTCTTTAAAGGGTGCAAATCTTTCTGACCTTCTGCGTTATCTGTAAACGGATGGTGTCCGGAGAGTAAAGTCTGCGCAGAGTGGAGCCTATTATTTTTTGCTTTTGATGAATTACAGATAATTACAGATAAACAAGAGACGGTGTGTATGTACTTACATTGTGTGTTTCTGTTCGAAGACAGGTTCTTTATTTGTTACATGCACAGAAATACAAAGTAAAACCTGTAGAGGAATGAAAGACAATAATCCTCCTGTGTGTCTGGTTGTGTTAATTTAAGCTAATTTAGGTTTCTACTTTGGTGTGAATAAAGTCAACTGTTTGTTTTCTTAGTTTAAGGAAACATTCTCAGATGACTCATCTTACTTATTATAACTTATCCTGAGGATTTCATTAATATACAGACTTAATTTCATAGCAATTCATCCGATTGTTGAATGCTTCGGCCTGGATTGAACGGCTAGACTGGTGCGTGACCATTAGCTGCAGCTGTTCCAACTTTTTAATCAAATAATTAGTGTTTTTATTGTTAAATAAAATCTCCAGATGGTTCAACACAAAGTGCTAAATGAAGGAGGGTTGGAGCTCTCACTCACTAAACTCATCATTCTTTCACCTGTGGAAGAACGTCGGAGAAACAGAACCAGAAATTAACTGTTTTTTTGGCAGTTTTTTGCTGTAAATTTTCATGGAAAATGGCAAAACCAGTTTGAAGCTCACCTGTTTCTCTGTTCCATCCTTCTACCTGATGTCAGTAAATACATGTTGTCCTCTGAGCTCGAGATAGTGAATTGAGTTATTTGCACTGCATGTGTACACAGTTTTTATACCGACTGACAGTGGGAACCTTTTTTCACAGGAGTGTTCATTTGTCATAAAAATGCCTCTGTGTGATGTTCAGTGACATCTCTTTTCTCCCGTAGATAAGGCGATTCCTCTGATCTCAGCAACAAATCGCTGTTGTCACCTGGAGTCAGGTTTTATTTTTCTTGCATGTAGAGCAGCCTTGTTTTCAGCCCCCTTTGGGTTCCTCATCAAAAGCTTATCAAAGTCACAGAGAGGCATATTGTAGACCCAGAAGCCCTTTAGGCACACGATGAGCCAAAACTAAACATCACATCGTGGTTTCGAAGCTGGGGATGAATCACAAAGTGGCTATGAATTGCTTTTGTGCAAAAAATTTCCCCTACGATTTTTGCGGGGGGAGATTTTGTAAGATTTCATGTGGGCAAAGTTAATATTTCTACACTCCTGGTACTGCCGGTGGTATGAATATAAATGAGACCTAAATGGGATATTTTGGAGCGAAGACACTGGGGAGGGTGAAATTGGCTGACCTGCTCAAACAGAGAGAGGAATATTAAGAAACTCCTCAGCCCACACTAGTTGTTGCTGATTCACCCCCGAAAAAAGGAAAGAGAACAATCAATACAAGGCGATTAGAGCCTTTCGGAGAGCCGCAGTGTTCAGTGTGTCTTTCTCTGGCCATTTCATGACAAAGATCAAATTGTCTTGTCTTCTCATAGTACATGACTGAGTGTGTGTGTGTTTGTGTTTTTGTGTGCGCAGGCATGTGATAAGAGTGGTTGTGTTTGTCCATTTCTGTACGTGTGTGTGCGCTTCTCAGGAGATTTAAGTTGGACCAAGATGGATTTTTCACAGCTTATCTGAGCTAGAAATGGTGGACAGTGAATGACAAATAGGCTATCTGGTCAAGACCACATCTTTTAGATAAAAAAAAAAGGATAAAGACCGGACTCCTTGTAAAACAATTTTATTCGTATATATACTGAACAACCAAGATGCAACATGCTCATTGGTGAATTTTAGCACTGTTTTCCTGTTCTCAACATCCTTTCACCCGATATATAGTCCACCGTATCATTATATCATCATTATGAAAGCACCTATCAGGACTATATTTTTTAAAGCGCAAGACTTGTTCATTTCTCTTCTTATAAAGCTATAAATTAGGCCATAAAGCTAATTTACAAACTTTCACGTTGACCAATTTGCTTTTTCTTCTTTCAGTTTCTAAAGGAGACTCACTGAAGATTTAGAAGACCATCTTCTCTTGTAAATGCAAAAATAGCTGAGTTTCACTTTCACCTTCACTAACTCCTGGCAAGAAGCGACATCAGGTGGCAGAGCAAACTGAAAAATAGACCCCAATAAAGATTTAGAAGAACCAAGGAGAGAGTTGAACAGCTCCCTTACAGAAACAAGTTTGATTAAAATCCTCCACCGTGTCTTGTAGAAAACGAGCCTTAGCGGTCGTCCGCACAATAAATAAACAATCAAACAAAATAACACTTAAGCCATCAGATGAGAAATTGATGACTTTGAGAGGACAAAGTATGAAATAAAGAAAACGGCTCCACACAGACTCTATCTGTCTGAGCTGGAAGAGGCCAGAGCTGCAGTCCAGAAGTGACAGAGCAGCAGTTTGTGACAAGATAAAGAGTCTGCAATAAGACTGTAAACTAGACATTGATTTACCGCCGGGCAGTATGGATCCTACGAAGAACGATGACACACATTATTAGCATGTCCATTCAATAAAACCAGCCACTGTCTCTGCGTAGTATCAGTCTGGGCATCTGTCTTCTTTCTCTGCCGCCTGAGATCAGTAATTTGTGGATGGCTCTGACTTTTTTCTTTCCTTTTAGGGTTTCCTATCAAGTCTCTACTAGCCCTTAGCTTCCTTTTAGCAACTCACCTCCACGTACCCCACCGTGTCAGCTTTGCCTACAGCGAGGTCACCTCCAGCTGCTTTAAGCCAGCTCACATCATCACTCCTGGGAGCCTCGTTGTAGATTTCTTTCCACATGTGCAGCGATCTCTTGCTTTTCTTCTCCCCCCCTCCCCTTCCCAGTCAGACACAGTCATTTCATCCCCGCTCTCCAATGGGAACCCAAAGAGACCCTGTTTTAAATAGGGTCAGGAGATAAAGAGACCAACTCCCCAGCTCGACCCGTCACGCTCGCAGACATTATTCATGACGGTGAGAGGGAGAGACACCTGATGTTCAGGAGATCACAAAAAAAGGGAGAATCTAAGAGAGAAGGAAGTAGAGAGCGTTGACAAGAATGTTTTTCACACTGTTCTGTTTTGAGTTTGATTGACAACCCATGTGCAGTGTTCCCAGACAGATTTTTATTCAACCTTTTCTTTTTTGAATTAGATTTCACTTCAATTAATTTAGTTTTGGGGTGTTTCTTTTTAAAATGAAAAGTATTTTCTACGATGACAAAGCACGCAGTTAGAAGATTTGCTGAACAGCTAATCTTCCAAGGTCTCGTTTTATGGATTTATGGATTTGGAATTAATCTGCCTTTCTTTTTTTTTTTCAGTGTTTGTTTCAAATTCTCTTTGGCTCTGTGTGAAACTCCCAACCCTTAAATATATCAAAAGAGCAGACTGTGAACAGCAGGGTTTGTTTTCATTTGATAAAGCCTTCGATTTGACGTCAAACTGAGTGATTCCCCCAAAAATTGACACAGCTGACTTTCAGTGTTTGACTGTCTGAAATCCAATTTAATGTAGAAGTTTATATCAACATTGATTCTTGGTTGTTTTCTAGTGTCTCATCTCTTCTCATTTTAGAATCACACCATTTGGTAAAACTGTTAATTACTGTCAAACTGCCACATCTCATTATATCATTAATCCATCCATTAAATATATGGCATTTCAAGGATTCACCAACAAGAAGCTCACAAAATGTTTACCTGATTCAGACATCATGACAGTGCAATTAAATCCTCTCTGCTCTCTCTTTTAGCAGGAGCAGATACTTTGAATTAAATCGGATCTATTTGTTTGTTCATTATCTTGTCATTCAAAACAAGATGGTGCTTTACCCCTTGGCACCAACTGGCTGCAATTTTCTTTCCTTCTTTTGGCGAGCAGTCGGACGACTGATCTTTCAGATGTGTCGGAGTCAGACCCTTCGTTCTGGAGCCAACCTAAGGCCAGTTTTCACAGCTCTTCCAACATTCGCCCCTCAACTGCAGTGACACATTTATGGCTGTCACAGATGACAGTGTTAACGATTCATACAGTGTGACTGGATTGTGCACGGCTGAGGTAACGCTCAGCATTTGTCTCACAAGGAAACAAAAATAAACCTCAGCATTGATCAACATCATCCCCTTTTGATTTTCTAATTGCTTTATTATCAACGTATAAAGAAGCCTCGTGGTCTCTGAGAGCATAGACTGACCAATTAAGCTAATTTAATTATTTTTTATCATTAAAGGTTGATAATTGGGTTTTGGACAAATTTGAATGATATGCCCCAGGCTTTTTGTTGAAAGATAATTATTGGCCATTTTCTGCCTTTATAATTTAATAGTACACTGAGCAGACCCAGGAAATGGGATGCGGTATGGTAAATGGGACAATTGGCTGCTGAATGGCTCCCTGAATACCTTTTTTGCCAAGTTGAAACCCTCCGTGATGTCACCTGTCGGTTTGTGAGCTGCCACTGTTGAAGCCTCAAGTTTTCAAATTAGCCGTTGACATTTTGTTTTTATTTTTTATTTTTTTTAAACCAGGAGAAACTTTATTTGGAGAAGAAAGCGGAGTCTGAGTCAACACCTGCTTTGTTTTTCTCTGAAGATTCGCCTTAATAAACACCTTAGTTTAGCGTCCTGACTTTGTGTTGTATTGAAGAAGACTTGCAACTCGAGATTTAGACAGTAAACATTTGCTGTGCGGATAAATAAAGTGAGGACTTAAGCTCCAATTATCATTAAATATAATCCATGCTCTTTACAGGTTGTTTTTCCTTTTCCCTTCATACATCATTATTTTACCCCTTAAAAATCAACTGAAAACAGTGACTGCAAATGAAAAGCACATACATGGTGGATTACTGTGAATATGGTTGTCCTTCCACTGTGCCGCTGTCGGAGGTTAAACCCAATCTCTTGTGTATGGCAGCGGTCTCGATGTGGAGGAATCTTTGGGCCGTCGGCCACGCGGTGGCCATGCACCGTTCTGAGTGACCCGCGGCTCCTGGCTGGTATTTTCTCCCCTTTGCTCGGTTTCTTTTATATATTGATTTTCTGCTCGAGGAGCTTCTTGTGAGCTGAAAAATATGTTGTCCAAAATGTGCCCTCTTTGACATCACACTCCCAGTGCCGATGAGTCGGACACTCTGAACGCCATGTTTGTTGTAGAAAGCTGCTGTTAGACTCCGCCGGTGGCCGAAAAACTCGTCCTGCTCAGGGCTACAGCAGAAATTTGTGTCCAGTCTATATTCCTGCTGAATTTTAAGAACCTGTCCCCAGATTTTATGCCAGGAGAAGAGCTTGTGTTACAAAGGCTCGAGAATGTAGAGCAGACAGATAACACACTTTCCCCACAAGTTTCTCATTGCCCCGGGGTGGCGGAGCCATGCTGTGCTGCTTTTTGAACCTCGGGGAGGTGCAGGGGGGAGTAGGCCGCCGTCTGGCATCACATCGCCGTCCTCTCTTCCACAAACCTCCACAGAATCGCTGTTAGTCACCACAAGGTATGCAGTAATTAGACCAAGGTCAGGGGAGCGTGTAGCCCCCCTCCTGTCTCGATGCTACATCTTTTAAGGAGTGGAGCAGCAAGTGTTGCCTGGCTTCCTCTGACAATTAACGCACGCACACAACGCCCAGCTTCTTCACTGCCTTCACCTCTGCCCTGCTGTTTGCCCTCCACCTTCATTAATATCCCTCCCTCTGACTCCCTCACCCTGTCTTCTCATCCCCCTCTTCCCTTTTGATTATGCTCCTTCAGCGTGAAAAAAAACAGACTAATGGAAAGAAGTGAATGAGAATAAAAAGGAAATTCAAGGCGCAGTCATCCCTCTCAGATTTAAAGCTTACTCCTCAGGCATAAATATGGGATTTCTATCCTTTTTCGTCTTTTCAGTGGAAAGGTCACTGTTTACAACTCCCTTTTAGCTCCTGCAGAATTAATACTTCCTAACTCGCATTTGAAAATGACTGTGTGCTGACCGCAAATGTAGCTGTAGTTCACGCACTGAATAAAAAGCCTTTTCCTCCACCTGCCCAGGGAAAGCCAATTTCACCTACTTTATTTAATGATCCTTTTGTTCTCTTCCTCAGTACTCAGTTTCTCTGATACTCTGGCAGCATTTTGGTCAAAAATAATTTTAACACAGCAGCACAGGGTCACTTCATGTGCATTGTTTCCTGTGGTGTACAAAAAAATAAATAAAAGAAATTCTGCCATATATTGATTTTTATTAAAGTGTAAGGAAATCTGAATTATAATGTTCAACAATGTGGTAACAAAATCTAATGCCAACGTGAGTTCAAATGACTTTTTGTTTTCAGTGCCAGACTAATTTCTAGTATCGAGATAAAATCATGAATTTGGCTGGAAAGCAGATCCCCACTTTCTATAAAAGTGATCGTGTAAGTTGGTCTCTTTTTCAGCTTGACGCTCCTCTTAAATCAAATATGTTTATTATTGTATTTTTCAAGTCTAGGCTCATGCAAACAGGGACGTCCTCTCGCTGTGGTGTTGTTGTTGTTGAAACCCTGAGACAGGAAAATGAGAGCTGTTTGTTTTAAGGCATGCATGAAATGCAAAAGGAAAATAATGCCAATTTAAAAGTCCAAACACAGCGTCCAGTCTACCTCCTGACCAGAAGCTTGAACCCAGAACCTTTTTTTTTTTAAGCATAGAATTTCAAAGAGCAACAACCTAAAAAAAAACAAAACACTTGAATGGTAAATTTGAACCAAGTGCATGATGGGAAATAAACTGAAAGGATTCTATTCTTGCAAATAGTGACTCTTATAGTTTGAGGTCAAATTAATGATCTGTACATCTGAGAGTGTTTTACATATCAGGTTGAATCATGTAACACACACAAGAAAAAAAAATCAGAGGGATGTAAAACGGACACAAATGAATTGAAGTTTGTCGAGGAGACTCCTGTAAGCAGCTCGCTCCGTGCACTCTGTGAAAAAGTGAAGCGTGAGGAATTTAATGCCGCTCCCTTTCAACAATGGCTCCTCTGAGCTTGTTAAACTGTCCGGTAGCCTCTGGCTT
This sequence comes from Echeneis naucrates, assembly GCF_900963305.1. Lineage (NCBI taxonomy): Eukaryota > Metazoa > Chordata > Actinopteri > Carangiformes > Echeneidae > Echeneis > Echeneis naucrates. Next base: position 3,918,486 of record NC_042533.1, read on the forward strand.
CAGTCTGCTGGATCAGACCAATGCCTCAATCAGCTGCTCCTCCAGTCCAGAGACTGACTTCTATATGAGCCTCCCCAGGTTCCTGCGGTAGACTTAGATGGGTTTAGCCGGGCCAGGCCGTGCTTCTGGCCATTATGATGAGTGATGGGCCTCTATTATTCTAACTTGAAAGCACCCATTGTTATTCTAATTAGGCGTGGCAAATGAGGGCTGCATTGCTAAGCTTCCTTTTTATGTCCTCACTCACTCCGCTCTCTACATCCACTCTCTCCCCTGTTGCCTTGCTACCTTCTCTCACTTCCCTCCCTCTCTTCCTTTGCCAGTGTGCATTGTGGGTGTTGTCATCCGGCTGCTGGAACACCCAGACGTCATGCAGCGAGGAGTTTTTTTTCTGCCTCTGTGAGGGAACGCAGCAGGAAAAAGCCTTGGCGCCGACTCGTTCCCAAATGGGAACTCCGGTGCCAGCCACAGCTTTACCACCCCCTGAAAAGACTCTTGGCTAAATAAAACCAAAACTGCCCGAGCTGCGTGCACATAAAGTGGAGTGGTACTTGGGAAGGAATTTGCCAGATGGACTGAAAACCAACTTTTATTGTGTGAGCCTAATTTTTCTTTGATTATCAGTAAAATTTTGAACAGCAGTCACAGTGTCAGTCCCATCTCCCCACTTTTTTTTTTTTTTTTTTAAACACCACCACCATTGCACTGACCCGATTCCCTCCTTACCTGCCTTCTGCCTGGTGAAGACAGAGAGAACCGGCACTGTCTTCATATCCTTCATTTTTTTAACCAGGCTTCCTCTTCCTCTGTTGTCAGAACCAGTTTGGGCTTCTCTGTTACACCCACCTGTATCTTCCTGACTGCTACACACTGGATGTGCCCTCTCCACTCACATCATACGGATTTTTTGCAGAAAAGCAGTATGACATCTCTAAATGCTCACCCCTCTCCGCCGATGAACGCTGAAAGCGCCGGCCTCTTGTCATCACACATTATGACCTCACTGTTCACCTTTAGCAGTTGTGCACTAGCTTGTGAATGTTCACGAAGGACTTTCAGCGTCTGCTTTTGCAAACGTGCCCCCCCACCTAGAATAATAGGCTCGCCCTGTGTGGCGTGGTAATATTACAAATGACTCAGCCAGCCATTCTTACATCTTCACAATATATTATTAGTATATCATTGATGCTGTGTGTGATTTGTTTTGGTACTTAGATCCAACTCTTCATCTAATAACTGTGGTGTCCTTATCGGCATGCCAACGGTGTAACTAAATCCTTGTGCAAATAAACACAAACACGCCATCCCTCATTTTTGCAGCCTCCCAAATTCATTCAAAGCAAATGGGCTTCCTTCCAGTGATGTGTATAAAGTAGGAGGGAGTGGACAGACTTGGCACATGGACTGTGCAGCTCTGGCCTGCAGTGCTAATGAGGTCAAACAGATAAACACAACTCCCCAACCTGCTCCGTCCGACACATTCCAGCGCGGCCACTGTGCGGGCCGGAGGTGTCTCTGCTCGCCATAGAGAGCTCCATTTACCCTGGATCGACAAATCATCACAGCGGCCCGGCTCAAGGCGTCAGCCTGTTCAGAAAGATGAGCCTGGAGCCGCCTCCTCTTAACTCAACAGCCGTGCTCAACTCTTTACAGTGTCTGTAGCTCCCAGTTATTCGCCGTGCGTGGTATGAGCTTGTCTGTAGCTGTTCGAAGCAGATACGCCACATGGAGCATTCAAAATAATAAATCTTTCTTTGTGCGCGCTCAAAATGAATAGGCCATGTACTTAGAGAACAAACAGACTGTTTATTGTTCTAATTACTCAGTTTTGGACCTGAAATGCAGATACCAGCATTTCAGCAAAGTGGTTTACTGGTCAGAGAGGTAGTTAGTCATCCCCTGTGTCTTTTGTTGTGCGCTGTTGTATGTGACAGACTGAGCAGAGCAGGTGAGGGAGTGTAATCAATCCACAACTTCTGTGTTTTTCAATACTTGCGATCCTTTTTATTCAGATTCATTACATTTCTTGGATTTTTGCCCCGATGCTTGATGAGATGATTTTCAAAGGAAATCAGAATGCTTTCAGACTTAGTTTTAAACAGAAACACCGTCTCCATACCACAGCTGAAGGGGGCTAATATCCGTCCTTCAGGTCGGGGACTGACGATTCACACCACAGTTTCATATTTAAATGTCACGATCTGTGAGTATGAGCACGCGGTGCAGACTAATGAATGTCAATGGGTGAATGTTAGGAGAGGTGTTTTTTGCAGCTGTAGTTTCATTATCGCTCACCACTCATGTCTTCGGACTGCTGTGAGGGACGATCGACCACTCCCTCACTGCGCTGCCTGTATGTTTATTTATCTTTTCTATTATCTATTCTGTGATATAATATATATAAACCCTTCTGCACTGTTTTCTACAGTAAACACATTGTGTATCACAGTGTATCAGGACTGGGTAAAAGGTCTGGCGTATTTATGCAGTTGACCTCGGTGAGTTTGTGTTTGGTCCAGATCATCAGCTGACAGTTGTGTTCAGGATTGTTCGGCCGCGATCTGTCGACCTCACATGCTAATAAAGACTCCCGGTCAGCCTCCGTCAGCTGAAACGTTTTTTCCTCATTTTCGTCTCAACTCCTCATCGTGACCTTTCCACGCCTCAGCTGGAGGCCAAAAGTCCAACTGCAACACAGCTGAGCCTTCACATGCCAATCCAGACCTAAGACGTTTTTGTCACAGTGAGGAGAGTTTTGGGCTCGGTGTGAACTTCAGTCAGTTTACAGAGTCTCCCTCCCACCCTCACTCCCCCCTCCCCCTCTTCTTCCTCGGGGTCACGGGGAGTCACAGCCACTGGAATGCAAAGATCGCAGCTGGAGCAAAAACAATGGAAAGTGAGCACTTAGGCAGATATGCAACCTCATCTAAGTGTTTGCTCAAATTGTTAAGCCAGTTTCGTTCCCTGTCTGTTGTTGTCGGAGCAGGACTGAGGTGAGATGACTTAACAGGAGCACCACCAGCGCCTGAAGCTACGATATCGGGAGGTTAAATGAGAATCGCTCTGCAGGTCTTTGAACAGAATCTCTGAAGCAGGAAAAAAAGTCTTTCTGCTTCTTGTGCAGTTTCCATATTTCATATTTTGAGTTTTTTCGCTGTTTCATCTCTTTAGGCTCTCAGTAATGAATCTCTAACATCAGGTCTCTGAGCCAGGAGTTAATGATGAGTCATTTTTAAACAGACTGTTGAAATTTAATGAGGCTTAACAGATTGCACTTTCTTTTTTTTTTTTTTCCTTTTAATCTCTGCTTTCTCTTTCATATTGATGTTCAGATTTCCCATGGGACTATGAACGTCACAGAGCCACTTCCCCTGACACTTAACGTCCACCCAGGAGCCCGGTGAGTCACATCACTGTGTCTCACTCCTCCCATGGGATGTTTGTGCCGAGCTACATGCTCCTCCTCTGTGATTTGGCAAGTGGACAGTCGTATGTTCATCACTACGTGCTGTTAGATGTCCATAAAGTGAAGCCGTAGTTACTTTGCATCTCTGGATCTTCAGCTGCTTTTTTAGCAGCTGTTCAGTCACTCCTGCCGTTTCCTGGTTGCTCCAACAGAGTAGCTGTGCGAATCAGGCCCATTAAGTGTTTTTAATGTTGTGCCTCCCGACCTTTTTGCCTGAGCACTGCTGAAAACAAAGCAGTGTTTGCTGGCGAACACTTGTTGCTTTTGTTTACCAGTTGGGACCAGCTGCACTTTGTTTTCTATGAGTAATAATTTGAGGTTGAACTATTCAGTAAAACAATTTTCTCAGTTTCCCAAATTCCCTCAATAGCTCAATCAAAACAGAGACTGACAAAAGTGAAGTCTCAGTGGTGGACAGACTGAAAGGATCAGTTTTGACAAACTCAGGAGGTCTGTCATTAAACTGACTTTTAATTTGACTGCATCGGCTGAATCGTGACAGATCCCTGTTTAGTCATGACTGACTGCATGGGGGAAAAAAAAAATCCTCCTCACATGGTGACAAAAGTTTGGCTGCTTTCGGCTGATCAGGTGGCCACAAGGGATGCAGCTCGCTGCTGGTTTATGACCGATTATCTCTCCTCTGGCCCAGATGGCCTCACCAGGGCTTCAAAGTGGCATGAAGCCCTGAGATCTGAGAACAATCCATTCTGTCTCCGGTCTCGGTCCATATGGACGGATTAATCACCAGTCCAGGAGGATTCATCTACAAGCCATAAACTCATCAATAATGCAGCAGAACAACAAAAACAGTCAAGTTATCACCGCGCCTCTCTCGTTGACCTATTTGTGGACGTCCATTACGTTCTGGTCCTGTTGACTTTGTGCCCAGAGGCTCAGGCTCTGTCTCATTGACTCAGACTGAGCGATCTCCATGTCGGGGCGGTTGTGTCAAAATAAAAGCCCCCCCTCGCTCCTTTCTCACCTCTCCTCTCATTTCCCTGTGTTGTGACCTCACTATCTCTTGCTCTCACTCAGGAGAAAAACAATGAGGTCTCTGGGATTTAGCAGTGAGAAAATCTGTGTGAGCAGGAGGGTTTGTTTTTCTTTTCTTTTTCACTTTTTTTTTTTTGGCTGCTTTGTTTGGAGAAGCTGCACATAAGCCATTCATTCGGCCGACTTGCATTTTCTTACTGGCTTAAAGCAATTAAAATCTCTTTGCGGCTGGAACTGCCCTCCTCAGTTTGAGAATACAGAGACAAAACACTGCGTCTCGCTGCCTGCTAGTAAATAAGGAGACCGGACTATGAAGAACGGAAAAGCGTTTGAAGGCACGGAAGAAGATTCATTTCATAGCAGTGCACAGCTGTGAAGGACAACATGACAGTGTAGCCTAAACACGCTTTCATTGATTCTAATTAAAAGGTTGAGGAGTCATCACATTCACTTTAAATCATGTCACTTGGGTACCTGTGAGCATCCCTGCTGAATAGGACTTCCTCATTTCAAATCCCTTAATAACAAAAAGCATCGTGGACGCCCCAATTCTTGGCACTGATCATATAGAAGTTGAGTTTAAGTTGTTACTGTATTTCTTACCATCCATTGTCTGTCCAAACCCACATCGAGTCCATCAACCTAACAGGTTCCTATAATCTAATCCACAGGTGAATTTTACCTTACAAATAATGTTGCATTATTATGAATAGAGCATTTCTGTGTATTTGGCTGAACATCATTGTTTTTCTGCCCAATTTTGTTAAAAATGGAAAATGAGAGCATTTGATAGCCAGCGCACGATCCCGATCTGACATTGGCCTCCCCGTTGACTAAACTAGCCCGGGCATATGGCTTCCATCAGATTATATCATAATTTTTGTGCTCATTAAATCACTCAGTGACACAAAGCACCGTGCCCTTCAGACTGGATGTTTTAATCTTTGAGCAAAGGAGAGTGTTCCTGTCAAAAGGAATATACTTCACTGTGGGATGAGGGCAATCTGTCACAGTGTGCTTTTATCAATAGGTGTTTTCTAATCCTGCAGACGGAGTTTTTCACGCTCAGACCACACGCAAAAAAAAAACAAACTGATACCTGTGACGTCCAGCCGATGTTTAATAGATACTGTCTTTTTATCACAATTAGAAAATCAGTGTTTTTATGTTAAGATGACCTGGACACGTCTGGAGGCCGTTTGAACTCCCTGACTGCGTAATTTAACATTTGTATTCGATGTTGTCCTGACATTGAAATTAGTCCTTGTCTTGTCCTTTACTTTGGGCAAAATGCTGATCGCTAAATTTGAGTTACCCCTGATGATGTGTTGCAGTGTGTGTTTATGCACCTTCATGTAGCTAAAAGTAGACCATAAATGATTATAATTTTCACATTTGTAGTGGACAATTTTCCCAACATCATCGTTATCGTGAAGCAGCCAGGTCTGTCTGTCAGCTCGTGTTGGGTTGTGATGCCTCTTACACAATAATAACACAAAACAGATTTGATATTGCCAAATATACACCAGGCAAGAGAACCGATTTTACTTCATTTACAAATTGCCATCTTTTACCTGCCAGTCTACACCCAAGTGACCAGAAATTTAATTTGGGTAAATATAAGCCTGTCAGGTTTGAAGTGGTAACTGTGAGACTGTGTCTTCACTGGCAGTCGAGGCTGTGGGGAAAAAGAAATAAATAAAAATCCCAAAGACTGTTACACAGTCAAAGAAAATTAAATGAGCATGTTGTAATCCTGCTCCAGTGATAAAACGGTGATTCACAGCAGAGAGACTGCAGTTGCTGTTCACCTAACTGCGCCGAGAGGAGAGGTAATTATCACACTGCCAGGCATTGGCAGAAGCAGCCGGAGATCGTCTGCTGTGTTCAGGATTGTTCTGGCTGACCTCGAAAGCAATCAGCACAAAACTCAGCTTTCTGCCGCTGCCAGTTCGACACAGAGTTCAAAACTTGCTCTGAATGTTGGCTGTCAAAGACGAGCCCTCTCTGCTTTTCCAGCCCGGTGGGAGGGGCGTGTCTCAGTTTGTGCCGATTGCTCGACCCCTTCCCACTGCAGTTAATATGCCATGTAAGTAAGCGGAGTAATGTCGCTCACATGTTCTTGTGATCACAGCTCCTATTGTCGTTTAAAACCCACAAAGATAGATTCTCTCCCCTTGAGGACCCTGAAAAATCTTCAGGGCTACAGGTTAGACACAGATATTCGGGGTCTTGAGAAGACGAATCCGAGTGACTTTTTACTCCATCACCACTGAGACGTTCTATTTTTTGAAGTTCACATCCCCTCAGGATGAACTGTAATAACGCTTTCCTTAAACTTTTCCCTCAGTGCCTTCAAACTGCTTCACACCTTCTTGTTTGTTTTTTTTTTTTTTTTACTCTTTTTCGAAGAAATGAGCTGCTTTTTTCCCATCAGACCTGAGTTTGACACCAGGGAGTCGGGCAGTCACGCTCCCGGGCCGCTTTCTGTCTGTGGCACAGTTGTGTCATTTGGAAGTGAAAGCCGGGTTTAGATTCAATCCAGTCAAGGCGCTTCCTCAGCATATCTGATTTGGAGAAAGTAGCGCATTCTAAATTTCATTTGACACACTGAGATCGGCAGGGTTTGGTTTTAAAGAAAGTGAAACGGGAGGCAGAGGAGAAACTCACAGAGGAGAATGAACTTTTCTGCAAAATATCAAATGGTTGCAGGCCGTTATTATTTCATGAATACTGCATTTTTGTAACCTTTGCTGCGGCTACTGTTTTGCAGAGTTGAAGGACAGTCTGGCAGCATCCAGAATGTCTGTGTGTGTGGACTGCGCTCTGCGTCTTACCCCACACACACACACACACGCACACACACACACACACACACACACACACACTTACACTTGGGTGTCTTGATTTCAAACAGCGTGAAGTGGTCAGCACACACCTCAGGCCATGCAGGTGTATTTGCATCTCTTTTCTCCCTTCAATTAATACCTTTTCATTTGGCCTCTTTAATTGCTACAAGAAGTTATTTCATTTCAAGTGTTCTGTTTTGTCTCGTTTCTTTCTTTTGTTTGTTTGTTTTACCCGTATCTGCTTTTTTTTTGTTGTTGTTGTATTCGTCAGAAGGATTATACAGAGCTTAATAAAGCAGACGTGGCTGAGGTCCAGGACATGTTCCAGGGATGGACTCAGCTTTGGTGCAGGTCCAGAAATCTTTATTTCATCCCTCTTTCAATTTTTCAATGTTTTTTAGTACCGTAAAAAAGAATTATGTCACATTAATGATGTGGGTGTGAAAAAAAGACAGACGGTGCAGTTCCAGGTTCTTACAATCATCCAGATAATATACTGGATCTGGTGTGAGAAGTTTTTGGATTGTTTAGGCTTGGCAGAGATGTATCTGCTCTATTTGATGTAAGAGAGGCGCAGGGCCTGGGGGGAAGAGGGGAACAGGCCATTGCTAAACACTTGTTTTGTGGTTTGGGTTACCGCCGCTGCTCTCAGAAAGAAGACAGCCTTGAACCAGAGGGAATATTTGGCCACTCCAAGAGAACTCTCTATCTTGAAAAATATAAAATAAACAAATAAAAACATTTCAAGGTTCCCACATGTGCTTTTTGAGAACATTTTTGTTCTTGCGGAAAGAAACTTTTTTTTTTTTTTTTTTCCAAAGGTCAGTTTCACAGAGCAGCGACGATGATGTCTCTCACATGTTGTGCGTCGCCACAGCTTTCACAGCGGCAGGTTTAAGTGTGCGACAGAGTCCAAGTTGAAACCTCCAACTTGTGACTCGCCGAGCAGTCGGTGCATCACTCAGCTGCTGCTGGTGCTTTCTTCTGCGCTGCAGAAACAGATGGCCCTTTGGATACACGCAAACGCGCACGCACACACACACACACTTACGTTTAGGCTGTGCAGCGCACACAGACTTGCGTCCACACGCTCACATTCTCCCTGGGGAATCACTTCCAGACCCAGAGAATCACTACTTCAGCCTGACTTCCTCTTGACATCACTGGGCACAACATCTCCTCAGAAGGTGCCAGCAGCCCTTCTCATCAGCACTAGAAGGCCTAAAGATTAGAACCTGTGTGAAGAGCTTCGTATTTTGCTTTTCTTAAAAACAATACATAAGCAGGAAGTGAATTATTTCTCCATCAGCCTCCCACTCATCCCTCCATCTGCTCTGAAAGCATCAGCTCTGCTTGCTGTCGTTCTCTGCTGCAGACCAAATCGCATTTCAAATGAAATTTTCCACGATGGTCCTTCTTTTTCAAGCCTCAAAAGCAATTTAAGGCAAAAAAATTCTAGATGTGTAGCCTTTTTTACATGCACATAAGATTTATTTTGTCAAAAATCATCTTTATCTTGGATTTGAACACACACACAAGACAAAAAAATAATCCAAAAAAACCCCAAGGAAAGGAAGACAATTTGTATTCAAATTTTGGTCTAAGCTGCTCAGAATTCATTTTGCATCCACTCCCTCCAAAGCTCTGTCATCTGGTGTATTGCGCATTGTTACACACACACACACACACACACACTTATCTGTGAGATAGCTCTGCTTTCAGTAGCCATGTTTTGTTGCTAGCCAAACACTTCAGTATTTGCCTCGTGCTCCAGCCTTAACTGCTCCCCAGAGAACCCCCCCAAGAGGCCTCAAAGTAAATGCATCATGTCTCACTCCGTGTTGCTGCCTCTCACACACAGCGCGGTCAGCCAGCTCCGTTCATTTCCATAATCCTCCGGCTTTTGTGTGTCAGCATGTTTGCACATATATCAGCACATCATCTGTTGGAGCAGTGGGGGGTTAGCAGTGAGAGGAGGCTCTTGTTGCATCTTGATTACACAGTTTCCTGCAGAGTCAGAACGAGATGCCACTCAAAGTATTTGTGTGTATTACGGCTCACATCGTAACAGTTGCGAAGCTGCTAATAAACTGTGATAACTTGAAATTCAGGTCGTGACAAGAGGCAGTTTGCCACAGGCGTTGTACACCAGTGTGTTTGTGCGTCCACAGTTGCGCATATAATTAGCTTTTCTGTTTTCTGAACGTGGCTTTTGTGCGGTCAGTTTGGTCATTGTTGTTTCTGAAGTCGCTTGTGTTTTACTAATTCTGTGCAGAATACATTATCAAAATAAATATTAGCAAGTATGTGTTTTTTTTTTTTTGGGGGGGGGGGGGGGGGGGTGATTGGTGTCACTGTAAAAATTTTTGAACACTTCAAATTAAATTACCATCTCTAATTTATGATAATAAACAAGCACATTTTTTTTCTTTGTGAATCATTTGGTTCACGTCTGAATTTCAAGATGTACAGCGGCCCCTGAGAGCAGACTCAGAAAACAATTCCATTAATTTGACAAAACATACACTGGAGATACTGACAACACAACCAGATTTACAATGTTTTTATCTCTCAGGGCTTCTGTACATTTGTTTTATCTGAATGAGCGTTCGCAGAAAATCGGCTAAATATTCACATTTTGTGACACTGGAACCAATAACATCTGGCCCTTTTTAAACAGAAAAGTCGTTGTGAGTAATTTACATCGAAATGAATCGGCATCAGTCACAGGATGTCAAATTATTCTGATTCTGCATTGACTTGAAAACCATAAAACTACCATTGGATAGTCGGTGTGTGTGTGTGTGTGTGTGAATGTGTGGGCTTTGTTTGAATTTGTGTGTAGCTTCATGTCGATCCAACATCAAGATCAAGCACAAGACGAGTGCTTGCACCAATCCTATCACCATGGTTACCACCTGGGGGTGAAAAGGGGGAGAGTTTGTGTGTGTCTGTGTGTGACTGAGTGGAGGGGCTCTCATCATCTTTGTGAGTAATTAATCACTCAGTAGGACGAATCCTGGTCATCTAATTACAGACAAATTAGATGGAAGTAATGCCTGAGAGGGATATGGGCGGCGGTGACTGGCTAATATAATTCCTCGTCTGTTTCCATCCAGTGACACTGCAGCTGTTCCAGCCTCGTGCACTGATTATTTCATGAGGTTTAATGTGTAACGTTCGGGGGAAAAATAGCACAAATGATTTCATAGAACAATGACACGATCAATAGAAACATGTCTGAAGAATAATGACTGCGGGTGTCACGGCAGAATGGATCAGAGGGGGCTGTGAAATGTCAGGGCCACAACATCTCACAAAGGTCACGGTTGCTGCCGCTTGTATGTATAAGATGGACGTTTCAGGTGTTCGGCCGTGACCGTGTTGTTGTTTTAATCTTCAGACGGCATGAATCCTAATCTGTCCGTTCACAACTTTCCCCACTGATCAGGCGTCGTCTTGAAGAAGTTTACATTCAATACAAACATTCACTTAGAGTACTGAGGATCAATCAGTGGTGAAAGGTCAAAGGTCAGGGCCGGGATGAGCTCTCAGAAGTCGGGTTTGACCTTGTGAAAGCAATATCTCCCAAATGCCATGATGGAAACTTAGAGCAAACATTGAGGAACTGAAGAACTGATTAGATTTTAGTCAGTGAAGGTCAAAGACACTTGGACGTCACAAAACACTGTTTTGATCTTGTGAAGTGGATTTTCTTCAGCTTTTGTACAAATGCTCCAATGCTTTGACTCGAAGAACTGATCAGATTTCCGTGGTCATGGCAAGTTCACACAATTTGTGTTTGACCTTGTAAGGAAAGGAAGAAATTCCTTCTAATTTAGTACAAATATCCACCTGAATTTAAGGATGACTGGATTAGACTGTGACCTGTGACTGAAGGTCAGTGTGACTTCACCAACCTTTTTGAGACGGATCAGTGACTGCAGAGAAACATTGTCAGTATTTAGAAAGCTAATGCGTCAAAAAGTCTGCCAGAGGTTCTGCTGCTGTAGGAGAACGCCCAGCAATGACAGCAGATCCCCCAACTTCTGCTGCTGAAGGAGAAGGTGTGTTTTGGAGATTGTGCAAAAAGAAAATCACGTGAATAGATGCAATTTGTTGTGCTTTTGTTTGCAGATGTGTGCATGCAGCCTGCCAGACACTCAGCTATGCTCATCACACTATGAAAGCCCTGCAGAAACAGGGCAAGACGCCCACTCTCTCCCTAAGAATAGGTTGCAGCTTCAATAATGTGCCATCTTTTCAGTGTACAGTTGTTTTTCGGGGCAGTGGAGGAAATAATACTTGTTTGTTGACAGTTTTGCATCTGGGTTCATTATGGAGGAGGATGTTCATGCTGCTCCGCTGCAGGCTACTTCTTGTTAGAACAGCGCTGTGGCTTTTTCACATTCAGTCTCCTGCCACCTGTCAACGCTACTTTCTGCTAAGTGTGCTTCTGACTCATGGTTGTGGACATGGTTAGCTTTTCAGGGTTCAAAGTTGAGGAACTAAATCGACAGATGAGGCGAGCGAGTGGGTGGACTTTGAGTTGAGATTAGGGCTGGGTTAAAAAAAAATAATAATAATAATTTTCCAAGTCAAATCCATTTTTTATTTGAATAATCATATTCATTCATAGCATCCCAAGATGGATATTTTACATATACGCCTTTTACAGCCTCTTTTCATGTGACAAGATCATGTGAAAAGAGGCTCCACTGAAGGCAGAGATGCAGCTAAATCTTGTATTTAAAAGCGGTGAATGCAAACAAAGTCAGATTAGGAGTCTGCATCTGGGTTTTTGTATGTGTCTGGAGAAGTTGCAAGGAAGTTGTAGACAACTCGCACAGAAATCGAACCGGGAATCAAACTCCTCTCGCTGCAAGACAGCAGTGCTGACCATTGTGATCCCCCAGCCAATCCATTCAGGGACGGAAACACTAAATATTTCAGATAATTTGTCACGTTAAAGGTAAAATCTGCAGCGTTACTTCTCCAGGTAACTGAACTATCTAAAGCACAATTGATACTCGACTAGATTGTTGATTGATAGAATATTGAATTGAATCTAATCGGGAATCATAACAATGTGATTCATGTGAATTAGAATTGATTCCAAAAATTGACTGAATGAGAATTGAAATTTTCAACTCATTATAACGTACTCCTGTTCACCTGAGAAATTACGGCAGCCTGCAGATAAACCTAATAAGTCATTGCTCCCTCTCTGTGTGTAATAAAAGTCTGCGCACCTAAAGATTGTTTAGTTTTCAATCCCCTTGAAACGAAGTAAAAACTGACTTTAATTTAGACACAGTAACAACTGTTAGGTCTGGAGACGAGCCGGGTCCCTGAGTCTGTGATCGAAGTTTATTCACTTCGTGTTCACTTCCCTCTGTCACACAAACACTCTCATATTTGATTCAGTTAAAATGAAACGACAAAATGTAATTTCATCTCTGTGAGCTTGGGTCTGCCGGGTGTAGTTTACTGAGCAGGTCTTCTCTTATCCAAATAGATAATTATTCTCGCTCTGTAACATCTGACTTCTCTGGCCTCAGCAAATCTAAATGAAAAATAGATCTCATTATGGCTCTGATGCTGAAATTGAAAACTGTGACAGTATTGGAAAGTGTCTGAAGTCTGAAGCAGCCATATCATTGTATGTCAGTCATCAGATAAATATATTTTTTTGATTCTTGTTTTATTTTTGGTTCTTAACTGTGATTCACAGCTTCCACCTCAGTGAAAATGAAGCCGATGTGTTTTCAAAGAGAAAAGTGAAGGCCCCTCGCTTTGAGCTTAAGGAGCACTGTTGATATGAAATACTGTCAAAGCAAACGTCAGGTGTCATTTTTCCTAAACACAATCCTGCTGCCCAACCCAGCTCTGATAAACAACACAGCCATCGCTCCCCCAGAGCGTCAGAGAGGGTTATGGGTCCACAGAGGCGTAGACAGGAGGCCTCCAGGTGCTTCACTGCTGAAGGTCACCTGAGGAGCACATTTAAGAAAAACTACTGCTGCGAGGTGGAACGAAGCCCAGGTACCTCTGCCCACAGGTTTGTTTAGTGTGCGCGTATGTGTGTGCATAAAACATTTTTATAGCTCCATGCTGGCTGCGAATTTAAGTTTGTATGAATCTAAATATATGAAATATAACAGTTGTGCGATTAATTCTCCCTCCATAAATGTTCCACTCCTCGGTTTCTGTTAAACAAGAAAATGTCCATGAAGTGGACCTCGAGCTTGGAGTTTTGTCTAGTAGGTGGCAGTTTGATTTAATAATAAGTAAATAAATAAGAAAGAAGTGAATTTTCAAGAATGAGTAACATTTTTATTTTTATTTTTATTGTTTGTAGTAAAAACTTTGCCTTCACCACAAGAGCTTATGTGTGTGTGTGTATGTGTGTGTGTAAAAGTTTGTGTGTATATATATATAATGATAATCAAAGCAAATGCTGATGCAACAGCTAATTTGCATTTTATTGCCATTTTTCTTTTCGCTCTTTATTACTTGTGGAATTTCTGACCTCAGCTTGTTTCCAGCTAATCGTGTCTCCCTGTCTAAGAAAACATAAAAAAAACAAAACAAAAACAAACTTCACATCCAGGTGAGAAATGTTTCAAGCCAAACTGCTCAGTCGACAAAAAAATGTTACATGATAAAAGGTGAAGAGTAAAATCCATTGAGGCGCAGACATCCTGGAGTGAGGATGGGCATTGTGCGTTTTTAACACTGTCTATTGTTTACACGCATCAGTTTGTGTTTTTCTTCCAAACCTTGACTACAGTGCCGTGACCACCTGGGCGTAACTCTGCATTCTTCTCCAGTTGTGTCATTCCATCTATGTCGAGAGTGTTTGTGCACAGGCTGTGTGTGGATCATGGTGTTGGGACAATAATTTCCATTGTGTTCTGGTGAGGTGAGCGCTGAGCGAGCTCCTCCAAGCTTTTCCCCCCGTTGGGAGATGAATAATCTGCTGTGAGGGTACGACTATAAACTCCTCATTTGTGAACTAATTGCGCCGTCACTGCCGAAAAACTGAGCCTGGGAGCTCCACGCTGACTGTTTATGAACAATTAGGATACAGATGTAGCACACGTAGAGGAAAACACTTGCTTCAGGTAATTGAAGCCGACAAGTTTGACACGAGCGGAAATGAAGACTGCGCCGGGGACGGAGGAGTCGGATTGAGACGTAGTACCCGGGAAGAAGATCTGACCGGTTTATAGGTATCTGTCTTTTTCCACTTGTGGAGTTTTATATTGAGGCCCATTGACTTTGAAGGGAGGACACCTGAGATATGTTGCCTAGAGCTCTCAGTGGGGGCCGTGTAGCGAAAAAGAAAAAAACAAGCATGGGAAGCTGGAGAGGGGGAGTCAATCGAAGGCCAGCGAGAAGATGGAGACTTATTTTTATCCAAAGTGATTATTTCACATCATGTCTGCTTTTTCTTTTTCTTTTTTTTTTTTCTCCCCCTGAATAAGAAAAAGACATCAAAGTCTTTTTGGGGATGGAGAGCTCTGCATTATCATGTCTGCCGTTTTACTCTGTAAAGACACCACTTCCAGATCTCCTGAATAATTAAAGCTATCTAAGAGTAGCTCTCTAATAAAAGGTAAAAGTCTTTTCGGCACATTCTCAACTTTCTTCTTTCTTTCCCTGACTTGTATCTTAGAGCTTAGCAGCATGACTTAATGGACGTGTGCTGCGTTTTGTTAAGTTAAGCAATCTCACGGTTGTTGTCTACTTCCAGGGCAGGTAGTGCAGTCAAACTGCAGCGTGAGCTCAGAGAAAGAGGGAAATTGCTGTGTTTATGATGTTTGAGTCATTATTCCCCTCCCACTGAGTTTGACAGACTGATTACTGTCTTCATCACTGGCCTTATTATAAAGGACTCAAGAGGTAATCCGCAAGTAATGAGAAAGAGACACAGGCTGGCTAAGTAAAATGGCCCTCCCAACAACACACTTGGACAAATTTACTCATCTGAATTCAAGTCACAGCTCTGAATTGTTTGCTCACGGATTCAGGGAAGGAAAAAAAAAAGAAGTAGTTTTGGATTTTCCCATGTACTTGAAATTTAGAGTTTGTGGGTTTGTTTACCTCTGAACAGGCTCCTGCTGTAGGACCTGTAAATCTGGACTTTCATGTTTGCCTTTGGAAAAAAAGCTGTTTATTCCTTTCTGTGAAACCCATAATTCAGCACTGGGGGGAAAAAACCATCATATTTCGGTTCAAGAGTGGTCTTGGTGGGCTCAAACTTACTACCTTCGCCTGCAGCAGTTATGTTTTCCTAGCCCAGTCATTTCAGTTGATTCATTGTTTACAAAGTGCATTTAAGTTTGAGAAGATGCTCTCTGCTGAATGTTTCATGTTTGAACTACTTTCGCTGTTAAATCCAATACCCATTACTTTTTAACCTGACTGAAAAGAAATGAGCTGGAGTCACTGGCTGCTTTCCCAAATTGGCAAATGCAATACCTTCTTATTTTGATTATATGTGTCATCTGTGATTTGTTGGCAGAGTCGTGTATCTGACATGCTGTTGATTGGGGTCGGGGGGGGGGGGGGGTTTCCAATAAAAAGGAAGCTCAACCTTCAGTTTATGAAATGACTTCACTTAAATTTAGACTCAACTAAAAGTATTTGGTTTTATCGTCAAAGCCTGGTGCAACCCCGGGGAAATCCAGTGCATCAATATACACAGCATGAGTAAAAGAGCAGTCTTGATGAAACTGGTGATGTGGCACCAGAGAAACTAAGAAAGACGACAGTGTGAGGAGAAAAATGTCGTGGACTCCATCCTGAGCGGGAAAAGCTTAAGACTCACCTGGTCAGTGCGGTTGTGGCTGTAAGTCCTCAAATCTCAGGTCAAAGAGTAGCTTGACCAGGGTTTGCGTCACCTCTCAGTCCTCTTCCTCCGTTTTTACAGATCTTGGGTCTGTTTGTCAGAATGCCAGCGTAAGCGCTGAACGGCAGGTGGAGGAACAACCGTGGAGTTGACAGAAGAGGACGTGCCAAAGCTCAGCTCAGATGAATCCGCTCTCCTGGATTGGATCTCTGTCATCTGAGCTTGTCAGTCCCTATAGATGGCAGTCTTGAGCTGCAGTCAACTACCACCCCCCCCCTTCCCTCCTCCTCACCCACCTTGTTTCTCCTGAATCAGAGAGACACAGACATGATATAGACTCTCACTCTACCTCTCTTGCTTACACAGCCC
The DNA here is from genome assembly GCF_900963305.1 of Echeneis naucrates. Lineage (NCBI taxonomy): Eukaryota > Metazoa > Chordata > Actinopteri > Carangiformes > Echeneidae > Echeneis > Echeneis naucrates. The sequence goes on from NC_042533.1 coordinate 3,935,023, forward strand.
TCTTTTTACATGCCTGCATGCAGAAGGAGCATTCACCTGAAAGTGGAAAGGAATGGGATGTGAAACCTGAGGCAGAATAAATCAGCAACCCGGAGAACAAATAAGAGACCCAGAGTGGTTCAGGTCTTACGCAGACTCAGCTTCCCATAAATGTTTAATCTTGTGTGCTAACAACTCGCGTTGAAATCCGATTGGTCACTATAAAAGGAAACAATGGTGACCACATTCAATCAAGGTGGGGGTAACTGGGGAGCCTACTTTGGTGTTTGACACCCCCAGCCTGTGCTGTAGATTTTATTATGATAAGGGCTTGCTTGACAAATCATGGCATCTGCACCCTGCTGATGTGTCCTTGAAAATGACTCTGAGCCCCGAGTACTAACTCCTTTGTGCTTCTCCTTTTCCTTTTTTACTTGAGCCATGAACCTGAGAAGCACGAAAATGGAATCAATATGAAGTCCTTATGCTTGAAACAATGGTGAGCTTGAGTTTGGATGTGAACATGCAGTGAAGGAGAGCGTTTCAAATGTATATGTTTAAGAAAAGCGTTTGTTAAATCTCGACCTCTTTCAGAGTTTGAGTGTGAGAAGCAGCTCTGTAGTTGAGTTGTAGAAGCTCTTTTAGCTTCTCAGACCAAGGTGAATATTCCTTTCAAATCTTGTACATGTGTATTTTGTGAACTTCATCACATTAACAAACTGTGAAAGAAACTTACAGCAGGTGTAACAAAAAAGCATTTACAGTTTCATACTTCAAAGCTGTCAGCATTGCCAGCTATTATCTTCGATTCTGTTCACTTAGATTTAATGACCAGGCCGACAGATTATTCCTTGGACTCAGTTGACACACTTTTTTAAAGTTTAAATGGAGAATATTTTGTCAAGCTCTTGTTTGAAACAAAACTATGTTCTGAAGTTGATTGTAGATTGAGGGGAGAGTATAAAAAAACTTCAGTTTGTTTGTACACTCCATTTTATGTATTTAGAAAAAAAACCAGTGTACTTTTGTATTTATATTTCACAACTCCAGAAGAAACGATCAAGCCAAAGAAATGTAGTTCCCAAAGCTGTAAAAGGCGGATAAGTAATTTTTGTGTGCTTCTTTACTCTGTTGTTGACACTGCAGCCACCCTGAGGGACCCCGTTTTCCTGCCGCTGTGGTGTTGCAAGCATGTGTCAGCCGCAGTGACACTAATGTAATGTGATTGGTTCCTTCTAATTGCGTGAAATGAGATGACATTTCACTTGACAATCAATCATGAGCCAAATACTCATTTGTAAGACTGCCTGGGAGTCCATTAGTCTCTGGTTAACAACAGACGGCTAGTTAATGATGCAATAGGATGTAGAGTCCACTGATGACGCATTAAAAACATTTTGATACAACTTAACAGTCACTGCACGCTGGGTAAACACAAAATAAATTCCCCATGCATTTTATTTTTATTTTATTGCATTAGCTCATTAAACTACTCCTGACTCTTGCTCTGTTGGAGTTTTTCTTCGCCTTCGCAAACACCTGATGTGACTGTAGCCTGGAGCGGCACCTGCGTTTGTTATGACTAATTCACTGATTAATTGTGTTGAGCAATTAAAAATGATCAGTTTATTCCCAAAAAATGGGACCATGTCTTTTAGAATTAATGGAGTTTCACAAATAATTTATTTCTTATATTCATTCATCAACTTCACTAACCAGTCACTGTTTCTGCAAATTCCCCAAACAATCAGAGTTCAGTAAATCAGTACTCAGTTAAATGGAAAATATTCAAACCAAACAAACATGCACGACTGTAATGTTATGACACACAATAGTTTTAATCACTAATTGAGAAACCCACTTTTTTTTTTATTCCACGATGTGAACGCTTACAACTTCTTAACAAGGCCATCTTAACTATTTTCCACAAGTTTCTCTTCTTCCAATAAATAAATAAATAAGCTGATGTGAAGGTGATGACCTGAGTTACTGGAAAACCACACCAGTGAAATTAAACTGTTCTCCGCCTGTGAAACATTTCTTTGGAGAGATACTGTTAATTCCCATAAAAAAATGATTTGACAAATAATTGTGTTTACTCTGTTTTGTCAGCGAATGTCTTGCTGATTTATTTGTTATTGGTCATATTAAATCCCTCATTTCAGAAACGCTCTATATTAGTCTGGCCTATTATTTCTGCCGCAGCACCTCAGTCACCTTGTCTTTGAGCATTGCCGGACTAAATGAATCACTTGTGTGTGTGTCTGTGTTGTTTGTCAGTGGAGCGGAGTGTGTAGGGTTAAACGGGGCTGAGGTTGATCCTGCCTGCCCTGAGTTGTCCTGACTCTCTGCTCTCCTCTGCCCACTGAAGCTGAAAATGACTCTCCCCCTCTGCACAGATCCCTGCTGGAGCTCAGCTCTGGACAACTTCGTATTCTCAACATAACAACACACTTTTTACTGGATGTGCGTCAGCCGCTGATGTAAAAAGAATTACGCGCTGTTGGAGAACAACCTTCAACCAAATTATAAATGGTAATGAAATAGAAAATAGGCTACCTGGAGCAACAAAAAGGTGTAAACAGACCTTGATGTACAAGATTGGCACAATTCCCTCTTAATAAAGGCATGAAGCAGAGAAGAGCTGCAAATCCTCGCACTAGAGAGAGTTGCAGAGGGAGGTGTTATTTGATATCTGAGTAAAAGGCACCAACTTTCTGACCACAACTGCACCAACAAAGCTGTTGGTCGGTTTTTCTGCTTGTCGACAATTAGGGGCCATTTACCAAAAAAAAAAAAAAAAAAAGGCAGAAGTGGAGAAGACTTCCTCATTCAGCAGTGTCATTCAAAAACACTTGGCCTTTCAAATGTTTTGTGAAGAATAGGGTGCATTTTATTAGGCATTTGTAAGTTACAGTGTCTGCACGGCTCATCCTTTCTTATGTGCTCGACTTTCCCAAATAGCAGCTTTTGGAGCATTTTCACGTCAGAAAACATTTTCGCTCCTGCTGTAAAAGATTTGTGCTGTGACGGAGTGTGTGTGCCACCGAGGCAACAATATTGTGACAGCTCAGAGGACTGATCCCAATACAACAGAGACTCCCTCTCCCTGCTCCGCTTTACTTTTCTATAGCTCACGTCAATGGCACTTGAGCGTATGTAAAGCCTCTTAATGTGAGTTGAAGCAAAAGCCTTCCCTTCCATTTATCACCCCCCCGCCCCGACTTGATGAAGTATTCTGCTCTGTTTGCACCTCGACAGCAGCCAGATAGATTCAAACCAATTAACACTGTTATTCTTAATTGTTGTGTGCTTGTCATCCTTCCTTAAGGTGTTTCAGCGAATAAGTGTCACCTGCAGGTCTGCAGTGACTCAATCTCGTGCGTTTAGGTGAGTTGGCAGCCTGTTGCATAATGAAAAGAGCGCTGCTGTTATTTTTCATCCCTTTCCCCCATTCCCTAAGAAAAGGATTGAATGCTAAAACAATAGCTGATTAATTGAGTGAGGCATTTATCATTAGTCAAGCTCAGGATGGATTGAGTTGGGTGGATCTATACTGCTGGGCTGTGTTTTGTTGAACACATTTACTCTAAACGGACAACTTGACAGTCGTCCAAAAATACAATACAGAGCATGGGGGGGTCAGAGACAGTGACGACCGGCTTTTCTTCCATTTTATTTCACTTATAAGACAATTTTGCACCTGCAATAAAAAACAGCTCTGTGCTTCTTGTTCTGCTGGAATCAACACGATCGGCTTCATCATTCATTCTCGCTCTGCATCAGTTGGCATTTTAACTTTCCCAGCTCTGTAACTAGAAGCTGCCTTTCCCCTTTCATCTTGGATTCACATGTGAATAACATGTTTGGCGAAATCCTAAAATCATCATGCTAACCAGCTGGTAAATATACAGTTTATTACGTAGTCCATCTTCACCTAGCCAATTAGCAACGTGCCAAATCACACCAAACTGAAATCACGAATGATTGGAACATATTTAGCGTAACAGGTACTCAACTAATGATGGAGGACATCTCATTTAGACCAAGTAATACCATTAATAAACTTAAAGTGGTCAAATTGAGGATATGAATATTTAAAGCAGATTTCATCGCAATCTATTTAATATCTGAGTTCTGGGAACTGAGAAGTGTTTTTTTTTTTTTTTCTAATATCATAATCAGAATTATTGGAGTACAGAAAATGTTGGTTTCAGCCTCTAAAGGTTTGGAAGTTTTATTTGTGCCTGTTTAATTGCAGACTTATCTTAAATCTCTTGTATGTCCTGATATTTATTCAGCACACGCCCCCCCCCGATCAGTGAATCATCTCAGCCAGCTCTCTTGTCGTCTGCACGCCACTTCATTTGTTTGCTTTGTTTCAGGAGACTGTCGTGCTGTCTGTCTGCTCACTTTAAGCACTCATTCCAGTTTAGTTGTGTCTGCGGCAAGTCGCATCGCAGAGCGAGGCCTCTTGCCAGTACTAGTACCTCGTACGAGTGATACAAGAACGCTGGCATCAATTAGGCAAAACACAACGAGAGCATGGCAGCACATCAATATTTATTTCATCTGCATATAAATGAAATTGGGTTTTTTGGAGCCATTTGCTGATGAACTTCTCTCCCCTCAGAGTTCTCCGCTGACGCCACTCTTGTTCTGGTTGAGAGGATGAGAGGGGTGGTGGTGCTTTGGCGGGTGGGGGCTGCTACAGGAGGAGAAAAAGGCTGAGGTATAATAAGATTCAGGGAAGAAAAAATTCAAGGCTCACAGTGTTTGTTCTCTCAATTTGCTCCGTGGCAGCTAAGGCTTGATTTTATTTGTAACTGAAACTGACTCAGCAGTGCGTCTGTAAGCATGTCTGAAGACGAGACTAATTCACAGAGGTCAGAGATCAGTTCCTGGCAGCTCACTGGCCCAGACACTTGGAGTCGTACTTATGTGGGGAGTGTGGGGGAGGGGGTTGCAACTGAGGCTGGTGGAACTGTAGGGCAGGCAGTCATGTCTGCAGAGGGCTCTGGGCTGGACACTCAATCGCATGTCATGCTGCGTGCTCACCCGAGGCCAAGTGGCGCTGGGGGCCCAGGCCACACAGCCGGCAGGGGGGTGTCGCCGCGAGACTGCAAAAGGGGGAGAAGTTCGAGTCTGCTCCAGCCTTCAGCTACTTGAACTACGTGAACCAGCATGCAACAGTGATGGGACATGACAAGTGTGCTTTCCCCTGATAGTACCTAGAAAACAATAGAAAAATGTTACTTGTACTATTTTAAAAAGTAAATAAATAAAAGCGCAAATGATGTTATATTTCCTGAGAAGGCCTTCGGTAAGGATTATTTTCATTAGTCATTAATGTGTTAATTGTTGGTTTCCAGCACCCAAAGTGATGTCTTGTGGAAAATACTCATCGCTTTCCAGAATTGTTTTAAATAGCTTGTTTGATCTTCCGAGCAGTCAGATATTCAGACAGATCTGTACTTCAACATGACACAAAACAGAAGAGCAGTGAGAGCAACTGCCTGATGAAAGATAAATATCGGTCCCATATTGCATAACGTGAGATTTCCATGTTGTTTTTATTTTCTAAAGCAGGTCTGGGTACCATGAAAGGAGCCCAGTCCACCTGGAACAACCGCCCCGTGTTTAGCTGAAATCTGGAGTGTTTTAAATCACTCACGTTAATCGATCAAAACAGAAAGTCACAATCGCTTTGTTTTTCAGTCTGTGATTCTTTTTTTGAATGAATGAAATGGTGCAAGCTTTCTTCTCCCAAAGCTTTTATCAAATTATTATGCCTCTCCTTTTGTAGATGCTCCACTTGCAGTTACTTTTTTATTTCAAGCTTCAAAAGAAATTGAGAACATTCAAAGAGGATCCTTGAAAGCTGTTGTGTAGAGCGGACCCTTCTGTGCTCTTGAACTTGCGAGAGCCTATGTGTCAGATTGAACAAAAATCAGGCACTTTAAACGAGACCGAAACGTTAAATGGCCAATATGGATCAGTGGTGGGGGAAAAAAAACAAAACACTACTGTTTCTCTTTTCATCAGCTGCTGGTTCGACAAACTAAGCTAATTTTCTTGCGAAAATACTGACTCTTGCATTTTTTATCACCGAGCTTACACACATAGTCACGCTGAGTCGTGACCTGCAGAAGAATGCAACAGTGCTGAGAGCTGCTGAGTTTGTAATTAACCTCTGCTCACACACAGAAAAATCAATGAGATGCTTTGCACCGTCATTATTGTGAAAATAGAGCGTGGAACAGTGTTCTGTTTAAATGTTGATTTTTCTGCTTGCCCTGCTCTGTTCATCTTTGGCTTTTGTAAGAAAGCCTTTTGTCTGAACAACAAAACATCCACATGCATGTTTTAACTTAATTGTTACTTTCAATAAATTATAACAGATTCTATCCAGGACTCAGCATTACTCTAAACGATCTGCTTCCTTTTTGTATGTCCAACGCTACGTAAAGAAAATCAGAATATTTCCGCTTGCAGCTGCCCAGAAGGTAAAGGGCATTTGGCAAAAATGCCAAATAGCTTTAATAAAAATAGCATAAATGTCACATGCTACAATTCACTGAGACAGATGACAGAGCGATGGCCCATCTGCTGGGTCAAGAATCATCTTGTAAGATTGAAAAGCCATATGTGATGTGATTGTTTGTTGGAGAACGCAAGAAGAGGAAATCTGTGATATCAGCCTGAGAGAGAAGATTCTCAGAGCTGCGATTCTGGAGTCCTTGTGGACTTCCAGTTTTGGGCTTCAGCCCCCCTTTTTCTGTGTGCCAGCACCAGAGCTTTGAGTCCAGCGCAGACAGCTACAGGCAGCCTGCGATGGAGATTTTTCCAGGGGGCGGAGGCGTTGGACAATTTGAGATGGTTGACCGGTCGCACTGTTGTGGCTGAGCTGAGTGGGCTGACCTGGATGGGCCAGTCGTAGTTTTACTCACATGCAGGAACAAGATAACAGGATCAACTGACAAACGTGTAACTGGGATCTGAGTCTTGGAGGGAAATAGTCCTCAAAGTTCATCACGTGGGCACCAGTAACAGACAGGAATAATAGATTAAAAAACAGTCATGATTCACCAAGTTTAATTATTTCTTTCTTTCCCTTTCTTACCTGTTATTTATTATTGAATAAAACAACATAAAAAAATAAGGTAGTGGATTGTGAAATATTAGAATTTGCTGGTTCGATGATATCAAATTAATTGTCTTCGTTCGGTAGACAAAAGAAGTTTAAAAATTAAAAGCTGGGCTCTGGGAATATGTGTTTTATTATTCTTATTTATAGCCGATTGAAAATTATTTTATCAAAATGATTGTTTTTAGGTAGTATAAATCAATTAAGTTAGCAAAACCTTTTTCTTATTTACACATCTAGGCGACATGACACAATATTAGCCTTCAGTTAAGAGTTGTGCTTCTCGCTGGTTAAAGTACAGTATTCATTATTACGGTATAGTCTGTTTGTGGTCCATAAAAAATAAAGCAATAGCCTGAAAGAGGCTAAAACGCTCCATAAAGCTGGAGGAGAAGTGCAGAAGTGGATGATAATTCTCCATGAATGATTCCTTTCACACTGCACCTGCTCATTTTCCATGTAAAAAATCCGATCGTTTCGTTCATTTATCGGTTGGTATCCAGTAAAACTGTGCTGAAGTGTCTCTCCAACAAATCCGGAGCGAAGACCAAAGATTGAACACGGATTCATCTCTATGCAAATGTGAAACACTTGATTTGCATGATGCATCTTCAAACTATGCAGATGACCTTTTAGTTAGGACTATGTCCCAGATACCGGGTGCTTAATAATGCAGTGTAGGGATACAAGCTTCTGAATGCATTTCCCGTCCTAAACTTCCTCCACACACCAAAATGACTGCCGGTAGAATGGTCCCTGCACAGCAGTGCAGCGCTTCAGACGGATTCATGTTGAAATTCTGTTGAGATCTGACCTGACAACGGTCCCTGTTGGAGTTTGATTACCTCAGATGATCTACACTCACTGCAGCTTCCAGGCTGCGCTGCACTGCAAACGTTCTCATCCAAAGGACGTGGTCGTGTGTTGTGTACTGCTGATGTTTGTGTTTGTGTGTGCATGCATCTCCTTTTTTCCCTCACAATGTATTGGTTTATCCGTAAATGGCGTTCAGCGGGGGGGATGTTAACGCAGAAACAGTTCTCCTTGCTTCTCTTTGCTCTGTAAGCTGTGATCAGGAGTCGAGCTGCCAAATGCAATTGGGCGAAAAGACCTTTGAAGTGTGCCGTGATTGGCTGTGTGTGGCCGCTATTTTGACAGTGCAGGTTGTGACGAGCAGGCAGTTGTTGAAGCAACAGTAACTCTGTAGGTCACGCTGGGTTATGTTTTCCATTCATCTCAGCTATAACAGTGTGTATGTGTTTGAGAGAGAAAGAGAGTCAGTGAGAAAGAGCTACTAAATCACTTTAAACCTGAGTGTGTGAAGAGAGAAAGACTTCATGCATTACTTTTAGCTCTTACAAGTTCAGTGTGTGTGTCTGTGGGTGTGTTTGTGTGTAGAAACAGGCAGCCAACATCTCTGTGCCACCTCCTTCAGTTTCCCCTCTTTGAAATTAAATTTCAAGCAAATATTTTATCCATATTTCCCTTCTGAGCCTCCCGTTGTCACAGTTCATAAAAACATAATTGAAAAGGAATTTTCAACCGCTCACTTTGCACAAACGCCTCTTTACCACGTTACATTTGCTAAAGAAACATTTACAAAGAATATCATCTCAGTTCTGTTTGCTTTCAGAAAGCTACATGAGCCGCTTACATGGCTGCCTTATCGCGTCCCGTAATTCATCGCTGCAGACACAAATAAACATTGTGGGAAATGTGAATCCAAAGTGTGATTCAGCAAAAACATGTTTAATCTTTCTTCCATCAGCTTCTATTAAGAGACATCGGCGGGTTCAGCAGAGCGGAGTGCTCCTGGGCTCTGATTGGGCCAGTTCAATTACACTGTCCTCCGTAAGGTGTAATGAGAGCAGTGCTGTATCAGTGACGATGCGTAGAAGTTGGCCCGGTGGTGACCATCCATGTCAAAAAGCCCCCGTTTGCCTACAACAGTGTTGGAGTTGTGCTGACTCGGCGACGCCACAGATCAGAAAGTGATAAAAGTAAACAGGAATCATTTCTGCAGGTGTGTCCTGTGTCTTCCTGTATTCATTTTAGAACTATTATTTTCATATTTTAATCCATCGTTGCTATAAGTAACAAAACATTGAGAAAAGGAAACATTTAGCCAGCAGCTATTTAAACCAATTTATTTGGAACCAAAAGCAGGCGTACTCAAAATGTTAAGATTTCTTCTTGGATTTTTGTTTGAAATATAGCCAAACTTGGTTGAACATCATAACTAATACAAGTTTTGGCCCGACATCAATTTTGCAATTTGATTATGGGTTTCTGCTTATTCCTTAAAGCTAAAGCTAGCTAGACCTTGAATCTGACTTTTTTCTGTGTAACTAGTTTATCCAAGGTCTTCGATTTTGCTGGGCATATTGTGGATTTTTCATACTGTGTACTTTAATAATCACAGTTGGGACCAAAATAAATTACACCTGCAATATTGTTCAGAAAAATCATGATTAGCTTTTCAAAAAGCCTCATTAAGGAAGAAAACATTGATCCTTTTCAGCCTCCCTTCGCCGTCTCTTTTGCTTGGCTTCTCCTGGTCCATTTTTATCTCTTCTTGTCTCCTCAGCACTAATCACACCCTATTGAGTCTCCAAAGGTTCAGCCAAAGGATCCGCCGTTCTTCTATTTCCAGCAATTATTACAAATTTTGCAAACGACTATCTGTAACTCAGGGTGTTATAGCTGAAGCGGCTCCTTATTTTTAGTCATGAAATCTTCCTTCTGTGTCTGGTGTCTTCGCACACATAGGGAAAATGGGAGCATGTGAAATTAATTACAGTATTGTGTGAGATTTGCTTCACTGGGTCTCTTAGCACTGTCTTTGTTAGTCACTGTGATAGGAGTAATGCTGTTGTCAAGGCAACCATTACCGTTAAGCGCCGAGTTTGTCGGCTCGGCCTTTTTTTTACCACTCTGTCTGCCGCCTAAAAGCCTCAGTTT